>NC_134106.1:635000-1262500 GCF_040939455.1 Microcebus murinus | reverse complement strand
ATGCCTCTGCCCAGGACTGGGAGCCCCACGCCACCCATGTGCAAGGTGTCCACTGTGCTTGAGCACCCACTTCATCATGCACGGGGTATATTTGTGGATACATCCTGAGTCCTGCCAGTTTTTGCTTGACACCAACGCTTGGATGCAGACTGTACAGCATCAGGCTGAAATGGCTGTCTGACTGTGTTATTTATTCTTTGTCATTAGAAGTTAAGTTTGCATGGGGAGGAGGAATTGGTCATGGAATTCTAGTCTCCAAAATGCCTCTATCTGAGAGATTTGCAAGGCACTGGATCTTTTCAAGCCTGTTAGCAGCTGGAGTTCAGCTGCAGCTCTGGATGGCTTTGAATGCTAATAACTGCAGAACCCTGTTGTCCCCGAGTCTTATTGCTGAGAAATGCCATAGTGAAGCTATCACGAGGCTACAAAATGATTTCAGATGAGGAGTAACAAATACTCCAGACCCTTCTCCTTTCCACTGTGTGTAGCAAATTGACAAAGAGACTTATATTTAGTGCTGGTGGCTGTGGAGGACGTTCAAGGTCACACTGGGCACTGTGCAGAGTTTTGTTGCAGAAGCACCACAGGAAATTCATCATGGCGTGAGTGCATGTCTAAGGCAGCCGTGTGAGAGCAGGGCGTCAGCTCAGTGACTAACCTAGCAGCAGCACAGCAAGAAAATGAAGAGAAAGCATGGAAACCATAGACATGTGTGCTATGAAGAGGCACTTGTTAACTCTGGGATTATCTTTACTTGCGAATCCCAACAATATCTCTGAACAAGCTGGACCTCCGTGGACACAAGGGGGCAGCCCCGTGGCACTTACGGTTGTTCCTCTTTGTTCCTTTAGATTTGGGATTCATATCTGTCTCCTGGTGGGCTAAGAACCAGGCAGAAGTGCTGAGCATGGGAGGTGAGGTGATCCAGTTTGCACACACTCCTTCCTCGCCAGTGCCCTCACACTTAGGACGCTTGGTGGCTGCCGCTCACACCCACTCCTATCGTCCGGTGTGCTGCAACACTCCGCTGGCCAGCGCTGGTATGGTCTGTGGAGGTTAACAGCTATTTCATTCTGATGCCAACAAATCTATATACCTGCTTCCTTCATTTAAAAAGAAAAAGATGCATTTATCCTTAAGTCGAATTGCATAATATTTTAAAGGTTGTTTGATAAATACATAAAACACTATCCTTCTTTGCTTACCTAGTCATACAGACTTATGCGCCTCTGTGTAACTTGCACACAGTCATCAGCATCAGTCTTGGGTGCTGCGGCATCCATAGACAGCTGTGCTAATAACTTCTTTGTTAAGATAGGAAGATGCAGCTATAGATATTCCAGACCCTGAGCGTCGGCATGGGATCAGGGATAACATTTCGGTTTCCTGACTTTCCAAATAGAAAGGGTCTAAGTCATATGGACAGTACATCAGTTTTGGAAATTGTCATTTCCTAAAATCATTGCATGGGCATTCTCTGCCTATCTGATACCTTCTTAGTTACTTTCAGTTTTAAGCCAAATTTATGCATGCAGTTAATACATATTTATCAAAACATTACATTAAATTCTATATACTTATAACAAACTACCTAATTACTTTTTAAAGTTTGCCCCAAACCACTATTTCAGGTGTCTTTCTGGCAATATGTATGTGTGTGCGTGTGTGTGTGTGTGTGTGTATTTTTTTTTTGCATAGACCAAAGGTTTCTTTCCTTCTTTCCTATGTCGTCTTCTACCCTTTTCATTTTAAAAATGTGCTCTAGGTTTCCTAACTTTTTCGATTTAAAACTGGTCCTATGGAGACCTTTTTTATCCCACTAGGAAATCATGGTGCAGCAAGTTCAGAGACAACAGGAAGGAAGACATGAAGACAGGGACTATTTTTATAACATGTCTTTTATCTGCAGGGCAACTTAGGTCTCTGTTTCAGGTACAGACGGGCAGGAGTGTTGGAAGGGGTGTCTAGCAAGAGCTGGAGGAAAATGTGTTGCAGATTCCATTTCACATGTTCGGTACCACTTCCACAGCCACATGTGGCCCTTTAGGTATTTAGTTTTATTTACATATAATAATCTCCCCCAAGGTCATTTGTTCAGGTCACATACTGGCTGAGAGCACATGTTTAGAGTCACATGTATGCTGGTTACATGAAGTTAGTTTTGGGAGCTCTCTAAGGCATGAGATTGTTCTTGTCCAACGGCCCTGTAGGATTTCTTACAGGTGCCTGCCCGTGTAAGACGTGTGTGTGTATTTTTCTGTGTATGCACATGCACACACACACACACACACACAGTTTTCAACAAAGCAAATATTAAGATAACTAGTCCTCATGATCAGAGATATTTTATAAGTTAATTATATTTTCTATCCATTTTCATATTTTTTCAAAAGCAGAGCTATAGGAATAATTATATAATTAAAGGGATAATTCACTGCAGTATTCTTCGAGGTTTGCAGAGCAAGAGAAGTGAGGCATGCCATGAAAGTTGTGAACATGATTTTACATCATGTTAACTGTAGCAGAAAGGTGCTGCCTGACCTGTGAGAGTTAATTAAAAATTAAACTTTTAAAGCACATTGTAAATTCTTTAGCTCCTTTGGTCCTTGAGAAATTACTCCAGGAAATGCAAGTACATGTACATAGGGCATCTCCAACTTCCAAGCCAGCAGTCCTGTAAGGGTTCCATGGAAAGCCAAGGGCTGGGAGATGGAAACTAGTTTGCCTTTAGAGATAACACCTGAACTTTTTTCAGGTGTTAGACTCATCCCCAGACTCATCCACAGAATTTTATTGTCCACTTTACTTATAATTTTGATAAACCACAGTATTACAGGTTCAGGTTTCCATTCTCTAATCTTACCATTCCCTCATATCTCTAATTAATTCCTGACCATGGGTTTGATTATTAGAGAGATAATACACTCATGATGAATATGTCTATTTATGTATTTATCTATTTATATATATTTATATAGATATATGTGTGTATATATATATTTATAGCTTTACAGTACACAGTATGGAAGAGTTCAACCTGCCCAGGCATGCAGATCAGCAAGCTCAACAGGTGGAAAGGTGAGATGATCATGCTGTCTGATAAATCTGGCAGCACTGTCTCCTCCCTTGAGATGGTCCAGCCATGGGCGGTCAGAGGGGGAGCTAAGGATGCCCCCATATAAGGAGTCTGAATCCAGGAACACGTAGGGTGGGGCAGCAGGGGGGCTCAGTAGAGCCCTGCCCACCCCCACCTCACTGTGACTGAAGCTGCAGCCTCACCTGCTCTGATGCCTCTCCAGTTGCAGGTCCACCTGAAACAAAATCAGACTAGGTTTCTTTAGGGTAAACTCTTCTTGCCTTTCCTGATGTTCCTCTTCCCATACAAATACCGCCACCCTGCACCTTCAAGAGTCTTCCTGCCCCTACACCCAGGCTCCAAAATGACTTACCTCTGCACTCACCACCCTCCTCAGCAACCCAACACCTAAGGCAGGAGAATGGCATCTCTCAAACAAAGCTGTGTTGGTGTGTGAGTGAGTGTGTAAGATTTTCAGTATATTGAAATTATGTGAAAAAAGAAATATTAAAGGGGAGGAAGAGGAGGAAGTCCATGATCGTGCACGGCACAGCCTTCCAAACATCTGCTGCGTCCATGAACATGCAAAAAGGTCCATGGTTTGGTTCCTTAGAACAGATGAAATGCTACGTCTGGGAAACAACTCACATGCATTCTGAAATAAAACTTAAATAGACAAAAAAGAGGCGCAACAATTGTAACATTGTGTAATGTGCAGAGAAAGCATAAACTTGATATTAATTTGATCTTTGAAGACAAAGCAAACAAAAATAATCCTTTTTTTTCTTTTAAAGGGAAGATGTTATTCTCTTACATTGACTACAAATAAAACATTAAACTTTCTAGAAGGGGGATTAGAATTTCAAAATAGCAGATGAAGACATGCTTAGGGTTTTTTTTATTATTTTTCACATCCCCCAAATTCGGTGACTCAGTCAATTTCCAAACAGAAATTCTGCGATGATTTAGAGTTCCTCTGTGACCTAAGAAAGAGGCTTCTGGACTAAGGCTCCCTCTGGCCACGGTGCACATGCCAGCACTTGCCTGTGTGTCTGGCTACCAGTTCCAGCTCTCGCTCGCTGAGCAGACCGGGCCGTCACTTACGCTGTCTGTGAAAAGCAGGCACCTCCTCGAGAGTGAGTATTTGTGATATGCCATGAATGTTACTGGCTCTGGAAAATTTTTTAAAAGATTTTAAGTGGACTGACTGTCTTTTCTCCTGATGTTAGGGGTTTAATTAGTGCGCCTCATCTGATGGGAAGCTTAGCAGTATCTGTCAACAGGAAGGAAAAGAATATCCCAGCAGAACCTAGGCCCAGAAATTTCACTTCCGAAATATATACCTCACAGATAAAGGGATACATGTATAAAAGATGAAAAAGGGAATGTGCTTTCTGTATTGATAAACGTGAGGCAGGGACATCTTAGGAAACACATTACAGCCAGTGGGGCTCCTGAGCAGACAATGAATGTTAATACACATTTAAATGTGTTGACATCCTGTTTTAGAGTGCAAAGATGGGTTATAAAGAGCTCGTATGTGTGATCCCATTTATGCACATCTGTGTATTATCATGTATGTGCTAGCCTGTGTGTGTATGAGTTATGTAGAAAGGAATACAAGGGAAGATATCACTAAATTAAAAAAATAGTAGTTATCTCTTGGATGAAGTATCCACTGATTTTCATACCATTCTCTACACTTATCTATAGTGTTTGAATATCTTACAAGAATATTCATCATGTTCACAATGAAAACAAGTAATATTAAAATTAAAAACTGAAATATTTTTTAAAAAACAAATTTCATAAATGTATAAGCTTTGATTCATTTTTAAAAAATGTATATACTAATCAATACCAACATGCAATTGTATAATTACAAATCAAAAATTATATTCAAAGACATTGATTCCTTATCTTGTGCTGAACTAAGGAAAAAGAATATGTCCACAGAAGATAGGAATAAATATACTCTTTAATAGCTTTCTTGGCAACTGGATTAAATTGTCTTTCAAATAGACCTTATCAGTTTCTGACTTTTAATCTGGATTAAATTTTAAAATGTCTGATGGCACATTTTTAAAGCATTTTATTCCAAGCTGAGATGATTTCACATTGAGCAGTTATGCTCATCAATGTGTATCAACAGCTTTCTTGTTTTGAAGGCGTTATAGGAGTCTCCTAAGTTAGACATTTCAATCTGCAGATATACATGTGTTATAGCAGATGATTAAATACTAGGAATAAATAAGCAACATATTTTATTTCTACTGTGAGAAATCCCTTCCTAATTTGGTTTATATGATACATCCTGTTGTACTTCACAATTTATAATACGTGATACAGAAATTTTGACTGATCCTGGCTCCCTGCTCTGAAATGCTACCCTTAAAAATAGAACAAATAAAACCACAGATAAAACAACAAACCTGATAAGATTCAAATGTGTTTTTCTTTCTTGAGAATATGAGTGACTTTAATCAAGAATATGGTTTTTCTCGAAATGCTAATGTCATTTGCCATTCTGATGGATGGATCAGTGGCACTTTCTGATTGTCCTCTTCTACTCAGGCTTCAGCCTTGATGTTAGAAACAGAAATGTCTCTCATGTGCATGCGTGTGTCCTAGGCCCTACACATGCTTTTGTTTTTGCAACTCACCTACATTCTTCTTGACTCCAGTAGACTTCAGTTGACGTGATCAAGGTGAAATTTTATGGCTTATTTTAGGTTTCTGGAAATTACATCTCCCTTCCAGGCAGTGGTACTCTCACAGCCAGGAGACCTGTACGAGCAGAGAGGATGATGCTGCACCCCCTCACAGCATGCTGTGTTGCAGGGAGTCTTCCCAGATGCCATGCCTGTGGTTGATAGGACACTGGTGTCACTACCCCATCTGGACCCCTGCACCTAACACAGTGCACGGTGATGATCTTCCCAGTGGAGTCTGAGTGCTTAATAGAAGGAACACGACCATTCGCTTGTGCTGGTCACAGCACGGGTCCTGGAAGGCAGGGGGAGGGAGTGGCCTGTGCAGGGGAACAGTGCATGTTCTCGGTCCCCAAGCAGGAAACTGCAGAAGGCTCTAAGCCTAGGTTCTTGTTTCTAGCAAGCCTCATAAAGAGAGCGTGATGGATTAGAGATTTCTTTGGAGACTGAAGAAAATCTAAACAGTAAAAATTATATAGATTTACTAAAATTGAAGGTTTCATGACCAAAAATAAATAGAGAAGGAGTACATATCGATTTTAAACCAACAAAGAAATTGGGTTATGCCAGCAGGCTGGGACTCTTTTATGATTGACTGTTCCGTCCTCTTGAGGGAGGGGAAATAATCTCCCACATCTACATCTCTGGGCAACTGCTACTCAGGGCTGAGAAGGCGTTTGCCTGTCAGGAAGATTCTCTGGCTCAGTTTGAAGAATGTAACAGTTTCCTGAACATCAGACCTGATCTTGTTTGTGAGGGGTGGGAGGACTTAAATTCCTCACCTTGGCTGACACATTAGGTCTGCCAAACCACAGAGGTTTCTGCACATGGGAAGATGCAGTTTCAGAAAGGATTACTGAGGGTCACAGTGCAAGAAATTGGCCCCCTGAGGTGAACAGTTTACTCCCTTTTGCTCAATAATCTGTTTCCTGATAGAGTCACAGAGTGGTGCCATACAAAGTGAGAAGGGAACCCAGGAAGAAGCGGGGTCTGACAGGGCAGCTGGCGGATGGGGTGAAGGGCTGCGTTCCTTCTTCCAGCCACCTAAGCACATCCTCTGGCTCTGCACCTCCCGCTGGGCACTGCCTGCTGTCACTACCCCAGCGCATGGTTGAGGCCTTTTCTACAGAGCAGAAGGCCCAGCATCCTTCCCTGCCCACCTCTCTCTTCATCAGCCCTTCCACCCTTTCCTCCTTCCTCTGTGCATTCATACACTCATTTTTTCATTTCTGTATTCAATCAACACTTCATAACATGTGTCATGTTCTGGGAGAGAATGGTAAGCAAGACAGGAAAGTTTCCTGCTCAACCAATTACTAGATTGCACAGACGACTCAATTATTAACTAGAATAAACTCCTAAATGCCATGTTTGGGAGGGAGCAGGAGCCATGAGGACACATAGGAGGCAACCGGACTTTATCTAGTGAATCAGAGACTTCGTAGGAATGGCCGAGGCCAGAAGCACCCCAAACTGAATGTGTGAAGTCTTGAAGGCAAGAAGGCAGGTGACGCCTTCGAATGGTGCAGGAGGTTCTCCTGGACAGAGGCGCCTGTGGTGGGGAGAAAATGAGACATGAGGTGGGGGTGCTCCTTGCGATGCACATTACGGAGTGTGGCCTTTTGGCCAAGGATGGGAGAAGGCATGTGCCTCCGTCAGCGTGGACTGCCGTGACAGCACACCATAGACTGGCGGCTTAAACACCCAACATTCGTTTCTCACAGTCTGAAGTCTGAATGAACAGGCAAATTCTGTGTCTGGTGAGGGCCCCTTTCCTGGTGTGCAGATGGCTCCCTTCTCCCTGTGTCCCGATGTGGTGGAGGGAGAGCCCGGTTCTCTCCCCCTTCCCGTAAGGGCGCGCGGCCCATTCACTAGGCCTCCACCCTCATGAACTCATCACTCAAAGGCCTCGCCTCCAGACACCACCACACCGTGGGTTAGGGCTTCAACACAGGAATTTGAGGGGACACGGACCTTCAGTCCACAGCAGCATGGATCATTTTAAGCAAAGGACAAATACAGCCACATCTGTTTTCTAATGATGTCCCAGCCCACATCTGGGAGAGGGGTTCCAGGGAGCCCGCGTGGAGGGATGAGATCTCCCAGGGGACCTGCAGCGTGGGCAGGGTGTGACAGCATCTTTTTGTGTGGTGGTGATAAGGACAGAGGAGCCACTGGGGACAGCAATGGATCTGCTGATGTGCAGCCACAGGAGAGTGAAGGTTCTAGGTGTAAGCAGCAGTGACTGAAGGGACAAAGACACAAACTACTGGGCATGGCCCCCCAGGAGGGAAAGTGGATGCTGGGGAAGGTGGTAAGCTTAGGCTTGGAAACCTGGAATTTGTCATTATGCTAACATCAGCAGGCTTCAGTTATTTAAAACAAGAGGCCAGAAGTAGTGCCAAGCAGTGACGGGAGCAAATGGCAGTTTCTAAAGAAAATCAGCGTTTTATCCCACTGCGCAAGGATGAATATTGCATTGTAAAATTTCGAGAAATTATTCACAGGCCCTTTTATTTTTTTCCTCTTAAAGCGTTTGCTTTCTGTTTGTACATTCAGGGTGCTGGGGTGTGTCCCTAAGCACCAACGCACAGTGGAGAGTCAGGAAAGTGCTGGGGAAAGCAGGGAGCCTGAGGGAGGAGGGAGAGCCCACCCATGTGTGGGGGCGGGGCCCTCACGGGTGCCTTGGCCGGCAGCTCTGTCCCCAAGTGACCATTTAGAAAGCTCAGTGTGGGTTGTGATCTGGAGACCAACTGAGAAAGATTAGCCACTATGCATGCCCTATACAATTAAACATACTAAGGATGTGAATGAAAGCTTTTGTATCAGCCCACCAAGACAAGGTATTCTGTGCTGCGGTATGTTTGTACACTTTTGAGTTTACATCGGGCAAGTGTGAGGAAATTAATTCCCTTGGGATATAATCCCCACAAAGAGAAATGACTTCGACTTAACACCATAAAAGATAAGCAGACTTGAAAATTACAATGGGAGTGGCTTTGGTTGTTTTCATTGAATTTGCTTTCCTTTTTCACTAAGTTCAAATATGTGAGGTGCCTCATTCTATACTTCCCGAATTTGCATGTGTTGAGGGAAGCTGAGCTGGACATTACTTGCACACAGGAGGACCGTGCTGTTAATTTGAGTCTTGGTGCACCTGCACAGATCATCGCTTTACACTGCTGCGTTGCGGCCTTCCTAAACTTCCGGAAGTATGTCTGGAGAGAAGCACAGTCTGGGTGACGCTTGCATACTGCGCCATCCTGAAGGCTCAGAAAGCGCCATCTCCTGCTGTGTGTTTTCTTTCCCTAAAGTGACACTGGGCACAGGAGGAACATAAGGGGAGGAGAGTACTACTCTGCTTCGCCATGACATTTTTCAAAACTTAGCAATTGCCAGTGAATATGAAGAAAGGAAATTCCAGCTAAGAAGATGGCTACATTTTTGTAAGCAAAGGGCAATGGGCCACTGTTAAGGCTGAGTTAACAAGAAACTCACTACAAGCCCAGCAGGCCACGTGAGCATTTCTGATTGCAGTAGATGCTTTGAAGGGACTTCCTTTTTTAGTTCATATATTTCTGAAGACTTGATCTCTTTATATCACATAGATTGGCTTCTATGGCTTCTACCCTTGGGCTCTGCCAAAAACTGACAAACTGTCTTGTGAGTCCCATTCCGGAATCAGAGGCCTTGTCCTTTCTGCAGAGGATGTGGTGCCTAAAACAGTGGTTCTCAGCGCAATACCCGTGAGTGCCCATGGTGCTTCCCAGGGAGAGCCACTGGAGCTCCAGAGTTTCTTGGTGAATTCTTACAATTGCTGCTTCTGAAAGTCCTTCCTGTCACCCATTACCCACCCTGGCATCCTGTAGTGAATAGTGTCTCCATTTTCCCACCTTCTCTCACCCTCGTATCACAGGCTGAAGCCTGCCATTTAGTTACTGACTTGCTTTGTCATCTCTGTGACATCTGTGGGCATCATGTTGATAAATCTAACCAGTAAGTAGACCCTTCACTAATAAAATGCCATCTTTTGTAAAAAGGGATTTTTAAAAGATCAGGTGACATCTGCACTGAAATTATGAATATGCTTGTGTTGACTTTTTGTGAACTGGTAGCTACAAGCATAATTTTTCCATAACTACTGTGTCAGGCTGTTTGATTTATGCATCTGTGCGCTGAGTGGTATTTTCTCCAAGTCCCCTGGGTAATTTGCATCCTAACATTGATAAATTGACCCTTTGTATCTTTTTCTCTGGGCGGTACATGAACTGCTGTATACGTGGTGAATCATTGTTGTGTAGTCTTAGTGGGTCTGCTTCTTTGGGTTTACTCAAGCTTTTCGTAGTTAGGAAGAGGTGAACACAGAATACCTTTGCCCCAGTAATAGATTGTTGTTGTTAAATACCTTCTTATCTCTGCTTATATAAGGCCATTATAACGCAAATTGCATCTCTTTAAGCTTTAACAAATATATTTAAAGGTAATAATCTTTCCTTTAAATATTGACCACTCTTTTTAAGCATTTTAATGTTAAAATTTCTAATTAGATTCATAAATATATTTATGAAAATAGCTTTAAAGATTAGTTTCTTTGCCTGGAATTCTTTTTGAAATATCAAGAATAAGATTATAATAAACCAAACTAACAAAAGCATACAAAGAAAATGTTAATATCATTCCCCTTCTTCTGTCTAAAAGTTCAAGTTTACTTGTATCTATCCACAAAAGCATATATGCATATAAGCATTTTTTCCTGTAAACAGTGGGATTATACCACAAAGTTGTTCTCTTCATCTACCTTTTCTTACCTGGTCATGTATCATGGACATCTCTTCAGGTCAAAATGGTGTGATCTATCTCATATTTTTCAAATAGTGCCAGAATATTCCATGGTATAATTTAGGCTTAATTTATTCTACCACTCATTTGCCAGTTGACATTTAGGATGAGTCCCGCTTCATAGTGCTACAGGAGCCACATCTACAGGTACATGCCTGGACACCTGTGCCTTTGTGTATGTAGGAGAGATGCCTGTGTCTTGCCCTTGGGCCAATGGCAATACCATTCAAAACTTTGACCAGGAATGTCAGATTTCCATACACACTGTTTTAGCAATCTATTCTGTTACCACAGCTGTGAAGGCATCAATATTTAGGATTGTTGCTAATTTTATCAGTGAAATTGTTATATTATTCTATTGAGCATTGTTTCTGACTGCTAAGGAGCCTTGCATGTCTTTATGGAGCTGTGGCTCCAGGCTTCTGCTTCTGTGGCATGTGGCCAGCCTGAGCCCCTCCTGGGCTGTCTTTTTTCTCAAGTTGCAGACCGTCTCTGTGTACTTGGGGAATGTCAGTTCCTTTCCGTCAGACGTCACAGGTGTGTCCCTCACTCTGCCATTCCACTTCCGCTGTAGTCACGAGCATCTCTGCTGCCTTTCACCCACAGGCGTTGTATGTTTTACGTAGCCCCATCTGCCGGTCCTGTGGCCTTATTCCTTATGTTATTTTAAAAGTGCTTTCCCATCATAAAATAATAATCACATAGAGCTTTTCCAATGTATTTATAGCTCTTTAAAAAAATCGAATTTTACTCAGTATGAAATCTATGCTGTGCACATTGTCACTTGTTGTTCTGTGTTTGCTCGCATGCGGATTTCTGCCTGGCAGGCCTCCGTGCTGCGTAAAGCCACTTTCTCACTGAAAGGCAAGGCTGTCTTGATCGCATATTATTTTCTGTAAATATTTGGAACTGAGCTCTTTATTCTTTTCAGTTGATCTATTTTGTTCCATTTTTATGTCAATACCATACTGGTTTGATAGCATTAGCTTTATATTAAGTCTTATTAATAAATATCAAGAAAAACATGATCTTTATCTAAGGGTTTAGCAATTATTACATATTTATTTTTCTAAGTGAACTTTAAAATAGATGTATCAGACACCCTCACTCCCCAGATTAACCTAATTGGGGACTGATTAGAGACACATTATATTATGCTTATGAATGTGGATGTCTCTCTAATCACCTTTACTCCTCCAGAAGTTTGCTACAGTTTCCATTCATTCAAGTCTTACCTTGTGTTTTTAAATTTATGTCTTAATAGAATAATATTACAAAATTAACATTAGATCACTTTATGCACTTGATTACATGGATGTTATACCTAGGCAAAAAGCTTTAAGGTGCTTTTTTCTTTATTTTTAAATGAAAAGTGTCCTCACTGAAGAGGTTCGTCGGTCAGTTTTGAGAGCGTTTTATGCACTGGGTATGTACATGTGTGCACACGCATGTGTAGCAAAGTCTAATTCTAAAATACAGATAGAGTTTAAAGGTAAATTTCCTAGTTTGGTTACTGTTAAAGGCAATTTAGCTCTTCATAAATGCGTAAGCCAGAAAATTGTGTGGAGGTTTTCATTATGAAGTATTGCTAGAGTAAAATATATGGAAACATTTTTGATATGTGCAATATGGATGCATCAGTGTATGTTGGCCATGAATCCTCTGAAACTCAAAAGAAAATTCCAGTAGTCAAAAAGCAGTGCTTCTCTAGGTGGTCCCTGCTCTAAGAAGTGTCCATACACAAGCACTCAAGTTGATAAGACAAGTAAGTGAAGGCCTGTGCCTAGGATGCTTTCATAGCAGCAGGCTTGCCATGTCTCTCAGGTGACTGTCCAGTGTGTGAAAAGGCCAGGCCTGCCCCATCCCCCTCAGGTGACTGTCCAGTGTGGGAGAAGGCCAGGCCTGCCCCATCCCCCTCAGGTGACTGTCCAGTGTGGGAGAAGGCCAGGCCTGCCGTGTCCCTCAGGTGACTGTCAAGGGGAGAAGTCCAGTCTGGAAGGAAGCTCATCACGGTGGGAGCCTGCAGCAGACTTCCCTTTAGAGATAAAGGGAACGTGTCTCCGGTTAGGTCAAAGCCATTTCTGAGTCAGTTCCTCTGATCTGAATAAGCCTGGGCAGGCCCCTCTCTTACCGCCTATGGTTAGGGGGTGAGGTTACCCTGATAAGTGCAGTCTAATCAGGGCCTGTCCTTCCTCCGGGCCCCAGATCCCACAGCTACAAAGCAGTAGGGAAGGTATTGAATGCATGGGGCAATCCCAATGTCTACTTCAGAGGGCAGCATTTCTAATTTCAGAAGCATTTTTTACAGGTGGAACTATAGCATTGCTCTAATTCAGAACAGTTCTAGTGTAGTCGGTACAGCGTATTTATACGGTAGTGAGCATCATTGTTTACTGGACACTAGCATCCCATCTCTAAATCTCTAATCTGCTAAAGCAGGTCCTGTGGCCTTAGCCCAGTTTGACCAGAAAAACAAATAAGCAATTAATTCTTCTCTTAGGCAGATGGGTATATTGAGGCTGAAGGGACCCCTAGGAACTGGGAATTGGAAGAAAGTTCTTATCCCAGGTCCTTGTTCTTCCCTTTCTAAACGAGAGTCCTCCAGGCCTGGGCTGGCTGCTGTCCACAGGGGGATCTTATGTTCCTCACCATAATAAGAGATAATACACTCTATAGTATTCTATAGAGGCACATGAGCTGTTCATTCTTACCGTTGACTTCTGATTTGCATCACTGTTGCTGGAATGGCCACATCTCTTTGCATGTTTTAAAAAGTCAATTGTAGAAATACAATCATGTTCTTCTGTAAACTGACTTTATGCTACTGGGGTTATTTAGGTTGATTTTTAATCGTAATGGTGTTACCACTTTCTTGGACTACTCCTTCCTTCCATTTTCTCCTTTCATCATGCAAACACAAAAGTGTACTAGAAGAAAATACCATTTTAGTACACTTATAATGAGTTCTTTCAAAAATTAAAATAATTTGTAATATCCCTAATTATTATAATTCCCACTTCATCTTCTTTTGTTAAGCTTGGATGTTCTTGTACCATGTCTTCATACACCTGAATAGTATGCATTTTCATGCCTCATTCATGCATCCAGCAAATATTTATTGAATATGTTTTATGTGCTTGGCACAACATTTAACCCCAGAGATACACAGGTGAGTAAAAGGTACATGTGTTCTGCTTGTGGAGCTTACCATTTAGTAGGGGATACATATATTTAAGTTAAATAATTATATATTTTTTTCCTAGAAGAAATCACAAGAAATTCTTCATCATTTCATAGCTTTGTTAAAGGTATTAAGCAGAATTTAAAATAGACTTTAAAGAGCTCATCTTTGTGGTAGAAGACCACCTGGAGCACAGATGTGGAAAGACCAGGCAGGATTCCGTGGCAATAGGTCACTGTGACCTTGGTTTGGACTATAACAGCCTGAGAGGAAAGAGCCTGGTGTGTGTCAGAGGTTAAGCTGCCTATTGTGCCTGGGTAGTAAGAACCTGGTGAGAGAGAAGGTGGGAAGAGATAAACAGGACAAGATGCTATGAAACTTTTAGGTGGTATTTTAGACTTCCTTTTGTATATCTCTAACAGTTGCAGATCAGTTTTCTAGTTAAGAAAAACCTCAGATGTAGATGAAGTTTTGCCTTTAAAGTTTAAATTCTATGGAAATTCATTCACAAAGAGAGTATGCAAATTGTATCTGATGAACAAAATAATGGAGCATGTAACGACCAGTGTGGCTGGGAGAACCTGGCAACATACATGAGTTGTGGGTGATTTCTAGACAGTCCCACCTGCCTGTCAGGTAGACACATCTATGGACCAACCAAATGTCAAGAGCTTCAACATTATTCTTGGAACTACCACTTGTTTTCCAGAAAAGTGAATCTCTCTACATCTGTTCCTGCATTTATAAATGGGGTAACGTACTTATATTCTCATCTCACATGGTTTTGACAAAGAATCAGTGAGATATAGATAAAGCTATTAGAATTCTAAAAAATATGTAAATATGAAGAATAACTGTTGTTTTTATTATAATACTCCCCTAACCCTAATTGGCTTATATGTTTGTATTTCCAACCTGTGTGGAAGACAAACATCACATCCACATAAGTGACATGGCATAAGTTCAGGGCACCTCTTTAGACCATGAAGCTTGAGAAACAAGAAGTCATACAGCAAGTTGGTCACTACAAGTCCTCAAAGGGCATTTTATAGTCTTATTAAAAATCTCTTATTTGTTTTGTATGGCTGCTGTAACTTATTGCCACAAACTTAGTGGCTTAAAATCAGAAATTTCATATCTTTGGAGGTCTAATGTCGAAAATGGGTCAGCAGGGCTGTGTTTCTCACCTTCCCCACCTTCTAGAGGCAGCCCCACCTCTCTCCTCCGGTGTCTGCCTTCATTGTCACATCTCCTTCCAGGACCCTCGTGCCTCCCTTGCTCCCCACAGGGACCCCTGTGATGGCTAACAGGGGCTCATCAGATAATCCTAGACAATCCCCCCACTGCTAGACCTTTAATCATATCTGCAAGGTCCCTTTTGTCACATACGGTGTCCACACACTTATTCACAGGCTCTGGGGATAGATGTTCAGGCATTCTTTTTGGGAGGAAGGGCATTATTCTGCCTACTGCAAACACCAAAATGCTGTAACAACCCCAAACAACTGAAATCCTTTAAATCCTATGATTACATAAAAACTGTATAAGCCAAGATAAGCCAGAACCTTCCTAGTCTCACCCAGCAGTGCCACTATAGTAGAAGAAATGGGGGCTAGCAATCATGTGTTTCACTGGTATGCGCAAGAGGGGCACAAGTGGGGCATTTCACGGAGACTTGCAAAGCCCTTGGGGGTTTCCTGCTCCTCTTAGTTTGCATCCATTCTTTGACCCTGCAGGATGACACCCAAGCTCTCACACATTCTTGTTTCACTTCCTGCTCCCCCCCACACAACCACACCCCTGTCCTTGTGGGTCTGGTCGTGTTGCCTACTCTCTGGTCTCTCCCTGTCTCATCTCTCTCTCATCTCCCTCTCATCTCCGTATTTCTCTCTCTGTAACACACACCCACCCACCACTATCCTCCATCCCAGTCCTATGATTCTGCATCAGGACCAGGAACCTCTCTGGCAAAGATAGAATCCTCAGGTGATGGTGAGGGATACTATATTGTATGGCAAACCCAGAATTCTCTTTGCTAGAGAAGGGAAGAAGAACTTTGAACTCTTGCACTTTGGTAAATTTTGTTCATGTCCCAAGATTATACAATAATGTTTAAGTAACTTACATTTTGCTTTAAATATTCTATTTTGTTTAGAGGACTTGAGTTCTTTGAGAACTTAGATGCTGTTCATGAATTGCTTTTGTCAAGTATGGCGTGTTGTACAGATGCCCTGTGTCTCCTCCAGCCATTGCAGGGAGAAAAGGGGACTTTTCTCCTGCCCTTTCATTTAGTAGGGTGCCAGACACACAGACACTCCACGGTAACAGCCCAGTGACTGAGTACTTACCGTGTCCCAGGCACTGTCCTGAGTGCTTCCTGTGTCTGAATGCATGAAGTGTTCAGAGCCACTGTGAAAGCGGGATGGCGCATGTTCTCCTGTTGCAGACGAGTAAACCGAGGCACAGAAAGGTCAGATGAGCTGTCCAAGGTGGCATCTGCAGAAAGAGAGGGAGAGCTCAGATCTTCACACAGTCAGGGCTGGTGCCCAAACTCAAGGTCAGCAGGGAAAACTCAGTAATTCATTTGCAAAGAATGGCCAGCAAGGCTAGATAGTGAGATAACTTAATTCCTGTAAGCAAATCCAGATATAACTGGTCCCGGATAATGATGCCAAAAACTGTTGAAAGGAGAACAACTAAAAAAGAGTAAAGTCAGATCTCGCCCTCCCTCCTGGGGTGCGCAGACATGGAGCTCCTCTGTCCTTAAGGTCAGCTTCATGCTCAGCAGCCCCTCCTTTTTCCTTTTAATCTCATGTGGAGAAAAGAATCCGGAATATGAGAAGAAGGACACTGAGATGACAAGCTGCCGTCTTCCATGTCCTTGGCGGGAATAGCTAAGCAGGGGGAGGAGGCCCACCAGTGATAGAGGATGCCTGAAAACTTAAAAACACGGGAAAGACAGGAAGCATAACAGAAACTGTGATCACATTAGGAAATGTTTTAATCTCTAAGAATGCTACATGGAGAATTGATAAAAAAGCACTGTTAGTCACAATTATTTTTAGTATTAAATAATTTAAAACAGTTAAATTATTAAATAAAAACCTGACAGTTAAATCAGTCAGACTTGATCAGAGTCAACATTTTGACGGAAAATTTCAGGAGAGAAAAACCGTTCTGGCCACCACCATAGCTAGGCACCTGGTGTGGCCGTAAGAGTTTGCGCCACCTAGTGGCTGTGACTGTGAAACACAGATTTGCTCAGGTGGAATCTGCAGGCGGATTAATGCAATTACAAAAGCCAGACCACAGTGAGCACTCACTGAAGGTGGCTGCTATGGATACTCTGTGGTCACCGTGAGCTATGAATTCTAATGTCCTAGAGAAAAGAGGACAGTACACATCTACGTGTGTGCATGAATGCAATATGCATATTCTTATCCACAGTGCCGAGTGAGGAGCATGTGTAATCTTTTGTAATATACACATTGCTTTATTTGAATAAGTACTGCTATAACAGTTTTTTGAACTCTAGATTTTTGGCTTCTTTTGTTTAAGTTCCTCCAATGGCTTGATTTTTGTGAGGACACCACTTCCCTCAGCTTCACACCATCATTCACAAGTGTAAATGACCTGCCTGCAGGGCATAGCAATTTAGGTTTAAGAGAATGAGATGGAGAACAAGCCCTCCATTGACTTTACAATTATTTTTTAAAATAAAAATAAATAACAAAGCCCTTAATGGGAAGCTTAATGTAGGGGATATAGGAGATAGCAGAATGTTGAGTACTATTTTTTGAAACAAGCTATAGTCACCACATTATGCAACTTACAAGCAGTATGTGATTTAGTCCTCAGAGTTACCTACATTACACATGAGAAAATTGATCTGCATGGTAGTCTGGTGATTGACCCTAAACTAGGTTTGCAAGTGGATGGACCACTCCACACCAGGGCTGTGATAAAGGAAGTGGAAGTTCAGGGATCAGCATGCATACCTCATAGAGAAAAAGTTCTCTGAACTCATTTAGTTAAATCATAGTGTAGTGAGGCACACAGGTGATCTAAACCAAAACCTTCTGAACATGCAGTGTGAAGACCTGCATCCTCAGTGGGGTGCAGTGGCTCTCGCCTGTAATCCCAGCACTTTGGGAGGCTGAGGTGGGAGGATGGCTTCAGGCCAGGAGTTCAAGACTAGCCTGGGCAACATAGCAAGACCCTGTTTGTACCAAAAAATAAAAACAAACAACAACAACAAAAAATCTGTGTGTTTGGTGGCATGCACCTGTAGTCCTAGCTATTTGGGAGTCTGATGCCAGAGGATCACCTGAGCACAGAAGTTTGAGGTTACATTGAGCTATGATAATACCACTGTACTCCAGCCTGGGCAACAGAACAAGACCCTTTCTTTAAAAAAGTAAATAAATACAAATTTCAAAAATAAAAATAAAAACTGCATACTAACCCAGATTCTGTAATAAGCCTGGGTGTGTAAACTTCCTAAGGTTGACCTTCATTTCCCTCATCTGTAAATATTGGATACTTTTATTCATCTAAGTTTCCTTTATTCTTTTTGCACACATACATACACACATTCACTTGCATGTAAGTATTTCCTGACTCAGTCTCTAGGTGTTTCAGCAAACCAAATTTCCTTGTAAGTTACCTAAGATAGCTATGATATGATAAAAATATTTGCGCTTTATAGTTAATATGTTTAAAAGGTGATATGTTTTAGCTTGGGCACTTGAAATAATACTTTAAAATTAGATTAAAAAATGCACATATAAAATGTATATACTCAAACATTATTTCTAACCATATGAAATTGGGGTTATTGTGTCTTATATTAATGATAATTGTGATGTTAACTCATGTCACTAACAAGGGACAGATTAGTAATGAACTGAGGTTACACCCAGCTGGACTTGACTCAGGGATGTTCCCTAACAGCTTTGCCACGCTTCTCTCACTTTAGTATTTAAGACAAAGCTATTCTTACAGCATAGAAAAATGATCATTTAATCTTTAAAACATGTTTTAGAATTCAAAGACTTAATCCAGTGTCCTGCATTGAGATAAATTTTTAATATATTCATTACACAAAAACTGAATTTTTAATTTTTCTTAATTGCTTTGTGGTAATGACTCCCAAATAAGATATTTATGAGTTTTTACCTTACACCACATTTTTCACAGATTGCTCTTTATTTACTGTAAACATAAATTCCTAAGTACCTATTTATGTAGGTAAAATGCACTCTGTAATTTTTAAAGCAATATATTATTACAATTACTATTTGTTCCTACTAAATTGCCTAGCAAATGATTCTTTCACCATTTTTATTTGGCCATGTCAAACGTCCTTTTCATGCCATTGAAAAATGTGGGTTAGAATTTCCTGTCAGTGGGAAGTTGTGATTCTGGGTCGGCATAGGCTGCGGTGTAACCGCAGGCCCTATAGCAGCTGGACAGACTGTGTTCACCTGAAAATTCTTACCTCAGCCACGTGGTCGGATGTTGAACCCGGTGCGTGTAGTAGCGAGAACGCTGGCGGCAGCTCCGTGCCCTGACACTCAACTGTTTACGCACAGACCCTGATCTAGTCCTTGGTCTCCCAGGACATGACTTACTGTTCCATTTACCTTCTCTTAGCTCATTATGAAAATGTCAGTGTTCTAACCTGGATAAAACTGTGGTGGAGAATGTATTTTATGTTTTGGGGGTTAGTTTTGGGGGAGGGAGGAAGTGATATCTGATAGATAACTGCTAAATTTAGGTTTTTCAAAATTCCCTTAGCCATAGCAATTCAAGTCTCATTAAAAAAAAAAAAAAAAAAAAACTCTAAGCAAAATGGCTAGAATTATTTTCTATTGACCGGTAATACCTACAGGGCTATATGTGACAAATTTTGTTACTTCATTGTTGATTTTAAAATTTGAGGAATTTTCACATATTTCAAATGTTAGCATAGGTGCAAGCACATTTGGGACCTTTCTCTATTCATCACAGCATCTCTATTCATACAGCATCCCTGTAATTGATTTTACAGCTACAGAATGTCTGAGCACAGCTTCTTTGGGAATTTCTGGAATCACTGATTTTGTTATTAGCCTTACTTATTCCTTCATGATAATATTGAAAAAATCATTAATTTCAGTATTAATGCACCAGTTATTTTGCTTAAGTTATCTTTAATTAGGAATTCAATTAGAATATGATTATCTGTTATTTTATTGATTAATAAATTTGAACTTATGCTTAAAAATTTTAAGTAATTCTTCACATTAAGTAGCCTGAGATAGTTTGGAACACACATTGCCTGTAGGATCCTGGCAGTTTTCCCATCTTTGTTTGATACCATTCTATTGCAAAAGAATAGTTTTCCATCCCATAGTTTCTGTTGAAACTCTCCATATATCCTTGGTTTGACGTAGATGCTCAAAACTTATTGTAATTGATCAAAAATAAATATAGAGCAATAGGCAAATATATTAATTATATAGTATGTGTTCAGGAGTGTGTGTGTGTGTACATATATATATATATATATAAATATTTTGTCCTCCTGTCAAGTTAATGCCCTGAACATAAGCATGATAATTCTGAGATACACAGAAAGCAAGAAGCACTTGCTGATTTCCAAACTTTCCATGTTCTGGCTGTTACCGACTATGTTCCCTACTTTGGGAATTGTCACCACTCTCTTCACATCTTCAGCAGCTTCCTCGTTGTCATCTAGTTCTGCAGTCCCCAACCCTTGGGCTGCAGACTGGTACTGGTCCTCAGCCTGTTAGGAACCAGGCCACACAGTGGGAGGTGGGTGGCAGGTGAGCGAGCAAAGCTTCATCTGCATTTACAGCCACTCCCCATGGCTGGCATCACCCCCTGAGCTCTGCCTCCTGTCAGATCCAGGGCGGCATTAGATTCTCACAGGAGCACGAACCCCACTGTAAACTGTGCATGGAGGGATCTGGGCTGCCTCCTTACGAGCATCTGATGCCTGGTGATCTGAGGTGGAGAGAAGAGGACAGGACATAGGTGTGAAGAACACCTCTGTTAGAGAAACAAGGGTACCTGTCAACAAAGGAAAGGACATAGAGAAATGTTCTTCAAGAGAGTGATACAGTGATGCTAGCACTGGGGAGCGGCTGCAAACACAGATTTTCATTAGCAGAGAGGTTTGACTGCGCATAAATGTAATGTGCTTGAATCATCTCAAACCTTCCCCCACCACATCCATGGAAAAATTGTCTTCCACGAAACTAGTTCCTGTTTCCAAAAAGGTTGGGGACCACTGTGCTAGTTGAACCACAGCCCTTATATCCAGTCTGTTTTCTACCATTTTCTTACTTTGTATTCTGAAAAGTCCTGCTCCAGTCATGGTTTTCTTGTTTAGTTCAGTCAGTATAATTAGCTGAGAACAACTAAGGTTAAGGAACCAGCTGCACCTGAGCCGGAGCACTGGCCACATGCTGTTCACGTGTCTTGTGGCATTGCCACATCCTGCTCACCACCACAGTTAGGCTTTCCTGGGGGCGACGTCTGACCTACCAGCTGCACTGCTCTGTGGTCCACCCACGGAGTGAAGCAGTCCAGGTGGTTCTGCAGAGGCCGTTGGCATCACTGAGGCTGGGGCTGTCCAGGACAGCTTGGAGATGGGCTTCACGAGCTCATTCCTTCTCCACAGCAACCAGTTTTCTCTGGTCTATTTTTTTCATGATTCTTTACCACTGCATTTTATGCAAAAAATATCTTACATTAAGTTAATGAGATAATCACATCTGTGGTTCTTGAAGGTGACTGCTTCTTCTTTGGGTTCCAGGTAGAAGACACAAGTGAAGGGAACACAGCCAGGAAGCTGTGGTCTTGGTTCAGGCAAGAGATCCTGAGGGCTTAAAGACGGTGGAGGCAGAGGATGGCTGGGTGGGCCTATGCATAGCCCCAGGGCTGGGGGATGGTTCCCAAAGCTGCTGCTATGTAAAAATCCACCCAAGCCCAGTGGCTTCCGACAGCCATTTTGTGTTACCTCTCACAGCTTCAAAGTTGACGGCCCTCAGTTGGGTGGGCCTCCCTCGCGACTCTCATGCAGTTGCAGGCAGGTGGCAGATGTGTGCGGACTGCCCAGGGTGATGTCCCAAATGGCTCCCATACTCATGTCTGGCCCTGGGCCTGGGAGCTGAACCAGGCAGGGGTCAGCTGCATCACTCCTGCCCCCAACATGGTATGGTCTCTCTGCATGGTTATCTTGGCTTCTTCAAAGCCTGGAGATCTTGCATGGTTTGGCTGCCCCTGGAGAATATATTCCAAGAGACCTGTTTGGAAGTTGCAAGACATCTCATACTTTGTGCTGGAAGTCAGACAGCCTCAGTCCCACTGCACTGTATTGATCAAAGAGTCACAGGACAGGCAGGGATTCAGGCATGGGGACTGCAGGAAGCCGTGTGTACCGGAAGCCTTGGCTCCCTGGGCCCGGTGAAGAGCAACCGCCTGGTGTGTGTGTGAGTCAAATACGGAAGGTGGGAAGAATTTGGTTGCATGTGACTCCAAGGAGTGCTAGCCTGAGGTCTCGCCCACTGCTGTGATGGAGGTCTCCTGGGACTGAGGACAGAGGGTGGAGAGAAGAGGACAGGACATAGGTATGAAGAACACCTCTGTTAGAGAAACAAGGGTACCTGTCAACAAAGGAAAGGATGTAGAGAAATGTTCTTCAGGAGAGTGATACAGAACCGGGAGGTTCCCTGTCATGAAAGTCAAATGAGCTTCCAGAGGGCACTTGGGGACAGACGTGACTGCTCCACAGCCTGCTGGCCTCTTGACGATGCTCGTCTTGCCTGCGGTTTTATTCCCAGCCCTTAGCAGGGGCATTATTAGAATAGAGGCTTTCAGTGAATGTTGAATTGAACAGTTTTCACATAGGAGCCAAGAAAGCTTGGGGCACTTCCTATTTTCATTAACTAGACATGACACGTTACATTCTCTGTCTCAGTTTTCGTCATCTGTATGTCACTGTTCTCACGGTGGCCTTAACTTCAGACATGATTCCATGGGTCCTGCAAGGCAGGGCATCTACTTATCTGTAATCCATACAAGACTGAGCTGCAACAAGGCAAGGATAGCATTTTGCCTGCCCTGTTGTCTACGTAGCGTGCAACCAGGCCCTGGCACTTGCTAGATATTTGATAAATATTTAGCAAACTAGATTCAGTTGAACTTTTTAATATAAGTTTAAATATTTGGCAAAATTTGCATTCTGTGCATTGTCATTTTGCTTTCTAATTGGCTTCTACAAACAGTCAATACAGAAGTATGAAAACCTTCTCCACGGTGATCATTGTCCTGTGGATTTATAGAAGCACTAGAGAACACTTGATCCCTGTTGTGGCAGTTTTATTGTGGGGGTTACATAAATTTATTTATTAAAAACAAATATTTAATACCTACTGTGTGCTGTTTGTTTTAGGTTCTGGGAATATAGCAGGGAATAAAATGATGATAAAAAAAAACACTGCCTGTTTGAGATTTTCATCTGGTCGAAGGACTGATAATAGCACGTCACTGTGTTTCACAAAGACTGGAGCACTCTGGGGGAGATGAAGCAGATGCGTAGCAAGGAGTCAGCAGGGGCAGGTTAAGGCGGGAGAGCTGGTCCAGCACTCGCCTGTGAGGGTTGCCCAGCCCAGCTCTTGGGATGCAGGAAGGGAGCCCTGCAGCTTTCTGAAGGAAGGACACGCGTTCCAGGCGGAGAGAGCATCAGGGCAAAGAACGAAGCCCCTGCGTGTATGAAGAACACATGGGAGTCTGTGAGAAGCCACCAGGATGAGACTTTTGCACCTGGCATAGTATTTAGATATTCTGATTTTAAAACACATAAATAAACAAAAAACAGCAAGGGGTTGGTCTTCCAGGCAGAACAAAGAGGGTGAGAAGCCATGGAGGTAGAAATCATTGTAGTTTATGAACGTAATGACGGAATCTAAAGGCCCAGACTTGAAGCAGCAGTTGAGCTACATTTCAATGATCTTTTCTACTCCTTGCACCTTTTGTGGTGATCCGGGGCCTGGGCACATTTATCATTGACTCACTCACTAAATCCTCATTCATTCATCCACTCACACATTCATTCACTCAACAGTCATTTACTGAGGGCCTATTATATCCTACAATGGGTATATGAAAGTAAACTAAAAGCATGGCTCCTGCTTTAAAAAAAATACATATCATATCTGGGGAGAAACATACATTAAACATGTAAAAAGGCAATAAATAGCGAATTGCAAAGTGAGACAAGTGGCACGAAGGAAGGAAAGGTGCTCCTGACAGAACTGCAGGGAGCCCCTTTTATGGGAGGGTGCTTTTAATCCAAAACCTGCAGGAGGGAAAGAGAAAGACATTCAGAGTCTTCTGTTTGCCAACAGAGAACACACTTCAAGAAAAACGTCCACAGCCTTCACCGTGACCTTGGGGCTCGTTTCTCCTGGTCACGGGGGATGTGGGAGGGAATGATGAGAAAACTGCTTGCACTGAAAGTAAAGTCGTGGGTTTTCTGCTTCTGGTCTACACCAAGAGACAGCACTGGAGTTTGAGGATCGAGTGATCATGTGCCCCTTGAGAGGCACCAAGGGAGGCGTAGGGAGTTCTTGTGAGTTCCTGCTCCCGCCGTGTGCTCTGATCGTGCCCATGAAATTTCTAAGTTTATTTTCCTCATGTGTATAATGGAGGCAATAATATTTTCATAACTTTTATAAAGATTAAATAAAAAAATGTCTATGAAATTATCTGAGGCAGCAGCTAGCAGTTCAAACAGAACTTTGAGGAAATTTTTAACTTAAAATAGCCCAAATCTCACCAGCATATATAATATAAGAATAGTTAGAGCCTATGTTCTTCCTGTTTTATGTTTCCATGAGGGTTTTTCTGCCAGACAGCCTCTTCCAGTGAAGGACCCCCTGGCTGACAGGTGGCACTGGGCAGAGCATGAGTGTGTCCACTGCACGTTCTCCCTAGGTTTGGGAGATCCCTCCACAGGCAGCTGTGGATTCACACCTGGACCATGCAGCAGGCTTGCAGGAGCGGGCTTTGTCCCTGGAGGAGGAGACTCTTGCAGCTTGGGGGCCAAGTTATAATTCTTAGTGTCTTAGAAAGCGTGTTTAACAGGCATCCCCAATCACTCTGTAATTCTGCTTTATCAAAAATAAAGCAATAGTTGGTCTTCATCTGTTTATTCTTATTTTCCATTCAGTTCCAAACTCAGGAGGGAGCAGACAAGGCTTTTACTACCTGACTTGCTTAGTCCCCAGCAGGAGACTGGGATGACCACGGCAGCATCACGTTGTCACCAGCATCCTTAGTTCCTGACAGCAGTGGTGGCGGCAGCAGTTTATGCAGCAACTGCTGTATTACCTGCCCTGCTCCAGGCACTGTATTAGGCAGTTTGTATTTGTTATTTCACTGTTGTTATGTCAATTCTAGCAGTAGCCTGTTACCACAAGCATTCTGCAGGTGATGGAACAATCTAAGCAAGGTTATGTGACTTGCTTAAGACACATAGTTCAGAGCCAATACCAGAGCCCGTGTTCTTAAGGCTCAGAATAAAACCTCTTGTCACAACCAGATTGGAAAAGGGGTGTGCTGGTCAACAGAGAAACAAAACTTTTCTAGTGAGGGGCTTGTTCCCAGTGACAGTTCTCGTAGTGTACACAGGCCATGGGGGACAGGGGCCATGGGTGTTGGGGTTGCCTGGGTGCTTGTAAGAATACAGAAATCAGGTGTCTCCCCAGAATGTGCATGTTGGCAAGACCCAGGGAGGGGGTCAGAGAGCCGGACTCTGAGTCTTTAGCCTGGGAATGTGCCGGCACCTGGCTCGGGTCTGGCACCCATGATGTTCTTTGTCCTGTGCAGTGAGTAACACTGTGTGAGGGCTTTCACTTTGGATTTTCACTTTTAGGAGAATGAGGAAAAGTTTTAAAGTATTTGAAACATGTAGTAGTTTGCCAGTAAATTTTGGGTAGCATATTTAACCTTTTGCACTCACTTGCTTTTTTTTCTCGATTCCTTTATTCTACTCGGGATTTAATTTTTTAAATACCCCAGATTTTACAAAGAGTGGAGTTTCTTTTCATATAAACTTTATTTATTTGGATTTTTTATATTTCAAATTATTGATACATTCAAAGAGTAATTTTAATCTCTATAATTTTTCATGATGTGATATTTTTTTGAAACATTGTGATATTTTTTGAAGACCTGGTTTACATTCACATGTTTCACAAATATAAATCGTCTCTCTTCTTCCTCCTTTGATTTTTCTGTTAGAACAAACAACACGATCTTTGTGTTTTGTTAGGGTGAGGTGTGATTATATGGAGCTTTCCATCTAAACGTTGCTCTAAGTTAGTGGATAATAATCTACCCCTGGAAGTTAGTGGACCATCTCTGCATTTACATTTTATTTGTCCTTTCATGCTAATGAAAACAAGAAAAGATACTGGAAAAATAGACAAAAATCCCCCTTCCCCCCCATGGTGAAACTACGTGTCGAGTGTGGCTCGACATATGAGTTGCTACCGATGCTAACCGTGTCGAGTCACACTCGATATCCTAGTGCAAAGGGTTAAGTACTGCCTGGTTTTTAGACTTTTTTAAAACTGTTTCTTGGTTTTGTAAATAAATGAATACACTCTTATTTCAGACTATGGGAAATTGCTCTGAGCTTTGGTAGAGAGTCCTTTGTTTTATCTAGAACATAGGCGCACAATATTCTGGCTCAGAAAGAGGCCCAGAGCACGAGACACTGAGGCCACACACGGTGCACAGAGGCAGGGTGCTGCTTTCTCTTCTCGCTCGTGCCATCTCACGCTAAGATTTGTTTTCATCCCCTTGATTTACAGATACCCAACGAGAACTGCAAATGGAGCATCCCTCCAGAATGTCTTATTCTTGTGTGCGAGTACATAGCAAGGGCAAAGAGGGGAAACTGGCTGTTTGTTGCTTTTTATTTGTTTTCTGACAAATCTATTTGAGCAAAACAGTTCCAGAACTTCAGCTCACAGGGAGGCTGTGTTGAACATGCCTGTGACACAGAGCAGGATCTGCTTGGGCGGTTCTCCTGAGCCCACTGCCCACCCACTCGCCACACTGTGGACTTCCCGCCTCTCGTCTCGGTCTCAGATGTTAGACTTTCTTTGGCCGTGACCCTTCCCAGGAAGCTGTCAAAGAAACAGTGGTCACAAGTCTGCATGCTTCAGAGAACAATCCAGAACAGGCTTTCATTTGGATATACGGAGCCTTTCTGTCCTGGTGTCCCATGGGAGTGGGGACAAAGCAGGAAAGGTATGTGCTGCCCACAGGGAAGACATCTCAGGGGCAGAGTGGGGTGGGCTCTCGGACCAGCCTCTCTGTGCAGGGTTTCCACACTCAGGGCAAATTTACTCACACTTAGCATTTTGAGATAAATTATACATGAATGTATAATAGAAAATATTCACACATGGTCCAACTACTCTTGTTTCTACTCAGGTCTTACCTTGTTCTAGGCGATTGCAAATATATCATTTGATAATTTGTTCCACTGTGTCTCTGTGTATCTTAGAAAGACTAACAGTATATACTCACTGCAGACATTTCTCTTTGTCAAAAAGATCCTTCAAGTTTTGCTTTATTTTCAATAATTCCCTTGCTATTCCCTAAATTCTCAAAACTAATACCTGAAAATGGCTCCCAATTCCTTAAATACCTTGTGATACCCATCACTAGACCCTGTTCATTCTAATCCACCAGGTATAATAAAAATCTCTTGTGTAATTCTGCTCCCCTTCGTCCCACTGCTGAGGAGAAGCATGAGCCTGAATGTCCCAAGGGGAAGGTTGGAACAGACATTCCTAGGAGCTGCATTCTGTGAAGTCTGTCAGACGCCGGTGGAGATGCCAGGGCACGGTGCACATGGCAGTCTGGAGTTGAGTGAGAGGGGTGGGGCTGGAGGTGGTGGCACCAGCGAGGGACACAGACTGAACTGACACTGGAGGGCTCCCCAGGCCTCTTCCTTAGTGTTGACACCTCCTTTGCCAGCTGCTGGGGACATGGGCCACTGATGGCTCACAGCTGTGTCACTCGTGGGGAGTAGCCCTTGGTCAGGAGAGATGCCTGCCCTCGGGTTACATCCCTTTCAGGAGGAGCCCACGCCCAGTAGCAGCTGAGGCGAGGGTGGACAACTGCTCTCCTCTCCCCCAGGCGGACAGCTCCAGAGCTCATGGTGTGATGGGTGGAGGCCTTGGCTACAGCGCATCACTGTGCACTCCACCAGCCTCTCCTGCCTGTGACGTCCCCTCAGCAAAGTCTGCCAAGAATGTGGCCAGCACCCCTTCCGCAGGCGGTCCTCCACCTCAAAGCCTGTTTCCAGGGAGCTCAGGGTAAGGGTCGGAGAAATGCAACACGCTCCAAGGAGCTTGGACATTAGTGGCTGAGCAGGAAGTAGGGATGAGCAAGGACTGGAACATGGTAGACCTGGAGTCAGAGGAAGGAAAGTAGGGAGGACAGACGGAGGAGAGACCAGCCAGGTGAGGACAGGAAGATGACACTGGCTTTCAGAAATGTGGAGGTCAGGTGGTAAGAACAGAAGCTAGAATGCATTAAGGGTGAATGTGAGGCAGAGAAGTGGCTAAGAAAGTACAGACCCCTCTCGTAGAGTTCTAGGTCTTTCTATAAAGAGGAACAGAGAAATGGAGCTAGAAGTAATAATGAGACCAAAGGAGGACACGTATCCGTGTGTGTGTGAGTGTGAGAGACAGAGAGAGAGAGAGAGAGAGAGAGAGAGAGAGAGAAACAGAGACAGACAATAGGAACTGCTGGAATACGTTTGTATGTTCATAGGGGTAAGTCATCAAACAGTGGCAAATTAAGATTCCTTCCCCTCTGAGGGCTGGACTCCTCCAGAGAGTGGAGCCCTGGGCAAGCGCAGCTGCTCTGTGTGCTGACCGCTCCCGAGAAAGGCTTCCACCCAGTCCCTCTGCAGGGCACATTCCAGAGATGGGCACACGCAGGACCATACCTAGCAAACACGCACAGGTATGGAGGATCAAATCTTTATAATTACGACTTTTCACAGTCAAAGCTTTCACATGCTTATCTATGATTATTATAATTATAATTACCACTGAGAGGCATTTTGACACCAGAGAAGTGAAATCCACAGACCTTTAGCAATTAAGAATTGACCGACGCACGTGTGTCCTCTGCGCTCGTTGGTGCAGAGACAGGGATGAGCAGTCTCTGTCAGGCCGGGAGAGGAGCAGGGGCAGCAGGCTGCAGCCTGCCCTGCCACAACCAGAACAGCAAGTGCTTGTGGTGGTCAGAAGCACACCTGCAGGGATTTGTGGCATATGATACAACCTCACCAGGAATGAAGTCAGCCTAGCCTAGCAAACATGTTCCTGAAATCTAAGTAACAAAATGGGTGTTCCAAATCTAATAAGGAAAAAAATTGCCAAGATAATAAACTCAAACGGTATGTCGTTTTGGATAAAACAACATAAAAATAATCATAATGTGAATAAGTGAGAAGTAGTGAGAAAAGATATGTTGAATTTATATAGCAATCTTTGCAGTAATTTAGAGCATAAGATGCTTACCATTAGCCATTTTTTGGCAATTCTGCTCTCTAACGCCTTGGCCAAGGGATGCTTTACGTCAGTGTGACAGGAGAATTCAGGGACATTTGAGTGGCTCTGCATTGTCTCAGAAACTCACTGGGAAACCTGTAGTCAGTGTAGGGGAAGACAGAACCAGAGTGACTGTGTCAGCAGACGAGACGTTGGGGTGAAGCTTCAAGGACGAAGAAATTAGCAAATAGACTAGCGCCTCAGTTAAACCTCACCCGACATGGAGGGGAACTTACTGAGGGAAAAACTGGGTTGCTGAGTCTGTCCCTAATATCCTGTTCACTGTGTAATAAGACTAACCAAGATATGCACCGTGATCATGGGCTCCTGTCCTGCCCTGCTCTTCATACTTTGGTAGCAGGGGACCCCAGGAGATGGGCTTAGAGGGGCTCCAGTGTTGGGTCAGTCTCGAAGGACACTCAAGGTCAGGCTGCTCACAAGAAGCTCTTCTGAGTGAGGCAGCTTTGCTCTCCTGCGGGTTTATCCACGTGCTGGGCATCCACACAGACAAGCCCATGGAAAGAATAAGTCTCATTGCTATGAGGTAATGAAGCTTGATTCAAACATATGTCCTAATTTATTGGATATTGATGCTAATGAGTTTCTAGATTTACTACATGTTATTCAAGAAGGAACTCAGTTTTAGAGTCTGGGTACTATTTCAAAACAGACGGCTCTACATGGTCAGTGGCTGCACCTTTGGGCAGAAGGAGAGAACAAGCCCAGAGTCTCATGTCGGTGTGCGCCTTCTCAGCTCCTTTCTCCTCCTCTCCGTGGCCCCCACAACTGACAGTCAACCCCTCTTCCCTCTGAACTAGCAATAGATGAAATACAGTCCCTTGTTTCTCTGTAAACCAACACACAATCCTGATGTGGTTTAAATATTTTGTTGTTGTCATTGCTGCCCATTATAATCAGGGCAAGATATAAGGAGATGCTGAGAAGGAACAACATATTTTAGAACTCTGTAAAAATTCTCTGCCTGTGCTTCTTAGGCTTCAGCTCCTACCTTTCAAGATCAATGGCTCTGAGAAGCTGTTCTTGAGTGTTGTGGACACTCAGCTCTTTAGCAGAGGTTGGGAAACATCTTCTGTAATGGGTCAGAGGGTAAATATTTGAGGCTTTGCCAGTCAGATGCTCTCTGATGCAACTATTCAACTTTGCTGTTGTAGCACAAAGTAGGCACAGCCAGCATGCACATGGATAGCTGTGATAGTGTTTCAATAAAACTTTATTTACAAAGATAGGCTGTGGGCCAGATTTGACCCATGAGCCATCCTTTGCTGAATCCTGCCTGACCACATATGATGCTGTTTGACATCACTCATGGTGCTCCATGATGACTATAGTCCCTACCAAAACCTGCATCACAATCTGAGACTTCATAAATTTTATTATCATTTGTTTTCTTTGTTGCCATTGCTTATTGTTCCTGAACCATGTGCAGACACTGGGCTAGTGTTCCATATACATTGTTTAATAGAACATAATTCTCACAACAGCTGTGTGAGATGGATGTGATGATCTCTGCATCATGGGGGAGGCACCTCTGGCTCTGGGAGGTTAATGCACCTAACAAAGACCACAGCGGGCCCAGGCAGGGCTGAGATCCCCACCCCGACCCCCACCCCCCCTGCTGCCTGGCCATGGACATGTCCTCCAGACACCAGCAGATACCACTGGCTACAGTGCATCTGTTTGAGGACAGGTTTAGGGGTACATAATTACCCCAGCCTTGAGCATTTTGAATTTGAAATGCTCCTAAGATATCTGATATTTCTAATGCTTATAATGTTTTTGTTTCATTTTTCAAGAAACTGATAGGGTATGTCCTGAATGCTGGAGTTAAGCTGTTCAAGTTTTGGACTTATGAACCTGATAGGCTTCACTCCATGGGGGACAAATTTTATTGTAATCAGGGTCCTATTTGTAGAAACTATACTAAATGTACAGCCCCATTTAAAGAAAAGAATGCAACCAGTTACCATAAATACTTCATCTGCCTTTCCCTAGCATGTTCTCCCTATTAAAAAAAAATTGAAAGGTTTCCAAAGAAAGCAGGTGCACACACTGTCCTTGCTCAGGGCTTCCCACCACACTTGCAGTGTGCAGACCGTGTTCTCCCAGTGAGCAGGGCTGCGTGGTGCCCCATGCTGGCTTGTTAGATTCCTTTGTGCCAGTAAAATATGATACAAGTCAGAGTTGGCACCTCGTTCAAAGGTGTTTAACTTTGGTTTTGACCCAGAATTGCTTTATAGAAATGCACAGTTAGTTCCTAGTTACCTTAGTGGATCATACTATCCTTGCTGTAAAAATGTATCACACATATTTAGCCTAATTTTTTATTGAAATTTATTAAGTCCCTCCCTCTTAAAATGAACCACAGAAGACATACACATAAATTCCACTTTTATTTCACATTATTCTGTAAGCTAATTTGTCTGGGTGCTGAGATCTCATGGGCGTCTCTGAACACATAGTACATTTGGCATAGTTGGAGAGCTCTGACACCTATTCATTTTGCAAATACAAAAAACTACACAAGTGATTTATAAGAAATTTTTGTGAATGCATGACGCCTCCCTTTTTAAACATGTTTGGAAACTCTGTGAGGAAAATGTAATCACTGTTAACCCAGCCCCCACTGGTACACACCCATTGTAAAATTAGCATTTTTCATAAGAAAAAAGATTCTAAAAATAAGAGCATATTGAACACAAAGAGAAAACAATTGTTCATATGTAGTGTGCAGAAATGAAGAGGAGGAAAGGGAGGAACAGATACCCTCATTCTGGTGGGGTCTGGCGTTGTGTTTATTATAGCTGTGCCGTGTTGCAGTTGTAGCAGATCCTGGCGTGGAAAGTGAATCCTCTACCTAGTGTCTCTGGTCTCCCCGTCTGCTGCCTCCCACGTCCTGCGTGGTCCTCCCAGCATGGAGAGCCGGTGCCCAGCTTCCCAGGGCTGCCAGGGAGCTAGCACATTCCAGGTCAAGATACTTACTTTAGTTGTAGCTTCTCCAAAACTACACTGTTAAATTGCATTTCTGAAGATTAATGGAGTCATTCTTGTCTTAGATATAAAATATAATCATCAATAAATAAAATTAGCTGACATTACAGAATATGAGGAAATAAATAGCTCATTTTCCCATAATAAAAAGGGTTGCAGCTATGATCCCATCTGTACTGTCTTCTATAGTAATGATAATGTGTCCAACTGAAGGATTTTATAATTGGGCTGAATGACCCGAGATTCTACACTGGAGTGGTAAAATTTCTCCTTAAGAGGGAATAAGGATTGTTAACCATCAAAGACTTTGGACGTGACTCAGGCGCCTTCTTGCGGTGAAGGCCAGGCCCGCACGGGCACCCACCCTGCCCACCATCTCCTTGATGCCAACAGCGTGGAGCTGGGGCAAGTGGTTCTCAGATTAACAGTCAGAGACGTGACTGTTCTATTCCTAACTGCAGAAGGGTGACCTGGACACTGGGCAAAGGCCGTGAGAAGCAGTTAGTGTCAAATATGTAACGACTCGAGAACTTCAATGTCAGGGATGCCTCTGGGCCCCGGCAAGCCAGACTGTGGGCCACTGTTCCCGAGAAGTCCCTCCCAACTGTTCTCTAGGGCACCCGTCCACTTCCAGTGTGTGCAGTGCTCTCTCGCTTGTTAAAATGCCAATATTTGTGTTTGTCCTTCTAGTTTTTTTTCTTCTAATTACTTAACTCTCATTTGAAATTTTAACCTTCTGATTCTATCCTTAATATAGTCGCTGAATATAGTACCTTGATATTACTCAGAATCTAGCTTTTTCTATCTTCAAATAAATTTTATAATAGTTAACTGAGACTTGTAATGCCTCTCTGAAATGTGCTACAGTGCCTTTGGGTTGATTATTATTATTATTATTTTTTTTTTGCTAGTTGACTCCTTTTTCAATAATTTCTCCCAACTGACCAGTACCTATTTTGAGGATATTATGCGGTGTTAATGTAACTTGCGCAGCACAATTTGTTTGTGTTTATAATATAACAAAATATCGTATGCCACATTAGTGACTTTCAGGTCATATTAATGTCAAAAATTCTTAACTCTTAAACAATCCTTGCAAAGGCTTTGAGAGGGGCTGATCACGAAACGCCCATAAGAGGCGACCCTGTCACTGAGGTTTTGAGGGGCTTTCCTATGAGCCCAGTGGAACTTGCCTTCAACCCAGCTGTGGAGAAACCCGTTTTCCATATTCACACATCTATTCTGTTGAAGCCTGATGTTAATATACCCTCAGGTCACTTGTTCACCTCACACAAATCCAAGGTGACAACACCTGCTTGTCCAAACCAGGGTGAGATTTTTGCCTTTGTTTTTCCTGAAGGAGAAGGTATGATGTCCGCAGAGCACGTTTGCCCACCTCAGGGGCAGGGATGAGGAAGGAGCTGCAGGGGGCATGGGCAGCGGGTGGGGGCTTCCCTGAGGTAACACTGGGGACCATGCCGTGCACCGGTGCCCCCTCCTGCGTACCAGGGGGAAAGAGCCCTACCTAGGACACTAGGTCACCTGTGAGATCAGGCCATCTGGCCTAATATTGCAGCACTCGGTGCAAGTGCAGGTGACGCCCTTGAACTCTCCCAGCTGGTGGCCCAGGCATCACTGTCAGGCTGTCCCCTCTCTGCCCACCCCATGCAGTCGACTGCTGGCATCCCGCTGACTCCTGTGTCTGGGAAGGAGGCTCTCCCAGCAGCCGGCCCACGCTCAGGGCGAGCACTGGGATTAGTTCTGCAGGGCAGGCCAGGATAACCTCATCCCACGTGACGAGTGGTGATCTGTTTTTCAAATTTGGGTCCCTGCAAAGGCTACTGTAAATACATTTGTTTCAATGCTGGATTTTTGCAATGCTGGATTTTTTTTTTCACTGACATGAGAGATTTCTTTGAAAATTAAAGGGGAAATATGCAGGCATTCTCTGGCACATGTGAACATGTGGAGGAATTTTCTAAACCCCTCTTGAGGATGGTGTCCATAGCAACGGGAGGCTGTTCTGTGAAGGAATTCTCAATTAGCACCAAACACAGGAATGCCATGTATCACACAGAGCACTCCCTTTTTTAGGGATTTCAAGGAATTTTTACTTTATGGACAATGTCTATGAATGGATATATATTATATGATCCTAATATGGTTTGTTTTTAAACTGCTTATATTTATTTTGCACAGGCTTTTCATACAGATTAATATTCAAGTGGAAAAAATCTTAGATATTATAACTAGGTGTGGGATGCAGTTAGAGGTAGTATAGGGACAAGAGCTCCTACCTAGATACGAGAAATCCAGGCTCCATTGTGACCTGAGACAACTGCCTTCACCCTTCCAGGACCCAGTGCTTCAGGGATCAAGTTAATTAGATATCTATAATTTTTAATATAATATAGGGATCTAATTAACATTGTATGTGTATATGTATGCCCAAGATATATTGCCAAATGAAGAATATAAACAGTAGAACAGTGTAAGAGACTACCTTTTCTGTGATGAAAAGGAAAGAATGGGGATCTTCTTTGTTTGTATATGGTGAGAATCTCTAGAAGGATCCATGAGAAACCAAGAACAATATTTACATATTTATTAGGGCTGAGAATTAGGCGGATAGGAGATTTAAAATGCAAAAGACTTCATAATAGGTCCCTATATATTGTCTAGTTCTAAACCATGTAAACAACTTACCTATAAAAAATTTAAAATAAAGTATACATATGTTTCATCAGTGGCTCTCACTAATTAGTAAATTATAATTCTCACAATACTTCTATGGTATTATTCAAACATGTATTGAGCACCAACTATATATATGGCACTTTGTCAGGATCTTGCAAAAACATATACAGTTTCTTACAAGAAAGGCCTAGGAGGTTACAACAAGCATAAAAATAACTCTAAAACAGGTTCTCACAGTGGTGTGAGTATGGAAGTGTGAGTACTCAGATGAAATCAAAGTGCAGCCACTGTGGGGGAGGCAGGTTTCTGAGGTAATGTATTCAGGAAAGGGCACACCAGCAGGACAAAGAGTGTGAGCTTAATGTGTTTGGTAGTCAGGAACCACTGAAGCGTTTGGAATGGAGAAACCTAATCACAGATCCTGCTTTCCAGGAAAGGTTATGACTGTTGATCCCTTTAACATAAGGTAAATGGTAATAGCTGCCATTTTACCATGTCGGGAACAGGTGCTATTCCAAACACATTTCATGATGTACATTAAATGCATTGTTTTTAATCCTTATCACACCTCTATAAATGGATGGGTGATAGATGGATGGGTTATGGGTAAATGTGTGGATGGGTGGGTAGATGTGTGGATGGATAGGTGTATGGGTAGGTGAATGAATGAATGGATGGGTGAATGTGTGGATGGATGGATAGGTGGATGGGTGGGTAGATGGATGGGTAGATATGTAGATGAGTGATGGGTGGGTAGATGTGTGGATGGAGAGGTGTATGAGTGGATAGGTGGGTGGATGAATGAATGGGTGGGTGAATATTCAGGTGGATGGATGGTTAGGTGTATGGGTGGGTGTATGAATTAATGGGTGGGTGAATGTGTGGATGGATGGATAGGTGGATGGGTGGGTGGATGGATGGGCGGATGGGTGGATAGGTAGCTTGATGGATGGGTGGATGTGTGGATAAGTGATGGGTGGGTAGATGTGTAGATGGAGAGATATATGAGTGAATGAATGAGTGGGTGGGTGGATAGGTGGATGGGTGGGTGGATGGATGCATGGGTAGGTGAATGGATGGATGGATGGGTTGGTGCGTGGATGGATTTAATGCCTGAGAGAACTTATAGCTATTTTATTATGAAAATTTAATTTTACATATATTAAAAATGGGGGCTGAGAGGGGTTAAGCAGCTGCATACAGAGGAGGGATTGGGTTCCTTGACACGGAAGCCTTCAAGCCTAACCACTCAAAGATTAAATGCTATGGGACCTGTCAATGGGTGAGAGAATATCTACTACAATATAAGTGGATTGTAAAAAAAAATTTGCTATGAAATTCACCTTCTCTCAAAGCTTATTCAGAAACACGTATAATATAACATAATATATGAAATATCAACCAAATGTAATCATGATTTTTTTTTTTTTTATATTGCAATGATTCCATGTCAAACTCTGTTGAAGGACAATAGATGGCTGTTGCCAGGCAGCCAGGTGCAAAGCATGGAGTTCTTGCCCCTGTGATCCAGAGACACAGTGCTCGCTTGGGCATTGAGGATGCTGTGCTCAAGGCAGGCATGAATCCTGAATATTGTTCTATATTGTCTGTGTGCCATTCCCCTTTTTACAGTCTTAGTCATCATAAGTGTGGAAATATATTATCAGACTGGGTCAACGCTTAGCCCAGCCTTAGGTTCAGAGTGGAGCTGGGGCAGCGTGCTGTTTGTGCATCCCTGGCATGAGTTTTGAGCCAGGCCTATATTAGAGAGACTGAGAAGAGACAAGAACGCATCTCAAGGACAAAAACGGTGCCAGTGAGGGGGACCCCCAGAGGCCTCATCCCCAGCACAGGGAATAGCCAAGGAAGAGAATCCGGTTGTCTAAGTATGTTTGTGCAAGTATCACGTTTTCTTTTCTAAAATTTACCCTAATTTTTATGTTGGTCTCCCCTCCCACTGTGTCCCTCCTCCTATTCTCCAGATTGGAGTCAGAGTTCTTTGGGGCCCGTGTGTCACTGATATGCTTGTGACGGGTGGGCGAGGAGATGCCTCGTCTTGGGGCACTGGCCCGTTGCTGTCAGACGCACTTGATCCCCTGAGCTGTCTGTGGACAGTGGTCTGTCCCTGTCAGGCCCAGCAGGTCTCACCAGGCAGTTTTGTTCTGGGGTGACTTCTGCCGGATTTGTCCCTGCAGTGGAGCCTTCTTTGTTCTCCCCAATACTTTCAGTTTAAAAGGCTGGAGGAAAGGCTTCCCTTCCTCCCAGCTCCATCCTTTCCCTGAGACAAGGCGCGGGCGGTGGCCTGCACCCACTGAGTAGGTACTGCTGTGTTTTCCCCATCTCAGGCCCCTCAAACCCCTTCGCCCCAAGATTCCACCTCTATGCTGACAAACTGACTCCCTCCGAGTTATTGGAACAAAATAAAATGGTGTGAATTAAATGAAGTTTCTACTGGGATCTTGCACAGGTATCAGAACTCACAGTGTGCAGCGCACAGCTGTCTGTGTCTGACCATAGGGAGGGACCATAGGGAGGGACCCTTTTGACCCTGTCAGGAGTCTGGTGATCTTGGTTTATGGACAACAGCTGCACTATTTTCACTCTTCCTTAGGAAGTTCTTATCAGAGCTTAAAATGAAACAAAATGGATTTTGGTGAGTGACTATCTGCACCTCTACCTTCTCATCATCAAACAACCTCAGGTTTTAAGACCCGGTGTAAATCAGCGCCATGATAGCGCCTCACTGAGTGGGCCCGAGAAGACACATGCTGGACATTGTCCCTGAGAAGCCCATTTGTCCTCACACTGACTCTCCTAAGGGGATTCCCTTCTGAGAGCTGTTTGTCCTGACTTTGATGGGTTAGCCAGTGGCTTCCTAATTTCCTATCATCCCTACTTCGTTTTGTCAAAATGAGAAAAAAAAAAAAAAAAAAACAGTGAAATTCCAAAATTGAAGCATAAAATCTTCTGGAAAGACTGGAAGCTATATGTCCCTTTTATTTTGATGTAAGCAGAGACAATTTCTGATAACCGAGTCCACATCTGTATCACACAGAGGAGGTCATGACAATCTGAGAAAATGAAATCCGCACGTGTGTCAGCCACGCTGTGGCAGTGACTTCACTATGGGAGTGATCCTTTCAGCCAAAGAAATCATGTTGTTGGAAGGAAGAAGGGAAACAAAGGAACTGGGGTTTAGACCTTGGACAAAGCGGGGAGCTGTTCTGCAATGTGTTTGTCTTTGTTTTCAGTCCCCGATGCTTTTAATTGGCTGCTCAGTGGTGTCCTGCTAGATTCTGTGGCCCTGCTGGGCTGGGCTTGCTTTCTGCAGACCCAGAACTTATTTCTGTCTCTCCCCACACCTTTCTCTAGGTGCAGGGATAAAGTTGTTGGCAGGCTGTCCAGCTCTCAGGACAGTCACCGTAGAGCCTGGCACCTGTCTTTAGAAGCTACTGACACCACTTAATTTCACCATAGGGTGATGGTGCCAGCTAAAAACACTCAAAAACCTGCTTTCTCTGCTGGTTTGTGCTTCAGACGTGGCCGCGCCTTGATAGCAACAGACCAGACTCCCTTCAGTGCTTGGTTTCTTTCCTTCTGGTTTGTTTGTTTTTACAGAGGCCGTAGTGTGCTTACTGGTGAAGCTGATGGGCCAGATAATTCCTCGTTGCTGGAGCTGCCCTGCTGCCTTGTGTTTGCAGGACGTTTAGCAGAATTCCTGGCCTCTACCCACTAGCTGCCAGCAGCATTGCCAAGCATTCTCTAAGGCACAGTTGGCTACTGGTCTGGAATACAGCAAGATGCATGGTTCAGGATAATCTAACAATAATCTATTTATCTTTTTAATTTTTTATTTATATATATTCATGGGGCACCAGTAGAATTTCATCGATATATTTATTGCATTGTGGTGAAGTCAGGGCCTTCAGTACACACGTCGCTGAAGCAATACACATTGCACCCACCAAGCAACCTCCCACATCCACCCCCTGCCAGCCACCCGTCCAAGTCTTCACTGTCCATCATTCTACACTCTACTTCCACGTGTGCACACTATTTAGCTCCCACGTGTAAACTGAAAACATGTAGTATTTGTCTTTCTGTGTCTAAGTTGTTTCACTTAAGATAATGGCCTCTAGTTCCATCCATGTTGCTATAAAAGACTTTTATATAGCTGAATTAGTATTCTGTTGTGTGTATATACCACATTTTCTTTATCCAGTCCTACATTGATGGGCACTTAGGTTGATTCCATATCTTTGCTACTGTGAATAGTGCTGCTGTAAAATATGAGTGCAGATATCTTTCTGATGTAATGATTTATTTTCCTTTGGGCAGATACCCATTAGTGGGATTGCTGGATGGAATGGTAATTCTATTTTTAGTCCTTAGGAAATCTCCATACTGTTTTCCATAGAGTTGAACTAACTTGTGTTCCCACCAACAGTGTAGAAGAATTCCCTTTTCTCTGAACCCTCACCAACAACTGTCATTTTCTGTCTTTTTGATAATAGCCATTCTGACTGATATAAAATTATATCTCATTGTGGTTTTAATTTGCATTTCTCTGATGATCAGTGTTCAACAAGTTTATTTAAACTGCACCATGATTGTGCTTACTGGACATATAGTGCTAATAACCAGCAATGTGTGACTTAAGATTGGTGGGCTTTGGGTTTAATCTACGTATCATATTTTTTTATGTTCAGAATCTTTAAAAAACATAAATTATTGGTGTTGTTAAAAAGACAAGATCTATCTCCTGAAATACAAATAATTTATAAAACCCTCCCCAGTTCATGGAAATCCTTAAGAAATGTCTTGCTAAACTAGGATGTTATCTAGTAAGTTCTGGAGACCATGCTGTTATGTGGTAAGTCGGGCTGTCCTCCAAGTCCCTGCCTTTCTCTGTGCCTACAGGTGGAGGTAAGTCACATGCACAGGCAGATGTGAATATTTGCAGAGCATGTGGGTCACTGAGAGATGGAGTGTCAATGGTGCAAAACCCTTGGTTAACTCTAGAAACTGTACAAGTAGTAATTATGTATTTGTGTTATTTTTACTAATGCTGTGCTTGGTCCTAATAAGAAGATACAGAAGCTCCTAGCTGCCTTAAAGACTCCCATTATCCTCCAGGTGAGAAGATTAAGTGTCCACAAAAAGAGGAAACAAAGGGAGTTAAATGGCCCAAGGCAACTCCAGAAAAGACCCCACTCAGCACATGCCTGAGGGTGGGAGAGGGTGTGGGTAGAAGCCTGAGGCCAGAGAGGCTGCGGAAGTCCTTTCAGTGGCCATAGACACAAGAAGGCTTGGGGAATATATTTAAATCAGAGTTTCACAAGCAGCTTTGTGCAGCCATGTGTGAGAGAAAGAAAGACCTGCCTATCCTGACCTTTGCTTCAGAAGAGAAGGGCATTTGGGAAGGAATTTGCAGTACAGGGTGAGAAGGCCAGCTTGCAGGTGGGGCGCCAGCCCTGTTAGTCTCCATTACTCCGTTGTGCTCAGTGGAGTCCTGGCCACTTACTGCTAAACTGCACAACCCTCCCCAGCCCGTAAAAAGCTGCCTTTCCTTTGGCATGGAGTTTTCTAGAGCCACTCCAACCAATTGCTAAGCAATCAAAAACCAGTTTGGCTTTTTAAAATAATATATTTGCATGTAAAATAAGTCTAATGGAATATGCATTCTTTGAAACTCTAGAAGAGCTTTGAAGAGCTTGTGGTAGCATTAATGAGCAGGTAACACTGTCCTCTATGCGTGCATCCTCACCGATGTACCATAGACTGTGGAGGACTGATGGTCATGGGAGGTGGTATCTCCTCAGCCCTTGGGGGCCAGCACCCATTCTGGGGGAGGTGGCCTCCAGCCCTAGGAGCCTCCGTGTTCATCCCACCACACAGCACAGATTTCACCAGGAACGGAAGCGGAGGGAGGCACTGCTCAGATGACTCTTCACTCACGTTGCCAGGACAGTAGTGTGACTGCAGCCGTTCTGCAGAGAGAGTGTTCAGCAGGAGCAGACATCAGGGATGGCCCCAAAACAAGAAAAGGGAAGATGAGGATATTTGAGTGAGCGGTGATAGAATAACTCCAGAGAAGACAGACCAGGCACGCTAGCCTCCCTGCGATGTGGCAGAGGGGCCACTGAGGGAACCAGGATGGGGTGGTCCCAGCCACAAAGCCTGCTCTGCTGCAGAAGCCCAGGGGCTACAGACAGAGCCACCAAGCAAGAGGCACAAGGTTTGAAGTGACAGGAAGGAAGAATGAGGAGATGTTGCTCTCTGTGATTGCAGGGAGGTCAGATGGGCAGCAGGACACAGGTTAAGAAAGGATGGGGCCCAGAGGAAGGGGGAATCTTCAGTTGGGAGACCACTGGGCTGAGAGCCTCCTGGGCACCCTCATCCTCGCAGCCCCTAAAGACAACGCTAGCCTGACACTACCCCCTCGGCCTTAAGCAGGGAGAAGGTAGGGTAAAGGCTCTACAAGGGGAACGTTTTCTAAGAAAACGAACAATAGGAATTTCATTCAAAAAGTGAATCCCAGGGTCTGCCTAGGAGAGCAGTCTCTCTGTGTTTCCAGAGTGCCTGGCTTGCAGGAGGTTCTTGGGGCATGCGAGCCAGCAGATGACATCATGCCAGTGCCCACACCTGCAATGCAGACCCATCTAGAGAAAGCAACAGAAACTGAGATTCACGTTCTGGCATCTTCCAGAGAGGCTTTCATCATCCTGGTCCTTGTACTCTGAGTAAAGAGACGAGGAAGTTTTTACTGTGTTCTTTTGTTTAAATATGGGCACCGTTTAAAAGTAGAGTGTGCAAAATGAGGCATTTCCATTGTTTAGAAAATCGAGTATGGGTTAGTGAATAGTGTGTCCAGGTAAATGAGTAACCTTAAAAGAATGAACTAATGTTGGATAAAGGCCAACCCTGAGAAAGAAGAGAAAGAGAGGTGATTCATGCCTGCTTGTTTCTGGCAGGAAGCAGAGGGAGAGGGTATGTGCCTTCCAAGGCTGCTGGGCGCGGACTCAGTGCTGTCCGGGAGGAAGTCCCTCTGTGGGGTGGAAGCGCTGTGAGCAGCATGCGATGTGCCTCAGTGGCACCCAGAGACAGGCAGCACCTTGGAGGACATGATGAATGGAAAATGGTGAGAGACTGATACAAATCCTGGTCCAGTAGCTTTTATTTCTGACATCACAAAAACAAAACAAAAAAAAAATCACTTTTTTAATATTCAGTGTTGCCATTCCTTTGTGATTATAAAATGTTCAATGATGATTGTTCATACTAATACTTAAATTACAAACTTAAGTATGCTTGAAATGTGTTTAAAATTCATAGGTGGGAACAACACATCAGGTTCTGAGCATCCTATGCACGTAGCCTGGGCCATGGACGGTTAGGGCCCCCAGTGGCTGTTCCCCAGCTGGCTGGAGCAGCCACGCAGACCGCTCCTCTCTAACCCTTCTAAGCAGCTCCGTCTGGCTGTCACAGTCAGGGGTCAGCTCTGATCATAGTTTCCACCCCAAGTGTGGCAGAGCATAGAGTAAGACAATGAATGCAGGGCCTGGGGCAATGTGGGAGAGCCACAGGAGGCACCACACTGGAGCTCACATCTTCTGTGTTCAGGTAAGGACACTGTTATTGATGAAAATGTGGGACTAGAGCCCCCACTTTAGTTAGAACCCAACACTCTTTCCCCTGTAGTGACTCCCCTGGCCCATAGCTCTGCAGGGAGAGCCACAGGCAGACCTCTTGGGAAGGGCAGAGGCTGTGCTTCTCTCTTCTTTACGGACTTAGGCAAATGCTCAGACCCCTCATGCAGTGACCAGAGCAGCACAGGTGGGGTTTGCAGAACAGCTCCCTGGTGGGGCAGAGGGGCTGACACTGCGGCCCTGCCAGATGCCATCAGTTCAGTTTCTTGCTGGCCACAGTGCCGGTGCATTCAGGGCCCACAGACACATTTCCAAAGAACTTATATGAAAACAGGTGCCCCCGTTGGAAATGGACAATGTTCCTAATGGGAACACTGATGCACCCAGGCCCTCGGTGGTTCTCCAGTTAAATCCAGTGTGACCTGGCATGTCCTTGTCTGGAGAGAGCAAGAAGAGCCTATTGAAGTGGCCCACATGCCCCAGATACTGTCTTCGCTGATCCCACTGTGCTGAGTCCCAGAAAGCACGTTTCCTCTAGGACTACCTGGATTCCCACGTCACACCTGGCTTCTGTCACACCTGGCTGGTGGTCATGGGACCATTCTTCTCCCACCACTTCCAGTCTCTGCTTTCAGCTCTACTGAAGTACATAAGGTTGTGTGGCTTTTACATGTATGATAATTTTCTGATTAAGTATCAGAGCAAATTGTAAAAATCCATGCACAAACAGTATGCAGGGCTGAGTTCACCCCGGAGAGCAGCAGGTGACCAAGTGGCTGAATTATACATGTGTGAACTTCCTAACTTATGATGATCTTTGTGAAAAGCGACTGGGGCTGATACGTACTAAGGGGGACACACTCCAGTGAAAATGCTCCTTAGGAATATGGCAAAACTGAGCAATTTTTACTATGTGTTCATTATTGAAATTGATCCTCATTATTCACAGATTCTGTGTTTGGGAATTTGCCTACGTGCTAAAACTTATTTGCAACCAAAAAATCAATACTCAGGTGCATTTCCAGTCATACACAGACCTGTGCAGGGAGGCAAACATCAAGTTGCCAAGGCACTCCTCCCAGCCAAGGGAGAGCAAGGAATGCTCAGTCTTTGACCATAAGCAAAGGTCCTTTTTGAGGTCCAGTTAAGTGCTATGTTTTTCACATGTTCATGCTTTTTATTGATGGTTTTGCTCTTTAAACCAGCCCCCAGTGCAATGCTGGAGCTCTGGCTGGTGCTCCTAGGCACACAGGGCGTGATGTGCCTTTCGAAGAAAATACGTGCGTTAGACAAGCTTCCTCCAGGTACAAGTTATAAGGCTACTGGCCATGAGTTCAATGTTAATGAGTCAAAACTATGAACCTTGTTTTATTGTTCTTCACTTTATTGTGCTTTACAGACATTGTGGGTGTTTTTCAAATTTAAGGTTTGTGGCAGCCTTGCATCAAGCAAGTCTGTCAGCATTGTTTTTCCGACACCATGTGCTCACTCAGTGTTTCCTGTCACATTTTGGTAACTCTCACAATATTTCAAAATCTTTGTTGTTATTATATCTCTTACTATGATCTGTGGTCATTGATCTTTGATGTTACTATGGTAATTGTTTTTAGGCACCGCGAACTGTGCCTGTACACAGTGAATACAACCGATAAACATGTGTGTTCTGACTGAATTATCAACTGGTCATTCCTTGTCTGTCTCCCTCTCCATAGCCCTCCGTTTTCCCTGAGATACAGCAATATTGAAAATAGGCCAATTAATAACACTGCGATGGCCTCTAAGTGTTGAAGGGAAAGAGAGAGTTGCACATCCTGTATTTAAAACCGTAGGCTAGAAACGACTGAGCTTAGTGAGGAAGGCTTAAATAGGACAAAAGCTAGATCTTGTGCCAAACAGTTATCCAGTTGTGAATGTAAACAAAATGTTGTTGAAAGAAATTAAAAGTGCTATTCCAGTGAACACATGAATGAAAGGAAAGAGAAACAGCCTTATTGCTGACATGGAGAAAGTTTTAGTGAACGGAATAGAAGATCAAACCAGCTACAACATTCCCTTAAGCCAAAGCCTAATCCACAGCAAGGCCCTCTCTCTCTTCAATTCTGTGAAGGCTGAGAGAGGTGAGGAATCTACAGAAGAAAAGTTTGAAGCTAGCATGGGTTGGTTCATGAGGTTTAAGGAAAGAAATTGTCTTTATAACATGGAAGTGCAAGGTGAAGCTGCCAGCGCTGATATCAAAGCTATAGCAAGTTATCTAGCAGAGCTAGCTGAGACCACTGATGAAGGTGGAATACTGCACAAAACAGCCTCATGTTGAAAGAAGATGCCATCTGGGACTATCATAGCCAGAGAGGAGAGGTCAATGCCTGGCTTCAGAGCTTCACAGGACAGGCTGACTCTCTTATTAGGGTCTAATGCAACTGGTGACCTTAAGTTGAAGCCACTGCTCATTCACCATTCCAAAAATCCTAGGGCCCTTAAGAATGATGTTAAATCTACTCTGGCTGTGCTCTATAAATGGAGCAACCAAGCCTGGATGACAGCACATCTGTTTACAGCATGGTTTACAGAATATTTTAAGCCCACAGTTGAAATCTACTGCTCAGGGGAAAAAAAAGATTCCTTTCAAAATATTACTGCTCATTGACAATATACCTAGTCACCCAAGAGCTCTGGTGGAGATGTGCAAGGAGATTAATGTTGTTTTCATGCCTGCTAACACATCCATACTGCAGCCCATGAATGAAGGAATAATTTAGACTTTCAAGTCTTATTATTTAAGAAATATATTTCATAAGACTTTAGCCACTATAGATAATGACTCCTCTGATGGATCTGGGCAAAGTCAATTGAAAACCTTCCAGAATGGATTCACCCTTCTAGAAGCCATTAAAAACATTAGTGATTCATGGGAGGAAGTCAGAATATCATTAACAGGAGTCTGGAAGAAGTTCATTCCAACCCTCATGGATGACTTAAGGGGTTCAAGCCCTCAGTGGAGGAAGTCACTGCAGAGGTGGTAGAAATAGCAAGAAAACTAGAATTAGATGTGGGGCCTGAAGATGGGACTGAATTGCTGCAGTCACATGATAAAACTTTAAGGGATGAGAAGTTGCTTCTCATTGATGAGAAATGAAATTAGTTTCTTGAGATGAAATCTTCTGGTGACGATGCTGTGAACATTGTTGTAATGATAAAAAATGGGTTTAGAATATTACATAAATGTAGTAGTCAAGCAATGGCAGGGTTTGAGAGGATTGACTCCAATTTAAAATAAGTTCTACTGTGAGTAAAATGCTATCAAACATCATGACGTGCTACAGATAAATATTTTGCAAAAAAAAAGAGTCAATAGCTGTAGCAAACTTCATTGTTGTCTTCTTTTAAGAATTTGCCACAGCCACCCCAACCTTCAGCAACTGCTGTTTTTTTGTTGTTATTTTTTTCTTTTTAGACAGAGTCTCACTCTGTTGCCTGGGCTAGAGTGCCATGGCATCATCCTAACTCACAGCAACCTCAAACTCCTGAGCTTGAGTGATCCTCCGGCCTCAGCCTCCTGAGTAGCTGGGACTCCAAGCATGTGCCACCATGCCCGGCTAATTTTTTCTATTTTTTTTTTTAGTTGTTTGGCTAATTTCTTTCTGTATATAGTAGAGACAGGGTCTCGCTCTTGCTCAGGCTGGTCTTGAACTCCTGAGCTCAAGCAATTCTCCTGCTTCGGCATCCCAGAGTGCTAGGATTACAGGCATGAGCCACCGCACCCAGCCAGCAACCATCGTTTTTATTAGTCAGGAGCCATCAACATCTAGATTAGACCCTCTACCAGCGGCAAATTGCAATTCACTGAAGGCTCAGATGATCACTGGCATTTTTTAGCAATAAAGAATTTTTTCATTATGGTCTGTACATTTTTTGGACATAAAGCTATTGCACTTCATGGACTATAGTATAATGTGAACATAAGTTTTACATGTACAAGGAAACCAGTAAATTTGTGTGAGTCTCTATATTACAATATTCCCTTTATTGCAGTGGTCTGGAACCAAACCCACGATATCTCTTAGGTATACCTATATTAAATAGGGTGTCTTTAAACAGAAACACATATAAAACAAGTTTATGTTTTGATTTGTTGACAAAAATGTGACCAGAGGCTCTCAGGAGCCTCACCCTGTATTTCCCTCTGGGCAGTGGTTTAGAACTCCTTAATTTTTGTTTGCTCTGACTTTATAGAATATGACTCTCTTGAATAATGAGAACTGTCTGCGTATGAGAATTGTGGAGTTATAGAATAGGCAAAATGCTTGAGTTAAACATAGACCCTAACTCAAACTCTACCACTTGGATCGTTTCATGTTTTGAGAAAAAGAATTGATGTATCGGCTGTTTCCTGTAGTATCTCACTTAATTTTCATAGTAACAATGTAAAGGTGTTATTACATGTTTTCTCTGCTAGGAAAAGGTCAAGTAACTTGTCCAAGACTACACAGTGAATGAGGGAAAGGGAAGGAGATGTGGATGGAGGAGAGGGGAAGAGAGGGAGAGAGACAGAGAGAGAGACAGAGAGAGAAGGGAAGAATTGGACTCAGTTTGTGCCTCTCAGCTGATGCCTCCCCCACTGGTCTGTGCTGTTAACCTCTGACCATCTATATAATGAGAATATTGGGCCAAATGGTTGTACAAAATCCTTCCAGCTGTCACATTTCTGAATCTCTGCTGACTTTTAACCTTTCTGTGCGTGTCATGGAAATGCCATCCATTTTCCAACCCTCTCTAGATCCCACCTCCCAACACCCCTGTAGGAAGCTGTCATGATTTCCGTTTCTTTCATGTTTGTCTACAGTCTACACTATTCCGTGACCCAAATTGCTAGCTTATTGGGAAAGACCTAAAAAGAGAGGACAGATGGATCTCCTCAGGCTCAGCTCCTGTGGCCACTCCCACCCGGCACAGTCCGTCTTGGAGCAGATTTAGCACAAAAGCGAACACGTTGTGAAGCACTTCTGCAGCTCTTCCCGCGGGATTGGCGTGCGGCTTTCATTTGCAAGCCTCAGCTCAACTGGTGTATTTCAGATGAGACTCCTACTGCTTGAACAATAGAGCAAATAGATCCCAAGAACTGCCGAAAGCTAAGTTGCTGTAAATCTGACCCTCGTATTGTAAATTCCAAATAACAATACATTTCCTATTTTCCTCCATGTGTAAAGCCAGGGGATTTCTTCCTTTTTTGTGAAATCAGATTTTGTAGGTCTGTTCTACTGCTGTATCTTACAGTATTAATATCACATTGTTTTATCTTACTCATTATTAGGTAAATGTCTTTTAATATTTTACAGAAATAACCCAACTCTCTCTTTTGAAAAATTTATTTTCGAAAAAAACAGAAAAATATGTTCAAGTAGGATTCAGTCTGTATTTGGGATAGTTGATAGCGTTGCTTTCTTGTGGTTTGATAAAAAAATGAGATAGGTCCTATGCTTTTGTGTTTAACAGGATACAGACCTCATTGAAATGGTTGTAATCAATAAGTTCAAATTGCTGACTACACTCTGTCTTTGAAAGCATTGTTCAGACTAGAAGCACATGGCAGTTTGGGGTAGTCTGCCTGAAGCTCTACTACAGTAAAAATACATAATACATAGTATCTTTTGTAATCATGTTAAGAACTTACTGTTATTTTGTTCCAGTAAATCAGCACATTTCAAATCAAACGTCCTCTGAGTACAGCCTGGACTGTGCTGGCAGTGCCCACAGACCCACCTCCCTCCTCCAGGGCCACTGGATGGGCAGGGCCAGCTGGGCTCCCCTGAGATGCCCAGGTCAGTAGCCTCCTGTGAGCCTGGCATCATGTACATGGTCTCACCACCAGGACAGAGTGTCTTCTACACTATTATAGAAATCTTCGTTGTGGATTTGTCGTTTTCTTGGTTTTGTGTGCTCCACTCTCTAAAGAGGAGAAAGCTGTTCAGCTGCCTTCCTCTTTGGCTCCCGTGCTGCTTTTCCGATGCATTTTATTTTCCTCCTCCTGGAGAAATCAAGTCATTCACTATGTGACCTTCTGTGGCCCACACTGAGACAAACAAGTCTTCTCTGCAACAGCCTGTCCCTCTTGTCTTGCAGGTATACTGCCATATATGGCCCCACTGCAGCATTACAATAACATACTTCATGCCAACCATGCCGCTAGGTGCTTTTATGTACATTATCTCTTGTTTACTCTTCATAACGATCCTGGAAGTTAGTCCTTTACACCTACAGGTTATGGAGGTAGGAAGGATGCCAATAAGGTTGCCCAGCCCAGCCGTGGCTGCAAAGCTGGTGCACAACCAAGGCAAGGCTGTGCCAGTTGACCACATATGGTCTTTGTGCCAGAATGGCGTCCACACAAGCCAGCTCTCATGTGTGCTTCATGTTTAAAACCACCATGTTCATTTAAGCTGTATGGTCTTCTTTTCCTCTTTCCTTTGACTTAGTCTGTTAGTAGCAGCTTTCACCAGAGAAGCACCACTTCAGTCTGGTGCAGATGAGTAGTGTTTGAACAATAGGAACTGCAGTCAGTTCACTGGCATGGCATGTTGCAGTTGTTAAAAACCACGAGCAATAAGAATGCATCATGTTATATTTAGGATCAAGCACGTATAGACTTTTAAAATATTTTTGAAAAGCCAATTTTGCCTACGTTGCATGAGCTGTTTCTGTCAGTATTAGTTGAGGGAGCCCAGCAGTGTGCTCAAAGGGCTACTGCGACACGCTCAGGCCCACACAAGGACCTGCAGGGCTCCTCCCCGCGTGCCCCTGGCAGTGCTGACTTGAGAAGCCTGACCATGGAGGTGCCAGCCCTGGGGCTTCTCCTTTACCTGCTCACCTGTGGCACCCTAGCCCTTCTCCAGTCGTGAGAAAATTTCCCAAGAAAAGTAGAAGGGAAGAATAATCATGGCAATAAGACCTTTTAAAAACATGTACGTTAATGCTTTCAGCTTCATTTGACATTGCAGACCTACCTTTTAAAAAAAGAAAAAGACAAGCATAGTATAGCTAACACTCTTAACACACGGCTTCTGCCTGCAGATAGACAGACCCCACCAGTAATGCACAAGAGACAGAAAGAAATGGGAAACAGTTGCAACTGTGAGATAAAATGTGGATTTCAGACCGTGGTGCCACAGAAATTCACTTGTGGAATCCTAGTTGCAGGGGATGGTGGAGCCACACCCATCTGACGTCATTCATCCCTCAGCTAGGAGGCCACTGGAGCTCAGGAACTCAGAGATTGTCCTGAAAGTTGCTGTTTCGTTTTTAAACACAGTAAATTGATTTTGTTTTGAGAATATGGTGGCAGCATGAGGTAAACGAGGCATGTTAGAAGGCGGCAACACCAGGACAGGAGTAGATGTGCATGTTCACAGATCCTTGCTGCATGAAAACGGCAAGAGGGAAAAGAGAAAACCACAGATCTCTGGCAAATAAGCTAAGAATCTTTATAAGTGAAAGATCAAAACAACTACTTACAGCCTTTGTCTGAGATTCAGTCGGCAAAGAACAGCCAAGGAAGTGAGGGCTGGGAGTGGAAAGCTGGGGCCCTTTCCTAGCCTTGGAGCTGTGGGGAAGGCAGGAGCTGCTCCCGCCTCAGCTAGTGGGGTGCTGTGGCCCTGGAAGGTTGTCCTGAGTGTTAAGTTACTGCGTGTAGGAAATGCTTGGTGTGTCATTAATGTGAGGTGCTACGTGAGTGCATATTAAATAAGACAGAGGGCGGGTGTGATCTGCAAGTTTCATGTGAAATGGAATGAAGTGACTTGGAGTTTTTGGTTTCTTTCTGTTACTAGAATAACTCCCTACATTTTCAACCTTTTGGTTTAGTCTTTCGCCCACTGCCTTAAATAACTACTGTGTATAAGTCTAACATTTATATTATTAAAAATAATGCTAAATCATTAGTTATATTAATACATCTTCATTTCCAGTCTAAATATATACTTTATTTTACAAATTGGCCTAAAATCTCTGTGCATTGACTGAGTGCTCTGTTATACGATGCAGACTCTCGTCCTGCTGTATCAACCTGTGCACCTTCAGTGCATCTGTTACCCATGCAGCATGTTGCCTTACTGAATAGTCGACGGTGACACCTGGCACCTGCACAGATTGTTGACTTAATTCCAATCTTTGCTTCCTTATCAAGACAAAGACATCTTAAAACAGCCAGGACTCTAAGACCCAAGATCATGGTGACATATTCCTTCATCCTTCTTAGAAACCTGCATGAGAGTCCAACAGAAAAATAATACTTATTTACGTACATTTCATGTTATGAAATACTAGAGGTGGGTTTAGATTCCATGCACTTCTCCCTGGGACAAGCCCAGCCAGTAGGGGCAGAGAAAAAGGAAAGCCCCACACGCCCTATGAATGTAGGTTCTCTGAAAAGGGATTTTGAGGAAAGAGGTTTTGTTCTAGTGAACTGGCATGTAAACCAGGGTGATTCAACCTTCAGTGTAAAAGGGAGATGCTTTCCAGAGACCAAAGAGAGGGTTGGGGTTTATGGGCAGAGCTCCCACCCAGGCTCCCAATCTGGTCCATTTATGCACATGAAGGACTGCAATTTGCGTAATTCTGGTTGGTTGATACAGCTGGGCCCTGATTAATTGATTCAAGTGAGCTCTGATTGGTTGGTTCAGGTGAGCACTGGCGTCCCAAAGTGGAACAGAGGTTCGTTTTGGGGGAATCAGAGAATGTGGGTGACCTCTAGTCAGCAAATGGCTGCTTGGCCTTTTTAAAAATTTAGGCCCAGTTAGCCACCCAGGATCCATCTTGAAGGACTGGCTCTTCCAGGTTCACATTTGTTCACACTCTTGCGAAAACAGGAGAACTGTGGACCAGGAGACCAAGTGTGGGAGGAGAGGCCTGAGAGAACAGGGTGAGCTCAGGGAGCAGGAGTCGACCTATGGGGCTTCTTCAGATACCTCAGTTAGGTGCTGCACCTGCCGTGTCTTGCCAAGTGGGGACTCCAGCTGGGACATAAACAGCAGGGCCTTGTGGCTCAAGTTGAGTTCTGCTAGCAGTTGTTGAACACTCTTTAAGTTCCAGGCACTGGGTGATGCACCAGGGATGCTGGTGCCATTAAGATTCACTCTGGAACTTTGAGGAATGTATGGGGCTAAAGAGGAAGGACGTGAACAACCTTAATAAAAGGCAGAACGTAGCAGGTGGTCTGTGAGAGGTATCAGACAGTGTCATGCGAAGTCAGTGAAAGTTTGAGAAGAGTATCAACATAGTCTTTGTGCAAAAGGTTGTATTTGAGGTGAGTCTTAAAGAGGAATAGGAGTTGCAGAGACTGAGAAGCACAAAGGGACACCTGAAGGGTCCCTGGAAAGGCACGCACAAACACATGGGGTGGAGAAGGCTACCAGACTGGGAAGGCTGCACTCATTTCCCTCGACAGCAGTATATGGCTGAAGGTTTGGGGAAGGAGAATAGCACTGTCTACGGGGCTTGTCTGACCATGGGTGTAGAATAGTCTTCAGAGAGGCATATGGGTGGGTCTTGTGCAGAAGTCTGCAGATGTGGACCTGGAAGAAGGTGGAGACAGGTGACAGAGAAAGGCTGCTTTTGGACAGAGCTGACACCACCCTGCTGCTCCCCCCGTGGCCTAGTCAGAGCAAACACTAAGAGGAGCTAGAGGACCAGCGTGGGAGAGCTCACGGTGTTTGTGAGCTGATCATGGAGGGGTCGTCATCACTTCTGGCATATTCTGGTTGGCAGCCCGTGTGCATGCTGTAAGTTCTCATGTGGACTCACTGCTGGGTCTGTGCTGAGGAGTCACGTTATCTCTTCCACTCAGCTCAGGCCCCTGTGAGGTGGCTTGATGGGAGGAAGGAGCAACGTCGACTTCCAAGGTGCTGCCTTCCTTGGCTTCCTCCTGACGTCCTTCCGCTATAGGCAGGCACGAAGTCTGGGCAGAGGAAACTGTTTAGGGAGGTAGGCTACTGTGCTTACGCTGCACAGTGTGTCTGGAAGCCACTGATTTTATTCCTAGGCACCAAATATTCTTCCCTTTTCACCTGGAGAAACCTTAGAGAGGTTGCCTTGTTTTCTGAAAGGTTAAAAGAAACCTAACCACATTGTGAACTTGGGCTTTGTGAGCAGCATCATGATAAAGTTACTAAGCATTATTTCTGAAACTCTGTCTCCTCGCTAGCATGACTATTGATTCTTAAGTTCTAATAAGGCATTTTCACAGGACAGTCCTATTACTATAAATGTTACAGTGTTATATGTCACATTTAGAGAAAACTGTCCTTTTTTTCTGTGATTAATTCAAAAATAATTTATGAGCTAAAAACCCAACAAACATTCTCAGCTAACAGTAGTAGAGTACCAGTCGGAAGTTCTGACATGTGGTCATAACATCCTCCTTTGCTGATGTGAAACTTGGAAAATGAAAATTTTAAATTTATTTTTGTTTTTTATTTACTTATTTTTTTTGAGACAGAGTCTCACTTTGTTGCCCAGGCTAGAGTGAGTGCCGTGGCATCAGCCTAGCTCACAGCAACCTCAAACTCCTGGGCTCAAGCAATCTTCCTGCCTCAGCCTCCCGAGTAGCTGGGACTACAGGCATGTGCCACCATGCCCGGCTCATTTTTTCTATATATATATATATATTAGTTGGCCAATTAATTTCTTTCTATTTATAGTAGAGACAGGGTCTCGCTCTTGCTCAGGCTGGTTTCGAACTCCTGACCTCGAGCAATCTGCCTGCCTTGGCCTCCCAGAGTGCTAGGATTACAGGCGTGAGCCACCATGCCTGGCCGAGAATTTTTAAAAAATGACTCTGAAAAAGGTAAACAAATGAATTTGACTTAACTCTTACCTTAGAATTCTCCGTCGCCTCCTGCAATGCTTGGTTCCATCTCAGCATCAGCATCTCCTTTGGAAGCTTGAGCAACTAGGTCACATCTGTGGCCTGTTTCGTCACCTGCGAACTCTCCCATGTGTTTCTATGGCAGTGTGTGCAGCGCTGCATTGCATGCATGTGAACGTGCTCCCCTAGTTCCTTTCCAGAGCCCCACCAGTGGATGCTGTCATCCGATGAATCTTTGCAAACACTGCCCCAAGTATGCTGTTGAGGGAACTAAGGCATAAGAGATTAAGAAACATAATCAGAGCTCTCGTTTAGACTTTTGGTTTCCTGAACCTTTTCCAGAGATCTCTCCAAATGAAGCAAGGCAGATCCCCAATGAATGTTTACGAATAATGGAATGGCTTGATGAATTAATGGATAAATGAATAAATAAATGTATAAACAAATGCCTTGCAGGAAGCAGTGGAACAGTGCACATTAATCCAATTTGAAACACATAAAGCCACTAGGCTCTACAGTTCCACATATGGAGTGAGTTGCATCTGTGGTTCCATTAGCACTGCAGAGGAAACGGTTTGGCCAGGCCCCTGTGGCTGGTGCTGAGCTTCCTCTGAGGGGTGCAGCTGGCAGAGGGGATCTGGGAGTGAAGGACCATCGCCCACTTCGTAGCATTTAAATGGCCACTGATGAATGTTATAAACTAAAATGGAAGGTGCACACAAAAGGAGGAAAAGCCCATTTTTCCTTTGCTCTCTCTATAGTAAAAACATACTTTACATCTTTATTGAGAATTATCCCTTGTATTATAAAAATCATCCATTAAGAATATGTAATTCAATGATTTTTAGTATAGCCACAGAGTTGTGCAGCTACTACAGATATCTAGTTTTAGAAATTCTTCAACACTCTGGAAAGAAACCACATACCATCAGGAGTCACTCCCCTCTCTGCTCTTCCAGAACCCTTGACAGCTACTAGTCGTTTTGTCTCAGTGGTTTTGCCTGTTCTAGACATTTTACATAAATGGAATCAAACCAATAGGGTTATTTGGTGACTGGCTGCTTTCATTTAGCATAATGTTCCCCGATTCATCTGTGACCTAACATGTAATAGTACTGTATTCCTTTCAGTGGCCGAATAACATTCCACTGTGTGCTTAAACACATTTGATTAGTGCCTTCATCAGTTGATGGAAATTTAAGTTGCTTCCATGTTATAACTATCCTGAATAATACTTCAATGCATAAATTTTGTGTGGATGTGTTTTCATTTCTTAGAGAGAGGAGTGAAATTGCTGTGTCATATGTTAAATATATTTTGCATTTTGAGGAGCTGCCAAAGTTTTTATCAAAGTAGTTGCAATATTTTACATCCCCACTTGATATGTATGAGAGTTCCAGTTTCTCCACGTTCTCACCAATATTTGCTATTTGTCTTTTTTCCTTGCAATAGTCATCCTAATGGCTGTAAAGTTATTGTGGTTTTGATTTGCATTTCTCAGATGATTAATGATGTTCAGCATCTTTTCATGTGATTATTGTCCATTCAGATACTTTCTTTGGAAAAAACATCTATTCAAACCCTTTATACACATTATTAAATCATACTATCTTTAAGGCTTATTTATATATCCTAGATACAAGTCCCTGTCCTCTATATGATTTGTAAATATTTTTCCCATTCTTTGTGGTTTTTTTTTTTTACCTTCTTGATGGTCACCTTTGTCATATAAAATGTTTGACTTTGATGAAGTCCAATTTATGTATTTTTTTCTTTTAGCCCTTGTGCTTTTGGTGTTATATTTAAGATGCCTTTGCTTAACCCAAGATCACAAAGATTTATTTGTAGGTTTTCTTCTAGGATGTATATCTTTTTAACTCTTACATTTAGAACTATGATACATTTGAGTTCATTTTGTGTATAAATATTCAACTTAATTCTTTTGTATGTGCATACCAAGTTGTTCCAACACTATTTATTGAAAAGACTTTTCCTTCCCTATTTAATAGTCCTGAAATCCTTGTCCAAAATCAGTTGACTTCAAGTGTGATGGTTTATTTCTAGATTCTCCATTTTACTCCATCAATCTGTCTTTATGCCAGTATCACATTCTCTGGGGTCACTGTAGTACTTACTTACTTAGTGTAGGTTTTGAAATCCAGAAGACTGATTTCTCCATCTTTATTCTTCTTATACAAGATTGTTTTGCTTATACTGAGTTCTTGCATTACCATATGAATTTTAGGACCAACTTAATAATTTCATTAACAAACATAATTTGGGTTTTGATAGAGACTGCATTGGACTTGTAGATCAATTGGGGCAGTATTGCTACCTTAATAATAATAATTTTGTGAACATAGCAAGTCTTTCCATTTTTTTAGATATTTAATTTCATAGAACAATATTTTATAATTTTCAGTGTACATATCTTGAATTTCTTTTTTAAAATTTATTTCCAGGTATTTTATTCTTTATGTTGTTACAAATTAGATTGTTTCTAATTTTTATTTTTGGATTTTTTTTTATTCTACTGTGTTTCCCCGAAAATAAGACCTACCCATAATATAAGCCCTAGCAAGATTTCTAAGCTTTTGTGCAATAGAAGCCTTACCTGGAAAATAAGACCTAGTGATGGGCGTGGCTACGCAGTGCATCTGCACAACCCATGCATTTCCTCAAGGAGCGGGAAAGAAGACGAGCAGCCCTTCTCATCTGCCCTGTGAGAGCTCTATGGCTCGACATAAGAGATTGGGGCCAATGGTTCTAAAGGAAATAGAGTTGCAAGACATTCAGGATGGAATTCGGATTTGGAGAGTTAAGATGCTGTTCCAGAAGAAGACGACTTCACTCTATTTGAATAAATGTAGATTGTTGTACCATACTTAAAAAAAATAACACATCCCCTGAAAATAAGCCGTAGGGTGTCTTCTTGAGGAAAAATAAATATAAGACCCTGTCTTATTTTCGGGGAAACATGGTAGTTGTCTTAGTCTGTTCAGGGTGCTGTAACAAAATATCATAGACTTGGTGGCTTATAAAACAACAGAAATTAGTTTGCACAGTTCTGAAGGCTGGGAAGTCCAAGACTCATGCATCAGCATATTTGGTATCTGGTGAGGGCCCACTTGCTCATAGACGACATCTATCTTCTTACTGTGTCTTCGCAGGGCACTGATGGGCACCAGGCAGCTTTCTCAGCCAGGTGTATAAGGACTCCACCCTCATGACTTAACCACCTCCCAGGAACCCCAAATTTTAATACCCTTACTTTGGAGGTTAGAATCTAAACATATGAATTTGGGGACATAAACATTCAAACCTTAGAACTAGTGTGCAGAAATACAATTGATTATGAGATGTTGATCCTTTATCCTGCAAATGGGCTGAACTAATGTATTAATAGTTTTATAGAAAATCCTAATTTTCTATATGGATCATGTCATCTGCCAACAGAGATAGTTTTATTTCTTTCCAATCTGAATTCACTTTACTTCTTTTACTTAATCACTATGGTTATAGCCTCCACTACAATGTCGAATAGAAGTGTTAAGAGCAGACATCCTTGTTTGTTTATGATCGCATGGGAAGCTTCAGTCTTCCACCATAGAATGATGTTAGCTATAGGTTTTTCATAGAATGATCTTTATCAAGTTGAGAAAATGCTCTTCTATTCTTGGTTTTACAACTTCTCTGCTTTTATTGAGATGATCATATGGTTTTTTTGTCCTTTATTCTATTGATATGGTTTATTGTATGAATTACATTTTCAGACGTTAAACTAACCTTGCATTCCTGAGATAAATCCTATTTGGTCATGGTGTATCAACATTTTTATATATTGATGAATTTGGTTGCTGGTATTTGTTTCTTCTATGTTCATAAGAGATATGGGTTTGTAGTTTTTCCTCTTGTGAGGTCTTTGTCTTGTTTTGATACCAGAGTATCAGAAAAAGTTGGGGTGAATTCCCTGCTCTCCAAAATTTTGGGAGATTTTGTGAAGGATTAGTGTTCATTATTCTTTAAATGATTGTTAGAATTCACTGGTGAAGCCATCTGGGCCTTGGATTTTTGTTGTTGAAGTTAATAAATTACAAAATCGACCTCTTTGCTTGGTATAGTTGTATTCAATTTACTTATTCTGGAGTCAGTTTCAATAATTTATTTCTTTATTGGAATTTTCTAAATCATCTGTTATTTAATTTGTTGGTATACAGTTGTTCATATTAGTCTTCTGATATCATTTTTAAATAAGATCAGTGAACATGTCTCCTCTTTCATTCCTGATTTTAGTAATCTGCATCTTCTTTATTTTTTCATGGTCCATCTAGCTACAGGTTTTGCTGATCTTCTCAGGAAACATTAGTTTGTTGAATCTCTCTATCATTTTTTCTATTCTCTGTTTCATGTATCTCTACTCCAATCAATATTACTTCATTCTGTTTATTCTGGGTTTAGTTTGCTTTTTGTTTAGTTTATTAGTAGGGAAAGTTAATTTTTTTTTAATTTAACTTCTCTTTTTTTAATGCATACATTTACAGCTATAGATTTTCATCTAAGTACTGATTTAGCTGCATCTTGATTTCTCTCTTTTAAAATTTAAAGCAGCTTTATTGAGATATAATTCATATATCTTATAAGATACCATTTAAAGTGTGCAATTCAATTCAATGGTTGTTATATGTTCAGAGAGTTATGTATCCATCACCACAATCAATTTGGAACATGTTCATCAGCCAGAGAAGAAATCCATAACCATTAACAATATTTCCCCATTTCTCTCACCCACCCACATACCCTCTTCCCTTGAACTCCCAGCCCCAGGCAATCACTTGTCTACTTTCTGTCTCTACATATTTGCCTATTCTGGGCATTAAAAAAAAAAAAACCTTTCTCCTAACTGTAATTTTATATCCTTTATTAATATCTCCCTACCCCCAACCCAGCCTCTGTTATACTCTCATGCATCCTACAGGTTTTCATATGTTGTGTTTTCACATACACTCTTCACAAAGTACTTTCTAATTGTCCTTGTGTTTTGGGGGGGGTTGTTGTTGTTCTTTTTTGTTTGTTTTGTTTTTTGGTCCCTTGGTTATTTATGGGAGTTTTGTTTCTTTATATTTGTGTATTTCTTATTTTTTTGTCAATTTCAAATTACATTCTATTTTGGTTAAAGAACACACTTTGTATGATTTCACACCTTTGAAATATATTAAGGCTAGTTTTTTGCCTGCCATGTAGTCTTTCCTGAAATCTATTTCTTGCATCCTTGAGAAGAATGTACATTTTGCTGTTTTTGAATGGCGAGTTCTATAGATGTCTGCTACATATAGTTGTTTTATTGTATGGTTCAAGTCTTGTATTATCTTGTCGACCGTCTTCCTATTTATTTTATCCATCATTGAACATGAAGTATTGATATCTCCAATATTATTATTGGTTTATCTCTTTATGCCTTTTATTTTGCCAGGATTTTTTTCATGTATTTTGGTGCTCTACTGTAAGATACATGTCTTTTTATAATTGTTATATCTCACTGTCTCATTGAGCTTCTTATCATTATAAAATACTTTTTTTTTTTTTGGCCTCTAATAAAAAAATTTTCTCTTCAGTATATTGTGTCTGATATTAGTATAGCCACTCTAGCTCCTTTTTGGTAGTTACTTGCCTGGAATCTTTTTCCATCCTTTTACTTTCAAGTTATTTGTGTCTTTGAATCCAGAGTGTGTTTTGTAGATAACATTTAGTTGGATCACATTTGTTTGTGTTTCTTTTTTTCAAGGCCATTGTACTAGTCTCTGCCTTTTGACTGGGATATTTAATCCATTTATATTTAATATAATTATTGGTAAGGTAACATTTACTCCTATAATTTTTCAATTTGTTTTCTCTATGTCTTGGGGTTTTTTTTTTGTTCTTGTTCCTCTATTTCTGTATTTTTGCCACCTTATTATTAAAAAATCATTTCCAGTATATCTTTTTAGTTCCTTTGGGTTTTTTAATATATTTTTTCTTTATAAGTTTTTCTCTAAGTGAATGCCCTGGAAATTACAGTTAGCACTTAACTTGAAGCAGTCTAATTCAGATTCAAATGTAGGAAAAACAAAAAAGGCTACAAAATATCCCCATTCCCTCCCCTAACTTTTGTACTATTATTGACATGCAAAATATATCTTTATGCAATATAATGCATCAATGTAGTTTTATAATTTGTTTTTCACTGCTGTATTTTAAAACACATAGGAGAATGAAAGTGTTACAAACAATATGTTTATGCTATCTTTATATATATGCAGTTATCTTTACCAGTGCTATTTCTTCATGTGGTGTTCTGTGTCCTTCCTTTCATCATAAAGTACTCCTTTATTATTTCTTATAGGGCAGGTCTTCTAACAGTAAATTATTTCAGTTTTTTTAATCTGGAAATGTCTTAATTGATTTTTTAATGGACAATCTTCTAGATATAGAACTTGGAATCCAGTCTTTCAACCCTTTAAAGATATCTTCATACTGTTTTCTAGCCTCCATAGTTTCTGATGAAAAGTCACATATTAATCTTACTGACTCTGCTTTGTAGGTGATAAGACATTTTTCTCTTGCAAATTTCAAGATTTTTTTCTTTGTCTTTTATTTTTGTTGATTTGACCCTGGTATATCTAGGTGTGGATCCATTTGAGTTTATTCTATTTTGAATTTGTCGAGCTTTTTAAATGTGCATGTTAACATTTTTTTTTATCAATTTGGAAAGTTTTAAGCCGTTATTTCCTCAAATATTTTTCTGCCTGTCTTTCTTTCTCTTCTTCTGGATCTCCCATCATGCGTATATTGATAGATTTAATGATGTTGTATAGATCTGTAGGGCTATCGTCACTTCTCTTTATTTTTTTTTTTTATGTTTCTGAGACTAGATAATCTCTAGTAACATTTTCTCAAGTTTCTGATTCTGTGTTCTGCACATGTTCAAATCTGTTGTCAAGCCCCTGTAATGATCTTTTCATTTTAGTTATTGAAAATTTCAGCTCCATAATATTTATTTGATTCTTTTTTTATAATTTCTATCTCTATATTAATATCCTCTACTTGAGGATGTTAAATAGGGAATTTGGGAATCATTGCTGTGCTTCTCTTGAATTTTTAAGAAATAGTTTTCTTTAGTTATTTAAACATATTTATAATAACTTGTTTAAAATCTTTGTATATGAAACCCTAAATCTGAGACCTTTCAGGAACATTTTCTGTTAGCCCCCTTTTCTGTTGTGCATGTATCACATTTCCCTGTTTCTTTACGTTTCTCATGATTTTTGTTATGACAATTGAATATGTTTAGATAATGTCTTAATAATTCTGGTACCAGATTTTTACATCCTCCAAGAGTTGTTGTTCTTAATTTTTCAATGCTATTACTTTGGTTTGTTTCATTGTCTATAATAATTCTATAGATTTTGAGTGTTCTGCATTGTGTAGCTACTGAGTTCTCACCTAACTTTTTTTTTTTTAACTTCTTGGGGTTTATTATTTGTTTGTGCACTTGAGCCTGAATGCATAGCCCCTTTCGCCAAGGGACTCTGTGTGAGAAGGCGTGCCTTCACACTTCAGGCCTTTTGCAAGATGCCTTCATTTTTAATACAAGTTTGCACAGGGCCTCAAGATCACCCAGAAATGAGTGACAGGTAACTTTCTTTTCTTCATACCTTTCTTGGACATGGGCACAGACTTACAGATCCCAGGAGTATGTCAGAGCTTTCCACAATTCCTTGTGGTTTCTATTTCTCTAGGATTTCTTTTTAAACTCCCAGCCAGGCTTCTGCTTGTCCCAGCTGAAATCAGGGCAGTAGGCAGCTGGGATGTTGCCAGTAGTTTGCTGTTGTTTCAGTAATTCCCTAGAGGTAGATATCCCCCCACTACCGTGCACTAAGAGTCAAGATTTTCTAAGAACTGCAATTTCAGACAAAATATTGACTATGCTCTAAGAATGGTGCCTTTAATGGAACTCCGAAGCCCATCAAATCTTGCATTGTCTTCAGTGCCACTGGCTTTTTGGCTACTGCATCACCCAGCTGAGATGAAAAGACGGTGGGAATGGCCCAATCTAAAATGTCTCAGACACTTACCAAGAGTCAGTAATTCCAGTAGTTTCTCTTGGGTGGACAATTTTCAGTTTATTATGCAGCTTTGGTTAATTGACATAGCTCTGAAGTCGTTGATGTTATTTGCTTTGCCAACCCGTAGGCTTTCTTTAATTCCCCAGGTTTTCATGGCTTTTACCAACATAATTCATAATATGGCTCCAGCTGCCTTTGAACCATACGCAGTTGAATAACATAATAACCTATTCAGCAAAGCTTTGCTCATTCTTCCTCCTACTGTTCCTAATTTTAAAACCCACAGTTCAGTACCTAAGATTACCCGTGGCCTCACATATTTCCCAGAGTGTGAGAGATTTCAGTCTTTAATCTCCCTGCCAGACTGCACAAGCCTCAACACCCGGTTCATGCCTTCAGTTTGTCTCTTACTTCCACGGCTTCAAATAAGGATTCTTAACCTAGGATGATGATAGACCCCAGATTGACGGTGCATTTGCTGAAGCCGCATGCATGTATTGAGTGTATTCATGTGTTTACTGTATTTTCCATCCATCAGGAGGAATCATAGCTTCCTAGAAAAGGTTAAAATCCTCTGTCAGAACTTGTACCTTAGGAAAAAAATAACTCTTTATATTTCCTCTGCCCCAAAGAGGTGAATTGCATGCCGCCTTACACACGGCTGTCTGCCTCTGCTCTTGTTTCCGCCATTCCTGCCTGAACTTTGCATTAAGGCTCCTCTCATGAAATACTCTCGACACAGGACTGGTTAAGAGTGTGGACTCTAGAACCTGCTGCTCAGATCTGAAACTCTGCCACTTAACTCCGTGGGAGTGTGGAAATGCTGCTCCTCCACACAGTGCCTCAGTTTATTCACCTGCAAGGTGGAGGTACATCTGTAGGGATAGTACCCATTGCTGCCTCTGAGGTTGCTGCAAAGATTAAATAAGATAGTGCCCATCACAAAATAGCTCTCAGTTGATGTTAGCTTGTAGTACCATGCCGTGTCCATGCTCAGGTCTCCGAGTGCCCTGCGCAGCCTCCTGCGTGAGATCGAAACTCCTCAGACTGACTTCTAGTGCTCTGCTGTGCCTGGGCCTCTCTTGCCCATCTACGTCACATCTCCTGTTCTTCTGCACCGTTTAATCCGATGACTGTTTTGTCTTGAATCTGCCTCTCTGCCTTTGTTCAATGCACTCTTTCCAACTGTACTGACAACTTATTTCTCCTTTACTTCTAACTGTACCCCAGCAGTGTGGGTTTCTTTAAGCCTTAACTGACATTTTAACCTACAAGTTAATATCTCTTCCTCTGGAGTTATCTACAATTTATAGTACTTACCACTCATTTTGTAGTGTGATTGTTTAGTAAAGGTATAAGCACATATAATGTGAGTCACAATAAGCTTGAACTCACAGCAGGTGTGTTAAGGTAACTCATCAGTTCTGGTTAGAAAACTCTGGTACAGTGAGTATTTGTCATTTCTATTAAGACTGAACAGCCACATTTGAAGGATAGAATATAACTGTTAAGTGAAACCAAAAATAAAATAGTGACATTTTTTTAAAAAAATAGCTCAAGAGGAAAGATCTTTAATTGAACCAGGCTCTAGAAGGTAGAAAAGATTTCTATCATGATTCACAGAAAAGTTGTTTAATAATCCACAGGAAAGGTGAAATCATTAAATAATTGATTTATTCTATTTCTATTTCTGTTAAGATTTTTCTCCTGAGCACAGTTCAATAAACATTCTTTGAACAATTTCCTTTTCCTGGGCCTTGGGCCTTGCTTGGAGGATGTAGCCTTGTGGTGAGAGGATGCATGTATACGGTCAGCTCGCTGGGCAGAGCTGTGCAAGTGCAGAGCCCGCCATGAGGGGCGGGGAGGAAAGAAGGCAGGCTTCTTTGGAAATAGAGACCACACCTAGGCTAAGTGTTGAAAGATACGCTAGGCAAAGGGGGAGAGAAGGACATGCCAAGAGAGATAAACATACACACGAGAACAAAAATTTGTAATGGCATGGAGCGTGCAGGAGCTGCAGGCAGGTTAGAATCTCCAGGATACCTTGTCAGAGACAAGTGGCAGCAGGAGGAGGGGCTGGGGAAGGGTCTCAAGGCCACACCTGGAGCAGCGTGATGATGCGCTGAGCCTAGATTTGCCTTCTTCTGTAGCCAGTGGGAGCCCTGCAGAGGACTTTGGGCGAGAAGAGACTCACCTCACCATGGCACTGGCTTTGAGGAAGAGAGCTTTCCAGAGGAAAATGCAGAAGGTAGGTGAGCACTTAGGTGGCCCTTGTTCATCTAGTTGAGAGAGAACAAGAACCGGGACTATGGCAGCAGTGGTGGGAGTGGGGAACAGGGCATGGTTGGGACCAGCCAAGTGGGAGGGTGAGGGACAAGAAAGACTCCTCTCTAAAGTTGCCAGGGACTGAACGTTTGTGTCCCCCAAAATTCATGTGTTAAAATCCCTACCCCCAAGCTGATGGTGTTAGGAGGTGGGACCTCTGGGAGGTGGTGAGGTCATGAGATGGAGCCCTCTTGAATGGGATCAGTGCCCTTCTACATGGGACCCCACTGAGCTCCCACCCCACTTCCCCACTTCTGCTGTGTGAGGACACTGAGGAGGTAGCATCTGTGCACCAAAGCAGGCCTCACCAGACACAAAATCTGCCCTTGATCTTGGCTTCCAGCTTCCAGAACTGTGAGAAATAAATTTCTTGTATTTGTATGCTACCAAGTTTGTGGTGTTTTGTTATAGCAGCCAAAACAGACTAAGACATAGATGTATCATGGAGTTTTAATTAGCAGAATGAGGATAGGAAGAGCATTCTGCCATGAGGGGGTAGGGCAATGATTAGCTGAAGTCTGAACATGGCAAATTTGAGGTGATTGTGGGACATTCTGGTGGATAATTTTAGACATTTGGATTCTAAAATGAAGTACTCAGTATACATTTGAGAATTGTCAGCACGCAGGTGGTAGGCAAAACCCTGAAAAGTGATAGTGTTGCCAAGAGAGAATGAGAAGAACAGTTAACAAAGGCAGCAAAACTTCATAGAACAATGGTTTTGAAGAAGTAGAGCCCACCAGATACATAAAAGGAGCCGTCCCCGGGTGCTGCCCAGAAGCCCACACAGTGATTTCAGAGAATGTGCTTTTGGATAATTGTGCTAATCTTTCAAGGGAAGCTTGACACAGAGTTTGTTGAGGAGGACAATATGAGATGGAACCCAAATGTTAAAATCTATGTTTACATTTCAATATATTCATCTTCCAGCCATAAGTCTCTACCTGGATGTCCCAGATTTGTCTCAAAATCAAACCATAACAAACTGATGCCATGCTTCCCTCCCCACCTGCACCTCTGGCATGTTTCTGATCTCCATATGTCCCTGTTCTTGCTGCCCGTGCATGGCTCAGGCCACTGTTACTTCGTGGCCAGGCTGCTGCAGGAGATTCCTGGTCATTCTTTCTTCTAGACCTGCCCCTACAGTTCCCACCATTCCAGCCAATGTGGACTTCAAACCATGCAGATTCAATCAACTACCATTTCATATTTTAATTCAAGTGCTCCCTCCACCCCCACATTTTATTTTTGGCTATTCGCACATTCCCTTTAGGTCACAATGTAGGTGCTGCTTTCCACCTACATTGTGAATCTTACCATCACCCCCAAAACTGAGAATTCTGTCTCTCCCAGGTGAGCCCATGGCATCTTGTGCTTTCTGTGTTGTGGGGACACACAGGACACTGTGTGGTGCGTACCCACTCACATGTCAGCCTCACCTACTGGAGAGTAAACGTGTTGAGGACAGAGCCAATAACAGTGCCCGGCTCATGGTAGAGTGCGCAGACATGTGCTGGATATTTGACCAAATTAGCGCATTGATGATGATTACACATTATCCTAATCTCATTATTAATGGAGGTCTGCACAGCAGCTTTATTAACTGGTAGCTCATATTACTGTATTCATTTTAAAGTAATAGAGCTACATTTCTTTAAAACCTTTCAGAAATCCAAATTGGCTTTTCCCCAATTAGCCAGGATTTGTGAGGTTTTACTACATATTAACGTTTTTTTATTTCCGTGTGAGGTTTTACTACATATTAATGTTTTTTTTATTTCCGTGGCATAAATCAGAAGCCACTAGAGGATCAGGCTTTGTCTACACATGGCATTCTAAAGCACCACTCTCTTATATATATATATATATATATATATATATATATATATATTTTTTTTTTTTTTTTTTTAGACTTTAGCCCATACCTTCTTTTCCCACCAGTGTTATTATTAACATCACTACTAGGCACTAGGTTAATCATTCCTACCTTGTATTTTTAGCATTTCATACTTTCTAAAGTGTCTTCACAATTTTTTGTCTAATTTGATGTTTAAAATAGTCCACTAGGAGCCCAGATAAAGTATAATTACAGACATTAACCACACATGGATATTCAAGTGGATGTTAGATGACTTTTACAAGGGCACCAAAAATAAATAATGATGTTGATGAAACCAGTATCTGGTGCTCATTCCATTCATGTTCTTTTGTCTTAAAATGAATATTTAGGCTAGGAGTAGTGACTCATGCCTGTAATCCCAACACATGGGAGGCCGAGGCAGGAGGTTTCCTTGAGGCCAGGAGTTGGAGACCATCCTAAGCAAGAGCGAAACCTCATCTCTTCAAAAAATAGAAAAATTAGCCTGGCATGGTGGCTCATCCTTCTAGTCCTAGCTTCTTGGGAGGCTGAGGCACAAGGATCATTTGAGCCCAGGAGTTTGAGGTTGCAGTGAGTTATGATAACACCACTGCACTCTAGCCCAGTGACAGAATGAGACCCTGTCTCAAAAAAAAAAAAAAAAAAAAAGAGTACTTACAACATTGATTTTTAAACTTATTTTTTTTTTTTTTGAGACAGAGTCTCGCTTTGTTGCCCAGGCTAGAGTGAGTGCTATGGCGTCAGCCTAGTTCACAGCAACCTCACACTCCTGGGCTCAAGCGATCCTTCTGCCTCAGCCTCCCAAGTAGCTGGGACTACAGGCATGTGCCACCATGCCCAGCTAATTTTTTCTATATATATTAGTTGACCAATTAATTTTTCTATTTATAGTAGAGACGGGGTCTCGCTCTTGCTCAGGTTGGTTTCGAACTCCTGAACTCAAACGATCCGCCCGGCTCGGCCTCCCAGAGAGCTAGGATTACAGGCGTGAGCCACCGCGCCCGGCCTAAACTTATTTTTAAGTCAGTGAATTATTGTAACTGATGTTTTGCTGCTTTAATATTTTAGTTTTGGGAGAGGTATGCCAAGATTTATTCGTGTCATCTGTGATGTGTTAGATATCTATACAGCTAGAATACACAGTTTCTCAGTTCTTTATCTTGCTCTCCAGGGTAAAATGAATTGGGCAATTTCAAATCCCAAAAAGAGATTGTAAAAAAAAGTGTAATATTTCAATATCAAGCCAGAAAGATTTTTTTAGAATTTTCCAGTGTCCTTGTATTGCGTTGGGCACTCACTCCCCAAGAAGACTTTGAGGTGATGGAGAAGCACAACTGGCCCTCTTAACTCTGAGTGCGCCGTGCAGCACAGGGTCTCTGCAGGGAGCGGAGCAGAGGCGTGGGGAACTTAGGCAGAGAGATGGGTGGGTTTTATTTTTTATTTGTATTTTTCCTCATTTTTATTAAGGTGTAATGACAAATTGTATATGTTTACCATGTACAGTATGAAGTATATATTATGAAATGGTTAATCAGCCTAATTAACATATTCATCATTTCATAACTATCATTTTTTGTGGTGAGAACATTTAAGATCTACTCTCTTAGCAATTTTCACTAATATAGTACATTACTATTAGCTATAGCCACCATGCTGTGCAGATCTCCAGAACTTATTCCTGTCTAGCTGAAACTTTACACCTTTAACCAACTTCTCCCTGCAGCTCCTGGTAACCACCATCTACTCTTTGCTTCTACAAATTCAGGTTTTTCAGATTCCACATATAAGTGAGATGATACAGTATTTGTCTTTCTATGCCTGGCTTATTTCCTTAATATAATGTTCTCCAGGTACATCTAAGTTGTTGAAAATGACAGGATTTTCTTCTTTTTTACTTTAAAAGCTGACTAGAATCACATTGTGTGTGTGTTTATATATTACATTTTCTTTATTCATTCATCTCTCAATGGACACTTAGCTTGACTCAATACCTCAGCTATTGTGAATAGTGCTGCAGTGAACATAGGAGTGCAGGCATCTCTTTGGCATATTGATTTATCACATTTGCATTTGTACTAAGAGATAGGACTGCTGAATCTGATGGTAGTTCTGTTTTTAGTTTTTTGAGGAGCCTTCACACTCTTTTCCATAATATCTGTACTAATTTACATTCCTACAGACAGCACACACAGGTTCTCTTTTCTCCACATCCTCACCAATGCTTCTTATCTTTTGTCTTTTTGTTAATTGGCCATTCTAATAGGTGTGAAGTATTTCACTGTGGCTTTAATTTGCATTTCTCTGATGTTTAGTGATGTTGAGCATTTTTTCATATACCTGTTGGCCATTTGTATATTTTCTTTAGAGAAATGTCTGTTCAGATCATTTGCCCAGTTTTTAATCAGGTTATTTATTCTCCTACTTTTGAGTTGTATGAATTTTTTTTCCTATGTATTTTGGATTTTAACCCTTATCAGATGTATGGTTTGCAAATGTTTCTACTATTTCATAGGTTAAGTCTCTTCTTTGAGTCTTTTCTTTGCTGAGCAGAAGCTTTTTGATGCATTCTCATTTGTGTGGTTTTGCTTTTGTTGCCTGTGTTTTTAGAAAAAAAATCATTGCCCAGACTTGTGTCAAGGAGCTTTTTCCCTTTGTGTTGTTCCAGTAGTTTTACTCCACAGCCCCAGGCTTCAGGCTTGCCCCAGGAGGGGCTGGCCCCTACAGCCACAGACTCTAGGCCCCCATGACTCCAGATGAGATGAATTTTAAATTCATGGAGGAAAATAGTTTTCTCTTGTTTCCTCCTTCTCTTCTCTCTCTCTCACACAGACATACTGACACTCATACATACCAAAATAGGCAAAAAGAACACAAGTGTCTGTCTCCAAAAAAGCCAATTATAGTGTTGGACCATTAAAACCAAATCATAATTTTCATCTTGAGTTTTTTTTATGACCTTGTGTCTTTGTAGGTGATGAGGAATACTATTATATTTCAGGTATTTCCTTAAGGTAAAATTTTCAGCGGTATATTTATAAAGTGAGTAATTATTAAATCTATATTTATTGAGAATTTAAATGATCACACTTCAGAATGTTAGTTCCTATGAAATGTCCAGTAAAGGTGGTTTGCTCTTTTCTGTGAAATAGATGGTGCCTGGTGTGTGAGTACTGGGAGGGTCCAGATTCCCTTTGCCTGGCAGACTAGTTATGTGACCTCAGTGCATTTCCATAGTCTTCAATCTGCTCATACATAGGTTGAGCATGCTTTCCTAGATGAGCTTTCAGACGTGTCAGTGTGGACTCCTCTCTACTGTGGGAAGCTCTCTATGCACATGAAGGAAAGTGTGGGGTTCTTTGGTTGGGGATACAGCTCCTCACAGGACTCCATCCCATCTCCCCACTCTTCCCATGCTGACTTCTGAGATATGTCCTCCAAACCAGTGGAACATCAGAGATCACCATGTAAAATTCATTGTACCAGGTGATTTCTAAGATCCTTTCAAGTTTTAGTATGCTCTGGCACTATTATCTTGATATAAATTAAATGTCTAGGAAGTTGCACTTGATATCTCTCTAACACTTAGTATTGTCAGACTTCAAAAAATATTTGTAGCAAAATGGTAGGAGAATAGTATTTCATAGTAGGCTTACTTTGCATTCCTCTGGTGAATAATTGTTGATGATTTCTTCATATATTTATGGTGTATGTGTTTTCTCTTTGGTGAAATGCTTGCTTATGTTTTCTGAAAAATCTTTTATTGTATTGAGTATGCTTTTCTTATTTATTTTGAATTCTTTTAACAGTCAAGCCAAAAATCAAATCAAGGACCCAACACCTTTCACAATAGCATCAAAGAAAATTAAATATTTAGGAATATATTTAACGAAGGGGATGAGAGACATATTTAGGGAAAACTACAAAACACTGAGAAAAGAAACTGTAGAAGATCTAAACTGATGGAAATCCTTACCATGCTCATGGATTGGTAGAATCAATATTTATTCTTTATGCAAATCAAGTATCTATCTTCTCACAGATTATAACTTAATCTCCCACTTTCTTTGAAGTATCGTTTGATGAGCAGGTTTTTAATTATAATATAGTGAAATGCATCTGTCTTTTCTTCTATAGTCAATGCTGTTGGTGTCTTGTTTTACCTTACTCTGAGTATATATATTCATCTGTTTTCTAGGAAGATTTCTAAGGATTTGTTCTTGATATTTAACTCCTTAGTGTATCTTGAGTTTACTTTGTGTATGATGTAAGAATACAACTTCATTGTTTGCCTTTAGATAAGCATTTTTTCAATTCCATTTATTGAAGAATTTCTCTGTTTTACATTTTTTGACATGCCTTCTCTATTTTAAAGTTCCATCATACAAAATGTATAGGCCTGTTTACAAGCTCTTTATTCTGTTTATAGGTTAATTTCTCTATCCCTAGCCAATATCACACAGGATTAATTACTACAGCTTCAGCACAAATCTCAAAGTCTGGTAGAATAATTTTCCCTTCCCTGAATTTCTTCTTCGCAAATGTCTTAGATATTTTCGACCCTTCACTGGTCCATATAAATACCAAGTTCCTTGTAAAACTCACTCAGTATTTTAGTTGAAATTGCATTATCCATCAATTTGGGGAAGAATTGACATTGTTACAATATTAAGTCTTCCTAATCATAATGTGATTTAGCTCTTCATTGATTTAGATCTTCTTTAGCCTCTCTTAATGAAGTTTTGTGATTTTCCCTATAGAGGTAGAGCACATCTTTTGCTAAATTTATTATGGACTTTATATTCTCTGAGACTAACGTAAATACTTTTCTGAGTGTCACTCTGGTGATACCTTGATGAACTCCAGTTCCAGCTCCTGTGTCAGTTCTTCTAAGGACGGGGGTAGGAACAACCAGAGCAAAACACGGTGGGTCTTCTCCCCTCCTGGCTCCCACGCTGAGGGGGTGGCCGATGCCCAGACCAAGCAGCATCTCAGCCTGCCACCCCTACGCTGCTCCTTCCTTTCTTGGTGGTGCCCTGCAGTTCATCTCAGGGTCGGCCTCACTGTGGTCGCACAGGCTAGCTCAGCACTTGGTAAGAGTGAGAACGACTCGCATTTCCGTTTACGGTAAACGTACAGGGAACATTTGTGATGAAGATCATTTTGATGAGGAAACTGAGATTTACAGAGGTCAAGTGCGTGTCATTGTCACGCAGTTGGTGAGTGGCAGAGCCTTCTCAGAGTCCTCTCCTGCAGTGGACATCCCAGGGGGGCTTATCCTAGGGGGTTGTTGAGAAGTTTGGATGAGTTAGTGTTTGCAAAGTGCTTGTGACACACGTGGTGTGCAGTCAGTGGCAGGGGAGCTTTTTTGTCATCATCATCGTTGTCCCTCTGTACTGATCCCAACCACAAGTATCCCATTTAATAAGAGAAATGGGCTGTGGATCTAACCGTAGTACAAGGTGTAATTTTGGTGCTACATTAGAAGTTTAAAGTGTTTTGGTATTTAAGAATTATATTTACTTTTTCTTTGGAAATTGAAAGAAGGTATTTTGGAGAAAGTGGCAGTTGAACTGGGCTTTTATAAATAAATAAAATTTAAAAAGTAAGTTTAGTGTGAAGTAGATGATTTATAGTGGAGGCTGGTGTGATAAACGTCGTGAGACCAGGAAACAGGAAGACACACAATTTTTGCAATCATTCCTGTAAAACATAAGAATTTGAGTGTTTTTTTTTTTGGCTGTTAAATGTTATACCTAATATCTTCTTTCTATTTTAACTTCCAACTTTGGTTCTAGAAGCTGTGTGTATCTGTATGTGTAAAGAAGAGAGATTGATAAACTCTAGAAAATTGTTAAGGTCCCAAATAAACAGAATTTTTATAAATTCGTTTAAAAAATACACTATCATATTGGAATAGAATGCAGCAGAGAGATACTCTGATTATAGAGTAATTACAAGAAAGCAAGATGCCCAGTGTTAAGCCAATGGTAGACTTTCTTCTCCTGTTATGGGCTAGTACAGGAAGTCACGGAAGCGTGTTGAAGCTGGTAATTCCAAGTCAGAGGAGGATGATTAAAATGCCTATGCTGGTTGAATAGTTTAAAATGTCAAGGAATTTGAGGCAGCTGATCAATTTAATCAAGTGGCAGTTGCTTTAGGAAGGGTTGCCTCTTTGAAATAATCAATACATGCAACAAAGTAAGGGAGGGGACATGTTGTTATGTTTTTAATGTTGTCATGCATTTTAACTTTGAGTATCTTTGTGACTTGATATGTAGCCCTCAATTTTGAGTATTGTAATTATTGTTTAACAATTTTTTTTGTTAATCTTTGATTTGAATAGTATAGCTATTACTTTAATTTGTTGAGATTTTCAAAGTACAGTCCGTTCTTAATTTAGATTTTGCTGCATCTAAACATTGAATGCATTTTATGCATTATATGCAAACAATGCATTTTATGCATTATACAAAGCAATGAAGAAAAGTTATTCCATTGGAAAATTTACTTTTCAAGAATCTTCTCTGAAATATATTTATTTTACTAAAGTAGAAGTATCTGTTACTATATGAATTCTATTGGATATTTTTTGTGTTCCATAATACTGTCAATGGTTCTACCTAAAAAGTTTTAAGATTGTCAAGAACTGAGATTGTCTGTGATTTAGGATTTTATAGATTATTGTGCTAAAACAAAATACATAAAAAATACCCTGGCAATATGTTAAAGTCTCCTCTTTACACACACACTTTTGGTGTGCCCAGAAATGTAGTGATAAAAACATCTTCATCACAGTTTTATTTCTTAGGAACCTACAGCATGGCCACTATGTCTCTGTATTAGAATGTTTTGAATGCTTCCCTCCAACCATTCTTCTCAAAAATGTTGTTTTCCCATGTTCTCCTGGACAAATTATACTCTGTCAACAATTGGAAAGGGTCAAATCTGGCCATGATAGTGTGGACTTGGGTCTTCAGCTGCTGTTGGGACATAATCTCCAAGCAGGGGACTTAGGGCTTCTTGGAGCTAGGACTTGTGCTGTCTACCATGCAACCAAGTCTAGGCCTTGTGTTTGCCCCTGGAATCTTCAGGGAGTGAAGGGTTCCCTGACACTGTCAACCAACCCCCAACGAAGCCACGTGACGTCTCACTTGTATTTAATATGTCCCACAAGAGCTTAGCTTCAAATAATAGGTATTAAATGACCATGTAGTGAAAGTTCTCTACCCTAAATATCTAGGGATTCTTCATGTGACTGATCTCATGGCATCAATATCAAGTGTTAAAAGTCTTTGGTGTGGTCAGCCTTAAGCAAGGATATATGGAGATACATTAGAAATGATCAAGGAAACTTGTAATAATTTTTTTAAAAATCCAAGCACATGTCATCTGGCTCTAGAGTCCAGAGCACCTCCAGTCAAGAGCCTAGGCAAAGCACCCTGAAAAGCCACCCCAGGTGAGGAAGCACCACTCACGTGAATTGGGTTTCCAAGAGATTTTCTAATGCTGCCCATTAAATACAAGCAGATCTGAGGATCTCCAGATGTCTTAGCAAGTCCCCTGATATGAAAGTGAATAAGACAAACAAACAAAAAAGGAAAAAAGCAAATTGGGAGAAACAGACTCCATAAGAGGAGCAAAGAAGCAACCGTTAGCTTCCCCAGAGTCACAGGAGAGAAACCACTGGGTCTATTAAGCAAGAGCAGATTTGTCTTAAGTAGAAGAGGGAGAATATGACTCAAATAACCAAGAGATCAGTTAGAAATTGAAAAGATGAGTGTTGACATTCAAACTTAAAAGCATCTCACTGGAAAGGTGAGAAGGTAAAGTAGAGGAAACCTGATTAGAGCAAAAGGACAAAGGGATGAAAGCAAGGGAAGGTCAGAGGAGATGTCCAGTCCTAGCAGGACCATTGCCTATAGAGTGGGAACTCTAGAGGGGTTAGGGAGTGGAGAGAAAAGCACAACCAAAGAAGGAAGGGCAGAGAATGCCCCAGAAGACCCATGATTGCCCACCTCGATGAGTGAAGTGGAGCATACACACCCACTTACTAGGGGAAATTTTAAGTACTAGAAGCAGAGAGAAATGCCAACAATTCTGGGTGCTGGGTCTAGGGGAAAGGATTCGAACAAAGAACCCAGGAGTGGTGGAAGCCCAGGGATTGATGCCCTCACTTGTCTTGGGGAGAATTATTTCCAATCTAGACTTTTTCACTTGGACAAACATTAGTTGGTATCAAGGCAAAAATAGACATTTAAACATTTAGAAATCATCTAAGAAAATATCTCCCAAGAACCTTTCCTTAAGAGGCTATTGGAAAATGTCTTTTGCCAAAAAGAGGAAGTAAATCAAGACAGAGGAAGACAGAGGGGGCAGGCACCGCCTGAGGGCCCAGTGACTGTCCTGAACCGACTCTTCCTGAGAACCACGGCAGACCAGGCCAGACAGAAGACACAGGTGGCTCCCGTGGGCACCAGAGGTGTTCGCTTGTAAGAGGAGGGCACCAGAAAGACTTGATTAGGAGTTAAGGGTAAGTTCGTGGTGAGTACTTAGGAAAACATGGGAGCACACAGACACAATTATGAAGCGCAGAGAGGAAAATCTGTGCAGGTAAGGAACATGGTGCAGTGTGTGAGTCACCTGTCAAGAGTATTTTCAAAGTGATGGTAAACATCACCTAACAGCCTAACATAACACCCAGCATAATGTCGCAGGGCAGTGTGCGAGAGGTGGGCTTGGTCACAGTGTACACCTGCCTGTCCTCCGAGGTGGGAATCTGAGAGATCTGACAGTTCATAGCCGAGACGCATTGTTTGTGCAGGGATCTGGAGGCAGATGACAAAAGGAAAGGCTCTGAGAGCTGAACTCCTTTCCCTGGGGGAGCTGGAAATACGATGGGGTGGTGTTTGGGGAGCGTTTCTCATAACAAGCCCTGTCGAGCTATCTGACCCTTAAACTCTGTGCTTGTCTAATGTCGATGAGCACATAGATTACATGTTTTAAAGTCTGCGCTTCCTGTTGTTCATCTTGACGGCTCGTAATTGCAGCCTGCCCGACCACAAGCAGTCTGGAGCCAGCTGCAGAGCCCCCTCGGGCCCTAAGCGGCACAGAGAAATGCTTCCTGGAACCCGGAGAACTCAGGTCCTTTGGGTGGCAGGGGAGCGGGGGAGGAAAATGCAGTTCCCCAGTTTACCTTTGGAACAAGAGCGCATTAAAGCTCTTCAGCTTCCCCTCCCTCCTCCCTCCCTCTGGGAATAAGCACATTTGGTGACTGACAAAATGCTGGTTCCTTGACGTTGATGGCTTCCCAGGGATCCTCAAGGTTGTTGCAAGGGGGTCCGTGTGAACGAAAGCGGTAAACACAGCTGCTTTAACTTCTGTATATGGAACTGGATAGCATACATGTATGTTTCTTACAAACAGAACTGTTTGGGAGGGCTCCGAAGGAACTGTAGCTGCTGGCAGCCCTGGCGGCCACTAGGGATTGACCTGTGCTCAGGGCCGTGGGACTCAGCTCTGTGCTCTGCGGGCACCACACTCTGCCGGCCACAGCTGGTCCTCCCCTGGGTGCGGGTAGGGGATGACATAGCCACGTCTTCACAGAGCCATTGGTACAAACAGGAGCAAAAGGAACATTGGTAATAAAATACAAATCAACAAGGACCAAATTTGCCTCAAAATTATCTATGCCCACTCTCTAGGTTTTATTTGTATGATCAAAATTTTTATATTGCAGATCACTATTTTCTAATATTTAAAAAAAGTTAAAAGGAGAAACAATATAGAGCAAAAACTGTAACCCAAGCAGCTTTTTTCATACATTGAGAATTCGAATAACCCTAGTTACAGTATATCATCTGTGGAGAAGCACTGACAGACATCAGGCTGGAATGTTCTTTCCCACCTCATCATTTGGAAACCAACAAAAGAACAAAAGAAAGGAGGAGGAGAAAGGACAGAGGGACAAAGGAAACAAACACAATCTGGCTTTCTTTAGCCTCAAACGCAAACGTTTCAAACAGGTTATTTTATATCCAATTTTCATTATTATAGGATATGTTATTAAATTTCAATCTATCTCTTTGCTATAATCAGTCTAAAGAACCAAACATAGGTGATAGATCATTCTGGGATTTTTCAGGCACATACTGATTTGTGTTCAGTACATAACTAAAGTAAATTAAACAACACACACCCTTGTTAAAGTGGAAAGGAAGATTCTTTTTCATATATCCTGAATATTAATAAAGATAAAGTTAATGAACTTTGCAACACAACCGGTCATTCCTACAGCCACACTCCCCAGGAGCTGCTGACGGCCGTGAGACTTATTTCTTATTTCTTAGTTTAGTTGCTCCATTTTTGCTTTGGTCATTGAGTTTAGCAAACTTCTGCTCTGCACACCCCATGTCCATGGCAGACCCATCCTGGGCTGTGGCGCCCATGGAGGCCTCCCGATGGAGCCTGGGTGCTGGTGAGGAGTCCACAGTGACAAAGGTGCGCTGAGCCCTGTGAGAGCCAGGAGAGGGCCCCAGCCCAACACGGGGCCCCTAGAGCTTCCTGGAGGAGTTTTTCTGGAACCTTCACCACTTCTGTGAATCATGAGCTTATCAACATTCATCTATAGAATGTTATTTTCTCTGTACTTAGAATTTTTTCTTATTATTTTTTTTTTACTTCAATGACTCTAAAAGACAGAAAGCCTAAGAAGAAAGAGACATTATTGAGGATTTTGACAGAAAAATATTTTAAAGAAATGTCATCAAAGCACTAGGTGCCCCAGTTGAGCAGCAGACCTGGGTTTATGTGTCTCTTGGTGTGAGCCATCTGGTCCAGGATGGTCCACACACACACTTTCCATCCTGGGCAGGAATTAAACGCCTCTGGCACGGAGTGTGACCTGGGGTCCCCGCTCACTGGCACGGATGGAAACAGATCCATCTGGGTGCTTTGCTGGTGTGCCCGACATGACTGCTGTGTGCTGCCTGGACCAGCTGCGGGGTGCTTTAGTCACAAGGCCACTAGGAATAGGAAACCGGTCACTCAAAGGCAGTCATTTCCCTTCCGATGTGCTCTGTTGGAGTAAGACGAGAGGGAGCCTGTGGACGCAGTGGCCCCTGAGCTCCAGGAAGGTCTGTCCAGCCCCTCTAGCATCTGGCGCACAGATCTTTTGAGGAAGAGCAGGACGGCTATGTTCCTGGGACTGGCGCGAATGCCTGCTTCCCTTGAGCACTAGCCGTCGCTCCATGGTCTCTGAGTTTATATAAACTATGACTGCATATTCCACTTCGAGGTAGTAAGTCCTATAGTTTTGTTACTTCCATATGAATTAATTCTTTCTTTAATCATCCTCAGTCACTTTCAAATGCTAGGGGACTACTGGGCAGCAGCATTCCACGGTGAAAACAGGACTCAGGCTTTACTGACCACTGGGCCTTAAATCTCAGGGCTCATCTACGAAGTCAGAGAATGATTTCTGACCCATTTTCTCCACAAGGAGATTATGGGATTCATGGATTATGAAAATCAGTTGAAAATAATGTGTAAAATGATTTTGAAGAATGTTAATATGCTATTTTTAATGTTCTCTAGTGCTAGAAAAATAACCTACATAAAATAGTTTTTACCTAATAAATTATTTTTCATTTATTTATTCATTTGACATACATTTGTTGAGCATCTACGATGTTCCAGGAATAGTTCTGGACTCTTGTGATTCAGAAATAAATCAGACAGCAAAGTTTCTGCCTTTCCGGAGTGTAGTTTCCAGCAGGAAGAGGCAAAAGATGAGTCCGTACACAGATACGTGATGGAGGAGCAAAAACTCATCACTGAACTTCATCAAAATCAAAACCTTTGCTCTACAAAATACCTGTTGAGACGATGAAAAGACGAGGAGCAAACTGGAAAAAATATTGCCTTCCACACATTCAACAACAAAAAAACTCGTATCTAGAAGATGCAATGAACTCTCAAAATTAAACAGTTTGAAAACATTCAGTGGGAAAATGGACAAAAGACATCTTTTGGTGAGACATATGTCTTCACCAAACAGGAAGAGCAGATGTCAGATAAGTACATGAAAAGACGCACAATTCCACCAGCCAGTAGGGAAAGGCAAGCTAAAACCACAGTGAGCTCTCACTACATACCTAGGCTAGCTAAAATTAAAAAGCAGTGACAACACCACATTCTGAGGAAGATGCAGAGAAATTGCATCACTCATACGTGGATGGTGGAAGTGTAAGATGATACAGCTACTACCGAAACCAATTTGACATTTTGGTTAAAACCTAGACATATAATCATCATGTGACCCAGCTAATCGTACTCTCAGATATTAATCCCAGAGAAATGGAAATTTATATTCACAGAAAACCTGTACACAATGTCCACAGCAGTCTTATTCAGGGTAGCCAAAAACTGGAACTGCCCAGCTGTCCTTGAGAGGACGGGTAGTTAAACTGTGGTCCAGCTGTGCCAGGGAATACTACTCAGCAATTAAGAAGAATAAACGACTCACACACAGCCACCCAGATGAATCTCGGAGAATTATGCTGAGTGAGAACAACCAATCTGCAAAGTTTGCACAGTGCATGCTTCCATTTATAGAACATTCTTGAAATGACAGAATGCTAGGAACAGATGAGAAGCTGCCAGGGTGATGGGGTGGGGGGATGTCTGGGGAAGGCGAGGCGGCTCCTCGGGTGCCGTGTGCTCTGTGTGTGGCTGGGGTGGTGGATGCTCACACCTGCACGTGGGATGGAACTGCACAGAATCAAACCCGCACTCACAAGTGAACATCAGACCAGGACCTGTGCACAAGAGCGGATCAGTGGGTGTCGGTCTGTGGCCATCTTGTGCTGTAGTTTTGCATGGCGTTGCTGCTATAGGACTCTGAGACAGAGTGCACGGCATCTCTGTACAATTTTTTTCCAACTGCACATGAATCTACAATTAATCTCAGTTTAAAACAAAAAAAAAGTGTAATATAATTTCAGGTAATGGAAGTGCCTGCAAGAAAAGCCCAGTAATTCTCATGGAGAGACTGGAGAAAGGGGGAGGGGGAGGCCCACTAGAGCTTCAGCAGAGGACAGAGTGTGGCTGAGGAAGCCGATGGGCTCCCACCTGGCTGGTGGGGTTTGTGTTTTGCAACTTAGCTGCCTGCTAAACACTCCACTCAGGAGCTCATCCTGTGGATTCCATTATAATTATCACAAGCAGCATGTGTGACAGGGAACTGTAAGTGCCCAGAGCCGCAGGTGCACATTCCTTCCTACGGTACCTGGATACCTGGGAGAAGGCAACACTTGGTAATCAGGTCACTAGTGGAACTCACACATTGATGAACTGTTCTGTGAATCTTTACACAGTGAGATACTTTGTTAAAAGTGTAAGAGAGGTGTATACATATATATATATATATATATGTACACACACACACACACACACACACACAGGCTTTTAGTAAGAAGCCTCACATACCTTTAATGGGCATTTAGCCAGTAATCCATTACTCCATGGCATAAATCTGTGGTCCTCAACCCCCAGGCTGCAGACTGGGCCTCACAGCTTCTCTGTCCCCCGCACCCCTACCTGTCTGTGGAAAAATTATTTTCCATGAAACTTAGGAACCAGAGGGGGAGCACAGCAGGAGGTGGGTGGTGGGTGAGTGAAGCTTCGTCTGTATTGACAGCCACTCCCCATCGCTTGCATCTCCACCGAGCTCTGCCCACCTCAAACATGGAAAACTTGTCTTCCATGAAACTGGTCCCTGGTGCCAAAAAGGTTGGGGACCGCTGTCATAAATGACTCCCAGATGAACGTGCATCTTGCAGTAGAGGTATTGTTGCCTCTAGCGGTTACTGTAGCTTCCTTTCCCCCAAGGGGGTCTCGGTTGTGAGAGGGTCTGTGTTCGCTCTTCCTGTACCTGCTGGCAGAAGGGCAGACACTGTGACACATGGACAGGTGGCCTCTGTGGATGGCCACAAGCCCTGCACATCCCACCTAGGGATGAAAAGGCAGTTCTCAACCGCCTGGTTTGTGATTATGTGCCTGGAGAATAGAGCCCATTCCAAATAAAGCCTGTCATTTTGTCCACAAAATGTCTTTTTTTCCAGATATTTATCACTTTAACAAAAAAATCTGTCCTTTCCCTGACAGATTTTAGTCATGCCTGTGGTGGAGGGACGGCAGCCTGCTCCTGGCTGCTCTTGTGAGCCCTGAGCAGTAGGAAAGACACTTTTCCCACAACAATCAGGGGTCTTATGATGAATCTGTCGAACGTTATAGTGAGCTTAAAGTGACAGAGGTGGACTACTAGAACAGCAAGGCATTGTATAAATTAGTAATATTTACAAAAGCAAAATATAATGACTTTTTAGTAAAGTATTGGCAATATATCAGCTAGAGTGGCTTTGATCATTAACATCCAATCCTACTACTATATTCTCAATCACTTGTTTTGCTTGATATTGGATCATTTATAAGATTTATTGAAATTTGTCTATTTGGTTCTCTTCATATGGTGAGAATTAACTTGCATTTTAATCAAATCACTATACTGAATACCATCTAAACCATTCTTAGTCAATTTAGTAATATCTCAGAATAGATTCAAACAACTGTGCCCACTATATAAATATTAATCATATTAGTAGGATTCTTATAAATAAATCCTGGTTAAAATACTGTATTTGGATGTTGCTTTATAGGTACAACAAATAAAATATTTTAAATTACAACTTAAGATGTTGCATTTTGTTTTTCTTCATCATTGGCACATAACATGCTCTTGTAAGACCTTTTCAGTGGAAATGACCACAGTATTTTTTCCTGTCATTTGAACTGAAGAGAACAAAATAAAATAAAAACACACATGTCAGCCTATTGATGATACAAGCCAGGGGTGGGTAACCTGTGGCCTTCAGACCACATGTGGCCTTTTAGGTCCTTAAGTGTGGCCTTTCAACTGGATGCAGTTGGCCTAGAAGGCCTCACATGACCTTCAGGCCGCAGGTCCCCCAGCCCCGGGTAAGCTATGTGATGTATGTACGGATACATTATATATGCTTCTCTACCTAGTCTCTGAATATTTTATATTGTCTTAATAATTTCTAGATTCAGTCACAAAAATAACTTTTTCACCTAGTTGTGTAAGAATATGTTTACAGTTTTGTGTAATTTTTTACATTACAAGCAATAGCTCATTTAGTTTTCTGAAGGGGTTTTCTATACAGAAATATTCATCAGAAGTTCCTTGGTTATGACACCAGACACTGTCTCAGGCTCCTGTGCCCCGGCTACACTGCCCTGGCCATTGCCAGGATGCGAACACGTCCCTCAGGTTGGGTTTCTGTGTCACTGTGAACATCAGTCTCACTGTTCTGTCTTTTTACCCTTCTCTAGAGTGAACACGTCCGGTGGAAGAGGAAAAAAAATGTAGTTCTGAATCCAGTCAAGTGTTTGAATCTCTCAAATCATCAACAAAATTCCCCAAGAAAGTTCCAGTTGGCCCCACCGATGCATGGAGATCCAAGGAGCCCGTGAAGGTAATGATTCTACGTCATTCTGCATCGCGTTCTAAGCTTTCCATGCAGACAAAGGTTTTGCACATTTACTTTAAAAATATGTTACTTTGAAAAAGCATGAAAATACGTTGTGAATGGAGGGGTTTTATTTGATTAAAGAATATAAAATTTCTTGATTTTAATAAGCAAATTCAATATAAAGGTAGAATTTGTGATCTGTTGTTAAACATAGACTCAAGTAGCCTTCTGTTATCCATTACAACATTACCCCCAAATAATTTTGTAACCACATGAATGGGTCTTGTTCGCCCTTCAGCAGTTGTACAGAAGCTCCTTATACAAAGCTCCTTTAAGACAAGATCCCTATTTCCACTGTGAGTTCTAGCTGGCGACACTTTATGTTTAAGGAACTGAGCAGGTCTTTCCTCAGGGCCTCAGTTGCCCTGCCTGGGGTTCCCCTAGGTGTGTGTCAGTTACTGTTGACAGATCTCCCTCCGTGCCACTGTGGACCTTGAGAGCCTGCTCCTTGCACACTTCAGGACATGGCTGCTGCTTTTTAAGAAGAAACGAATTGTAGTAAAATACACATGTGAAAAAATTGACCATTTTCAGAGTTTAAGTGTTCAATGCAGTGGTACTAAGCATGTTCCCATAGCTACGCAACCATCACACCATCCATCTCCACAACTTTTTTATCACCCCAAAATCAAAACTCTAGCCATTAATCAGAAACTCCCACTTCTCCTCCATCCCCTGTCAACCACCTTCTACTTTCTGCCTCTGTGAATTTGACCACTGTCGGTCCCTCCTATGCGTGAGCTCGTGTAGTATTTGTCCTATTTTTTTTTTTTTTTTTTTGAGACAGAGTCTCACTTTGTTGCCCAGGCTAGAGTGAGTGCCGTGGCATCAGCCTGGCTCACAGCAACCTCAATCTCCGGGGCTCAGCGATCCTACTGCCTCAGCCTCCCGAGTAGCTGGGACTACAGGCATGTGCCACCATGCCCGGCTAATTTTTTTAATATATATTTTTAGTTGGTCAATTAATTTATTTCTATTTTTGGTAGAGACGGGGTCTCGCTCAGGCTGGTTTCGAACTCCTGACCTTGAGCAATCCGCCCACCTCGGCCTCCCAAAGTGCTAGGATTACAGGCGTGAGCCACCACGCCCGGCCTAGTATTTGTCCTTTGGTGACTTGTCTGTTTCACTCAGCCGTGTCCCCAGGTCCGTCTGAGCTGCGCCTGCACCAGAATCTCCCTCCTTTTAGCCTGTTCCCCAATTCCCTGCACATCTGTCAGTGGACCCCTGTGCACCGCCATTTCCGACTCTGTGAACAATGTGCTCTGACTTGGGTGCAGAAATGTCTGTTTGAGGCCCTGCTTGCAAGTCTCCTGGGTGTGAACCCAGAAGTGGAATTGCTGGATTACATGGTGATTCATGTGATATCTTTAATTTTTTGAGGAAACACTATACCGTTTTCCATAGTGGCAGCACTATTTGACAATCACACTGATAGTATACAGGGGTTCCAATTTCTCCACGTTGATGCCAACACTGATTGTTTTCTGTGTGTTGTTTTATCTTTTTAATAACCATTCTAATATATATGAAGAGGTATTGTTGTGATTTTGATTTGTATTTCCCTAATGATTAATGATATTGGATATTTTTGCATGCTTATTATCCGTTTGCATATCTTCTTTGGAGAAATGTCTACTTATGTCTTTTGCCTTAATCAGGTTGTTTTTTTGTCATTGAGTTGTAGGAACTCTTTATATATTATGGATTTTAACCCCTGATCATATATATGATTTTCAACTATCTTTCCCTATTTCATGGATTGCCTTTCACCCTGTTGATAGTGTCTTTTGATGCACAGAAGTTTGGGGATTTTTTTATTTGATGTCATCCAGTTAATTTAGTTTTTCTTTTGGTGCTTATGCTTTTGGTATCAAAAAATCATCTCCAAATCCAGTGTTATAAAGCTTATTCTCTATATTTTCTTCTTAGATTTTTACAGTTTTGGCTCCTATGTTTAGGTTGTTGACCCATTTGGAGTTGTTTTTTCAATAGGTTTCAGGTGTGGGTTCAGCTTAAAACTCAGCATTTTGAAAGCTCTTGTTCTGTAGCAGTAATTATTTTGGTAGAATGCCAGCAGTAGCAAGATGTTCCACGTAATCTCTGCCATTAAAGATAAACTGCTCTGGAATCCCAGAGTTCACTGTTCATAATGAGAGACCAGAAGATGCCACAGCTTAGAGACTTAGGCAGTGTGGGCATCCTCTACGACCACACTCCATGCTAACCCTTACAGAGACTCCAGTTGGTGATTCATCCGCCATGTGTGTTAGTCTTTGTATAAAGAGACTTCTCACTGGTAGAACCTTGGGTAACCACGAACTCTCCAGCAGAGAGGAGTGGCTGCTAGTCCCATGTGAGAGGTCAGTAAGGAGCTCAAGCAACTGGACAAGATAATCAAAAGTTAGCCTTAGAAATGATACGATAAAAAATGTACTCAGAGAAAAGCCTTTGTGCACCACTACCCTTTTCCATCACAGGTACCAAAGAATAATGTGTATTTATTGATTTGTCTCAGTCGCTCATTCTTTCTACGATGTTGAATACCTGTTTTGTGTCAGGGGCTGCTCTGGTCTCTGGAAGCATAAAAGTAAATGAGACACAGCCCTTGCCCTCAGACACGTAAGGCACTGAGCAGGCCTGCAGCACAGTGAGGACTGTGTGCAGACTACTGTGAGCCTTCTCCTCTAGCAAAATGCTGTGTTTTACTCCTTTCTGTGTTCCTGGGCTGGGCATGTTTCTGGAACCCCCCATAGGTGCACAGGCACACCTCACAGAACAGCAGACGTCTGTGTGTAATGAGCAGGTGGGCACAGAGGAGATCCTGACTATGACCAGAGAAATCAAAGAGGTCTTTGCAGAGGATGCAACCCCAGAACTGGGTCTTTAAAGATTAGTTCATTAGATGAATAGCTCTGGAAGTGACTTACTAGACAGAAGATAGATACGAAACCTGGGACCAGGAGGGATGGAGGCATGGGCATGGAATATGGGTCAGTTGGCATGGACAGCTGCATATTAGGACAAAAGGCTTGGCTCCTGGTGGCATAGGTTTGGTGTCTGTAAAATGTAAATGGGTGAGGTGTTGCTTCCGTGGTCCGCAGGAGACAGATGTTGCACGAATCTTTTCATTACCCTGCAGTCGGAGCATGTTAAACAAGTGCTCCACACTAAGAATCTGCACTCCTTCTCCCAACCCTGCAGCTTGAACACTAGCTCCTTTCACTCCCCTGCCCCTCCAGTGTCCAGTGTGCTGCATTCCACTTTCTGGATTCCAGTTTTGTGGCCAAGGTGCAGTTTGTCAATGCGTAGGTGGCGAGGATGGTAGGGCCAGTCCAACCCTTTAGATTACAACTCAAAACCAGAAGCGCTCAGACGGAGGGCCCTTCGCACTCACTGCGTTGCTGAGCGGCTGTTGGTACGACCCCCGAGCCCCACTGCGGATGGAGCCGCGCTCAGTTGTGCCTCCCCTGCAGCTCACCCCCACTGTGTGTCATCTGTCCAGGGCAGCTGCCTCCTTAGCATCTCCACTTAGGAAGGACTTTAGGGCTTGATTTTATGGAAGAAATAAAAATGCCCTGGCACAAAATTTAGATTTAGGGCATTTTTTTGTCCTCGTGTGTCCCAATTAGCCAGTGTGATTGCTGAGCCATGGGCACCTGTGGCGCCTCTGCAGCTGGTGCTCTAGGAAATCCAATTTCCCCTGAACCGGAGCCCAAAGAGAAAATCACACCCTGCATCCAATTTCCATGCTAAAGACTTTACTTAAAATAAAATCAATATCTGTTTCCCAAAAAACTACATGAATTGTGTTCTGAATGGTGACTATTTTAAAGGAAAGTGTATCAAGTGTCCAGAAGGAGAAATCTGCTCAGATAGCTCTGAGTCTCTTTCTTTGACCCTTTGAAAAAAATGTATTTAAAAGCAGCTAACCAATGTCACTAGGTTTAGTTCTGGAACTGCCAAAAACTACTTGCCTTCAGGCAAATCCCTTCGAAGTCTTAGTTTCTTTTTCTGTGAAACAGGGATAAATGGGCTAGAAAAAGGTTGAATCAGATGGATCACATGAACCTAATATAAACTACAAAAGATGATGGTCGTGTTTAAACATGTATTAAGCATCTAGTCCATACCAGGCTTGGTTCTAAAAGTGCTATTCAACACATCTCAGTTCCTCCTCGGAAAACCCCTTGCTTTTGGTGCCACTCGTGTCTATACCGTGATTCATATTTTAAATTAGAGGAAACTAATGCACAGAGAAGTCAGCTATTTGTCCAGCGTTACACAGTAAAGGGCGCAGGTGGGCCTCACACCTCAGTGGGCATTTTAACTTCCAAGCCGTGGTTGTTAACTGTGAACTCCCTGTACCATCTCTACTGAACCATATGCAGATATCACACATTATTCCCTTGTGCCTGCTCCATAAATATTTACAACACATACTACTTTTGTGCATATATAATGAATTGTGCGTATAACACGCACAGAATTTGTAACACTGCTAGGTTGCTGCTAAATCGAATTATTGTGCTTCACAGCGCGATACTCTTAACACAACTTTATAGTTGATCATCCTCACACGTCTTTTCCCAGAAAACAACCAAGCGATTTTGATTATGCTTTGCAAAGACCATCTCTAACTCATGAAAGAATGCCTTTTAATTGTTTTCATAGTGACTCTTTTGCATCACTTCAATAGTAATTTTTATGATTTTGTTACTCTTCATTATAACATTTATCATAGGGTAAAGTTATAAAATATTATGAATAGTTAAAAATAAATACAGTTGTTTGATTTTTCTGGATGTAGTTTAGGAAAGAGTAGAAATTTACGTTTCTCATGACTAGTATTTTCCAGTCACGGCAATCACTCTTTTGGAAAGTAGGATACAAAATTGCTACTCCCTATCCTCCTATCCTGGAATGTGGTAGAAACTGCAAGTCATGAGATTTCTTTCCTCCCAACTGAAGACAATTAACTACAGCCAGGGGGCATTTTGACTGAAGCAAGGTTTGGGAAGAAGATGAGGTCCTTTGGGACCATGGACCCCTCAGGGGGCTCAGACCAAGAGGCAGTCCGATATTGTATAGGGATTTAGACACCAGGAATCCACCTGGGAGGACAGGAGGCAAGAGATCACCAGATAAGAGCTTCTTGTTGCTTTGCTGAGGGTCCTGCTGCAGTGAGGGGCAGGCAGTCTCACAAGCCAACTTTGGCCTGCGATGCACAACTCACAGCTCTTGCCAGAGACTGTGTGAGCCCCAGAGCTCCCAACAGGGCCTAATGCCCCACTGGGCCCTGAAAGCTTCAGGCTGAGTTAGATTGTCCACACGTGAATTGCAGAGCTTGAATGCCCTTCTGTCATTTCCCCTGGAGTAGAATTAGGAAACCTAAACCTGAAGATGCCAAGAAAGTGCAACATTTTGCTGAAATTGCACATCCAAATTCAGAAAAACCTCAAGCAGCTGTATCAGTTACTGACCTCATCAGAATTGATTTATAAGTAGTTTTTTTCAGGGGGAAAAGATACTGGAGTGTGATAAAGTTATCCCTGAGATGTACCTTAACTTTCTCAAAAAATGAAAAGCAGAAAAGCTTACCCAGCAGGGACTGGGTGGAGGATGTCTCCCTTAGCACCGAATCTCTGCCTTTAGTAAGCTCGAAACCCGGGCTTTGACACAACTCACGGTTTACTCCTGGAGGCCCCACTCCTCGAAGGAGGTACTCTCACAAATTCCCTGGAAACACTTTTTCTTCTAAAAATACGTGGCTGGTAAGAAATTTGTGTCCTGCAGCCTTTGCTGGGAAACTGTGTGGTGGTTTAAGCCAAGTGCTGACTTTGTTTACTGTTGCCATATTTCCTCCTTAATGATTATTTGCATCCTTTCCTTGGGTTTTAATTTTTGTTTGACAAAAAGATTATGTACTATCTTATTCATAATGATACACTGTTAGGATGTTTGGAAAAGCACATTCTGCTTAAATAACTAGTAGTATCTTCCATTTAAGCTTTTCATAGCTAATGCTCTTTGTCGGTTATGTCAGTGATCCCTTTTATAAGTAGTTGGTCACATTTTATCAAAAAAGTAATGTGTTACATTTTTAAATTTTCTTCCAAAAAAGAGAATTGTGTAACTTGACTCAGTATGCCAAGCCTTGTACAATGTGTCTCCCTAAGAACATTAATGTTTAGTGATGTACAGTTCTCCTCACTCCTACAGGAGAATTCTCCTGCAGCCCCACACCACAGAAGGTTCTAAAATGGCCATTGCAGGTACATTTTGGAGGAGGAGGAAACAATTATCCTCTGGTGTGCCATTTTCATTTAGCCTTATGGACATATTCTAATTTGACTAGGATAAAAATAGTGTTAGCCCTTATCTCATAGGTAGCTTTCATAAATAATTAAATCCACATCACAAGTTATAGGAACATAAAAAAATTAAATGCAATGTAAAATTTGTAGGTGGCAATTAATAGAAATTGACCAAATCATAATGAACAACTAGGTTTTGGTGAGAGGTGTTAAATTTTAAACATGGATAATATAGAAAAGAAATGCATAACTCTTCCTTAGTCAAAAGGACTTTCAAAGCAATGTAAAAAGATGGAAATTTTAGTGCAGGCATTGTTTTAACATTGTATTGATAAACAAACACGAAACAACTCCGTTAGAATATAGCAGAAGTAAGTAGACAGTGATTTATTAGCATATTAAATTTAACAAATAAAAATGTTAACTAAAAATTGGGAAAGGATACAGAAAGAAAAGACATTTCAGTGAAGATCCAAATGGATTTCGCATCGGGAAAGGAGCTCAGACTTGTTACGTTCTGACTTCTGCTGGAGCTTCTCGTCATAGCCTTGCTGGCCTCTCAGTGGGCCAGGTCCGCAGGTTGACAGTGACCGCGGAGGGGAGCGTGGGCTCTACACAGTGATTAGCAGTGTCAGGGAAACCTAGAAAGGATATAGCCTCCATAGTAGTCATTCCGCTTCTAGATGCTTAGCATGGAAGTGTTCCCACAGAAGCAGCGATGTCTGCAAAGCTGTAGGGAGCACAGCAGCCAGCAGTGCTGCAGCCCAGACCGTGACCTCCAGCAGCACCTGCAGGGTCCATGCCCACCTCACCCCAACCTGCTCCATGGCCTTGGAGAAGCTATTGGATCTCTGTGTGCCTTGGTTACCTTTTTATGTGTTTCAGGAATAGTCATAGTATGTATACCTCAGAAGGTTGTAGTGAGGATTGAATGAATTAAAATGGCATTTGTCACATTTTTGTATTAGAAGTGTTGGCTATTTTGACATTCACTACAATGTGATCTTGTTATGAGAGCAGGATTTTGGAAATAACTAATATTCATCCATAGGAGACTGGTTAAATAAATGATGCTGTATTCATGTAATGGGACACTATGAATTTATTGTTTTAATGAATAGGATTATGTAAACCTAGCCCAAGATATGTTGTGAAACACAACATAGCAGGGTGCAAACTGTGTATGTAGTGTTACATCAGATGTCTGCATGCAGATGCCTGTCAGGACACTGGGCTTAGGGGAGGACGTGGGAGACGGCGTCTCCGAGGGAACAGCTACACGCCTGAGGAGACAGTCAACCTCTTTTCATAGTGTATGTTTTGATGACTTAAGCATGTTGTGTCATGTATATGTGTATGACTCTTTAAATTTAACTATTTATATTCACCACACGTTGGTGGAGAGACTGTGTGCAAGCCAGTGTGTTGAACCCACAAAGGGTGCCCAAGAGACACCAGGTGACAGTGGCCCTGGAGCAGCCAAGGGTCCCACGGTGAGTCAGGGTTGCAGCCTGGCGACGCCAACAGGACAGACCAGTGGAAGCTCCACAGGAAAGGAATGGGTAGAATCGCATCGTTGGCGCCAGAGGTCCCAGACCCTTGGAAGGAAGAAAGCTGGCCTGGAGACCCAAGCATTTCAGTTGAGTTTGAAAGAGGAGTGGGGAGAGAATCTTCCACCCGCACGAGCAAAGGCAGCGAGGCAGGAAAACATAGGTCCTGTTTGGGAAAGAGGCAATTTGTCTGATTTCTGGTGCGTGCACCATATAACTGAAAAAGCAGAAGACAGGAAAATTGGGACAGTTAGTTGCTAGGAACATATTTTAAATGTTTTTCTTGGTCTCTTTAAAAAAAATTTAAATATGAGGGCAGGAGTGAGCAGAAGAGAATTCCATCCCCAGGATATGGGTCCTTCATTCTCTTTCTCTAATGCCATGTCTCATGAGCAGTGGGGGACTTTGACGATGCCCTCTGAATTATTCGATGCACTTGCAGAAGTGGGTTTTGTCCCCTGCACTGCTTTGCTTTGCGGGGATGCCCCTCCTGGAGTCTGTCCTGCCAGGCCTGCTCAGGAGGGGTTGCCGCTGCAGCCCCTGAGGCAAGAGCAGGCGGCAGTCGCAGGCATGCAGCCTGCCTGCTGGGAGCCTGCTCAGGAACTGTGTCTGCCATGCACAACTCTCCTTAGTGCTAATGGGGGTTTCTTGCATAAATCTTACATTCAGGAAGGTAAGAAGAAAACCAGTTTCCTTTTATCCTCATAAGTTTTCTGTTCCAAGCCCCATTCTTCAAGTTGGGGGCTGGCTTTGGTGTATTATTAGCTGCCTCCCATGTAAACTGCCAGCGCTCTTCATTTACATAGAAATGGACCATAAACAGGGTTCTGAACTCCTGTGTTTAAGCCCCCAACTTGTGCTGTCATCCTTGCAAGCACAGATATCCAATTAGTGCAACTGATCCAACAAATTTCCATGTGTCAGTTGTACCTGCTGTGAATGTCATTCTGTTCGGTGATAACAGGGCTTGCATCCCAAAATAGAGGTAGGGGGTAGAGACATAGGAACACGGAGTCCTTATTGTAGCTGAATTATTTTTAAAGTGACTACAGACACCAGTCCTTTTTAAAGTCCCAGCCTATCTATGAAACTGGGGTGTGTAGGGAGGAAGGCACATTCCTTGTCCCACAGTTGCCATTCCCACCCCAGGTCTGTGAAATGTGGGTCCACTAATATCGATGTAAATATTTAGAAAAGAGCTAGAGTAGTTTTAAAGAAGATATATGAAATGCTAAACTAGGCTTAATTTCACCCTACACCTAAAATGGGAGACTCCAGCATTTTTCAAAGCCTCTTGAGTAGGTTTTTTGTTATTTTGAATGTATGTCATTTGCCCATCATATCATAAAACAATCAGAGCTCTCAAGTGTCTATTGTTGGGAGTTAGGAAGTGTTGGTGGGAGATTTGCATTTGCAACATGATGCATTCCTAAGTTTGCCATGATAACTTCAGGTACATCTAGTTCTGACAGAGAGTGACGATGACAAATGTGGTGTACTCTGACATAGAGACCTTAATTGCAATTTAAATTATGGAACCATGTGTAGACAAGTATTGACTGTCTTCTCATTATTCATCTCCATACATATGTGGATAACATGGCAGTGCATAAGAACTCATATCTGAGTAAGACAAGTTAGGGTAATAGGAGATATATGTATGTTAACAGACAAAGAAATAATAAAGCCACCACTTTAAAAAGTTTCTCTGGGAAGTCACAAGAAGGGAGCCACAGAGGCCTTAAGTGAGACAGAGAGCAGTCAGGGGGCCACGCAGGCATGGGAGACCACGGAGTCATTCTGCAGGTGCCTGTCTCAGGGGAGTGGGACAGAGAGGAGGGAAGGGGGGGGGGGGGCGGGCAGGCTAGAGGCTATCATAACGGGAAATTACCTGGTATTTATGAACATGGAATGACCTAATCAATCTAACAAACTCCTTACTTACCTCACTTGAAACTCATAACAAACATGGTAAGTGGTCACCATGATTATTCCCGCTTGTAAAATGAGAGCTGAGGAGCAGAGACACCAGCTCTGCTTTCAAGAATGCAGGCTTAATGGCCTCGGGAGCAGGACGCCAGGCACAGGTGTGAGACGAGTGACAACAACAGGGTGGAGATGCAGTGGAAGCTCAGGGAAGTTCTCTTCTGATCACTGATCTTGATAAAGCAGCAAGCAGGGTCATGGACAGAGAAGGGAGAGAGAGGAGGGATCAAAGCCTGGACCAGAGAGAAGACTAGAGAGAGCAAAGGCAGGAGGAGGCCAGGAAGGCGAGTGGACAAGAAGCGCCACAGACGTCTGGGCTCAGGTCGGGCTCTGAAATCCACGCTGCGCTGAGGGCCCAGCTACAAGCAGATGGAGGGGTCCATGTTCCCCCAGCCATGACTTCCAGGAGAGACAGTCAAGGCCAGGCGTCCTCAAACTATGACCCTCGGGCCACATGCGGGTGTTTTTGCCCATTGATTTTTTTATTTCAAAATAAGATATGTGCAGTGTGCATAGGAATTTATTCATAGTTTTTTTTTAAACTATAGTCCGGCCCTCCAACGATCTGAGGGACAGTGAAATGGCCCCTGTTTAAAAAGGTTTGAGGACCCCTGGTCAAGGCAGTTTGTGGGGTAGGCGGGCAGGGGCAAGTCTCTAGGCTTATGACCCACCCAGCTGCAGTGACTCTGGAGGATGTGCGGATGGTGAGAAGGAGTAGAGGCCAGAGCCAGGAGTGGGTTTCGGGGCATCACGTGCAGTTCCTGGAGGGACCATGAGGCAGGCAGCAGGCAGGGGACGAGTGGCCCAGGCATCTGGAGGCCTGGGGTTTGGAAGGATCTGTGACAGGGCAGAGATCTCCAGGAATATTTCAGAAGTGGTTTTGGAGACCATAACTGTTGACCATGAGCTGAAATCCTACAGAAAGAAGGCTGAAGCCCCTGGGTTGGGGCCATGTCAGGGGTCGCTTTGTGTCCGGATGAGCTGAGACTCAAAGCTGAAGGCATTTAGGTGAACGGAGGGACCAGGAGCATGTGTGCCACGTCCGGTGCTGCAGGTACCAGCAAGGGCTGCTGGGGATGTGTTGGGAAGAGCCTGCTTCCAGGCAGGTGGAGGAGAGCCCCGAGGGGAGGAGACTGGGATGTGGTCATGAGGCCTGAGGCTATTACCCTGATGGTTTCTAGACTGCAGAGGCTGGGTCTTCAGTGAGGCTGCGGAGGATGAGTCAGCAGCGATCTCCTGGGGACCGCCCTGACAGAGGCTCCTCAGCCTCACGGCTGGCAGGACTGGGAATGCCAGGCAGGGGCACCCTTTGTGTAATTCTGAGGCCCTTCTTTATTTCTGCCAATAGCAATAATTGATAATAAAATAATATGCAATTTTATGGGATTCCCATTGTAATTTACCACTAATTGGAGGCAATAGAACAGCGTTTCTGGAAAATACATGAATTAGTGTGACTAAATTTAATATATATTAATATGTAGCATTGCAGCTCAGAGTACAGACATAATATAATTGCATAGGATTAATAAAATGTGATCTGTGTCACACAGGTTATTTTAAACTGTTTGCCATTTTAGGTGTTCTCCAGAGAGTGACATAAAGATGCAATACAGGTGTCCCTCACCTTATGATGGGTGACATTTCAATAAACTCATCCTAAGCTGAAAATACTGTAGGTTGGAAATGCATGATATATATCTAACCTACAAAGCATTATAGCTTATGTAGCTTTCCTTAGGCGTGCTCAGAACACTTACTGTAGCCAACGGCTGGGCAAGCTCACCTGGCAACGCCGGACACTGTGGCATACCGGCCATCCATGCTCTCACCACGTGGCTGGCTGCCTGGTATCCCGAGAGTGTCTCTGGGTCTCTACTGAGCGCTTAGCGCGTTCACACCATCACAGTCAAACATCGTAAGTCAGGGACTATCTGTGCTGTGTATCACCTTGAAAACAGAACTCGACACGTAAGAGTGACTTAAATGTCATTTGATAAAGAGCTAGAGGTGTGGAGAGAAGCTGCAGAATTATTCCTTTTGAGAACTTCACTACATTTATGCTACAATCTCGCTGGAAGGGAAGAAATTTTCTGTAGAGAACGTTTGAGTTCAAATGTACTGTCATTGATGGGTAAAACAGGAAGATGGTTGTTATTAAAGATTTTGGCTAAATACAGCTACAAATGTCTGGCTTTGAAACCATCTGCTTAAACTGCAAGATAGAAGTACTAGGATCCCTTCTCCTCTTTCCGGAAAATCCATAATGAAACCAGAGAATATCGCCTCCAGTGAGTGAGCAGAGCAAAGGTCTCCTCAAGCTAGCAACAGAGGCAGGAAAGAGACATTCCCCAAATCCCCGCTGCCCGAGGGGCTGAGACAGAGGATTTTTCTGATGTTTTGTCATTTGATAAAAGAATATCTTTGTGAAACTAAATTAATAGCATAATCCAATTTGCAATTAATTCCAATTCACCTTGCAAAGCATTGAGAAGCTTTTCCAGGGACCGCTCTGAACAGAGCAGGGTACGGCAGGGACTCCCGTCTTCCCCTCCAGGAACGGCAAGTCCAGAAGCTGAACCTCCTACAGGTAATAAGGCCTTTTGTTTCAATACTGCATTTTATGTTGGCCTTGCAGGTGACCTTGACAAAATCCCAATGAGCCAATTTCATAGTCTTTATCAACTTCCATTGAATATTAAGTTTATACCATATAATTTAACCCCCACCTTTCTTCAAAGCTTTAATTCAATTCAAAAGATAAGGTTACCACAAACAAAATTGTTAATGTACCAGTAATATATTTTTATATTCACTTTCTATGTAAAAATTTTTGTAGGACAAAATCTTAAGCAGTTTGTAACTTTACATAAATATATTTTTACAAACAAGCACATCTTTCCAGAAAAAAGGCCGCATAATGCAAACCATGTTGTTATTCACCATGGCTTGTCCTATTTCCCTTATTTCCTTAATTGTGTGTTCCTATTTTTTCTTTCTAAGCACATTAGATTTACTATGAAAATAGTATCAATAATAGAAGTTTCACAAATAAAATAGAAATCGGTTAATCATAAATAGGTTTTTACCTGAAATTGATGTAATTACTGGTGAAATAAAAAAATAGATATCTCCACCTAATAGAAATGCTTTTATCTCAGATTTTCAAATAAGCACCTCCAAAATGACCAGCCCTCAGCAATGATTCAATCTTCAGGAATTGACAGGAAGTAAAATATCAATAGTTTTACCAAAATATCACTTTCTAATTTTCTACGAATAGAGGTTGAGTGACTTTATTTATGAGAGTGCATTACAATTCCCATTCAGAACTTTATAATGTGAATAATAAATTCATTTGTCATTAATTTTGCTGCCTGAATACCACACAGCTGCAAGTGATAAAAACACAACACGTTGCTACCTCAGGTCACATCTAGGGCAGAGGACACCCCAGGGTGGCCAAGTCATTCCTGTCCCAGGCAGAGTGTCACCTTGACTCCACGGAGGACAGACTGTGCCCAGATTCCAGGTTTGGAAGGTTCCTGTGCATGGCTTGATTCTGTCCCTTCCTAGCTCCAACTTTTCCATCCCGTAGCCAAGGGAAAAAAAATCAGTGACAGTTGTTATACGGATACATGGGGTGTTCACATGGCATGCACGTGAGTGTACTGGCCACACACAGAAAATCAGTCATTTACCAAGCATGCGGGCTACACGTGTGTCCAAGACAGTGTCCAGTACTGAGGACACTTCCCTGATCCTGAAACATAGAGCACCACCAGGACACCAGGACCAGTGTAGTGGAACTGAAATAGTAACACTGACACATGTCACAGATGTAATGACATACACCACAGGCAGGTATACGTAGAGAGGATACTGCACAAAAGACCATTCCTAGCTTTGTTTCACTCATACATGTGCACACACGTGCACGTGCATGTGCACACTCACTCGGTTATGCTGGCAGGTGTTCTTCCTGCCTGTTTTTCACGTCTGCACTTCTTTACCCGTCTCTCCTGTTGCAGTCAGGCGTGAATAACGATCACTGGGTTTGGTACACCTCACGCTTCTGCACATGCAGCCATTCCACCTGGAGCAGGCTTCCTGTTTCCTCCTCAGATCTCATGACACTCATCATCCTCATTACTGAGTAATTTTTAAACTTAGGAAGCGTGAGCAGGTTGACCCAGGCATGCCACATAAGTCTGACTTCTGTGCCCAGAAGCATTGGTCTCCTGCTGAGAGCTTCTGTCTGACAGTTGAATGGGTGGCGAACCTGTGATGCTCTCTCTAGGCCCAAAGTCATATCCATCCTTCATCATCTGTCATGCTAATCATGAACAGTTCACAGTTTTCTACATCCAGAAATTCAACTTTAGATATTCCTTCAAATGGTAAACTTTGCATTTTCTAGCAATTAGGAAATAGAGGTTCTGCCTAATTGACTAATTTATTTAACTGAGGATTTGTCCACAGAACACATCAAGGTCATATATAGAATTTTTATAAAGTAGTCATTGTAAGATTGTGAGGGTCACATAGCACAATATGTGAGAGAGAATGTTGTGAGCCATCCTGTGCTCCACGATCATTACTTACTGTAACCACAGTGGGAAAAGCAGACTCAGGGAAACCCTCTCATTTAGCAGGTGTTTGCTGGCTGCCTTCCATGTGCCAGTTGCTGTTCTGGACTGGGATGTGTGGAACAACTGGACACATGGAACAGGAAGCTCACAGTTTATGCTGCAGAGCGGGCAGAGCTGGTGGGTAGCGAGCAAACAGTTTGGATCCAGAATGGCAGGTCCATGATGAAAGGAGGCTCTTAAACAGAGGAGGACGGATCAGATGTCCACAGAATTCCCTGGGAAGGGCGATGCCTGAGAATCAGAAGGGTTAGTTGGGAAAGGGCAGGGAAAGTGCGCTGGGAGGCTGTGATGCAGCATGGCTAGCGCACGGCGGGTGGGGGTTTGTGGGAGATGAAGCCGGAGAGATAAACCAGGGCCTCACCACGAGTGACTTAGGGACACGTCAGGGGTTCAGATTTTGTCCTGAAGGCTATAGGAACTGACACAGTTCTCAGCAAACAAGTAGCATGAGTCAATCATAATATGCTTATGATTGATGACTGCAGCTCGAAAAATCGATTTAAAGGAGGTGAATTTGGTGAAGGAAGCAACTAGGATATCCCAAAGGAATGCAAATAAGTAAATACAGGTGCTGACGAGATGGACAGAATCGGGCCAGTGCAGAGAACCAGAGCCAGCCCTGCTGAACCATGGTGGTGTCCCTGAGGAGCGTGGTGATGGAGGGAAGGGACCTGGCGACTGGCCGACCTTAGGTCTGACTCGGCTGTTCACTGGTGTGGGGAGAAAGATGGATAGGACAGCCTGAGGGCAAGGCCAGACTGCACTCGGCCAAGAGCATGCACAGGGGCTGTGTAACTAGTGTTAGATTTAGTAGTAGATTTAAAAGGCATCTCAAAGCTCTACCCTTGGAGTTCAGCTGTAATAAAATGATAGGTGGTAAATGAGTGTGCTTTTTTACAATGCCAATCTTAACGCGGACCATTCTAATATTCTTGTAAGAGATGGACTATCACGAAATATCATTTATTTCACAAAAATATACATTACACACCTAGTCTTGTTGCCAGCAAATGTTTAATGACTGCCTGATCCTCCTGAACCTTCGTGGCATGCAGAATTCACTATGACATAACCCTGCTCTTACAGACGCTGTGATCTAGTGAGGAAGGCAAGACACATACACAAAATAAGTGTTATCCAAGGCTTTTAGAATTAGTGCTGGGGTTGGAGTAGGTACAGAGTGATTCGGGGATTCAACTGACCCTGAATTTCTTTAATCACCTAAATCTAATAACTACTTGTTTGGGGCACATGAACCATCATTGTAACTGGGGGGAGAAGTTCTTGCAAGTCTGGGCAGCAGTGAAAACTCTCAGCAAGGCTGTGTGAGCCACGCTCTCTGCTCGGTAAGAGAGACCCAGTGGGACAACATGGGCACAGTCCCAGTTACTATAGAAGTCCAGGGGTGCCTCTTGTGGTGCATGGTGGATGCAGGGCTACAGGGAACAGAATGGGACCAGAGAGAGGAATTGCGAAGACATGGAACAGTCATAAGATGTTTTAAGTAAATGTGGTGGAAACCATGGCTAGGTTTCAAACTAAAGAATGTGAAGAACATATTTACATTTCAGGCTTAGTGACTAGGCAGAGTGGAGGTTTGCTGGTGAGTGGACAAGAGTGGCAGTGGAGAGACCAATCAGAAGGCAGCTTCCCAGTCAGGTGAGAGATGACACAGCCCAGACCGAGGTGATTGTATTGGTCAAGAAAAATAATTCAAGATGTATTTTGAAGACAAAACCATAAAGACTTATTGCTGTGGGTGCTTGAGAGGAAGGGAGCGAATGATGCCCGTATGTCTGACGTGAGCAGCTGTGCGGATGGACTCCGACACTTGGAGAAGAAGCGTTGGTGTGAGAGATTGTGGGCTGGGAGCTAGGAGCTCCTTTCTGGACCCGTCAGTGCTGAGTGTTCATGGAAGTGCCAGGCAGGCTGGACACGACTTCTGGGATGTGTCGAATGGGTGAGTTGTGTCGATGCCAACATCTCCCTCCAAGCTCCTCTCCCTCCCTGGCCACTGGGCTTGTAGAACTCACAGTACGAGACCCTGGTAATCAGTAGGAGATTAATGAGAGAAATTACATGACTCATCCACACCCATGAAGCTACTTAGGCTGGAGTCCAGACACAGCCCTGGCTCCTGACCCCCACCCTGGCGTGTTTTCACTATGTAGGTTCTAAAAAGCCCAGTGCATCTATTTGCAAGAAAGAAACTGCTGCTCTGTGCACAGCATCCCTCCTGACCATGGGACTGTAAATTGAAATGCAAATGGGACATTATGTAGTATCACACATTCACTGTAGAAATTCCTGACAAGGGGACATCCAAGGCACAATGCCATCCCCTGCCCAGTGGGCAGCTGGGACTGTTCCCAGCACCGTGTCCTTCAAACATTTCTGAATGGGGACAAAACAGCCGGGCATTGCGAATCATCTTCCCAGGAGAGTGTGCTTAATAAATTCCTCGTACTATGTGGCGTCTCTATTAGAATATAATGACTTACGTCTCTTTAGCAAGGTGAAACTCAGACCTTTTTTTTTTTTTATGCTGGATTTCTGATGTCACCTTCAAATATTGAAGAATGAGGCTACTTTTGTCATAAACCCAGAGTTTTTTTTTCAGACAATAGCATTGTAAATTGAGTCACCAGGAGTGCCCCAATCACATCCTGAGTCCTACCTCACTGCTGTGCAGTCGGAGATGCTAAAGAGCCAGCAGGGGACAGCCCTCCCTCTAGAATCTTCTCCAGCCAAGTCCTCACTTATTTCTAGCAGTTTAAAAAACTGTGATTAACTCGATCTTATTTGGCTCTCAGTGGTGAGCACCTCTCCCAGGTCCTCTGCTCCATGCACACTTGGCTTTTGTAGCATTTCAATATCGCAACTACCGTGAGGTCATGAAGATATTGGAAATCTGAGGGTCCACGGTGCCCTAAATCCCAACCATGTTGACATACCATGTCTCTAAAATTTATGGAAAAATAAACTTTAGGGGATTGTTTTGTTGGAAGTTAGATTAGATGTATTACTTCTTGGAGCTGATGATGAAAGTCACATAATTTCAAAAAGGTAAGTCATACACGTACTTAGTACAAATACAAAATAAGTGATAACTGTGTCATTGCAATGTGAGACACCAGAAACGAATGCTTTTAACAGAATTTAATAAAGACTTTATAAATGATTTAACTTTTAAAAGTGAAAAACAATTAGACTGAGTATACATGAGCACCCGATTATACAGTCATTCTGGTTAGCAGTCAAAACAGATGCTTATCCTAAGGTCTACTGGCTGTGTAACTAAAATGATTAAAAATCCTGTCAGTCTGATCTGAGTCATATTTTTCCATCGCCTATTTATACTTGTGTCGGCCGACACCCACGGCTCACAGCCTCCTTCAGGTCTCTGCAACACTGGATCAGAGTTCCTTTTTACTGCTCTTTAGGACCCTGCTTGCTGCACCAGTTATCAGGGGTTCATGATGTCCCCGATAAAGATAGGATTCCCAGGCAGAATGTGTTGCAAGAGATGAAAGAAACAGACAGACACAGGAATAATATTTAAGAGTGTGGGGAATCCGGGGTCGACCAGCACTCTGGTGCCAAAGTGGCGGTGACTGAAACCAAGCACTTGCTTTTTATTCTCTTTGCCATGCTGCAAAATACAATGATCTCATGTGAAAAAAATCACGGGATACAATGAACAAAGTGTCAGGCTCCCGAAAAATCACAGGGTGTCCTAGCTAACTGCCTTCTCCTTTCTAGAAGTGAAAAACACATAATTCTTCAGTAGGTACAACCTGTCCCAAGGTAAACTAATTTTATCCCGAGCTCAAGCTATGTACATAGATATCAATCTTTAACTTCAGTAGCTGCAACCCATTTGATCAAGGAACAAGGAAACTACATGCTTTCTACTGGGAGACTGGTTTTACATTAACTGAGCCCTTGTTGAGAGAAAGGGAGAGAAGGAGCTTGGCCAGGTGTTCTAACAATGGAAGCCTGGAGACCCTTCTCCCTGGCAGACATACTACAATCTACCTCAACAGCCATGAGAAGTTTTCATGTCAGGCAGCTCCGTGGCTTTTCAGCATGAGATCCCTCAGGCTCTGAAGTTGGAGCATGCTTTGCTGTACTCCCACATCGCTGATATATGTCCTCCAACTAGGCAGTTAACATCTGCACTTATTTCAGGCTCCTGCTCAGGCAATTCCCTCACCTCCTCTCCTCTCACAGCCTCACACATGGCATCCCTAAGTCCCAGTAGTCTTAATCACATCAGACTTGCACGAAGGTTTTACCAGATTAACAAAATTTGATCTCAAGATACTATTGAAGAAAACATTTGTTGCTCTTTCATAATTTCTAAGGATATACATTCAGCTTACAAATACATTAATAAAACACTTTAATGGACTTATATTGTTTAATCATTCCATACGTAGAAAGCTGTAGTATATGTGAGGGTGTGTGGGTGCATATGTGTATGCCTGTCATATGCACATGCACATGTGTGTAGATGTGGGCATGTGTATGTCAGTCATTGATGTCATTCACTCGTCACTTTAGTCCAAACAGTTGTCTTGGGTAACTATAGTTTAGTACAAAATTACCTTTCCATTTTTGGTATATTTAGATAATGGCCTTTATTCTGAGTTATTAATACCTAGATGCTAAACTAAAGTTTTTTACATTCTAGAATATTAAAGTTGAAAAGAGCTTTAAGAAGCATCCACCCTAGGACCTCATGTTATGTGAAGGCTGTTGAGGCACAGAGAGGTTATGGCTCAAAAACAAGACATCCTTTAACCACCTTCTCCTCTAATAAGCTGTCCCTGGAACGTACACACAGTTTCCTGTTTCTGCTGCTCAATTTGTGCCCTCAGAAATAGGTCTGTTCCCAGTTTGCCCTGGAAGACTCCGTACTTGGCCCTTGGCCGCTGGTACCTGGCACAGGGCCTGCGGCACAGGGCTCCGGTGAGTATGTTGAATGAAAGAAAGGCGGTGTCATTGACGAATTCGAGGTTAGTAGCCTGTTTCCAGCACTAAGTCTACTCTTGTGTCATACCATATGCCTGGCCAAGGGTGCACTGTGGAACCACAGCACTAACTTTTCTCACAGTACACAAAATAGTACTTCAATTTTTAATATTCCCTCTAAAGTCCTACGTAAAAATGCAGAACTTGACTGCAATCTGTCACTTCAGTGTTCTTGAAGAACCTTCACTTTCTTTTCCTACTCTTTGCAACAACGTAGATTTATAACCTCCCTTTACAGCATCACCATCTGACCTTGCCAATGATGAGACCTTGGACGCACATCTGGTCCCTTTAGTTCTGCCTTGTAAGTTTTAATCCTGTCACCACTTCAGCCACAGAAGCCAGAGGTCACCAGGGGTGGGGTGGAACCCCATGATCCCACAGGGCCCACTCCCCCAATCCCAGGACCCTACTGCAGAGACTGGGGTCTGGCTGGTGCCTGTGGGCCGTGCTCATGTCCACTGACAGGCCCCATGGGTACCCAGCGCCCAGCACCATGCATGACCAGGACCCTGGACCAAGACACCCTCCTGTTCATGGGGGGCATGTGCTGCACTTACCTGAGCGAGCACGGCCAAGCATGAGTTAGAAGCCTGTTGGCCAAGCATTGCAAAATACATACTGAGAAAAAAGCATTGTGCTAGGTAGCCTGGCACGATGACCCCAAACGCAGTGGAAATTGACTTCTACAAGACAGTAAATTGTATATGAGGAATCACCTGAGCAGAAACGATAATATCATTATTTCATTCTTGTTTTCACACATGCTTTTGGTGCCTAAGCTCTGAGATGATAATACTCATAGCTGTCATGTGTGGTAAGCCTTCTCTGGAGGAACCTTTGGCCACTACACCATTTCTAACTGTGGCCTGGTCAAGCAAGGTTGGTCTTACCTCCCACCTTATAGGTCATACAGGTAAGACTTGGAAGCACAACCCAAGTGGCCTGATATCACACAGCTAAAGGAAACACTAGATTTGTAAGTTTAAATCTTTTGTTATTAATAGTTTTACTCAATTAGGCTGATTTACTACAGGGTATTACTTGGTCATTATATTGTATCATTCTTATATACTATTTTTTAATTTGTATGCTAATAATATATTAACATAATACATTCATATTTGGCATCTAATTTTGATACATAATCTTAGCAATACTACTTTATAAGTTGGCTTATTTCACAAGAGCCAGATTGGCATATCTTCAGTATAACGTGAGAGTAGCTGCTGGTTGTGTGTCTTCTGCACTTTCCGCCAGCCTTCCCTGTGAACGATCTTTGGTAACTCACTTACAGTTCAGAATCACCCCCAACAGATGCTGGAGTCTAACCTACCTGCAGCAATGCCATAGAGATAGGGTTATTTGTGGCAAAGTCCTGCGTTGACCCCTGACTTGGCTTGGCTTGGTTCTCAATCCGTGTGAGGGTGGACAGCACCTGCCTCTCTTGAGTGTCACTCGGCGCCCTGGCGGGGGATTCACACAGAGCTACAGGCCAGTTACCAGATCCTCCCTTTCCATCCTCAACCCCTTTCCTGGAGACAGTGAGGGGAGGCTCGCCCAGAGCGGTGGGTGCTCAATAGCTGGGCGCTGTCCTTCCCTCCTGCTCCTCTGGCAGCCCACCCTCACCCTGAGCACCCTGCTCCCACGTGTGCCCTGGTGCTGCGGGAAGGTCGGGATCGCCAGAGCTCCCACCCATGCCTTCACACCTACCAGAGCCTGTCACACAGGAGGCACAACCTGGGCTGCCCACATGGAATCTTAGTAGATGTGTATTTGGCTTTTAAAAGGTGTGTACAATGGGGACAGTAACACCCGTGCCACAGTGTCACCATAACAAATAAAGCATCAAGTCTCAACCCCCCAGCACAGCACACAGTAGTGCTCAGTACACGTCTGTTAGATGAACAGTGGCAGGAGAAGGAAGTCAGCACTCTACCTAAAGCACTGGTGACCAAAAGACATGGGCACACTGTATTTAGTTTTCTGTCTCTTGGTGAAGCTCTGCCTGTCTTTGTTCTAATCAGGCGTATAATTGATTGGTCTAGATTTTTGTTTTGTTCCATGTATCTTGTTCTGAATATTGATTTTGAATATAATTGCAATAGGTCACACTACCTTTTTAAAAAATTTATCCAGTATGCAGGTTTGGGAGCTGGGGTGACATGAATGTTATATGTAAATTTATGTAAATTAGCACACTAATGTCCCCACGTTATTGCGGAGTGTTTTGGGGAGTGTGTCCCTTGTCACATTGTCACAGGTTAGCTCACCAGGGAGCTGGGTGCACTGCCACATACTCAGGAAGACTTAGGCATATTAATTTTCCTGCCGAAAACAATCTGATTGCTTTTCTCAAAGGATTTCAAAATTCTCTCACACTATTCCAGTTGAGGAGAAAAATCACACTGGTTATCTTCCAATTGATCTGTGTCTTTTTATATAGAAATCAGCATATATGTTTCTCACATATGCTAGTTTTAAAATTGATTTTGATTCAATATCACTGGATGCGCTTTTGTGCAGAACACCGTCGTACTACGTAATGCCTCGTGGCCTCACACTCCAGGCCCTTGGTCGCGTGGGAGCAGCAGGGGAAGGAGAAGACCCCACAGGGGCAGAGTCTGCACCCCACACTGCAAATGTCATGCAGCTGTCTGCTTGGGGGGATCACGCCAGGATTCAGAGCAGAAGCCAGAATGGCGACGCTGTGTTCAAACCGCACTCTCCTAAGCCAAAGATCCGAGGCAGTGCCCAGCCCACAGACGGGACAGGCAGAACCACAGCCCACCCGAGCCCCTGAACTTCCATCTTCTATAATGCATTTCTATGTAGAATTTAAAAAAGGAAAACAATACGCATTGAAAGCAATCACAGTGTACAGGATGGTTTAGAACCAAAGGAGGCAATAAAGACAGACTGAACGAGGCCAGTGAGATGGCCACGGCTGAGGCACTGAGGCTGGGACTCAGGTGTGTGGTGGGAACAGGTAGGGGCCGCGTGAGATGCAAGAGCCACTTCAGAGCCAAGACAGACAAGATGCCACAACCTTTCAAATGACTGAAAATGAAAAAGGGAAAGGAGATTCAAAGGTGGTGTTCTAGTTTGAAGGAAAGGTGGCTGAGAATGTTGACGGTACTGAAGAAGTAGGAAGTCAGATTGGCTGATTGGTGAGCATGGGGGGAAAGACCAAATATGAGGCATCACTGATGTCTGGGATGGGAATGTGGGCAAACACTTGAATTTGGGGATAGAAGAGTTGATTTAAAAAAAAAAAAAACGGACAGGCCTGGAGATAAAGCTTTATGAGTCGTTTAATCAGAGGCAAAAGCTAAATGTGTGCAATGAATGGAGTTACCAAGGATGAAAAGAGAGGCTCTAGAACGGCATCTGGGGAACACTGATTTGGGAGGAGAAAGGGAGTTCAGGGTGAGGGAGGCAGCCATGCAGGTCAAATGGCACAGAAAGCACAAGGAAGAACGAGAAGGTGCTTCTGGATTTGGTGGGTTTGGGTGTCTTGTTTTCCTTTTTGTAAATTTATTTTGTTTTTAATGGACACATAATAATTGTAAGAATAAGTTTCTGCTGTTGCACTGCAGGGAGATTATGGCTGATGATAATGTATTGTGTGTATTTTAAGATAGCTAGAAGAGATGATCTTGAATGGGTGCCTTTTAAGAAATAATTTTAGTAAGAGTAGTGGCAGAAGGTAGATAAAATATGTTAATTTTTAGATTATAGTCAAGATAAAAATTTCAGAATTATTTGAAATTGGCATTTGTTTTGAGGGAAGTATTTTAAAATCAATGTAAAATATCTTATCAGAAGAGAGTCCAAGTTTTCCAGATATAAGGAAAGCAAGCTGGCAAAATTAATTCTGCCCTGAATTTGTGTTTAAATTGAGGGACTTTAGAACTGGGTACTTTCAAAGGTACCTAGTCAAGAGAATAGTGTGTAATCTTATCCCTGTTTTGTAGTTCTCTCAAAAGCAAGACCTCAGCGCAGGAAATGCATTAGTGTTGGTTGGCCCGTGGGCCAGGCCGGGGTCTGAGGAGGGTTTACTCAGGCAGAGAGCAGGACACATTTGGGGGCCTCTCCAAGCCCTTCCTGTCTCCAGGCCCTTCCTGTCCAACCACTTGGCACTGCGTTTTGTTTGGAAACAAAAATCAAAAACAAACAAATGGACACAACCAAGCCGTCGCGTGGTCAGAGCGGGAGCCACACTCTAGGTCTTCGGTAACAAAGGTGCAAAGCGGCAGTTCCACCTCCGCCAGGTCCCTCTGAAGCCAGGTGCTGGGAATCCCTTCCACACCTCTAGACGCCACATGCTGCCCCTTAGTGGGAGAGGTTTACACAGCACACTGGAGTGGAGAACGAAGAAAGAGGTCGTCCGCATCGTTTGGGGCAGAGCTTAGCCAACACACGCGCAGACCCTGTCCAGGGGATGATCCGAGGGCAGTATCCCGGCAGTGGTTGGCAGAATGCCCCACCCTTCTTTTAATGGGAGGTTGGCACAGGGCTGGGATGAGCACCTAACGGGAGTGTCCGTGTAGTCCAGCTCTGCGCTCCCTTGCAGGCAGGCCGCTGCTGTCCAGGCTGTGGTGGCTTCGAGGAACACCCGGAACCTGCCACAGAATGACTCAGTCTCCTGCCCTCCTGTCCTCACCACCTCTCCTCGCTTTTCCTTCCCACCCAGGCGAGCTCACCTCTCTCCCCTGGGGCCACAGGTGAAAATACTGTGTCCTAGTCTATGCCTGTTGCTCTCCCTGTACCGGCTTCCTTCTGCCCTTCCGTTCTGACACTTAAGGACTTATTAGAGAGCTCAAAGCTCCTGAATATGTACGGATTTATATTAATTTTGTGTTCTAACCACAGCAATCCTAATTCTCCTTCAGGCCATGGGAAGTTGACACTGGCATAGAAGCAAATGTGGAAGAACAAATATAAACAGTGATACTCCAAGATATCTACTACTCACATGTGACATCACACTTTTTCACAGAGGCAGCTGCTTGGTTATTGGGGTCCCTCTGAAGGGGAATGGGCAGTTTGAAATCTGCCTACACTCCTTAGCCTGGGAGGCTGTGCCAGGCTCATAGGCCCACGCTTAGCATGTGGCTCTGACCGCCTGCTGGCACCTCCATCCACATGCACGGCCCCAGAGAGAGGCTGTCATCAGCGCCATCTGACACTGGGCTGTGAAACCACAACCAGGAGCAGAGCAAGGAGAACCTTCTCTACCTGGGTCCCAGGGTGAGTGCTTTGGTCCCAAAGGCTCAGGAAGGCAGAGTGCCTGGGACGGGAGCCCAGATCAGTGTGTTCACTGAACCACCAAGTGCCTGGACACAGTTTTCCCCCCACAGCTCTGGAGGCCAGAAGCCCACAATGGGGGTGTGGGCAGGGCTGGTTGCTTCTGAGGCTGAGAAGGAGAAACTGTTCCAAGCCTTCTAGCTTCTGGAGGTTTTCTGGCCACCTTCACAGTTCCTTGGATTACAGAAGCACCACCCCAATCTCTGCCTCCACCCTGGTGTGGAGGTGTGTATGTTCTTCCTGTGTGCACATGTGTACAAATTTTCCCTTTTATAGGGAGACCAGTTGATTTTGGATGAGGGGCCCACCTGACTCCAGTATGCCTCGTTGTAACTCATTATATCCAAATATATCCAAATGTATTAGTCTGTGCTGCTCTAACAAAATACCTAAGACCAGGTAATTTTTAAAGACCAGAAAGATGCTTTTCACAGTTCTGGAGACAGGGGAGTCCCAGATCAAGCTGCAGGCAGGCTTGGTATCTGGCGAGTGCCACATCCTGTGAAGGGGCGGGGCCCTGTGTCCTCCTGTAGCAGGAGAGGGAGGGTGAAGGGTCAGACTCCCTTCGACAAACCCTGGAATAAGGACACCTGGTCCTGTTCTGGAGGGTGAGGCCCTCATGGACTCATCACTTCCCAGAGGTCCTACCTTCTAACACCATCACCTTGGTAATTAGGTTTCAGCAAGAATTTTGGAGGAGATGCCCCCTTCAAATCACACGACCCTATTTCCAAGTAAAGCCCCATTCTCAGTTACTGGGATTAGGACTTCAACATATGAATTTTTGAGAATACAATTCAACCCACAGCCATTAGGTTTGGTGGCACACGATACTGACAGAGGTGGTGGGAGCCCACCTTTTGTAGTATCAAAGCCCAACCCAGTAACTGTCATGAAGATATTTTATCTTCTTGATGGTGGAAAAAATTACCCAGTCCTGGGTCATGTCGGTGCATCCTGAGTGTGAATGACATTTGAAACGCTGTCCTCTGTCCTCTGAGTATTTGTGACCAACAGAAACACTTCAAGATGAAAAGCCCCTGTCGTTATTTGATCTCAGACAGGCAGGTGACCCATCTTCCACCACACTTGACCATATGAACTTGCTAGTTATGAAATATTTTGTGGGCATGGATGAATAGGAACAAAGGATTGGCATCATGAATCCACTTAGTATATATCTTTCTGACCCCGGAGAAGGTCTGAGAGGTTAACAGGAGGAAAAGGAAAGAGGGAAATATCGCTCAGCACTTGTTTAGTCATCAAAGTTTAAATTTGTGCATTTCAATGTAATGCTATGAAACTCTGAGTCTACCAAGAAAAAACTGCCATCCCATAAAGTAAAGGGCACTTAAATTCACATGAGAAGACATTAGCGGACTCTGCAGGTAAACTGTGGTTTGTCACACCATATGGAGGGAGGTGCCAGAGCTCACGGGGACATGTGTTCTTAACCGATTGGAGAGAGAGAGAATCCCACTTGTACCCTGGCAGAAACCCTCTCCCAGTCTGGAAGGAGTCCTACATGTCATCAGTAGATGTCTGCCTGTGGGGTTGCCATGGCGAAGAGAGGCCATATTTAACCAACATGCTCAAGTTAATCTGTTCACAACCAGTGCACTGTGCCAGCAGGCCCAAGTGAAGTGTAGACATCTGCCTGAGATGTCTTCCTTGCCGACACTAGACCCTGGGTTTTAGCCCATTTTGTGCTGACTTAGAACATTTTTGGACCTATTACTTATCTCAGAACCATCCACTGCACAAACGTGGTGTCTTGGTTATAGTAGGATCTCAGTAAGCTTATACATTTAAAAAAATGCAAATGAAAGTCATGTTTCTTGTCCCCCGCCAAGTGTCTAAATATCAGTGGAGCCCCAGAAAAGTGAAAAAAATGACCTATGTCCTGATGAATGTGTCCCAGTCCAGATAGAACACAGAAGGCCAGGCCACAGGGGTCTGTTTAAAAATAAATAGTATCACTTGCTCCTCTGCCTAGAGACTTTGCAAACCTCCCACCACACTTGGAACCAAGCCTGGACCTCATCCTATCCCCAGAGGCCCCCATCAACCTTACCCTGCCCACCTCCTACTTCACTTGCCCCACCTTCTGCAAACCCTAAGCCCACTGCCTCCTTTTGGTTCCTTTAAACTAGATCTCTTTCTCTTGGGCCTGTGCACTTACTGTGTCTTCAGTCTGGGAGTTTCTTTGCTAACCTCTCATCCAGTAGGAACCCAAGTATCATTTCCTTGGAAAAGCTTTTGGCCTCCCAAGGTTCCCCATTGAAAGCAACCCCTCAGAAGACTGTCCGTCTAGCCTTCCGGTCACTGCCTTCTAGAGTGTCCACCCATCTCCGCTTACTGTGGTGGGGGGTACAGTGAGGACACAGGTTTACGTGTCCAGTTCACGATGTCTGTGGCACAGGGGGCGGGGGTCCTCAGTGCCTGTAAAATGAAGGGCCCTTGTTCTTCCGGAAGGGGCTGCTCGGGGGCAACCGTGAGCTCTAGGGCTAAACCAGCTGGTTAGCTTCCTGCTTTACGTGGATCCAGATAGACCTTGGCTAATTAAAGATCTACGTTTCGAAATCAAATATTACAGAAGGATTAGGAAACCCCTGGAGCATGTATTTTCCCTTAGATAGGAAAAGCCTTCATAGGTACAGCATAAAAAGTAGAAGTTATAAAAGAAAAGATTGATGAAGACAATGATATCAAAGTTTAAAACTTAGGTACAAGAAAAGCTTGTGAACAAATCTAAAAGGCCAGTGATAAACTGGGGAGAACTATAATATGAGAAGATTAAATATCCAGAATACATAAGAAAGCATGACCAGAAAGGGAAAGATCTGTTACCATAGGTGAAGCATAGAAGAGGAGATAGAATTGTCTCAGAAAAACACACTCAGGTAACCTGTAAGCACAAATGTGCCGCCAAAGGCAATAAAGTTCGTTAATATTAATACCAAGCACTGGCAAAAGCATTGGAACACATATACTGTCATATGCTGATTATGGACTGATAGGACATCTTGAAGGGCAACTTCTAAGTACCTGTTAAAATTTTTAAATGTCTCTGTCCTTGAGAAACATAAGTATGTGTGCGTGAGAGGGAGACACGTATACGAATTTTATGAGAGCACTGAGTGTTTAGTGAAAAACAAGAATAAAAACTCCTGAATTTATATCAAGAAATTTGATGTTTCATAACTATGTGTAGCCCTATGAGGGAATAACAGCCACCACCAATTACGAAAATCAAGTATCGCTAGTCACACTGACACGCAAATGTTGCCAGATCTAACTGAAAAAAAATTAGCAAAAGAATGTACAATATAACATTTATGTTAAAAAAATAAAGTAACTCTGGTATTCATGTATATAGCAGAGCGAAGGGGGTGGTGGCCTTTATGTAAAGTTGTGTGCTGTTTGCGTGTGCATGTGTGTAGACACACTTAAAGCAAAAACAAACAGAACTAATGAAGGTGCCTCCATCGAGGGGAAAGCTGGGGTCAAAATGCTCCCGAGTGTCAACTGTGATGTCTAAATCGTCTAGTCTGGGAATGTCACACCTCATTTACCATCAGTGGACTTGGGGTCAGAACTTCTGGGCTTGGATGTGAAATCAGGCCTCTTGTCTGTGTGACCTTGGTCATGGTCCTTGACCTTGCTTAAGTCCCCCAAATTAATTCCTTTAGGTGAGAAATGGAGATAAAGCTTACCTCATTTATGACTACATTGGAGTCATCTCCAGTGACTCCACACACAAGTCATTATCTGATATCTTATGAAGGTAGGAAGATATTTCTAGCCCAAGTAAAAACCCATCCTCTCCATCTGTCTGCCAGCAAATCAGTGCTGCCCCAGCACTGCTAACACCCGAACAAGTGCAGGTGGTGGGAGGCAGCATCCTCCCTGGGCCTCAACCTCGCTCTGGAACTGCTGGAAAGAATGCAGGTGGTGCTGGGAAACCACAGTGCCTCTTCTCTAGCCTCTTGTACAAATACCAGGCCCATTAATTTGGGGAAGCTGTTGATATCTGAGTCAGTATGTGAAAGGGCTGATCAGATAGGGACACATACTGTCCAGGCTCCAGGAAAATATTCATGCTCGGGCTCCTTTTCTACTTCTTTAGGTTTCAAAAGACTAATAATTGTTCATTAATTTGACATTGCTTTACAACATACACATTACAATAAAAGCTCACAGCAGAAAGTGTGGATCAGATAAGCTGCCTGGCCAGGCCTAAATCTGACCCAAAGTCTTCCAGATTCCCAGGGTATAAAGCTAAAACTGCAGTACATAATGCAATCAGAGTCTTTCTGCCCCATATTGAGACCAACTTTCCCCCATCCCAGACCACTGGTCACAATTCTTAGTGACTAACATTGGGCCCCTCCATCGTCTGTCCCTGCCTCCGTCCCTGATTAGCCAGAGGGCTGTGGGGGCTCCAGGGTGTGCTCCTGTCTGTCATCAAAGGAGAGAGCTGGCTGCATATTCTGCTGTGACCTCCGTTGCTGTCTGAAAGACAGACAACAAAAACAGATACAAAATAGGGAAAGTTTTATTATCACTGCCCTAGAATATTTGATTGGGAAAAAGAGAAAAAAAAATCAAACCAGCTCAATATGAGATCTTAAAAGTGGAGTCTACATATTTTGGGTATATATTGTCTTCTTTTGCGGGTGTTGCCCTTTTGAATTCCATGTGGAAAATAAGTGCACATGTGTGTATTTGTGTGTGTACATATAATAAAGGTATGAACAGTGAGAAATAAACTTAATTTTAAGAGCAAGGGGCTTGTGTATAAAACACACAAAAACCAGATATTTGCTTCCATTGGATTAACATGTTCTTAATATTTGCAGGAGAAACAGGCACTTACTTATACAAAAATAACAAATTAAATCCTTGGAAGTCCAAAACTTTGAAGAATCTAAAGGAAATAGAAATGCAGTCTCTGCCCCAGACACCTGATGTTCATGCAGAGGGGAAAATTGCACACACGACAGCCTTTCTGTCACCAGTTGGATGGGCCAAGTTTCATTCAGCACCTATCAGATAGTGGGCTTTGTTCCCCAGGTAGAAAGATACTTTATAAAATTCCAATAGCCAACTCCAAGCAGGACTCTGGGGTATCAGTGTTTATAGCAGGTTCCTCCCATTTGTTCACCTTGCCACCCTCTTAGTGCCTAGGAAGCATCACAGCCGTGCTGACGTAAAGCGCATTAAGCAGACGCAGCACCTGGCCTCATGTGACTTGCAGAAGCCAGCTGGGCTCATGTTTGTGGTGAGAGCACCTGCGACGTGGAGCGACGTCAGGTGGCTTCCTTTCAGCTCCAGCTCCTGGTCTCTCTCACTCAGGTCTGCTGTTGCACTTGCTGATAAACTAGTCATAAATAAGGTAGGACTTATAGTCACGGACTTAATGGTCTTAGAATGATCCCTTTGTACTTTTGAATGAGGCATGATTCTCAAATAAATCAAATAAAACACAATTTTCTGGAAGCAGCAAAGAAATAGTGGGCAACTTTTATTTATGTAAGACCCAGTGTCTCCTCAAATATGTCCTGTAGAACTTTTATCTCAAAAAATGTTAAAATTGATGTTACATAAAAGAAAAAGTACAGTACTCAGTTACACTTGGAATATCAGCAAAGGTGATTTTTTTTTCAGTGAAGGACTTCGCTGAGCTTCTAAGACTCTATTGTGTGTTGTTAATTTCTAAGAGGAGGATAAATGTGTGGTCTTTTATACATATATTTGACTACAAACCTATTTTCATGGGACTATTCTGTGACAGTAGTGATGTAGGAAATAATTTTGGAAACTGCATATAGGAATTGTTGGGGAGTTCTGACTTTGGCTACCTAGTCTTATAATATTCCTGAAAAATCAGCCATAAAGTAAAGCAATTTGACCAAGAACACAACTGTGGCTGTGATGAGGTTGTGTTGGAATCCCAGAATTCTGTCTTCCAGACGCAGCAAGCATGTGGGGTGTTGCCAGGGGAACCATGGGCTGACTCAGTTTGGGGCATTATTCAGAGATGGGTTGGTTAAATCTGCAGCAGTGGGGTAGGAACGTGGCTGCCTTAGAAGAAGGACATCACCACTAATGTAGCATCAGTGATGACTAGAACATGCGGTGTCATGAACGGGAGAGACGGCCTGACCCGACCTTTGTGAACAGCCTCCGACCTGGCTCTTTTAATGCTCACATTTTGTTTAAGTCCGTATGCACACACACACACACACACATTTTTTTGTGTGTATATATGTTTTTGTGTATATATGTATGTTGTGTATGTATATAGTAATATATTTTTGTGTGTGCATATGTTTGTGTGTATATATGTTTTATATATATGTATGTTTTGTGTGCTTGTTTTGTGTGTATATATTTGTGTGTATGTTTTACGTGTGTATATATGTTGTATATGTATATTTTTGTGTGTATATATATGCTTCATATATGTTCTGTGTTTGTGTATGTTTTTGTGTGTATATATGATTTTTGTGTGTTGCGTGTGTGCATATATGGTTTGTGTATATATGTTTTGTGTGTGCATACATGGTTTTGTGTGCATGTATGTTTTTTGTGTATGTTTTCTATATGTATATGTTTTTTGTGTGTTTTGTGTGCATATATGTGTTTTTTTTGTGTGTATATGTTTTGTGTGTGTGTATATTGTTATATATAGACACACAAACCATACAATGGTCATGGTCTGATTTCTGTCCCCTGTCAAAATTAAGTTGTAATTGAATAGAACAAAACAGAAATATCCAGTTCATTAAATTGGAGTTAGTAAGACAGGGAATCAGGCTAATTATAAGTCGCCCTTTATACACAGAATTTCATATTAACCAGAATATGTCTTAAACGTTTGCGTGCAGCTCCAGTGTAAGAGCGTTGTCACCACCACTCATCTAGGAATACGGTACCACAGCCAAAAAGTGTATATTAAAAAATCCCACCCCTGTAGCACATGCCTGTAGCACATGACTTATCAATATTTGTATTTATTTTCTGCCAATATTTGTTTATGTCCATTTGTTTTTATTATAATAATATGTACTTAAAATTTTGCAACCTAGAGGTTTTTTTCAAAATTATTCAGAAGTGCTTAATCACTGGTACCAGGTCTTCATAATTACTTGTTTGGGGTAGTGTAGGAAGACTTGTGTTTTGGGGGCACTGGTAGTATTTTGTGTATTATCTCATTTAACCTACCCAACAACCTCATAGGAAGGTATCCTCACGTCACTAAGGGGGCCTGGGTTTCGGAGCAATGGGTCAGTCATTCCAGGTGTGGCTGGTGGCTGATGGAGCCCCATCTCAGGCTGACTCTGACAAATCAAAGCTTTTCTCACTCACACTGGGAATGGGTTCGTTATAAATCACAAAGCCTTCCCCATGTTGCTGGGTGTTTAGGTTGTTTTAACTGTCTGTTCTCCTGAATAATTTTGCAAGCCAGGAAGATAGCGAGGGATTCATCCACGTTAGGCGAGCTCAGAGCCTGCCGGTCTCACCTGTGCAGTGAGAAGAAGGACAAGTATTCTCTAGAGTAGCTTTCAGCACCATGTCCTGGGAGTCTGTGAATAAAACAGCAGGCCAGCCATGCTCCAGCTGCAACGTGGGCTCTGTGTACAGCCCTGAGGACCTGGCGAGCCTGCCTGCACCCCACTGTCTTGAAGGGGAGGCAGCACAGGTGTTGGAGGGCCTTTGCACTCAGTCATTAGCAAGATTTTAGTATCATGTCCTTTAAATTGTAATATAAGCAGGTAGAGGCTTTTTAATTGTCATCTGTGTAGTGAAATCTGTACTAAGGAAGCTCAGGTCCGCTTTGATTAGCTGTGCCCTGGATAACTCGGGTCAGAACACCACGGTGGAGGCCAGCAGGGAACCCAGACACGTAGGTGCGAGTGATGGTTGATCCTGGGTGGTTTTGTGTTTTCATATGATCTAAATAAATACAGATGTGTGTGCTCAAACACACAGATTTCCTCTTTATACTTTTCCTATCCAGCAAGAGAGCTTTTTTTCTGCCTCTTGATTCAAAGTATTATTTTTGTCTTTTATTGTCTTTTAAATCCCTGCTCTGACATAGACCCCGCCATTTCCACTAAAGTGGCCTCACCCCCAGCAGCCCGAGTGCCACGCTGGAGGAGGGTGCTAGGTCAGGGTGCCACGCCGGAGGAGGGTGCAAGGTCAGAATGCCACGCCAGAGAAGGGTGCAAGGTCCGGGCGCCATGCTGGAGAAGGATGTTAGATTCCTGTTTGTTCTACAGGCTCCTCTATCTTTGGGAGTTTTATCAGGTCTCTGGTGTAGGCTTTGCCTGGGTGGTACAAATATACTCCCGTTATGATCCCATTTCACAGCCAAGAAGGTGCCGGCACAGAGGTGGCATAACTTTCCAGAGCACCCTGCTGCCGGAGGAGTCCTCCACCCTCCCCAGCTGCAGCTTCCTTCCAGAACAACAACCTGCACGTACCTGGACTTCTGGTGAGGCTCTAATGAGGTAATGCTGTCTGTGAACTGCGTCCTAAGTATGTATACAAGTGCCAGCCCAGCTGGTTACCTTGTGTTCTAAATTAAGATCAACAGCATCATCCTAAAACAGGATTTTGAATTTAAGCCTGTGTCACTCCAAGGCATTCACATCTCTGTACGTAAGAGGAGAAAACAAGTCCAAATTTCTTAATTCAGTGTTCATAAACCTTGCAGCACTCTGACCCACCAAAGCCTTCTCTCTAACACCTTCTACTTGGGCTGAGCCCGGCTGGCCCCGGCCCAGGCCTCCTCCTCAGGAGGGTCCCAGGCCAGTCTTCTCCCCACTGCATCCCACCCTCCACCCCCTCAGCATTCAGGTCCTGGTTCTCTCACTCCTCCCAGCGCTGGACTCACTGACCTACCCCAAGGTTGTCCTCCGAGCTAATTGTGTCTCATCCACATTCCTTCCTGAGCTCCAGGCCCTGGTGAGCACACAGGTTGTGACTCAAAATGAGACAGGACACCTGCCTTGGACACCCAGACACAGAAGTCAGCATTCCTGTGAGGCTGCCCGTGAATGGGCGGAGAGGAAGGGAGGGTGAAGACCCCCGGCCCCTGGTCCACAGTCGCCTTCCCCCCACTCCTTTGCCCTGAGTCTGCCAGGCACACGTTTACACTGAGGTGACTGGCTTTCTGGCCCCATGGCAGTGAACGGTGACTGTCATGTTTGCTGGAGCACAGGGTTGCTGCGAGAACCTGGGGACCATCCACAGAAGGTGGCTCACAAGCACAGGGCTAATTACTAAGGTGTCAAATCCCTCTGCCACTAGGTAGAGGCAACTGACCCCCCGGACTGCTGGGAGAGAAACAGGGTTCCTGCACATTCCACCCCAGGGCAAGAATGAAATAGCAGGGTGCACTATGCTTGCTCTCAAACAAGTTTATGTCCATTCAAAAGCTGCAGCGAGCCTATTTCTTCTTGCTCTGGGTCTCTCTTGGCAGTTAGTTGCTATTTACTAGGCAGATTTGGTGCACAGAAAAAAAAAACAGCCAAAATCCTGGTCATACAGACAGCTCCAGGAAGATCAAGTGCCATGATGCCTGTTGTGCGTGCTTCTTAACCACACCTGTCGTAAACGGTTTATGTGGAAATTACTCCACCTGCGACTGGAGACCAGCCTGCTGGGGCAGGGGCAGGTCTTTGGCAGCAGCACATACAGAGCACTTTGCAGAAACCATGGACCATTTGTGTTGACAGAACGCACTCCCCCCCCTCCTTGGAGCCCACCCAGGCCAGCAGGTCTGCAGTCTGCCCCCAGAGTGTCCCAGCCCTGCAAAACACCCACATGACTGACACCTGCTCACAGCTAAGGTTATTGTCAAACAGGGATTCTGGCGGAGGTGACCTTTGTCTGAGCGCCTCTTGCCTCTTCGATGGCCATGGGACCCAACTTCCAGGCCCAGCTTTGGCACAACGAGCTATGAGCTTAGGGGCAGTGTGCCACGCTCTGGTCCTCGGGGCCAGGCAGGCAGAGGTGGGCTCCAGCGTGTCAGTCGGCACTGGGCAGAGACGCTCTTCCATGCAGCTGCTGCTGAGACCAGACAGGCTGGGACTGAGGACTCCAGAGAGTGGTTCAGGGAAGCCTAATGCCGGGGTCCAGGGAGAACAAAACCTGAGCACCAAGGCACACAGCAGGCCTGGGGCTTGCTCCAGGGGCTCAGGGAGCTTGGGCAGGTTCATACTTCCTGAGTGTTCCTTGGGGTGCCTTATGAACATTTCTAACAGCTTTATTGAGATATAATTCACATGTCATAAAATTCACCCATTGAAAATAAACAATTCACTGGATTTTAGTGTGTGGTTGTCTGTACTTATCTGTGGAGGACATGTTCCAGGAACCCCAGTGGATGCCTGAGACTGTGAATAGTACTGAACCCGACATATGCTGTTCTTTCTGTGCATATACACCTATGATAAAGCTTAATGTATAAGTTAAGTGCAGTAAGAGATTAACAGCAATAAGTAATAATAAAATGGTGCAGCTATAACAATGTCGCAGCATCACCACTTGTGCTTTGGGGCCATTATTAAGTAAAATAGGGTGATGTGGACACTAGTACCGTGATACCGCGACAGTCAGGCTGCTCACCACGACGGCTGCTAGGTGACTAAGAGGCAGGTGGCGTGGACACTGGATGTGCCGGACAAAGGGATGATTCACATCCCAGGCAGGATGGAACAGGACAGCAGGAGATTTACTCACGCTGTTCAGAATGGCCTGCACTTCAAAACTGATGAATTGTTTATTTCTGGAATTTCCCATTTAATGTTTTTGGACCACGGTTGACCTGGGGTATCTGAAGCTCCAGAAAGCAAAAGTGTGGATAAGGGGGACTACTGTAGTCACAGGTATTCACACGTGTCACCACAGTCAACCTTGGGACATTTTCATCAAAATGAAAACCATCAGAAAGAAGCCCCATCTTCTCTAGCCGTCCCATACCCTGACAGCCCCACGCTCTGGCCCCAGCACCCACTGATCTGCCACTGTCTCCACACACTCCTCTATCCTGGACGTTTCCCATAAATGGACTCTTGTAGTGTGTAGTCTTTTGTGACTGACTTGTGTCACCTCTCGCAATGTTCCAGGCTTCATCCGTGCTGCAGCATGTGTCAGCACTTCACCGCTTTTTATGGTAGAATATTATTCTATTATATAAATCGTATTCTACTTATCTGTTCATCACCTGAAGGGAATTTAAGTTGATTCCACGTTTTAGCTGTCTTGAATAATGTTACTGTGTGAACTTACATGTGCAGGTTTGTGTGTGGACATGCTTTCACTTCTTACCTACCATGTTTCCCTGAAAATAAGACCTACCCATTAAAGAAGCCCTAGCAGGATTTCTAAGCATTTGTGCAATAGAAGCCCTACCCTGAAATTAAGACCTAGTGACGGGCGTGGCTACGCAGTGCATCTGCACAACCCGTGCATTTCATCGCGGAGTGGTAAAGACGACGAGCAGCCCTTCTCATCTGCCCCATGAGAGCTCCATTGCTCGACATGAGAGATTGGGGCCAATGGTTCTAAAGGAAATAGAGTCGCAAGAAATTCAGGATGGAATTCGGGGTTTGGAGAGTTATGATGATGTTCTAGAAGAAGACGACTTAACTATATTTGAATAAATGTAGATTGTTGTACCGTACTTAAAAAAAAACACATCCCCTGAAAATAAGCCCTAGGGTGTCTTCTTGAGGAAAAAATAAATATAAGACCCTGTCTTATTTTCAGGGAAACACGGTAGGAGTAGAATTGCTGGGTCACATGGTGACTCTGTTTAAACAGTGAAGTAAACTGCCAGGTGATTTTCTGAAGTGGCTGCACCATTCTCATTCTGACCAGCAGTGAAACGGTGTCTGGTTTCCCCACATCATCACTGACACTTGGCACATCTGAGTTTTTGCTTCTGGCTGTCTTGGTGGATATGCAGTGGTCCCTGCACTGTGGTTTTGATTTTCATTTCTCTAACGACTAATGATGTTGATTGTCTTTTCATGAGCGTATTGAGTTTTTGCATATTTTCTTTGGAGAAGTGTCTACTCAGATATTTCAACATTTTTAATTAAGTAGTCTTCTCATTGAGTTGCAGGATTCTTTACATGAAATGTCTTAGCATATGATGTGTGACTACCCCCTCTCCTTCAGTAGTTCATTTTTTCACTTATTTGATGGTGTATTTGTAGCAAAGTTTTTAGGGTTTTTTTATTTTGATAAAGTTTGCTTTATCTATTTTTTCCTCTGTTGCCCATACTTTTGTAGTCATATCTAAGAATCTTTTGTTAAATCTAAGATCATGATGATTTAATCTCCTAGTTCCTTCTGCATTTTATAGTTTTAGTTCTTACATTTGGGTCTTTGATCCATTTTGAGTTTATTTTTGTATATGGCATGACACAGGGGTCCAAATTCATGTGTTTTCAAGGGGCTGTCTGGTTATTTAAAAAGACCATCCTTTTCTTTTTGAATGGCCCTGGCACTCTCATGAACAGACTGTTGAAAATAGACATGGGGGGTTATTTTTGAGCTATTGATGCTACCCCACTGATGTGTGGACCAATCCTTTCACATTTGCATTCTCTCTTGATTAATGTTGATTGGGAGTAAGTTTAGAAATTGGGAAGTGTGAGTTCTCCTACTTTGTTTGTATGATGTTAGCTGTGGGTGTGTCTTCTGAATCTCAAAGGTCACAGAACTAATTAATAGATGAGCAGGGATTTAACCCTGCTCCTTTTATGATACAACATTCTTCAAAGGGTGACTGAGCCGTCGCTGGGCAGGTGCAGCAGTGGGGAATGTACCCAGAAGACACCAAGACCTGACCTAGTATAGTGAATTTATGGGTATAATGGCCATGCAGGAACACAGCGGCACACCTGCAGGGGCACCTTGTACCCTAACAGGTGAACCTAGGGCACATCTAACTGTTGCCACTACATTGCTTTTTCATAGCCAAGAAGAACTTACCAACATAAAGGCAGACTTCAGACTCCCTGACTTACAACTTCTTGGATCCCTATAAGCAGTTCATTCCCTCCATCTGAATGTTTTCCCAGTAGACTTGAAGAGTCATCTAAGGAAATGTTGTTTCTTGATTTCCTGCTGCCTGTACTCAGCTGCTGTACCTTCTTTACACACAAATAGCTGTAGCTGTAAGAGAAATAAGAAAATGCACTCAGGAGTCCTGCAAGAATGGCCACTGCCTTGGTGTATTCTCCATTTTTTCGTATAGATACCCAAAAATGAAAGCAGAGTTTTTCCACAGCTTCAGAATATACTTTAAAATGCAGTGGGAGACTGATTTAATATATGCAAATCAATCAATATAGTACAACACATTAACAGACTGAAAGATAAAAACAATGTGATCATCTCAATTGCTGCAGAAACATCCCTTCTTGATAAAAACTCTTATTAGTTTAGGCATAAAAGGAAAGTTCTTCATCAAAATAAAGAGCATTTATGAAAACCCACAGCCAATCTCATAATCAACAGGAAACAACTAAAAGCTTTCCCACTAAGATCCTATATAAGGCAGGGATGCCCACACTCACCACTACTATTCAACAAAGTCCTGGAAGCGCTAGCAAGGGCAGTAAGACAATAAAAAAGAAATAAAAGGCATCAAAATAAGAAATGACAAAGTAAAATTAACCGTATTTTCAGATGACATGATCCTATATGTAGTAAACTCCAAAGATTTCACCAAAAAACTGTTAGAATCAATAAATGAACTTAGTAAAGTTGCAGAATACAAAATCAACATACAAAATCAATAGCATTTCTATACACAAATAATGACCTAGCTGAAAAGAAATCAGTAAAACAATTCCACTTATGGTAGCACCACAAAAAATAAAATACCTGGGAATAATTTTAACCAAGGAGGTGAAATATTTGCACACTAAAAACTATAAAACATTGATGAAAGAAATTGAAGAAGACATAAACAAATAGGAAGATATTACATGTTCGTGGATGGGAAGAGTTAATATTATTAAAATATCCATACTACCCAAAGTGATATACATTTTAACACAATCCCTATCAAAATGAAATTGAACCTTACCTCATACACAAAAATCAACTCCACTCACTGTAAGCAGCCCATTCCATCCTTCTGAATGTTTTCCCCATAGACCTGAAGAGTCATATAGGGAGATACCTTAACATGTAAAATCATAAAACTCCTAAAAGAGAATACAGGAGAAAAGCTCTTTGACATTGGCTTTGGCAATGATTTTTTAGATATCACACCAAAAGCTCAGGCTACAAAAACCAGAATAAATAAATATGACTACATTAAACTAAAAAGTGTACTGCACAGCAAACAATAACAAAATGAAAAGGTGACCTACAGACTAGGAAAATATAATTGCAAACCACATACATGTTGACGGATTAATGTTTAAAATTTATATAGAAGTCATGTAACTCTATAGCAGAAAAACAAATATCCTGATTTAAAAGTTGGCAAAGGGCCTGAACAGACATTTCTCCAAAGAAGAAATAAAAATGGCCAACAGCTGTATGAACAGGTGCTCAACATTAAAAATTAAAACCACATGAGATACCACCCTGCACCTTTATGGATGGCTAAGAGGAACCGTTGGTGAGGGCCTGAAGGAAAGGGAACTCTAGTGCACTGTTGGTGGGAATGTGGATTGCTGCACTCATTATGGAAAATTGTATAGAGGTTCCTAAAGAAATTAAAAACAGAACTACCATGTGAGCCAGAAATTCCTCTTTTGCTTTCACTGTATACCCAAAAGAGATGGAATTCAGTGTCTTGTAGAGTCATCTGCACTCCAATGTTCATTGTAGCATTATTGACAAAAGCCAAGATAGGAAACAATTGAGATATCCATTGGCAGACAAATGGATAGAGAAAATGTGGTGTGTATATAAACATGTATACACTGTGTATACATACACAGTGAAATATTATTTGGCCTTAAAAAAGAATGAGATCCTGCCATTGGCCACAACATGGATAGAGCTGGAGGACATTATGCTAAGTAAAATAAGCCAAACACAGAGAAAAAATTGTGTGATCTCACTTATATGTGGAAAAAAAATATATATATATATATAAAATAACTCAGATACACAGAGAGGATGAAACAGTGGTTATCACGGGGCAGGGTGGGGGAAATATAGGTCAAAGGATACAAAACGGCAGATAGTAGGATGAACCAGCCTAGAGATCTAATGTGCAACATGAGGACTAAAGTTAATAAGATTATACTGCAATAGGGATTTTGTTAAATACGTAGATTTTAGCTGCTCTTGATACAAAAAAGTAACTATGTGAGATGAGAGATATGTTAATCTGCTTCATTATAGTTGACTATTTCACTATCCATATGTATCCCAAAATATGTCGTAAACTTCAAATATATACAATAAAATTTGTTTAAGAAACAACGCAATGGAGAAACTAGACCAGTAAGCAGACTGTATGGATGCCACGTACTGATGTGCTTCCCATCTGAAGTGCAAACAGGCATGAAAGAAAGAAGATGTGAATGAAAGGAGCGACTGGCTGATGCAGCGCATCCTGTGATCTGAAGCAGGCACCAGGAGTACAGGGGGCTGCCCCTTAGGCCAGCGCTTCTCCCAGAGGACCAGAAGGGGCTGAACCAGGAGAGACCCAGGACCCAGGCAGAGGGAAGGATGCAAGTGGTTTGCCCCCCGAGACACGGCTGGCAGGCAGTGGGGGCGGCTCCCGAGCGGGCACCACCCCGGGCCCTGCTTGCCTTGCGTCAGCAGCAGGAAGGCAATGATGCATCTACAAGGCTGTGGAAACGGGCGGGGATGGAGTGGGCGCCCACACCAGGCCCCTGCGGGCATCCCAGGAAGCGGCAGCAGTCCGGGGCCACGGTCACATGGTGAGGATGAAGCGGAAGGAGAGGAGGAAATGGACTGAGGAGGAGGACAGTGCCACCAAGAAGCAGCACATAGGCCAGGGAGGTGGGCGGCCCGGGGATCACCACCACCACCACGGGGAGCACAGAGGGCAAGTTCGCGTGGGTACTTAATGTCTCCCTTCTCCCTGCTGGACTTTAGAACTGGCTTATCAGAAATGTCTAAGTGGAAAAGCCCAAAGGTTTAATACCAAGTGTGAAGCTGAGTTGAGAGACATACCCCAGAGGTCGCAGCAACAAAGCAGAGCTCGCTGGAAATGGGTCAGGGACTCAGGGTAGGGCTGCAATTTGGAATGTGGTAAGCATCATATGGGGTAATGGGGAGGCGGAGGCTGATTGACTAGAGTCTGCTGCAGTCAGTGGAGACCTGGGCATCTCACTTGCTTCTGGGGGTCACTTCACATGTCCCCACATTCTCACAGGCACTCTGGAACTCGGTGGAAGCCCAGCATTTACCAGAGGCACCAAACTGCAGGCCAGCACACAGGTGGTGTACATGGGAAGGGACTATGGAATTTATTCTTTATAAAACTGTGAGATACAAAACTGTGCTTCACAACTAGCATCTTAAATGATTTTCCAACCTCTTATTATCAATATCATAACTAGTGATAATGCATTGGGCTGCACAGGATTGAATAGCATGAGAACAGGGCAGGTCTCCTAGTCCCATGACTCTGAAGCAACTGCACTCCACTGGTTGACACCAGCCGTGGGGTCACATTTAATTAGTAAGTTGTGTTATCGCTTTGGGAGTTGAGACCAATATCAAAGAAAGGAATAAAATGGAAAATATTAGAATAATTGTTTCATGAAATGTTTGTTTCCATTATAGTTGCAAATTTCTTTATATTATATATAATATATGCATCATGGATCAAGATGTCAAATTTCTATGGATTATGGCCAGAAAATTTGAAAACTAGCCCAGTGCCACATAGAAAGGAGGTAGACGAGGCCTCTGAGGAAGGCAACCTGGAGGTAACAAGACCCTGTTCAAGAAAGAAGAGCTCACACTCAGGACTGGGGCGCTGAGGGAAACCCAGGCCCTTCCCGTAGCTGGGCCATGGGTTGCCCTGCCCGGCTGAGGAGCTCAGGGGGTCCTCAGATCACTCCCTACTTCATTCTAAGACTGTACCATCCCAGGGCACCTGTGTCTTGTTTCCTGACTTACTGGCAAACCTTGCAAGTACAGTCAAGTTGTCTGATACCTTTCTAGCTTCTGTTCAATCTCTGCAAAATGGGGTAAAAACATCCATTTCATAAAGGTGTTATGAAAACAAAAGATAATGATCATTGTTCTCACATCTAACTGATCCTGCACAGAGACACTTGCATTCATTTCTTCATTCATTCATTCATTTGGTTGGTGGAAAGTAATTGCAGTTTTAGTGTTGTTGAAATTTGCTGTTTCATATTGGAGTACATTCTTAAATAAATGTGGTTATGTTATAAAACATTTTAATGCATATTTCTTGCTTTTTTTTGCTAAAGTCTTATTGCTGTTTATGTTTATTTTAGACGATGGAAATTATGTTAGACAAAAAGTAAATTCAAGTGATTTTCGCAATGGGTCGTAAAGCAGCAGAGACAACTCACAACATCAACAACACATGTGGCCCAGGAACTGCTAAAGAGCATACAGTGTAGTGGTGGCTCAAGAAGTTTTACAAAGGAGACAAGATCTTTGAAGATGAGGAGCACAGTGACTGGCCATCGGAAGTTGATAACAACCAATTGAGAGCAGTCATCCAGCTGATCCTCTTACAACTACATGAGAAGTTGCTGAAGAACTCAAGTTCAACCATTCTGTGATCATTCAGCATTTAAAGCAAATTGGAAAGGTGAAAAAGCTCAAGTGGGTGCCTCATGAGCTGACCAAAAATCAAAAAATCGTCGTTTTGAATTGTCGTCTTCTCTAATTATACGCAACAACATCGAACCATTTCTCAATCGGATTGTGACCTGCAAGGAAAAGTGGATTTTATATGACAACCTGCAGCAACGACCGGCTATAAGTTTTGCCTTGTCCACCATATCTGACCTCTGACCAACTGACTGCCACTTCTTCAAGCATCTTGACAACTTTTTGCAGGGAAAACCCTTCCACAACCTGCAAGATGCAGGAAATGCTTTCCAAGAGTTCGTCAAATCCCAAAGCATGGATTTTTACGCTACATAAATAAACAAACTTCTCGTTGGCAAAAATGTGTTGATTGTAATGGTTCTTATTTTGATTAATAAAGATATGTTTGAGCCTAGTTACAATGAATTTAAAATTCACCGTCCTAAACCACAATTACTTTTGCACCAACCTATATTATCCATGAAATGTTTATATATTCTGTCCCTTGTGTGCGATAGTAATCACCTGATGGTGAGACATGCCCTCTAACATCTTGTAAAGACAAATAATCAGCAAAATAAATGCAAATGTGTAACTGAGACACAAGGCTAATTTTGGAAATTAAAATAAGATTCTTGAAATTTTAAAATGCAATTGAAGAAAGATAAATGTGAGAAAAGTTTCCAGAACATAGAGAAGAAAGACAAAGATATGAAAAAAGAAAAAAGAAATGAAAACTAAATTCAATGAAAGATAAATTTAGACAATCCAAATCCATTTAGTTGAAATTTTTTTAAAAAGCAAGGAAAATAATAGATAGAAATTATCAGGGAAGAGAGAAGAATGTTCTCACAGATTGTGGGTTCTACGGCTGCGCTGAATGCTAAACAGTAAGAATGAAAAAATAAAAAGGATTCACACACCTGACTTGTAAAACTTATAGAACTCCAGAAAACCAGGAGGAAGAGATGTTCCTGAGAGCTGTTTAGAGAGAAAACCCACATTTCTAAGGAAAATGGGAATGAGACTGGCCTCAGCAATGGGGTGGAATTGTACAGTTACACACACATTATGGAGTATCAGCAGTGCCTTCCAGTATTGGTTAGAACTATTTTCTACTTAGTGGAATATGTTAGGTTATTAAGTAGGAAATAATCTGATTTCCTTAAGTACTAAGTTTGACATTTCACATCTCTGACATGTCACTCAGACACTTCTTGTTTTATGCTTATTGTGAAGGTACATCCTCATTCTTTCAAACACACAGTTTGGCTTGTGATTGTCTTTCAACTTATTTTAGAGAAATTTTTGTAGAAGTCAAAAATAAGTCAAAAATTCATGTTGTTTTCTAATATGAGTTCTGTTCTGTTGCGGAACCAATACAGTGCAGACAGCTCGAGATATGAACAGGGTGTTTGGGAAGGATGTGGCTAATGAACACGCACAGTATGTTGATGGTTTGAGAAGTTCCGTTCTGGTGATTTTGCTCTTGAAAATGAGCCATGAGAGTAACCTGAGACCAAGGTGGATAATGATGAGCTGAAAGCTGTAGTGGAAGCAAATCCATCTCAACCTACCTGTGAACCAGCAGCAAGGTTTGATGTTACTATTCCAAAGTATTGGACCATTTGAAACAAATGGGCACGGTAAAGAAGCTGGGTAGATGGGTGAAGTATGAATTAAAGGAGCGTCAGAACAGAAATGGTCTCTAAGCTTACCTTTCTTCGCTATCATGACATAAATGTGAACCATCTCTATACTGTATTGTGACTTGTGATGAAAAATGGATTCTTTTTGACAATTGCAAGAGTTTGGCACGATAGTTAGATAAAGACGAAGTGCCAAAACACAGTCCAAAACTGACTATTCATCAAAAAAAGCAAATGGTGTCTGTTTGGTGGTCCAGCGCTGGTATTACCCCACTACAGCATCATGAAACCTGGTCAGCTGATTACAGCAGATGTCTGTTGCAGCCAATCAAACAAAATTATGAGGATGCTTGAGATTAAGCAGCCAAGATTGGTCAATAGAGACTGACCAATCCTTTTGCAAGACAATGGTCAACCACATGTTGCACAAACAATGCTGCTCAAACAACAGAGGCTGGACTTTGGACTTGGACGCTCTGTCACCCACCATATTCACCAGACCTTGCACCAACTGACTACTACTTCTTCCAGGACACTCGTTAATGCATATTTTTCAAAATCAAATAAACAGAAATAAGTTAGGTCTGAGACCTTGTTTTCGTGAAATAAATTTTTGAGGGAATTTCTGCCACTGACTTTAAATTTTTTTAATGAAATAACCTAGGAACCAAGAAAGAGCAACTCTGTTAGGTTCTCAGTCCCAGCTGTACTGGGACCTAAGCTCCGTGGTGGCTGCAGAGGTCCCAGGCAAGGGAGGCACTCCACTCTGTGAGGTGTCACACCTGCTCTGTTCTGGAGTCGCAGCTGCCCTCTGGTTTAAACAGCCTGAGCTGGCAGACTTTGGACAGAGAATTTGCTCCTTCTTGTCGTTCTCTATTCTTCCACTTGTTCTCTTATGGATCGTTGCCTAAGATAGTTGTACTGTTAATGAAACCCACAAATAAATACGCTCTGTATAACAACTTTAATAAATAGGAACCTCAAATCCAACTTAATTTATTCTATGAATATGAGTTGTACCATAATGAATAATTTGCTTATCACTTATTAATACATAATTTGTTTCATTTTTAAATATTATTATTTATGTGTTTTTCTTGAAAATATTACTAAAATTCAGTTAAATATTAGCTGATTGCAAAATACTTCCTTTTATAAAAAGTTTTATAAAAGAATTTACTAAAAAAAAGCAAACATACTAAATATGTTGCAGCATTAAAAAGGAACATGTTGTCAATGTATTAACTTATTTTAAATTTTTATTTTATAGATTGTTATTCTCATTTATTGCTTTTTTGGGGGACAAATTTAATGATGACCATGAAATTTCTGTTTTGCCCAGACATACATTTTTGTATTCTTTCTTTCTGTTCTTTCATACTTTCTTTTTTCTTTACTCCCCAAACAAATTACTTTTTCTACATATTTATGGTCGTAACTGTGTTGATCTTAACTTCTCTCTATTCTTTCTTGTAAACTTGCTTTGAATTTACGTAGTAATATCTTATCTATCTTGTTTTATACTGAGTTACTCAAGTCCAGCGGAGTGCCAGAGTCAACTCTCGATAAATGTTGGTTGAGTTAACTGGTGCATTTGTATTTAGGGCGCCAGAGTTTTCTGTGTATAACTTTTTCTGCTTATTGAAATCATCACATTTATAAGTGAGAAACTGAAAATCAGATGCATTATGTATATTGATAAATTGGTATATAGTGATAATATCACTACCTACTGCCGCTTATTGAGCACTTAATGATAAGCTAGACACTTTTGATATATTATCTAATTTAAGCATTGAAAATTCTAGAAAATTAATGCTTATTAAACACAGTGCCCAAGTAATGACATAGTAAGTGGTAGTCCTATAATAACCCAATTCTCTCTGATTTTAATTTATTTCACCATTGAACATTTTCCTTGTTGGTCACTTTGATAGTATCATCTGATCAATCAGAATCAGCATCCTCCTTCAAAGGCCAGTGGAAAGATATTCTTGTTCTTTTTCTGATTTTCTTTCTTTTCTTTTCTTTTTTTCCCCCAACAAAGTCATATTAACCAACCTCTAGGTAAGGCATGTAAGAGCCAAAGACAACAAATGGTCTCTGCTCTGGAGTCACTGGCAGTTTGGAGGATTGTGCCAAAAGACAAAGGGTTCGTGGTAATGTTTTAGAGAAATTATCATAACCACAGGAAGGGATAGGGAGAAGTTCTTTTTTTAAAACTGCAAAGTAGAAAAGGAAAAAGACAAATCTGGTATAACTCCTTTCTCTTTCAAGGGACTTAAGATTTGTAATCTTCTGTGGTCTATATCATTATGTTCTTACAAGACATACATGTTCAAATACTTATTAACTATCTGTGTGAATGAAATTATTCATTGGGGACAATTAAATACAGGAAGAAAGATTTAAGGCTCAGCCCCTAATGGTCCACAGAAGTGGACAAGATATGTTCCTTTCCAGGTCAAAGGAACGAATTGCTGAGTTCTGCGGAAAATGACTCTTTAATGACTCCTTGCCTTTCTTAATTAACTCAACAATCTGACCCCGTGTTGATCAAATGAGAGATCCCCAAGAAAGCAGTGGTAGCACTTCAGTGTTGGTTATTGAGCCAGGCTGGGTTGCTGACGTGTCCGTTTTATTGCACAGGTACCGAGGGCGCCATTGCCGAGCATGCCCAGCCTCTACTTTCTCACGTGTCCTGCTGAGGCCTAAAACACCCCCGAGACATTTAGTCCTATTGAACATGAGAACAAGAAGCACAGGATCCTCTGGGAAAAGTGAACTGTTCTGAGTAAATACCATGCAGACTGTTTGGGGCCCATCCACTACCACCCAAGACTCCTCTGGGACCTCATGGCAGGACTCACCGTCCTGCCCAAATCTCAGCCATTTAGGTTCCTCCTGGGAATGTGTCTGAACAGGCTGCTCTGTTGCCAGGAGCACTAGATTCGCTACCCAGACATTTCAGTTTCATCATTCTCCCCCTGACTAACTGGGAAGCTTTGAACAAATATTTCACGCTCTCTGAGCATCATTTTTTTTCATTCACAATATTAGCATAAAATGTGATTGATGGCTAAATGCCTTAATAAGTAAGAAAGTGTTTTGTGAAGTCTTCTAGCTCTGCAAACTTTAAGGAGATCAACCTAGGCTTATAGCCCTGAAGTTGCTGGCGAAGTCACAGAATAAATAAGGGTCACAATGCGAATTCTGGTTTGGAACTATCCTGGGATCCTGCTGTGCAGGCATTTCTACCCGGGATCTAAGAGGCCGGTCCACGTGAGGCTGCCTGCGGGGTGACTGGCCCGTGGAACCCAGAACTCACATCCCCTGGGCAGAGCAGGGTATCTGGCAGCCCACAGGGCTGATGGAGCTGGCAGGGAGCAAGACTCTTCAGATGGGCTTGTTTCATACAAGATGCCTGAGCAGGACCTGGAGGGCCCGTTTCTCAGAGTCAGAGGGCGGGCTGCCTCCAGCGAGGAGGGCAAGCTGGAAGGGAACGCACTGCCATGGACATGCAAGAGCACACATGGTCCCTGGAAGAAGCCAGAAGCCAGAGTGTCTGTGTTGACTGTTGCAAAGAGGGTGCCCTGTGCATGTTTCTTCTTAGTGCTTTAATGAATCAGCAGGTGCTTTATACTGCTTTTCATGTTTTGCAGATGGAGAAATCGAGGCACAGAGAAATTAAGTGACTTTGCCACAGTCACAAGCTGGGGAGGACCAGGATTAGGACTTAGCGAGAGCCCCTGACTCTGGGCCTGCGTCCTCCCAGGAGTCACGCTGCCTCCGTCCTCAGGAGAGAAGATTCCCTGCAAGGTAAACGGCAACCTCATCTCCACTCCTGGCTGTGCGCCCTGTGTGCGTGCTGGGTGTCCGTCCCAGACCACGCTGTCCACAGGCTAACTTCCCCATGCAGCCTCATCCTCTGCCTCCAACCTCTTCCATCCAGTTCTTCTATGCCCTTGCTCCAGTCTTCACCTTCTCTTTTTCTCCTCTGTCACCTCTTCTTCTCCAATGGCCGGATTGCCCCTAGCCTGGGATTTAAAAACATAGAGAAGGAAGCTTCTGCCCTACCTCCTTGAGCCCTCCACTTTCCCGACCTTTCAGGCAGGCTTGGGCAGGGCACACCAGACTGACTGCCCAGCCTTCCTCCTAGGCCTTCCTCTCTGTAAGCGAGCACCAAAGCAGGCAGTGTTGTGGCAGAGGGCAGCTAAGCCTCAGGTAGTCCCACGTCCCATCGCCCACAGATGGAGCCTCTGTACCTGAGCCCCACACAGGATGCTGTCACCTGTGCCTGGCCACCCAGGTACAGTCAGCGTAAGGCCACCAACATGCTTAATTCAGTTTCTCCCTCTAAAAGCTCGTGGTCACAGCCTGAAGCACCTTCTTTTTCCCCTCCACCCCTTCTAGAACTTTGTCTTCTCTTCTGTCACATGCAGTTTCTTTAGGTTATCCTCTGACCATTTAGGACATTCTTCTACCAATGCATTTTTTCTTCAGTTCCTGCCCTCCGAAAGCTCCTTGAAGCAAGTGTGTGTCTTACCTGGTGGCATACTTCTCTCATGGAATAGGTCACACTGGCTGTGAGAGGTGTCCGGTGCCACCAGCGTGGTGATCCCATCCCGCCTACTGCCCCACAGGGCGGGAGCAGCCACCGTGCAGCGCAGGGCTGACCATGTCCCCCTCACACGTGCAGAGTCTTTGCAGTGTGCACAGTGCTCCCGTGTGCTGGAGCACACCAACTGACCTTCACACTGAGCACCTGGAGAAACATGTCGCTTACAGAGTCTTTGTGTAGGTGCTAAAGTCAAAGCCCTAAAGGTAAAGAGACACAGTGTGTGGAAAAAAATAACTGACCTCCATTTACTTAACTTCCAAGCCCAGCCCCTCTCTCTAAAATTCACATTTCTCATTTAAAAATTTTTGTAGTATTTTCATTTCTGTGCATTTCCTGTGCCGTAGTGTGTTTGCTCTCCCTGAACACACAGAACCACAGATCACACGTTCTGCCACTTGTAGACTTCTCTAACTTCTCTGTTCCTTATTCTTTCAGTTTTTTCATCCTCCTATAAAGTAAATACAACAATTTTTGAAAAAACAAGTAGATTTAAAATATATATAAAAACTAGAAAATCACTATGATAATTTCAAATACTTATGTAAATGGGCAGTTCTATTATTTATCTATGGCAAATCATATTTGAATTTTTAATTTTAATTTCTTACCACTTTATCAAAATTGAAATTAGGGAGAAGATAAAAATGCTGAATATAGACCAGATATAACAGATCATCTCATGAATACAAAAATTATTTACTACTTTTTATTAAGAACAGTTTTGTAGTCACATTTGTGGTTTTCATAGCTATCAAAACATGCATTCAGTCTCTATTTTCACTTCCGCCTTCACGGAAGAGGTCTGGCTGTGGCCTCGTCCTGGCCGCGGCGACGCTCTCACTGTTCGGCGCCCTCTGGCTCCTTCAGTGGATGACATAAAGGAGCCAGGCAGAGGGAGCAGGAATGCTGCGCAGACGCCAGTCTGGACTGTTAGGCCAGAGAATTCCATGGTGGGAAGGGAAGGACATATCCCAGCGTCCACGTCCAGGGTCTGCAGGGAGGCCGCCCTGGGGCAGTGCGTCATGGGGACTCAGCAACGCTCCGTCTCAGGAGGCCAAGGCAGGAGCTCGTGGAGTCCAGGCAGCTGGAAGGAAACTGCAAGAAAAAAAAGACAGCAACCAAAAGTGGAATGTGATAAATTATTTGATAGGGAGAAAGAGAAAAGAAGTAAGTCAAATGTGAGTTTAAGGCTTCAGAAGGGAAGAGCAATCGTTTCATTTATTCAGACACAGCCAGTGAGGAGTGCTGGGCCCGTGCTGGGCCGGCACAAGACCCTCCTCACAAGGTCTCCCGAGGAGAGGGAAACCTTCCTCCCACCACACAGGAACCTCTAGTGAAGTTTGCAAAGCACTGTGGGAGGGTGGGGAGGGCGGGCACTGCGGTGTGGCAGAGCTGGCAGGGTCGGGCGGGGGCCTACACTGCGACACTCAGGGGTGGCTAGTGTATTCAGGGAGGGGCTGGGACAGAGGCGCTGGTGTGCGCCCACCGTCACAGAATGCAAGAGTCAGAAATGTCCTCCGAGAGGTGAGAGGACCTGGGACCTAGGTCTGAGGCCAGTGCTGTAAACCTGGGAGATAGTGATTTGCGGGAGTGGTCAACAGAATCAGCGCCCTGCTGAGGATGAGAATGCACATGGCTCTGGGCCTTTGGGAAGTGGGGCATGGTGTCCTTTGAAAGAAGGATTTTAGATATCCAGCAGGCTGCAGACTTCATGCGGGAGGGGCAGTGATGGGTGGGAGAGGGCAGTGCTGGATGCAGGGGGTAGGGAGGGGCAGTGCTGGGTGCAACGGGGCAGGATACAGGGGCCCAAGCCCAAGGGATAGCAGGAGAGGGCCAGTGCCAGGGACAGAGGGACATGCAGGAGAGAAGGGCAGGCTGGAGAGCAGGTCCTCGAGAGTCACCTTCAGAGAAATGGTCTAGTGAGACCCTCCTGTAGCCAGTAGCAGGGGTGATGACTGAGCATGGGTGGGGTCTGGGTGTGGACGTGGTTCTGATCTCCCCCATCCAGGCACCCCAGGGCCAGTGGCTCGCCCTCCTTGAGTCTCTGTGTGAAAAGAGAGACATTGTCGCCCATTGTCGCTGCAGGGCAATGAGGCAGCACACGGATGGAGCTGGCTGGCACCCAGGCACTGTCAGGCCCAATCCTTGACTGGGAGCTGGGGCCAGGATTCCTGACAGCAAGAAGCATTTTGAACAGCAATTTCTCACTGGGATACAGGCTGGGAGGGAAGCCAAATGAGAGACAGAGGTCAGATAAGCTGAGGGGCTCAGATGGCTCCACTGCCCTTTATTAGGAGGGGAGGAGAGCGGAGGCTCTCTCAAGGCTCTTATGGAGGGCGGGTCTCATGGCCCCCCGGGGAGACTGAGCATAGACTGCACAGGAGACTGACCCGCAGAGCCCCCCGTAAGGCTGCAGGGCAGAGCTGTGCTCTCCATTCCAGGCTGTGCCAGGGCAGCATGCGTGGGGCGGGCGTCAGCCTCGCCTCCTTACAGGATTTGGCATAGCCTGGGGCACAGCATAGGGTGCCCAGGCTCTGGATTGGTGGGTCTCTTCCAAAGCCTGCTGAGCACACAGCAGCACTCTCCACTGGCGTGGAACTGCCATTCTTTTCTCCAGAACACTTTCCAAAGCCAATCCCTTCTTTAGTTTTTCAACATCCCTGGTGTTTGTAATTAGGACAGCTGAGGCCCACTGAGGTTGGACAACTTGCCTAAGATTACACAGCCAAGGAGTGACAAAGGTGGTATGGCCCTGGATATGAGCTCCACGTGGCGTGGGCAGCCACGCCTTCCATAGCACCTGCAGTAGTTTTGCATTTTGGCAGTAGTTCATTTTGTCCTGTGTTGTAACCTGGCATTTGAGCGTCCGTCTGCTTCAGTGATTACCCCTGACTCGAGGGTCCCTTACTTGAAAGAAAGTGCAACACATAGAGGGCCCAATGTAATGGTGAGGTAGAAAGGCCTTTCCCTCAAAGCAGGAGCTGGCGGCAGCCATTCGTGAGTCTGTAAGTAGCTGCAATGGGGGGAGGGTCATTGGTGCTGCAGAGGGGAGCGTGAGCTCAGGCAGGAGGAGTGCCCCCACCCCTGCACCCTCCAGCAGAGTGGGGCTTCCTAGACCAGCATGTCTGCCCTGGACCACACCATCCACCCTGCAGGAAATTGATTTTAGAGGTGCCCAAAGGCCTGAGATTAATGCTTTTTGTTTAAGACCATACTTGTCTGAAAAAGTATCAACTTCATGTCACTAAAATGATCCTAGCCTTTGTTTTTTGAATCTTCATTCTTTAATGAATATTTTTGCAGTGACCCTTTCATGGATAGGAATATTTTATTCTAGGAAATATTTCCCTTTTTATTTTACTAATTTTCTTTCCTGTGTACAGCATCTGTGATTTTTTTAAAAATTTCAGTGGATTTGGGGGCACAGTGTTTTTGTGACATGGAAAAATTATATCGTGCTGAAGTTGGGGCTTTCAGCTCACCCATCACCAGAATAGTGCACATTGTGCCGACAGGTAGGACTTCATCCTCTTCATGGCTTCCAAGGGGCATCGCGCCACTTTGTGACTAGATGCACGCCTCATCTGGCTCCCACTCGTAAGCGAGAACACCTGGTATCTCTCTTGCCATTCCTGAGATACTGCACTTAGGATAATGGCTTCTGATTCCATCACAGTTGCTGTGAAAGACATCATTTCATTCCCTTCTATGGCTGCGTAGTACTTCCATGATGTATACACCACATTTTCTTCATCCAGTCATCAGTTCATGGGCACTTGGGTTGATTCCATATCTTTTCAATTGTGAATTGTGCTGCAATAAGCATTTGGGTGCCGATATCTTTTTTATTAAATAGCTTCTTTTCCATTGGGTAAATACCCAGTAACAGGGTTGCTGGATCAAATGGTAGGTCAACTTTTAGTTCTTTGAGGAAGCTCCATCCATACTGTTTTCCATGGAAGTTGTACTAATTTGCATTCTCACCAACAGTGTCTAGGTGTCCCTTTTTTATTACTGCATCCACACCATTGCCTATTGTTTGTTGACTGTTTAATAATCACCATTCTGACAGGCATAAGGTGGTATCTCATTGTGATTTTAATTTGCATTTCTCTGAAGATTAGTGATGTTGAGCATTTTTTCATATGTTTGTTGGCCATTTGCCTATCTTCTTTTAATAAAAATCTGTTCTTTTGCCCACTTTTTGATGAGGTTTTTTGTTTTTGTTTTTTGCTGATTTGCTTTAGTTCTTTGTAGATTCTGGATATTAGCCCTTTATTAGATGTATAGATTGCAAATACTTTCTCCCATTATGTACATTGTCTATTTATTCTGTTATTTCCTTTCATGTGTAGAAACTTTTTAGTTTAAGTCTCGTTTATTTATTTTTGTTGTTACTGTATTTGCTGTTAGGGTCTTAGTCATATATTCTTTGCCTACGCCAATGTCCAGAAGAGTTTTTCTTATGTTTTCTTCTAGAATTTTTATGGTTTCATGTCTTACATTTAAGTCTTTACTCCACCTCAAGTTAATTTTTGTATATGGTGAGACATAGGGATCCAGTGTCATTCTTCTGCATGAGGTTATCAAGTTTTCCCAGCACTGTTCATTAAATAGGGCATCCATTCCCCAGTGTATGCTGCTGTCTGTTTGGTCGAAAATCAGTTGTATGTAGCTTTATGGCTTTATTTCTGGATTCTCTATTCTGGTATATTGGTCTATGTGTCTACTTTTATAGCAGTAACATGCTGTTTTTATTACTATAGCCTTGTGGTATAATTTGAAGTCAGGTAATATGATCCCTCCAGATTTGTTCTTTTTGCTTAGAATGCTTTGGCAATTCTTAGGTTCCATATGAATTTAGAATTATTTTTTTCTAGATGTATGAAAAATGACATTGATATTTTGATGGGAATTGTGTTGAATCTATAAATCACTTTGGGCAGTAGGGACATTTAAATAATATTGGTTCTTCCAACCCATGAGCATGGGATGTTTTTCTGTCTGTTTATGTCATCCACGATTTCTTTCATCAGTGTTTTATAGTTCTCCTTGTAGAGGTCTTTCACCGCCTTGGTTAAGTGTATTTCTAGGTATTTTATTTTCTTTGTTGCTGTAAATGGTATTGAGTTCCTGAATTGACTCTCAGCTTAACTGTGATTAATGTATATAAATGCTACTGATTTGTGTACATTAATTTTGTAACCTGAGACTTGGCACATTTATTTATCAATTTTAGGAGTCTTTTGGTAGAGTCTTTAGGGTTTTCTAGATATAAGATCATATCATCAGCAAATAGGAATAGTTTTGCCTCCTCTTTCCCAATTTGGGTACCTTTTATTTATTTTTCTTGCCTTATTGCTCTGGCTAAGACTTCAAGTACTGTGTTTCTATATTGTCAAAAAGTCTTGCCCGACCATATGATCCTTAATGACACTATTGTGTTTTTGTGTAGTACAACTCAGCAAATATTTATCGAGCCCTGCTCTGTGCCAGGCACCACACTGTGGGGCTCCAGAGGCAAAGGTGGACGGTGTCTGCTGCTGTCCCAGAGAGTCCAGCTGTAGTCATGGGGCCGAGCTTTTCCTGGCAGGCAGATCACTCAGCCATGTGACTCTTCTATGGAATGCCCCCTTTCCCCAGACTTTCAGGACTGCAGCCTCTGAGAAGACATTCTCAGCTGTTCCTTTGCCTGGCATAGGGAATTTATAGTCTAAAACCTGTTAAAAATAAGAAGTTAGATTAATGGAAATTGTTAATAATCCAAAAGACATACTCTCAACTAGAAAGAAAATTATGTTCCCTACCTCACCTGACACACACACATACTTTTTAAATTGTGTAAATATAGCCAAATTTTTGGATGTTAGGAGTCATTATGGAGACTCTACTCTGAAAGCCATTGTGCCATTGCACTGGCTCAGGCTCAAAAGGCCAATAAAAGATTTGGTATTATGAAAAGGTAATTAACAATACCCAGAAGGCTTCATCTTACCGCATATAACAAGTGTTATATAGTTATCTATACCTGCTTTTCATCCCTTTGGCAAAACACACTGTGCCTAGAAAATTGAAGTGAGAAAAAAACAACAAACATCTTTTGAGCATCTGTTATGTACAAAGGTAGTGTACTAGGTTCTTATGTGAGACCATTTCATTCAGTTCTGTCAACCAGAAGGTGTGTCTTAAGGAAAGCTAGACAATGGGATGGAATACTTGAAAAAGGAGATGAAAGATGTTATCACTGTTTCTGATCTAGACTTGGAAATTTTTCTTTTAATAACTTTTTACTAATACTTGTATTTGCTGCTAGACTGTAGGTACATGAGGGCACTGTTTATTATTGAATGCCATTTCTGCTCATTGTTGAATCTATTTTTGTTCATCACTGAATCCCCAACAAAGTACCTAGGATGTGGTAGTGCTTGTTGTAGACACTGGCTACTTCTCAGATGATTAAATTCTAGCCATTACTTCCAATGTGAGTGGAAGTGACATGTGACACATCTATGCCTGCCTAATAAAGCCCCCATGTGCAATTTTCCACATTGACATTGCATGTGACTTGGAAAGCTGCGTGCCACACACGGGAAACCACAGCAAAACTTCGATTCCTCGGAAAGCTCTGTATAGCCAGACTCCTCCCACTTGCAACCCCTACTTATACTTGCACCTGGAAGTTGAAAAAGTGAAAAATAAACTGCTAATGTGTCAAGTCTCTGAACAAAGAACATCTCTCAAACACTGGTGAGGTACATAGGGATTTTACACCTGAAAACCTCAAATTCACAGATGTAACTCTGTCCAGCATCAGAACTTCATAAATGTGGAGTCGGTGTTCAGGCTGTGAGCCGTCTGCCTCTGCAGGGCACTGCCTCTGCCTCTGCACCTGCTGCCACCATGCATGGCGCACAGGCCACAGCACGCACCCAAGCTGATCAGCTGCAGGATCGCTACTGACAAGGGAGATCCAAGAATATGAAGATGCTTCAGTCTGGGGGGCAGAGGAGAGGGGTGCTAGCCCACTACAGGGCTCTGAAAGGCAAAGGCAGAGGTGCTCAGAGCCTCATAGCACTGCAAGGCCAAGTGCCGCCCACCCACCTCGGGCAGGCGGTCGTGAACGCTCACCAAGCCCTGCGATGCCAACATGCAGGGGTGCAGGCAAGGTCTCTACCCTGGAGACACAGCTAGTCTGGTGGAGAGCATGGATGCCTAAGCAAGCATTTTAAGATGAGATTATAGTTATCTTAAAGGCATGTGAAAAATCTTTGCAAACTTGTTTGGAGTAACTTTTAGGAAAAATGAAGGGGAATTAAAGAAGAAATTACTCCAAGAAGAGGGATGAAAATCAAATAAATTACTCAACAGTGAGCAAAAGCTCATGTGCCAGAGCCATAGATGGTTTCTGGAGAAGCTGGAATATTCTGTATCTCAGCGTCTGCACTGCAAGTGTCTATCCAGCCCTCAGAGGTCCCACAGCACAGAAGTCCTGGCTAACCATGCCTGGGTCTTGAAATCCAGCGTGGGACACTATTCTTACAAAAATTACATAAACGCTAATACATTAAGTTAGGTCTGGCTTCAATGGCCCTGAAAATTAGACGTTCTGCTCTGTTTCCTGCAGACTTGGTTATCCTCAAGGGAGAAGAGCAGGGCACCCAGGAAGAGCAGGCACCCTGCACCCACGAGCCCGAACACAGCAGGCATTGCTGCTGGGCACCATCTTCTGAACCATCTGGAGCCAGACAGAGAACGGCAGAGACGTCCCCAAAGTAGGTGGGCAGGAGCACAGGCCGGGCGGGAAGTGGACGCAGACCTCAGGAAAAGGCCATGGTGCCAGGCAGCACACCTCAGCCCCAGGGACGCTGCCACTCAGCTCTGGCCAACTCTGGCCAAAAGAAATTTAAAGAGTAGTATTTCTAGATCGTCCTATTTTCAAAGAAAAAAACAGAACTCCAGATTTGGATAGAAAGCCTCCAGATTTCGAGACGTTTGTCCCATCTGTGAAGCACCAAGAGTCCCGCAGAGCAGCTCTGCGCTGGCAGGGGGTCCCTGGCCACAGGCTGTTGAGTGCTCCCAGCCCGGAGTTCTCAGTCTTCATGTTTACTCCAGACCTGCTGGAGATAAAGCAGTGAAGGAGTTATGAGAAACACGTTCAAATTCAGAAAATCAGGTTTTAAAATGCAATACAGTTTTGTTTTCTTAGTTTTGCACTTGGGGCCAAAACAGCAACAGCTGTTTTTACCAAAAAAAAAAAAGAAAAAAGTTTAAATATTCGAAGGCTACCTGATTTGATGTTTCATCTAAAGTTCTAGAACGGTTCCCTTCCCTGCCCACCCATTCTTTGACACTCACCCTTGAATGCCATGCTGTGACTGCAAGCACAGCAGCTGCAGACGAGGTCAGCTTCACTTTCCAGGTGGGGACCTCATTGTGTGAGCCCATGCAGCTTCATGGCGGCTGCACCGTGGTGGGCACTTGGCATCCCAGCAGCTGCCAACCCCGGCCTGAGCCTCGGGCTGCCAGGGAGGGAGGCCTCTCCTTGCCCCACAGCACTTCTCCCAGGATGCTTCTCACAGGGCCTGGGCTGCCTCTTGCTGTTGCCATGGACAGTGTAATTGGAGGAACAGATTTTTCATGCATATAAAGTTGCTAGATCATCCTTTGTTTGAATAAAACCACGCATCAATTAATTTGTTACAGCATCACCACTGCCCTGATTCCCTGTGATCATCTTCAGAGCCCAGAAAACTCTCACTTAGTTGGGTCTATTGTCAAGTGCTCTGTTAGTTTCCAAGCTCTGACTGGAATGGACCTAAGAAAATGTTCTTGGGTAGTGAAGTCCCCGGACTTCCTCAGAGAAAATTTCCTGTGGCTCCTTTTAAGTTGTAAAAAGCCCCCCTCTGCCATGATAGGGATGGCTGCACACACCTACCCTGCACCCCACAGATGTGGCATCCTCACCACGCCTGCGGAAATAAAGGCACAGACACCTTTCCTTGGCTGCTTGTGGGCGGATCTTTCCTGGCAGATCTTTATTTGTGCTATGAAAATTGTCAACCACGTAGCTGAGCAAAAGAGGTATTAGCGCATTGTAACTCTTTCATTCATTTAACTAAGATGTACAGATGCCTAGTACGTGCCAGGTACCTTCTACCACAACATCCACCTGCCTAAAAGGTAGGAACTTTTGCTTTCTTTTGACAATTTCCTTCTTTTGTATTCAAAGGAGTAGGGATTGGGTGAACTTCATCATGACTGTTCTCCTGCCTCTGTTGAGTCCAGCTCTCTACTCTGCTCCTCACAGGTGTGGATGCTCATACACATGCAGACACACAGGCACACATGTACACACAGGCAGACATGGGATCACATGGACACACAGGGACACACATGCATGCACACTGGCACCCGCAGGGACGTACACATGCACACACAGGCAGACACGGGAACACACAAGAACACACTCACCCATAGGTACACACATGCATGCACACAGGCACCCACAGAAACACACTCATGCACACACAGGCAGACAGTAACACCCAGGCACGCACACCAGCAGATAATAACATGCAGGCACACACATGCGCACACACAGGCAGACATGGGAACCCGCAGGCACACACATGCATGCACATAGGCAGACACTAGAACACATAGGCACACTCATACTTGGGCACACACATGCACACACAGGCAGACATGGGAACACACAGGCACACACACTGACAGACACAGGCACACACAGGTCTTGAGGGGAAAAGGCAGAGGGTACCAACTGCATCACAGGCCGGTGCAGAGTTCCAGGGACGGGGGCTTTCACTAGTGGCGTCCCGGGTTATCTGCTCTCACAAGCTGACTGTGTCGCAATGATGGATCTCGTCTCTGGGGTGCCTGTTCCTGGACACCTTTTTTGCAACCTGTCATCATTGTGGTTGCTATTTTCGTAGGATTTGTAGCATGATTTTTTAAGTGTTTGCCCAAACTGGGTGTAGAAGTCTATTAAGCATTCAATCTGTGCTGTTTAGAAGAGTTTACTTTTGGGGTTTTATGATAATACACGTGTGGCTGTATCACTGTAGTTTTACAGTCCTGAGAGGCCAGAGTGCCTCCCACACTGCCCGAGACTGGTTTTATCTCAACTGTCCTATTTGGGGATGCCAGCAGATTTCCCAAGTGTCCTGGAAGTTCCCCTAGTGTGGCTTCAGAGCTGTGTATCACAGACTTCCTCTAACCCTGAGAAACAGTGTAGGTATTGTCAGACTGCTGTCTGTCATTTTTCTTTTGCAAATATGCCCCCAGGCCCACAAGTGCCAGGGCCAGCCAGCCACATATCTGCGAACGCACAGAGCACCATGGTGAGGAGAAGTAGCTTCCAGAGTTCTCTCCAGACCAAAGCAAAAGTACATGCAAGCAAGATTTTAATACTTGGTGCATGTTTTCTGTGCTTTCCTCACTCTTGGCTGCATCTCAGCCCCCAGTTCTCTCACGTCAGGACTCCCTCTCAGGACGAGTTGGCAGAGGCAGATTGCTGGGGCCTGAAGTCAAAACGGGAGAGTTGAGATGTGTTGAGCTCAAAAGTTATCTGGATTTTATACACAATATTTTTTTTGTTTGTTTTGCTTTTTTAGTGCTTGATGACAAGGGAATTCATAACCAAAGAAAGAGGGAAAGATGCTTTATCTGTTTCAGTTTAGGTTAAGGTCATGTTTTATAATGCCATGTTTTTAAAATACCTTTCTAAAATTTTCTTGTATGCCACCTATTTGAAGCTTACTAAATACTCATTGCCTAGTTCATAAAACAGCCTTCAAATCTCACTCCAAAGAACTACAAATATACTATTACATATTTCCAATACTGCCCTTCATTTCTAAAAGGTGCTTCATACAAAATCATCTTTCTTCGTGTGGAAGGAGTCATTGTACTGTGTTTCACCTTGGATATTGCCAAACTCTACTGAGTGTCAGATCGTATGTGGACATCAGCTCTGTCTTCATTTCCTTTTTTTGCCAAGAGAATTTTTATCTTTTCATTTCCATTTCTCTTGCCTTTGATGGCCCCATGCCCCAAGTCAAACACACCCACACAGGTGCACAGTCCCGGGGTGAGGAGGCCAGCGACACAGCACTGTTTCCTCAAGAAGACGGTTTCACTAATTATCCTCATTGATAAAGAAATGGAGAGGAGGAAAAGGAAAAATCAGGAGCAGACAAACCAAAACATTGTTCTCCGTTTTATTTGCCTAATTTTTTTCTTATTTTCATCCTATGAAGTTGGGTAACAGAAACTAAAAAATGTTAAACCATGTTGCAATGACCTATAGACTTGTTTATCTCATCTCTTTTGTGGCGTAATAATATAATGCTATCTTTTCTTCTAATCTGAGTAACAGATACAAATCCTACATGTTCATGCATTTGCACTACATTAAATTCACTAAAAAATTTTTAATTCTTTTCTCTGTTTAAACACTTTTCAAGGATGATGAGAATGAGATTCTTGATGATCTTCACAGATGGGTTTTTATCAGCCAAAACTCACTGGAATCAGAATGGAGACATGAAAGCATTTTCTGTCATGTGAACTTGCACATCGATAGCCAGTTCTCAGTTACCAAGGAGACAGTAATTCCTGGGAATAGGAGCTCATGGGAAAACACCTGCATACAGTTTGAGCTGCACACTTCCCCTTAATTTTCTCAGAAGCTTCTGGTTTTGCTTCATCATATCTCCCCCAGGCTTTCTCACCCACCATCCAACTTAGGAAACTGACCCCTGGCTTCTGCCCTCTGCCAACATCCTCTTTGGGTGGTGCTGACGGGCAGTGAAGCAGCCAAGCCTTGGGCTTCAGGAATGAGGGGAGGCCCAGCTGGTTGGCAGAATGGATTTTTGCTTCTTGAGCAGTGGAGGAATGTGACAGGGAGCGGGAGCTGGGGCCCGGTTCCCAGGGCAGAGTCCAAGCTGTCCAGGCTCCAGCCTGTGACCCCAGCCCCTGCCCTGTCCTGCGGAGGAATCTGCCCAGGGGGAGCGGGTTGCGGGTGTGGAGACTCAGGCTAGGAGAACAGAACCTGGCTGGGCTCTCGCCCACCTGGGACCCAAAGCGCACCTCCTCCTGTGTCCACGGCTGTGGTCTGAGGTGCCACCCACGTCTGAGAGCAGCTTCCAGGGACTCTCAGGGATTTCACTGAATGTATGAGATTTTAATGCATTTAAAATATGTTCTCGTCACTAAGGCTCAACTGAGGAAAGTGTACATATTAATATTGTTGGGAGGAGAGGGGAGGGAAGATTGAAGCAATAAAATAAATCCTGATTCCAAATGTATAGTTTACATATTATAAAGTAATTCACTTGCTTTCTTCTTAGTAAGTCATTCTTGATAACTTTGTTGGCCCAAAAGTACATCTTCAATTCAAGACTTTTCTTTAAGTATAAAAGCGGTTAGGTTTCCTTAGAAACCTTTAAAAGTAAACGCTAGACTTAGTAATAAGATTTAATGCTAAACTAGGGCTTTAAGGGTGATTTTTCCAAATGCAAATTACTAGAGAGGCAATCAGAAACCACAGCAGGGATCCCTGGGGTTGACTTTCCCTTCATCCCCCCAGAGGTCAGAGAGGGACCATCTGTGTCATCACAGGGGTGGAGCTCTGTGGCATGGCCTTGGAACCAGCAGGGGGAGGAACTCGAATGCACATTCCACGGAGGCTGCTCCCGCCCCACAGGGGGAACAAGGCTGCTTCTCAGGGTGGCAAGAGGTGGGATGGGGCAGGCAGGATCCCACAGAGACCAAGTGTGGGGTGAGCCTGTGAGGGCCGGCTGAACTCTGACCACACACCTTTAGGGACAAAGACCAGAAAGTACAAACCATCCTGGCATTTCAGACCGTGCATTCTGTGTTTTCTGTGTAATCTGAATCACACTGGTTGTTGGTAAAAGTAAAATGTAAAATAGTTTTGAAACCCTTAGATTTGGGTCTCATTAGCTAAAAGAGAAAGAAAAGGAACCGCTGTTTATTTAGTGTGTACTATATGTCGGGTGCTATGCTAGACATATTTATGACTTGTCTCCTGTGACCCTTGTAGCACGGGAGCCTCGTTTAGCAGAGAGGAGCACATATCACATAGGTACTGAGATCCAGGCAGGACTAGCCAGGAAGAAGCAAGTGCGGAGTGGAACAGAAGAGTCCAAAATGGCCCAGTTGTGGGTGGGAGGGAAGTTTCAGCATAGTAGGAAGGTATGATTTATGAAATAGTGACTCGTGGAAGAATGGGCTACCTGACTGGAAAAAGTAGGATTGCCCCATATGCATAAAAACAGTGGAAGGATTAAGAATTTAAATGTAAAAAGTAAAACAATTCTTATCCAACCATATGAACATTAGCTAATGAGGCCAAGTTTGTCAATGTAATGCCTACAGGGAAAGCTGACGCTACTGCACTTTTGCCCGCATGCTGTCTTCCAAATTGCGGCTTAGGGATCATGAATGCGGGTTTGTCAGACGCTGGATGTGTGTGGGTAGGCAGGGTGGTGGCTGATGTCCCTGTCCCCAGCTTTACTGAAAACTTGCCAAGCCAGTGCCTCGTGCAGGAAGCTCCTGGCAGACCTGTAGCCTGGCCCCAGCCCCAGCCCTAGCCCTGGACTCCCTGGAACACACTGCATGCCTGCAGGCTGGTCCCTCTGCCTGGAACACCCCCAGCCCCACCCTTTTCTAACCCGAAACATCCCATTAACCTTTTACATTCAGCTCAGATTTCAGCTTTTCCAGTGGAGCTCTCTTTCTGCTTCCTTAGGACGGGTAGGATGTGCTCTGTCCAATCTGCCGGGACACCACACAGACAGCACTTCCCAACCTATCTCCCCACACACAGTTTTATTCAGTTTTGAATTCCTGAAAGATAAGATTTTATCCCATTATCTCTGTATCTCCCATCCTGTGGCAAGTGCAGGGGATCTCAGGAAAATGTCATTTTCTCCATCACTGCAGACTTCCCAAGTCTTAGCAGGCCTCTGCCTCGTGGCACATTGGTCTATATCACTTTGCTGCAACTTTGCAGCGTGTCATAATGTTTTCGTGTTGAAGAGCAATTTCGGAGCATTGATGTGTTACTGCAGTGCTAGCTATTTAAACCTTGAAACCACATAATGTGAATGAACTCAGAGTTTAATGCCCCATACGTACGTGAAGGTAGTGGGAAAGGGGCAGAAAACACAAAGGTGGCCATAGCCACCGCATCTTGTGGACTCTTAATTCAGAAATCTCCCAAGTCCACATCCTCCTTCCTTAGACACTTGACGCCAGGCATTGGAAGACAAAGGACGCTGAGCCCCTCCCACCAGCACCAGCCCCGCTCTCCCCCACTCCCAGTCCCCTCCATGCCCGCTCTCCAGCCGCCCCTAAGCTATTTTTTTCTAAAATGTGCTATGAACTTTCCCTCCCATGCTCAGGAAAAGACAACCACTGAACTTTCCCTCCCATGCTCAGGAAAAGACAACCACTGTGTACCCTCCAAAGGTGCCTGGCCTCCACAGCGTCCCCTTCCAGCTGTGGGTGTAACTAACACTGGACCTGGCCCTTCTGGTGTCCCCCATGGTCTAACTTGCCGGGCACCTCCGACCCGTAGTTTCACCAGCAGACGGATCCATTCATTTGTTCACTCAATAACTGGTGTCAAGCACCTATATGTGAGGCTTCGACACACTCTCTCGTCCTTCCTTCCACTCATAAACAAATGATGCTTAAGCACCACGACCTTCTTGAGAATCTTCCCTCAGATCCCCTTCCCATTGGCTCCTTTTCTGAAATTTTTTCCAGCACGTTGTCATATCCGCACAGAGAGAGCTCCCATTGAAAGACATTTGCTGAATAAGCTCATTTTTTTATTGGATGTCTGTCGTTATCCCTGACACCATACTCAGCACACAGTATTAATTAATACATATTTGGTGGCTAAGTCAGGAGCTGTCAGTTTGATTAGATGATGCCTTCATGTTCTACCTATCGAGAATCCTGCCTTGCTAACACTGCAGTCTGCTTTCATAGCAAATCTACCCTGTTCTTCTCCGTATTGCCTCTAACGCAGCCATACACGTCCAGAGCCTCAGCTACTCCTGCTGGCTGTCCTTTCCCTAACCCATGGAGGAAGCGGCTTTGATGTCCAGTGTGAACCCTGCACGGGGCCATTTGATGGGGTCCCTGTCTCTGTGCAGGAACACAGCTCTGGCTGCAGAAGCCACAGACTGGGCTGAGAAGGTGCATTCCTGCCGTCTGGTCCATTTGCACTGCTCATGTCTCATCAGCCCCTCTTATACTGAGTAGAAGTCTGCTACTAGGCAGTTTGCCATGTAAAGTGTTCATATATTGTAGAAATATTTGGTGAACAATGTGGTGCATATATTCACCCCATGACAGTGTGTTCCAGTGGTTTAAGGGGAAAGTTTACAGACAGAAGTGATTTGGGGACCCTATACCAAATCCTCCTCCTCCAATGATCTTGGGCCAGTCATGTGGTCTGAATTTTAGTTTTCTCATGTATAAAATATAGGTAATATAAGTACCTTCCTTACAAAGCAGTTGTGAGGACCCTAGAAGGTAATATATAAAAGCACTTTGCAACCTCTCAACTAAGACGTGTTGGTTGCCATGTGCAAAGGGTCTACATCCCTGAAGAGCAGCCTCACGGGATAGCTAAATGGGAGGACGGCTGCCCTGCAGGAAGCACTCACGCTGAGAGTAAGCTGCGGTGGTGGAAACATCCTTCTTCGGTGCCCGCCTCCTCTCCTCTTAACTATTTGATCATATTAGGCCTCCCAGTTACAAGGAGAGTCGAGACATTACATATATTTCTTTTACCTTCTTATATACTTAATGGCTATCTATTATATTCTAAGTACAGGTTCAGCTCAGAATCACCCAGATGTATCCTAATCAAATCCTTGAAAAGAGATTAAATAGATTGAGTAAATAGATTCATCCAAACCTACCCTGCTGTAGAGCGCAGGGGCTGCCTGCACGTTGCACACTTTTGATAATGGTGCCTACAGGCTACGTGGCCCCGTCCCGCCGCCCCTGCCCTTGTCCACAGCTCCCGTCACCAGCAGACAGGAGTAGAGCCCTGGCGGTGGAAGGCCAGGGCGAGTGGTCAGCCCCAGGCCCACTGACTGCACAGGCAGGACGCTGACCACCTGCTCTTCTATCCCCAGATGGAGGTGGACACGGAGGAGAAGCGCCACCGCACGCGGTCCAAAGGGGTTCGAGGTATGTCTGCGCTTCCCTGCACCGAGGCCAGCTCAGGGTCACCTTCACCCTGTGGTTCACTCTGACCCTGCTCTCTCCACTTTGGGTAGTTTTCTGTGGAAGAGGGAACTTGTGACAGATGATAAATTTTTATCTATTCTCCATCTCTCCGCAGTTCCCGTGGAACCAGCCATACAGGAGCTGTTCAGGTTAGTGCTTTGCGGGTAAATGCATCCCCATCAGCAATTTAGGAAATCCATGCCTGCTAATGGGCGCACTGCGCTTTGAAGTTCATCGGCGGCTTGCTCATGCCCCACTGCCCTGATGAAATTAATTCCCCCGAGAGACTGGCTAATAAAAAGCATCCCCCAATTTCCCCCTCCATTCAATTGTGTGATTTCTCTCCTTCTGTCTGGGCTGCCCATGGAGGCATCCATCCCCTCCGCCCGCTGTGCAGTCCCTGTGTAATCGATTCTTTCCTATTGCAGCTGTCCCACCCCTGGCTGTGACGGCAGTGGTCATGTTAGTGGCAAATATGCAAGACACAGAAGGTAATGCCTGCATCTTTTCACAATGTACTGTCTAAAGGGGCTTATTTGGGGACTCTTCCAAATGATGAAACTGTGTGGGTAGGTGTTCTTGGAAAACAATGCATCTGTACTCTCCTTTCTTCTCTCGCTGGGACTCAGTCGTTTGTCTCTTGCACAGGTTCCCAAACATAAGCCATTCCGTCTCATGGCAGAACTGATGCTCATCCACAGGATGACACGAACTAAGGCCAGCCTCACACTCGCTGTGAATGCCATGCTCAGCGCGCAGGCTTCCCACTGCTGTGTGGGGAAGGCTTACTCTCCTTCCTCATTTCTCATTCTGGTAGCTGCGGGGTGATAAATCACAGATATAAATTAAAATGGGACCTACTGACCTGTCTGTACACCTGACGTCCATCATGTAACAAAGTTCATCCTGCGAAAGGAAGCCCCCACTAGGCACCTGGGCAGCTGCAGGAAAAGGTCACACCTGGAGGTGGAGGTCAGGGTGGATCGAGCTGGAGAGACTTTGGGATTGAATGATTACATTAATCTTGCAAATGCTGGGGTTTTAGGTCTTAACAGGGATGCATGTGGAGAACCTCTAGAAAATGAGGTGGTGGGTAATTATTGCTAAAAGTGCATCACAGGAAAATCATGTCTCACATGCCCGTGGCCTGCCCCCAAGTGCATGCCAGCCTTTAGGTTTGCTGTTCAGGAAGTATTCTCTGTGATGCTAACGTTGCCATACCTTTCAATAGGAAGGTCTCAGTTACCAGAAATTACAGAAGTTTACAGGCTATAATAAATTTTTAGCTAATTTTTCACAAATTAGGTTGCAAAAACTAAGGTCGTCCCAGTCTAACAAACCCTCAGTGACCAAACCGAGTTCTCAAAGCTGGATTCCAAAGCAGGGGCATCTACAGCACCGAGGGGCGGCCTCTCCTCACTACCTTGCATCTTATTTCCTTTTAGTGAAACTTTAATTTATGGGTGAAGTCAAGTGATTATTTTGATTGTCCTTTAGTAAAATCAAAGGAAAAATCACAAATACTCCCCAAATCCCCATGCTAGCATCTGTGGAGGCAGGGACTTCCTCTGTCACACACACAAGGAATTGTGCCACTTTGTTCAATTTTGTGATTTAAATTAAATGTAATTTACTATTATTACTGTACTAATAGTAAATTATTGATTTATATAATTGAAGTAAGTAGTTTATTTAATGTATTTTATTATTTTATGAAAAAGTATATATAAGCTCCTAATCTAAAAGTTTAAAAAACTTCATTGTTTATGTTTTCTTTCAACAGAAAAGAAGTTAGTAAGCCATGAGCAAAATCTATTTTCCTCTAATCATTTCCTGATTAGTCAATAGTTAAACTTTATCATATTGTTACAAAAAAATTATTAATTTTGTTAAAATGTTTTAATTAGATAGGAGCTAGATATAATTTCATAGCCATAATTTTATAGTAAAAAATCATGAAGTTTCCAAAGAATTCTTCCAAACCTTCATATTCTTAACCAAGGTTAAGATGTGGATTGATGTGTCTCTGGGTTATATGTGTACATGTCTGTCTGTGAGATTTCTCTTGCTGCTTAAAAGTGGTACTTAGAGTTAGATTTAAAGATAGTTAGGCTTCAGCTTCCTTTCGAGATGTGATACTGACCTGTCCCCCCAGAAGCACCCTGAATCTTTGGGAACTGTTAGATGGAATGTCAGGAGGAATCACAGACACACCCGAGTTGGAAACTGTTCCAACTAAATTTTTGTGTGATTTAAAAAAATGTCATCATGTTTCACCATGAGTCACATTGTATCTAATTATTAGAATTCCTAGTATTTTAATTGAAATAGTGAATTAGAATAGATAATGTGGTATAGTTGAAAAATAACTATTCCCCTGTCGAGAGACCCGGTGCTGCTTGCCCTGCCGCGCTCGGGAGTCCGGCTGGGGACATACGGTCTGAGGTCTCAGCCCCCCGTTTCCTCAGCTCGCAAGTCAGAGGCTGTGACTCTGCAGCTAGTGACCGTCACAGGTGAGGCACAGCGCGAGCTTCTCCTGAGAGGAGTCTCATTGAGGTACCAAGTGAGGTTTTCTAAGTTTTATTTTTTGATGTCTATGTATTATCAGATGTCTATGATGTCTATGTATGATGTTTTAATTTCTTAAACTGTGTTCCTTGGTGTGGTGGATGGCGTACGTGTACACCTTGCCTTCTTATGACAGCTGCTATTTGACATTTGACAGCTATCAATTGAATCTGGCTTTGTTTCCTTTTCTGGTTTTAAAATATTTTCTGACTACAAAAGGTACCCCTTCCTGACAGCTAACTCACACCCGTCAGCATCTGCACACACTCCCCAGCACGCTGCAATGCGACACTTGCTGCCAGGTTCCTGAGGAGGCTGGGGACATCAGGCCTGTGCAAAATATAACAAAAGAGGAGAAGAAGCCTCAGCTTTGGTTTGGATGAAGTTACCTGGTTTTTTATTAATATCTTTAATGATTAATTTTCAATGCATGTCATTCTGTTAATGCTACAGTTTCATTTTACTTATATATCACATTCGTATAGCCAAGTAATAAGATGTTATTTTAGTATGTTAGAGTGTCAGTGGGTTTGAACATGCAAAAAAACAACTTGAGACAGATATGGGGAATCAGCATTGTAAAAAATCTATTTTTTTTAGGGAATGAATACCCAGTGATAAAATGATGCCTACCTAGTGTTTTTTTAACATAAGAAACTTTTTAAGGAAATCAAGTATTTGCCACCATCGTAGTTCACCACTTGTTGCCTTGTAGAACATCCACTGTGTAACTCCTGGGGCATCCATGCTTGTGCAGTGGTTTACGGCCTCTCTTTCTGAGACAGCTGGTGGGATTGATGGTTTATTTTATTTTTTAATTTTTTTTAGTGTGATGGAGGTAGGGCTGTGGGTTTGTAAGAAATCAGGAATAGAGGAGAATCGACCACTGCTTCATGCCTGGAAAAGGAAACAATAATTTGAAGAAGGAATTTATAATTTAACATACTGGTTAAAACTTTGGGACAGTAGGAGTGAGGTTGCAATACTTACTTTATTGTATATTCTACATTAACTTCAAAATTGTGTCTTTGAACAAAAGGTAATCTATTTGTAGGTATTTTTTGTGTTAATAGTTCATAAACAATTTGAGGTAGCTGATAAACCTACATACAACTGCATAGTTAAATGTTAAGTCGAAAAGAAAAATGAGGAACATAAGGAAAATGGAAACATAATTTTACCAGAAACCCAGGATATATCAGGGTCTTAATATACTATGACGCTTAGTTCTGGGCCCCTTGGCAGCCAAGGCAAAAAGATACAAGATGAATGATGGAGCTCCAGTCGTGTGATACAGCCATTATACCAGTTCCTCAGGGAGGCTCACTGTCTTGGCATTCGGCGTGTCTGAATTTCCACACACTGCCCAGCTTGGACCTGAGCTCAGTTATCATTGCTGTGCCCCATACAGGTCATCAGGACCAGACTGCTTAGGACGCTCACAGATGTGACAAGTATTTATCTTCAGCAACATCATTATTATCCAGACATGTGAATTTACCTTTTTTTTTTCCAACTGAGGTTTTATATTATTTGCATATAAATTTGTTGAAAACACCATGAAATTTACAATCAGGGCTAGAAGTAATTCTTACACTATGAATCAAAATACTTACTCAGTCCTTTCTGTACACAGTAAATCTGACCTCTTATTTTTGACTCACATTATTATATTTTTGTGCACATAACTACGTCTGTTCTACTGTGGGTCATATGCCTGTTCTTAATTAATACTTAAAGGTGGCTAGAGACATTGATTTATCCCAAACATGGGGTCCAATTACAGAGCGTCCTTTTGCAGATGTACAAACTAAACCTTAGTCATCTTGAATGAGTTTTCCCAAGTTTAATTTAGGTCCCCAAGCTCAGGTAACGGAGCTTCCCTGTATTACTTCCTTCCTGGTTGCGCAAGCCACACTTGCTGTGTGGCCTGTAAGCATTTAAAACCCAGAGGACAGGAGCTTTCCCGGCGTGCCTGCAGCTGCCTTTTAGTGGATGAGTGGTAGGAGAAAAGCTGAATACTTGAAGTCACCAAACTTGGAATTTAGGAAGTTGCTGCATGTTCCTTTCTCGACCTTCCCCTGCAAGATTCTGGGAGGGAAGGCTCCAGGACAGGCGTGAAGAATACCCAAATCAAAGCATGTGGTTTGCGTAGCACCTGGTCTGGTGCAAGAGGCCCAGGGATGTGTGTCTGCTGCTATGGAGCTCACCCCAGGCCAGACGCCTGCGCAGAGCGGCGATCGCAGGCTTAGGGTCTCCGCATTTGCCAATGGTGTTCCCCAAACCAAAGACTGATAACTCACGGGGGGCTGGGACATGTTCAAAATAAACCACACCTACCACTCTTGATCAGTGTAGGTAGTTGTTTAGTGTGGCTCAAGTACCTGATAAAGAGATGTCGTTGTTATTAATCTAGAATATTTCATGAACTGATTGTGGGACAGGAGCTAAAACATCTGATGTCGTTCATGTCTGCAGCAGTCTGTCTTGAATATGTGACTGAGATGGAAAATACTAGTGCCTGATATTCCTAGTTTATGCTTCTCCTCATGTCGCTATATAATATTATTAGTGTAAAAATACAACTCAGTGTTTAGAAAGAAGCACATCTACAGAAACTAAATTTGTTGTCAAAATAATGGCCAATTATTATTCTCAAAGTTTTTTTAATCTTCCTATTAAAAATTAGAAATGGGGATAATCAACGTTTGTTAACATACACTACAGATTCATACCGAACACTATAGCAATTTGAGTTTCAGCCTCACTTGCAATAATTATACATATGCTGAAACATGTGAAATTCACTGGATTTATGTACTTATTTCCTGGGAAGGACTCCTTGACGCACCTATTTTGTGATCTGGCTGAATTTATTTCTGAAATTTAATGAATTTTGTTTACATTTAGTCTTCACTGCAATTTTTAATCACTTTTTTGTTGATCCTTAGAGTTCTCATGAAAGGTTTTACCTGTAATTTAGCTTTAGAGTCTTCACACACTCAACAAATACTCACAAGCTAAGTGATGGGTATTGGTATTACATTTGAATCCTCCCCAATCTAAGAAACACTGAGTCAAATCATTTAATTTGAAACTTTAAAATTAAAATCTTCAAATGGCAGCTTTTCTTTTTTATTAGAAAATTACTGGATTCTCTCTGGCTTGTTGTGCACACTCCTTATTCGGATTCTCTTCCATTTCATACACCTTTTCCCCCGCCGGTGCGACTGCCACGCACTGTGCCGTGAATGATGGGCTGTCTTCACGGGAGCTTGTTCTGGGGCCGCAGTCTGGGCTGGCGTCCTGATGTATGCATGCCTCATTTGGATTCTGCCAGCAGCCTGGGGCTGTATTATTCATGCCTTGACAGAGAGCACTCACTAAAAGCTTTGGAACAGAGCCAGGTACTGGCTGAGAGATAGTGGAGCATTGCAACTTGCAATTGAGAAGAGCATCTATAATGTTAAAAAAAAGAAGAAGAAGAAGGAACAGAGAGAAAGAAAGAGAAATAGGAATTCCTGTATCTCCCTGTACCAGTTTCACCCAGATAGAAATTTCATTTGCATTAAAATAAAATATCCTAAAAATAATTGCATTTTTTCTAAGCAGGCTTGGAAAGTTTAACACAATTTTCCACGTTTAATTGCAAAGCTGATTTTAATTAGTAAGGCCCTGCATGTGAAAAATGAAGATCCACTTGGGTGCGTGGAAGGCATTGCAGTGTCTGCTGAATGCTCTAATTAACGTATGGCTGCCGTACAACAGGGTGCACTGTGGGATGTTTATGAAAATTCTGTGCACGCAGCCACCAAGCCTGTCTATCTGCGTTTAACCCCACGAATCCATGAGGATGAATAGCTCCCCTCACTCTTTATGAGACATCATTGTGCATGCCATCACCCCATCCGTAAGCTTTATGCATGCCTGTCCCTTTGACTATTTGTCCCTGACACTGTAAATCAGAAGGTAGGGCACACATATTTTAACATTAATTTGATAGCATGGCACAGTTGCACACGGAGCAAACATTTTGAGATCCAAGGACTTACTTGGGCGGAGTGGAGAGTCAAAGTAGGTGACCCCCAGGCTGGGCTTTGCTCTGAGACCTCCCCACAGTATGTGTGCAAACACATAAAACTCAAGCCTCGTCTTTTGGACTGGGGTGGCAGTTAACCTTTATTGTCACAATAAGTCCTCTATTAAAAAAGATAGATTCCAGGCCATTATCCTAAGAAAACAAGTTGCTAGCTACCTGACTATAGTATGTCTGCCCAGTAGACACATCTCTGGACATGGCCTTTTTTGTCACTTATTTTGCAATACAGTGTGATTAATTAGCAACTGTAATCCTGTTCTGATTTCTCAATTAACGATTAAAAATTTATAAAATTGGCTTTGGAACATTAAGAGGATATACACCAGAAATTCAGCTGTTGTCTGAGCTTTACCCACCGAAAAGCCCACAGTTCAGTTCTTCCTCCCACCATCTGTGCTGAGAGTACAGCAAGTACGCGGCAGTGTCTTTTAGCTCTCGATGTGCTGAGAGATGGAGTCCTGATGTGGCAGTAAAAACTCACGGGCCAGGTGCCAGGGGAGGTGACCCAACTGTGCAATTGAGAGCAACAGCATAGTCCACCTGCAGGTTCCCGGCTGCGTGACCCTGAGCCGGCTCTGTGGGGCGCGTGCATAGAGTCTCCAGCCAGCAGGGCTGGCACTCTCGCTGCCACTGCGGGTCCCACACCGCAGTTGTGCCCCACTTGCTAGAGAAGGAAGGGAGGTGGGCAGCACGGGGGCATGGGCTGAGTGCAAGGGAACCCTCTGGTCACTCGGACTTGAGCTGGCTTGGGTGACAGCGAGGACCTGGGATCACAACGAGGACAACGCGGGATGCCTGGAGAAAGCAGCATTCTGGGCAGCAGCGTGACCTGGTTCTTAGAATCTCTGCTTGGAGATACACATGTGCTCTTATCACCATCACTGCATTCACACTGTGAGGAGAGGGAAGAACAGGCCAGGGCCCCTGCTGAACACTGAGCTGGGTCGGTGGTGGCTGCTGCTGTCCGCTCTGACCTGCTCCCAGTATTAGACCCCAAAATAGGATTAAAACACCACATTTCCATATACTCTTCCTGCCAAAATTAGTAAAAGATTTAGAGGAAAGAAACACTATTTTGGTTATAATTTTGCTTCAATTCAGTAAGAGCGTGGTGTTTCCATGTGCACCTTTCTGTGTGACTCAGGACATTGCCGTCTACACTACAGACAAGGCCCAGCTCGAACTGGTCAGGACGCCGCAGAGGCAGCGTCTCACCCGCTCTGAGAATGTGCATGTGGGTGGGGGGCCTGCAAGTCTCTGTGCCTCGGTGTCTCCAGCTGATCACAGAGAGGCCTGTGGCCACTCCGGGCCTGAGAGCTGCCCCCCATGCCGAGCAGGCTGGGGGGGGGGGGTCCTTTCTAGAAGCTCTCTCAGAAGAGTGAGGAGAACTTTCTGAGAACCACCACAGACTCTAGGGCTCCAGCGGGATTCCAGTGACATGGCCATTCCCAAGTGTCCCTGACAAGCAAGAGTGACAATCTGGAGCTGGGAGGCTGGGTCACTTTCTCTAGCCAGGGCTCCCAAAGCAGGGTCCCCTGACCGAGAACGCCAGAGTCACCTGGGAACTTGCAAGAAGGCAACCCAGCCCCCGCAGACCTGCAGAAGCAGAGGGTGGCCCGGCGGGCTGTTCAGCTGCCCCAGAGAGAAAACACTGGGGCAGGAGCAGGGGCTGCTGATCAGCCGGTGTCCTCAGGTCATGGGAGGGGGAGTTTGCTCTGGGCAGTAGCTGACAGCCAAAGCCAACAGCAGGGATGAATCTGAAACCCAGACAAGCTCAGTGTTCCACAGGGGACCTGAGCTCTGCCGTGGCGTCGGTGTGCGTTCCTGCAACTCTCTGAGGGGTGGGCTCTCCCACCCCCGCACCAGCCTGGGTCCCCTTCTGCCTTCCTGTGGGAAAAGCAAAACCAGCAGCCTGGAGGATGTTTTTATTCAGGGCCAGAATCACTTCCCCTCTCCCTTTGGCTCACTCCGTGATTCCATAACTGACAGTCAAGGAAGTGCTTAGGATACTGCAGCCCACCCTTTCTGAGAGTGCCAGGCACTGTGGGTCCAGGCAAGACCTGAGACCAGCAACTTCTCCAGGCTCTGCCTGGCCTGTACCTGGGGTCCCCCAGGGCCTCTGGGAGGTCAGGCTGTGGAGGTGTGGCCCAGAGGCTCTGGGCTGATCACAGCCACCCCTACGGTCTGTGTGTCCCTGTGGGCCACAAGGGGACTGAAGGTGAAAAGCACTGGGTCATTGGCCATGTGTAGTCTGGGTGCATCCTGTGCAACGTCCTTTGGGGCTCTTGTTTCACCTTATGCAGAAAGGACCATCCTGGGCCTTCCGGGCCTCTGTGTCGTCAAGGTAAATGCACCTTCCCTCTTCTGCCGAGGGAGACTGAGCTCCACCTGTACAATGCTACAAGTTTTAGAAGATCCGCTGGCTGTAATTTAGTAGGCCACTCTGCAAGGCTGTGAATATTATCTAATGCTATATTTGACATTGCCAGAGATGTGCTTCTTGTACAAGTGGATGCATTTCCTGAAACTCTGGGGAGGAGACAATGGGGGAAAGTGAACATCTTGGAAGAAATTCTCTTCATAAATAATGCATTGCGCCTCAGCACTGCTGATCTCTCTGCTGTGCCCTGAGCCAGTCAGACAGGCTGCTCTGCCTGCGCGGGCGCTGGCTCCCTGGGGAGGGAGGGGGCAGGAAGGCCGGAGGGGAGTGGAAGCCTGGTGCCTGCATCTACCCACAGGACAGCAGAGAGCAGTGAGCACCAGAGCCCTGGTGACCTCACCCCTGCCCGGTACAGGGACTGAGTGAGAGGGCAGTGGCAGGGCTGGGCCACCCCCACCTCTCCTGGTGAGGACAGAGCAGCAGACAGGCAGGGACAGTAGGAGAGTGCCCTGGCTGGCCTTCCCCTGCCCTTCAGGAGGCAGTCCCAGTGCAGCCAGCCATCCTTCCTCTCCATGGGCCGGCTGCCCACTGCAGAGAAGCCCTGCGAGGCACAGTCTGCACCCTCTGCCCGGGATGACCTGTGCTCCCTCCAGCTCCAGTCAGATTATTAAAATCAGGGACATCTGCTTTGAGTGACTAATGAGCTGAACTCTCCTCGAGGCAAGTGTGTTTTTGGCAGAGAAGCTCCTTAGGTTAACCCAAATTCAGTTCTAATAAATGAAAAAGGTGGGGAGGGGCTGGGGTGACGGACCAGGCAAGGGGATCTTGGGCCTGGGCCAGCTGGACCCCACTGCGGACAGGCATCCACCAGGATCCTGCACCCCACCCTGCACAGCGTCCTGGCCCCAGCCAGACCACGGCTTTTCAATCCTTAAAACCAGGTGTCCTCAAACTACAGCCCACAGGCCACATGCAGCCCACCGAGGACATTTATCCCGCCCTCGGGGTGTTTTTGCCTGCCAGTCCTGCTTAGCAGCTGACTCGTCCCGGGCCCACAGTGCGCTCGCTCGCATGTGTGGAATGTGTGCCGCACTCTCCAACGGCCCTCCAACGGTCTGAGGGACAGTGAACTGACCCCCCGTTTAAAAAGTTTGCGGACCCCTGCTTAAAACACTTTAGGGCCTGAAAAGTTAAAAATGAGTTTGCTTTTTAAATTTTTTTCACCGATTCTCGCAGAGGATATTATTGGCCAGAGAAGCCAAAATAAATACATGGGCTCAAATACAGCTTAAGACTAAAGTTGGGGAAATGCTTATTTTTTTAGATCAGGACTAAAAATGAAATTATGAAACAAATAATAATGAAAATGGGGACAGCCTTTTGTTAGTGTCTATGGTGTCAATGTCGCTGTGCTCCGCTAGGCACAGTGACATCTGGCCGGGACCGTAACCACTGATGGAGTTTTTTCTTTGATTTTTGACACCTCTTTTTTGCTTTTCTTTTCAGAATTAGTCTCATATGATAGATGTAATTTTGTATTTTTTTTTTTACTTAACATTATAACAGCCTTTTTCTATGTCATTAAGTATTTTTAGTTTTCATGGCTAAACTTCCATCCTGTGGTTGTAATTTATGTATCATTGTTTAGAATGATTTGTTTTTTTTAATTCTTCCATGTAATGAATAATGTGGGGAAAGTATCTCTGCTGATGATTTTCTATGGCTTTCCCACTTTTCCTTGGGGTGCAGGGCGCCAGGCAGGGGGAGCCTCTTTCCGGCAGGACCCACCAGTCGATGCCCCCAGCAGGGCAGGCAGAAGCCGTTACCCTGTTGTAGATCATGTGGAATATAATTATTTTTACAATATTTGTGATTCAAGAAAAGAGTTATCTTATTTTTAAATTTTTAAGGAATCTACCACTATATTTAGCATAGCCTTTGCCAGAAAATTCTGGAAGAAGGGCTGGCTAGCAGGTTAAGGGATGCCTTTTTAATTTTTGAGAATGCTCTCGCTTGCTGAGTGTTTGAGGGAGTGTCCTCCCTCCCAGACTGGCCTGAGAAATGACTTTTTCCCCACAGCTGAGTGAAGGAATAGGCCACCGTGCAGAGAGGTGATGCTTCCTGCCAGGCAGAAAATAGAAAGCTCAGATGTCACCCCTGCGGTCAGCGGCAGAGCCCTGAGTCCCAAGCCCAGGCATGCACATGGGAGCTGAAGGGCAGCTCAGGGCCGGCCCTGAGCACGTCATGAAGGGGACAGTTCCTGCGCCTCCCTGGGGCATCCACACATGTGGCTGTCCTCAGACTGGGTGAAGTGGTCAGCAGTCCTCAGGCAGCTCCATGTGTCCAGCAATGCTGCTCCCTGAGCCCCATGTTTTTGCTGCCCCAGACACTCAGTCCTGTTCACCTTTGAATCCCACGGTGAGCTCAGCGCAGGTCTGACTCAGCCAGCAGGGCCCACATGCACTTGTCTGGCCCCTCAGCTTGTGGCATGTCCTCATGGTTTACCCTCAGGACAGTGGCGGAGACTTCTTCCTGGTCACTAGCTATAATCGCTTTGGACAGCAAGATGAGCTCCCTAATTCTGGCAGGGCCCCATGCATGCGGGAGGGTCATGGGGCAGGGTAGCCTTGTGCCTCTTGCCCCACCTCTGCAGCACGGCCCTCTGGGTGCCCAGTTGTCCCTTCAACCTGGGCGAAACCTGCCCTGGATGCCTGGCCCTAGGTAAGCTCCGAGGGGCTCCTTTTCACGGCCTGTTCACGGAGGCTCTCTCTGCATAACAAGCACTGCCCATGACCAGGTGTTTAGTTGATTTAATTTCCTGGGAGCTGATGGTCCCTGAGATCCTACAGTTGTTTCTGTCCTCATAAGTGCACAGGCTGCCTTTCCCATAACCCATTGATGGCAATTTCGCGAGCCCAGGGCTGTCAGTGCTGCTTGCCTCTGAGCCTGTGCTCCCCGAGAGGAGGGCCCTTGTCCTGGTCACCTCAGCCAGACCTCCAGGAAGCCGTTCACACAGCAGACATCTGTTCACAAACGTCCAGTGACAGGTGAACTGGGAGACTATAGAGTAAGGACCCGGAGGATCAATCTTGACCTTTGAAGCCCTGAAATTTGCTAGTTTTTAAGTCCTTAATTAAGTGGGCTTTTAAAAAATATCACCTAAAAATGTATAATAATGCAAAATAAATCTAGTTATAATTTTTTGATTAGAAAATCTTACCCTTGATTTATTCTGTAGCCCAAAAAATGAATAAATAAACAATTTATTATACTTTAGGGACATTTTGTTAGAGCAATTTTGCCATTATAGGCATATCTCATTTTATTGGGCTTTGCAGATATTGCATTTTTTACAAATTGAAAGTTTGCGGCAACCCTGCATTGAGCAAGTTTATCAGTGCAATTTCACCAACAGCATGTGCTCCCTTTGTATGTCATGTTTGGTAATTCTTGCAATGGTTCACGCTTTTTCGTTGTTATTGTACGGTCTATGTTAGTCTGTGATCAGTCGTCTTTGACGGTACTGCTGTAATTGTTTGCAGGCAGCACGAACTGCACCCATATTAGATGGCAACCTTCGTCAGTAAGGGTGTTCCGACCCCGCCGACCAGCCTCTCCCCCACCCCTCTCCCCTACTTTGGGCCTCCCTATTCCCTGAGATGCAACAGTGCTAAAATTAGGCAAATTAATAACCTTTCAATGACCTCCCAGTGTTCAAGTGAAAAACAGAGTCTCACATCTGTCTCTTTAAGTCAAAAGCTAGAAAAGATTAAGCCTAGTGAGGAAGGTATGTGGAAAGCCCAGACAGGACAGAAGCCAAGTCTGTAGCACTAAACATTTTTCCATGCCATGAATGCAAAGGAAACACTCTTGGAGGAGATAAAAGTGCTACTCCAGTGAGCACATGAGTGATAAGAAAGCACAACACCCTAGGTGCTGATATGGAGAAAGTGTGAGTGGTCTGGACAGAAGATCAAACCAGCACAACATTCCCTTAAGCCAAAGGCTAGTCCAGAGCAAGGCCCTGACTCTCTTCAATTCTGCAAAGGCTGAGAGAGGCAAGGAAGCTGCCAAGAAAACTCTGACCCTAGCAGGGGTTGGTTCATGAGATTTAAGGAAAGAGGCCGTCTCTACAACATAAACTACAATGTGAAGCAGCAGGTGCTGATGCAGAACCTGCAGCAAGTTACCCAGAAGATCACTGACGAAGGTAGCTGCACTAACAACAGATTTTCAATGCAGACAAAATGGCCGTATATTGGAATGAGATGCCATGTAGTACTGTTATAGCTAGAAAGGAGAAGTCACTGCCTGGCTTCAGAGCTTCGAAGGACAGGCTGACACTCTTGTTAGGGGCTAATGTAGCAGATGACTTTATGTTGAAGCCACTGCTCGTGTATGATTCCAAAAATCCTAGGGCCCTTAAAAATTACACTAAATCTACTCTGCCTGTGCTCTGTAAATGAAACGGCAAAGCCTGGATGACAGCACATCTGTTCACAGCATGGTAGCTGAATATTTTAAGTTCACTGTTGAGACCTACTATTCAGAAAAGAAGATCCCTTTCAAAATATTACAGCTCACTGACTATGTACCTGTCACCCCAGAGCTCTGGTGAACATGTGCAAGGGGATTAATGTTGTTTTCATGCCTGTTAACACCATACCCATTCTGCAGCCCATGGGCCAAGGAGTGCTTTTGACTTTCAAGTCTTATTAGTTAAGAAATGAGTGATATGTGCAGCATTTGGGGGATGGTCACCCTTGAAGCTCTGACTCGAGGGGGGCGGGGGGGTTTGGGCAATATACGTAATCTTAACATTTGTACCCCCATAATATGCTGAAATTAAAAAAAAAAGAAATATATCTCACTAGGCTACAGCTATCATCTATAGTGATTCCTCTGATGGATCTGGGCCAAGTCAATTGACCACCTTCTGGGAAGGACTCATCCTTCTAGATGCACTAAGGACACTCATGATTCTTTGGAGGAGGTCAAAATATCAACATTAACGGGAGTCTGGACGAAGTTAATTCCAACCCTCATCATGACTTTGAGAGTTTCATGCCTTCAGTGGAGGACGTCACCGCCAGTGTGGTAGAAACAGCAAGAGAACTAAAGGTGGACGTGGACCTTGAGGATGGGCTCAACTTGCTGCTGTCTCACAACAGAGCTTCAACCGATAAGGAGTTGGTTATTACGGATGTGCAGAGCATGTGATGTCTTGGCATGGAATCTACTTCACACAGATGCTGTGAACATTGTTGGAATGACAACAAAGGATTTAGAATGTTCTGTCTACTTAGTTGATGAAGCAGCAGAGGGATTTGAGAGGATTGAGTCCAACTTTGAAAGAAGTTCTACAATTAGCAAAATGCTACCAAACATCACATACTACAGATAGACCTTTTGTGGAAGGAAGAGTCCACTGATGCAGGAGACTCTGCCACTGTCTGATTTTCAGAAATCAGCGCAGCCACCCAAAACTTCAGCACCCACCACCCTGATCAGTCCACCAACACCACCAGCACCACCAGTCCATCCAACACCACTAGCACCACCAACATCGAGGCAGGATCCTCCACCTGCAAAAGGATTGTCACTTGCTGAAGGCTCAGTTGATCATTAGCATTTTTAGCAGAAAAGTATCTTTTAATTAAGGTGTGTACACTTTTTGTAGGCAAAATGTTATTGCATACTTCATAGACTATAGTATAGCATAAACATAATTTTTATATGTACTCGGAAACCAAAAGCTTCATGTGACTTGTTTTATTGTGGCATTTGCTTCACAGTGGTGGTCTGGAACCAAACCCACAGTATCTCTGACGTATGCCTGTACTCAAGTTTTAGTTCTGGATCATTGTATGAAGTGACTTTCAATTTTAAAATCACAGAAATTCAGGCTTGAAATGGCCATTAGATATTTTGCAACTGGAGCCTGTGAGTACTTTCATTTGTCCTGCGCACCTCCAGTTGGGCGCCTTTGCAGGTTTACTGATGGCCTCTTGCTGCTGCTTCCAAGAACCCAACCTGGCAGAATGGCTAGAACGGGCAGACAGAGGAAGCTCTGAAAGCACGTCTTCAACACAGCCCAGGTGAATGTGTGTCGGTTCTGGTAGAGAATTGCAGTGATGCGGTCCCTGCCTTCCAGAGACAGGTGTTGACATGGGCACATATGCGGCATAGTACAGTGTACCTGATCTTGTAACCTGGGAACGTTGCAATGAGATCAAGAAGGAGTGAGCAGGTGGCATGGCTGGACTCCCAAATCAGTGTCTTTAGACCAATTTGGAAACTCATCCACTTGTTTTAAGTATTTGGTAGAGAATCACATATAGGCAAGATTGAAATTATCACAAACTACTCTGGCCAGGTAGAGGATGATATGCTGCTACAGACTGCTGAAAAGATGTTCAGTTACACTAATTATTATTTTTTACTTATTTCAGTATATTATGGGGGTACAAATGTTTAGGTTACATATGTTGCCCTTCCCCTCTCCCCCACGAGTCAGATTTTCAAGTGTGTCTATCCCCCAGACGTTGCATGTCTCACCCATTATGTATGTATATACCCATCCCCTCCCCCCACCTGCTGGACGCCCAATAAATGTTATTCCTATATGTACACTTAGGTGTTGATCAGTGAAAACAGTTTGCTGGTGAGTACATGTGGTGCTTGTTTTTCCATTCTTGGGATACTTAGTAGAATGGGTTCCAGCTCTATCCAAGAAAATACAAGAGGTGCTAGTTCACCATTGTTTCTTATAGCTGAATAGTACTCCATGGTATATATATACCACATTTTATTAATCCATTCATGTATTGATGGGCACTTGGATTACTTCCACATCATTGCAATTGTGAATTGTGCTGCTATAAACATTTGAGTGCATATGTCTTTTTTATAAAATGTCTTTTGTTCTCTTGGGTAGATGCCCAGTAATGGGATTGCTGGATCAAATGGTAGATCTACTTGTATCACTTTAAGGTATCTCCATATTGCTTTCCACAGAGGTTGTACTGGTTTACAGTCCCACCAGCAGCGTATGACTGTTCCTATTTCTCCATATCCACGCCAGTGTTTATTGTTTGGGGACTTTTTGATAGAGACCATTCTCATTGGAGATAAATGACATCTCATTATGGTTTTGATTTGTATTTCCCTGATGATTAGATATGTTGAGCATTTTCTCATATGTTTATTGGACATTATTCTGTCTTCTTTTGAAAAGTTTCTGTTCATGTCCTTAGCCCAGGTTTTGATAGGGTTGTTTGATTTTTTTCTTGCTGATTTTCCTGAGTTCTAAATAGATTCTGTTATCAGCCCTTTATCAGATGTGTAGCATGTGAAAATGTTCTCTCATTCTGTTGGCAATATCATTTTTACTTTATTTCATGGCACTTATAATGTGTTATACTATACATGTTGACCTTAATTTAAGAAATGGCTTGGACATAAATGTTCCAACTTTGACATTTTGTAAGATGAAAATTAGAAGAGTTTTATTTAGTCCCAGCTCTGGCTTTGATTAGCTGTAGGACCTGGTCCATGGTGTTTTCATGTACATAAATTACAGACAAACAGTGCAGGCTTTCCAGGCTTCGTCTGCTTCCTGCATCATTCAGTTGCCACATGGTCCTTCACACAAGGAGTCATCACGACGTTTCCCCTCTGCAGTGAAAGCACAAGGCTGTTTCATCTTCTCCAGCCCGAGTGAGGCACGGGCTTTGATGCTGTCTCCGTCACTGCACAGTTCCGCCTGTGTACCAGACTCTCCTCCCAACAGCTCCCCGAAGGTGCATAAATGCTCGGGGCTTCCTCACTTGTGGTGTCGTATGATGCAGCTCACATACGCATCCTGGAAATGCTTGCTGGAAACATTGCTTCCTGCTTGTGAAGTGAAGGATGCTGAGTAGGACAATCAACTAGGAAAACATACGAGAACAATGTCCACATGCACGCACACCGTGTTAGGTTTTGCTCTTTCTAGACATGTGATCCATAACGAAGTAGCATGGCTTTTCCTCGGAGGCGTCTTCTGGACGCCCACCCTGGTACCCATTGCCCACCCCACATGCAGTTGTCTGTGCAGAGCAGCACCTGCCATGCCCGAGGGGAGCTGCCTGCCAAAGGAGCCCACAGCCTCTGCAGAAGCACGAATGTGTTGCAGCGTCCTGAGAGCTGTGAAGAAGCCTTATGTGAGGAACAGTGGGGCAGAGCAGAGCAGCGACGCCAGCCTCCCGGGTGCCAGCCTCTTCTCAAGGGAGTGTCTCCAGCTGCCTGTGCGGGAGAGCAGCGCTGGCATGCACGGTCCATGTCACTGTGTTGCACAGCCCTGGCCCTGCTCACCAGGAGGCTGATGGGCAGACACCATCAGTGCCTAAGCACAGAGACCTCTGGAAAGGAGACCAGCCCTGGGACTGAGGCCACACCGCAGAGGAGGCATCTAGAAGCAGAGATGCAAAGTGTGAATGGGAGTCGGCAGGCCTGGGGCGGGAGAGAGTAGGTGGCGGAATGGGACCCAGCAAGAAAGAAAGGAAAGCGGCAGCCACCACCCTGCTTCAGCTGGGAGAGGAGAGAGTGGCAGGGAGGGGAGAGCCCCATGGTGGAAGGTCACCTAGGTAAGGCCAGGAGTTAGGACAGCAGGTGCGAAGGTGAGCGTGTGGGCATGGCCAGATGCCATAGGGCTCAGGGTGGTCCTCTCAGGAAGACAGAGAGAGAAGGGGGAAAGGGGGGAGGGAAGAGAACAAGGCTGGAGAGCGTTGTCCTGGGGAACCACGATGCTTTAGCAAGAACGACTGTCCGCTGTGGTGGGTGCGTCAGAGGAGGGCAGAGTGAGTGCCAAGCTGCTGCAGAGCAACCCGGGCCAAAGGCCCAGCCTGACAGAGGCAGTGAGGAAGAGGTGGGGAGAAGGCGAGGGCGTGGGGGGCATGTAGGCGGTGGGCACAGGGGACACAGATGCTGCCTGCCCCGGCTAGAGGAGAGTCCAGTCCTGAGTCAGGTATTGCTATTCTCAGTCACACAACTCAGTACAAGGCAGGGTATTGGAGGCTGTAGAACACGTTTAATATGACTTTATCGTGCTGCATTTTCACACTCTTCGAATCCTTTGTGGAAGGAGGTAGGTGGTCCAAACACTTAAACAGCTCATGGGTGCTCTGACGTAAGCACATGAGAACCGAAGCTCGATGCGAGTGAAGACACGGCAGGAGTTGCTGAGCTGGGTGTGTAACTAGTCCTTCTCGTGCAAATCCTATCTGCTTTCCTTGGTACCTGCGTCTAGTTAGTCTAAGTCCAACCACATTAGTGTTCTTCATTTCAGTCACTGGGGCATGAAACCCAAATGCACTGGCTGAGGTAAGGTGCCACCGTGCTATGGCCTTTCTCACCTCGAATACCACGGTGAGTGCCTTGGTCTGAGATAGGACGAGGTCATGGAACAGCCACTCTCTGCATGTCCCTATCCGCTGCTGGATACCCGGTGTCAAGTGCTCCTTCTCATTGCTTATCTTCCCAATTTATAAGATGTGATAACTTCCAAAACGCACAGGCATTTTTTAGGCAGAGCAACATACACAGGTGGTGAGCCTCCCACTAGGTTTGAGCTACACCTGCTCCACAGCCTCAGCATTCGGCCAGAACAATCACCTGGCCCTGGAGATACCACCCGGTCACCCAGCGCCAGCCAAGGGGAGGCACCAGCAGGAGGTGGCAGCCAGCAAATGCAGACCAGGCCTCGCAGGTTAGCCTGCAGCGGACCATGTTTGCAGACGCAGAGACTGATCATGTCACGTGGAAGGACTGGGAATGGTAGCAAAACTGATAGGTGGTTCCTGGCTAGATGGTGAGAAATTGTTTTTCTGTGAAAGCCACTTTAGGAGGAACAAAATTATTGTGGGCTGCAGATCTTCCCCTAGAGGTTGGCCCTCGCTGCAGGTCCCTCGCTGGGACCGGACCCAGAGCATACAGAGGGCACATCATCCCTCGGCGAGGCCTGGGCCCCCCCAGTGGCCCATCTGCTCCGAGAGCAGCAATAGGAGGCCAGGACTACGGACAGGAGCTGCCTCTTCTCCCTCGGGTCCCAGCCGTTGGAGGGCGGGATGGGGCAGGATCCAGGCAGCCTGAGTTTAGTCCTTTCCGAAGGTGGCTGATGTTCACTCTGGGCCGTCTCATGAGGCAGGTGGACCCAGGAAGCCAAGAGCACACTATTTTGAAAGTACATCTAAGCACCCCACTTTATTATAATATCTAGCCTTTTTGTGTCAGGATTTTTAGCCATAAGATGCTATGACACCTATTGACTGTGGATTTCTTCATTTGTCATGTCAGCATCTATCTAACACTGAGATGCTAACATCCCCAAAGGGGCCCACGCTCTGTGCTGATCCTCACTCATCTCTATTTAGTGCCTGATTTATAATTTATGAGACTGACCTACTTCCCAACAGAACATGTGAGGAACCCACTGCAATAGGAACTGTTAAAGGAAAGCCATCCAATGCTAGAGCGAAGGGGCCTTAGCAACCGCGTGAGCTGGTCAAACCCCACCCCTGATGGCCCAGTAAAAATTTCTAGGGATCGAGTACGTACAGGGCCGGGCAGGGATGCTCCAACGGGGGCAGCAGCTCCTGGAGCTCTTCTGGCTCCCACAGAGGCCCTGAGGTGCCTCGTCACTGCCCCACGATTCCAGAAGATGAAGATGAAGACCCGCCTGGGGGCCTGGTTAAGGATGGGTGACCAGAGACCCTAGTGGGACCCTAGTGATGGAAAGCCACCCACACGGCAGACAGGCTTAAGATCCAGCAATTCTCCCTGGACCAGTGTCTTCTTCCCAAGTGAAACGTCTTAAGAAGCTTTGCGTTTTGAAGGACTAAGATTTATCTGTATGCATATAAGGAAGAAGGGGTAGGCAGTTCCTAAGAAAATTGATAAGAAAAAATTATTGTCTATTTAGTATTATTAAATATGGAAACATAAAATGGCTTTAGGTTATGGTAGCAGCATCGTTTATATTCGACCAACTGATAAGTTGAAGTGCAATAGTTTTATTTTCAAGCTGAGAAAGCACCTACCTAGATTTGACAGGCAATAGCTGCTGCTTCCTCTTCCTCAGCAAATCTTTTTGCACAGACACAAGGGAAACGATGTTGTATTTCTCTGAAACAAACACAAGTTCTACAGCTCAGATCCCATCTGGGAGTGCAGGTCTGGCTCATTTCAAGATGTTCTGTCAGAGCGTGCTACCTTCCCACAGGTGACGGGAGAAACCCTGGGTGCAGGAGCAAGTTGCTGCTGCCTTATCGGACAGCGCACACATGAGACCCAGAAGATGGGTTGGAGCCTTTTCAGAAAAACATCTCATGCTCACCTTTAATGAGTGATGTGCTCCTTAAAACAAAAATAGATCAACAAAAATCACGCGGAGGACCTACGTGTGCCATGGCTACACTGTAAGATAGTCTTTCTCCAGGGACTGAGGGCTTCTCAGGAATCTGTAGATAGAGAAGTGAATGTTTGGTGACCTGCCTCTCAGGAGTCGGTGCCAAAGAGGCAGACAGGGCTGCCCACTGCTCTACGTCTGTTGTTCGTAGGTAGGTAGGTAGGTAGGTAGGTAGGTAGGTAGGTAGGTAGGTAGGTAGGTAGGTAGAGTTAGATGACAGGCGGTGGGTGGATGATAGAGGTAGGTAGATGACAGAGGTAGGTAGGTAAATGATAGGCGAAGTTAGCACACCCCAGCCACTGTGCTCATGCTGTGGACAGCAGCACCCTCTCTGTGCCATCCACGCTACCACAGCCGCTCTGATTGGACATCCCAGTGGGCACAGCCACTGCTACAGCCACATGGGCATCCTCATGGCCCGAGGGCACCCTCCCCGCTCAGATAGATACTCCTGAGACAGATGAGACAGAGATGCCGAGCTCAAGGAACCAGAGAGACTGCGAAAGGAGGATGGGCACACAGTGAGCTTATGAACTGTTCTCAGCACACCTTTCCCATAAGATTCTACTCCACTTCCAGTCAGAACAAACGGAGTTTTCTTTTGCTTTTCACTAGATTACTGTGTAAAAAGGACAATTGCATGTTCAAAACTAGCATTGCCTGTCACAAGAAAATCTTATATCCTGTCAGTTGAGTTTAGAAACAAGAGAAAGTTGTGCTGTGAATGACGAGGTGTGCGGCCTTGAGTGCAGCGTCCCCAGACAGGTCAGGAAGAGCATTAACGCCACAAATATGTGGCCCGTCGTATTTCCACGTGTGGTGTGTTTCAGAGCAGGGACATCACCGTGAAGAGTGATCACTGTGAAACGTGCTTTCCTGGAACAGGTATCCCCAACAGGCGTTTGATAGCAAGTGGGTGGAATCAGAGTCACTGTGTCGCTGCGTCCAGCTGACACATTGCCTAAGCGTGGTGGGAAGCCACGGTGCACGCGGGTTACACTCCGGCAAGACCAGCAGACATAGCAGCTTGTAACTCACCATTGCCACAGAATTCCTTGAGAGCAGGGAAATACCGCGGGGAAAGCATCTCTCAATCCTCCTTGTGACGACCAGACGTTAAGGCTCCTTGTTCACGGGCTGACCCCCACGAAACCAGCGAGCAGCTTTGCGAGTCTGCGTGGAGGACGAGTCCCACGCAGCTGGTGACAGCTTCTTGGAGGCGCACACTGACGCACACTGAGGAGTTCGCCACTGTGGAGGCGCACCCTGCCCAGCGAGCAAGGGCGAGGGTGCTTGTGTATGTGTGATTTGTTACGTGTAATACGTTCACGTATGATCATGGCACGATCCAATTTTCCGAGCTGGGGACGTTCGGGTGTCTCTTCCCACCACCAAGCCTGGAGTGCAAATACCACAGTCCTTCCAATGGCTAAATTTTAAATATTTCACATTGAATAATTTCGTACCGACCACATCAAGGCAAACTACCTTGTCCTGGAATATCTAAGGAAGGGGAATCTAGTGTGCATTGGAATGTTGACAGGGACTCTTGGCCTTTTGTTTTTCTGTATTTTCTTATGATTTTTCCCAGGGGCAAACGTGTAGCTATCAGAGTTACACTTCCTAGGCAGCTTGTTTCTCAGTTCTTCATATCGTCTGACTATTGTGACCCACGGTAGTAGAAGGGAAAGAGAACGGTGACAGTGTCACTCAGGTATTAACCTAAGCACCTGTGAGAGTGTAAAGTGGAGCAGTTGTTTGCAAGGCCGTCCCCACAGTGGCCGTCACGGACGCGAGGGGGCTGTCCCCACAGTGGCTGTCACGGACGCCTGGGGGGCCGTCCCCACAGTGGCTGTCATGAGACAGAGGGACGGACCCCATAGTGGCTGTCATGGACATCGGGCACACCAGACAAGGTTTCTTCGTGTCTACTAAAAGTACAGACTGGATGGTCTGTGCCACTGACATTAAACGTGACCCAGCAGCTGTCCGAGCAGGAGTGTTGGTGTCGACCTGTCCGTGCTCAGACAGTGGACAGCCTCCCGCACGGGTGCACTCTGTTGCCAGCAGTGGTCTCTGCACGTGTCCCTGTGAGCTGATGTGTCCAGGAGGTTTGAGGAGCAGTGAGCGCCAAAAGTGCTTGCACAGACAGGTCCCCAGCAGGCATATTTTTCTGACTAATGTTAATTTCAGTGTTTACTTTGGCCTGGCAGTGAGGTGCTTGCTTGGAAGGTCGAGCGTCTAGCCTCATGCTACCTGGTGCTTTGACCCTGCCGAGCCCCTTCGTTTTCCAGGTGAAAGATGGATTAAGTGATTCGTCCGTTTCCTCCTTTTTCTAGACTCCTACTGTCCCGAGGGTGTCCAACAGCAAGTAGTGTCATCAGTCACTGCCCTGTAATGAGCTGGACCCTTCAGGAAGACTTATCCAAGGTCTGAGGTTTTCTTGCTAAAAGGCAGCCTCACTTAAAGAGCACTGGCAGTCTCAGTGTGTTCATATAGCGCCCTGGTTGGTGGATCTTTCCAAAGGGTAGATGGGACAGCGGTTGGAATAATCGTCTTCACTTTACCAACCTTGTAGTCTTATAAATGGAAGGTCATTAAATAATGTGTATAGGCAGAAGAGAAGCAGGACACATTTCAAACGTGGACAGAACCATACCTAAAGACTAGTAGGCCAGGACCAGAAACGTCAGCTCAGCCAGTGAGTGGAAGGAGAGTGTTGAAGCCCCGCTCCCTGCTGGGCACAGTGGGGCTGGAATAGCTAACACAGGCAAGGTCTCTAGAGCCAGGAGAACATAGCTACACTGCGGCAGTGAGACAGGCACACATGGAGGGGCCGAGCGCAATAGAAGGACCTTCACGAAAAGAGACTGATTGTCCAGCGGTGCAGTAGGCAGAGCAGGTAGTCTTGGCTCTGGGATGACCAGGGATGACCCGATGGGGGAGGCGGACCTGAGGTGGGTCTTCCCAGGTCAGCAGGGGAGGAGTTTCCAGGCAAGGAGACTCATGCATGACACAGACCACGGAGCGGAGCGAGGATGGGCGGACACACTGTTCAGTGAGAGTGAAGACAAGTGACAACCATAGTGGGGATGAATGTGGGTGTGAGGTGTGGTCTAAAACAGGATAGGAAAGGTGTAGCCAGATTTTTAAAGGTCTTAAAGATCAAGGAGACCATGTCTGAGCCCAGACGAAGGATGGACATGTCTTCAGCTCCTGCTGTCTCACCAGCTCATCCAGGTGACAGCACGGCCAGGTCTTCACAGGCAGAAATGTGCCGGGAACAGTGATGGGAGAGCGGGAACCACAGCAGTTCAGAAGGGGAAGGTGGATGCTGAGGATAGTGCAGCCCAGCAAACCCAGCCCCGCTAGCAGAAAGCAGATCTCATGCAGCTTTGAAGATACCTGAGAGCAACCGGTCCTCCTGGGGAAGCCCCTCAGCTGGGGGCTCAGGGCTGCCGGTGCTTCTGGAGGTAGAGGTGTGGTGGGTCTGAATGCAGCAAGACCGACCGCATGGACACCTGTCTGCCTCTCTGCTCCATGAGCCAGCTCACTCCCACCCTGGGCAGGTAAGGTGCCTGGACAGCGGTTCTCTAGGGCATAACGGAAGGTTCGCCACCTGTGTCACTTGGTCAGGGAGGACAGACAAGAGGACTCGTGGGTGCCTGTGCCTGGATGTTGGGACCTGAGTGTTCCTGGCTCTGACTTGAGTGTGTCGTCTGTGGTGTCGCACCTGCAGTGGGCGCTCTCGGGAGCCTTCTCCAGGAAGTCTGATTGGCCCACAAGGAAAATACACCTGCTTCCTGGTGGGGCTTCCTGACAAAGCAGCCACTGCGTGGAGCTGAGGCTCAGGGTCACCACAGAGCCCCAGCCAGGGGATAGCACTCTGGATACATGGGACAGCTCTAAGATGAAGACAAGGCACAAAGCGAGGTGGAGAAAATAGAGATCATGTCCAGAGAAAAAGTTCCTGAGAGAAAGTTGTAATATTCTCTAGGTAAAGGGGAGATATTTTACTTAGAAAACAATTAAGAGTTCTAAAGAATTTAGAAAACTAAAAGAAAGAAATAAACACTCAAAAGGATTGAAGATAAAGTTGGAGAAATATCCCAGTTAGAAGGGCAAAATTATAAAAAAAAAAATAAGAAAAAGAAGATGAGACAGAAACAGTCCCGGAAGCACAACATTCAGATAACAGTAATTCCCTGAAAAGACAACAGAGAAAACAGTTGGGATAACACAGCAAAAGAGGGAATTTGAGGAACCCTCTGAACTTCTAGATCAGCACAGCCCTGTATACCCAGCCCAGAGGCAAAAAACTCGTCCGGCAGCCTCAGAGCCTGGGCCCAGCAGACCCTGAGCTTCCCAGGAAAGAAAGAGAGGGCAGGCTACGTACAAAGGATCAGAAATCTGACTAGTGTCAGACTCTCTGACACCATCACAGGAAACCAGAACTCAAGGAACAGACTGTTTGAGGGAAAGTCCTTTGCAGTCTAGACTTACACATCCAGGCAAACCATCAGTCAGTTTTCTGCAAGGGTGGAACGATGCCATCTCCCAATAAGCAAAGTTTCGGAAATGAGCTGTCTGTGCCCCTTCTCAAGAAGCCTAGAGCATATGCTCCGCCAAGGTGAGAACATACGAGACCCCACCGGGAGAGGTTGGTCCTTGGGGTTCCGAGGTGGACTAGGGCCTGGTGTGTCCAGATGAGAGAGCAGGTGAGGCTGAAGTCGCAGCCTCTCCACAAAGATGAGCTTGACGGAGTGCCTGGGGGTCTGGACTAAGGCAGGAGCTTGCACACCCAGGGACAGGGTGGAAATCCATGAATAAGGACATATTTAGAAAATTAAAATATATTACTACAGAAAAAATGAAAGGCAGGAAAAAAAAGCTGGCCGTCATTATTGGCTCTGCGGGAGTTCCGGAGTCCTGAGGGTGTGGCTGTTGCTGGGAGACGAGGGGCAGGGAGTTCTGGTGGGAAAAGTGCCTCACTGTTCAGGACAGGAAGCCGGCAGACAGCCAGGAAATCATGGCAGCGTTTGCTTGGAGACGTTGCCGTGAACCCCAAGAGTGGGCTTAGCTTCCGTGACGGCTACTTTGGGGAATAGAAGTCCTCTGAGGGGAAATCTGGAGGATTAGGGGTTTTCAAATTTGTCGACTCTTTAAATTATGTGCAAATCAAACCTAACTTAAAAACAACTATTGGAATATAGATATGATTCGGTGTGAAAAAACTACGGAAGAAATCTGAATAGAGGACGGTAAAAAAGTGGCAGTTCGAGAAAATGTGTTTGGTTTCACATGGGGTTTTAGCACCAGGAGGAGACTGGGTGTGGCCCTGTGTCAGGAGGAAACACAGATGTGGGGGCCGAGAGCCCTGGTGAGGAGGCAGCGCCTGGCGCAGGAAGCCACCCCTGGCCACCCCTGCCTCCCAGGGACCTGAAAACACGCACACCTGCCCCCCACCTCTGCCATCTTCCACCTGAGGGCCGCCCTCGGGGACACGTGCATCAGACTGAGTGAGAACATACTCAGTGTGTCACATAAAATGGTGACCGTTCCGAGTGTCTCCTCCTAGAATGTGCTTGGAGTCTGACCAGAGTGGCGGTGCTCGTTGGAAGAGAGATGCTCCGCACGGAGGAGGAGCTCCTTGGTGCTCACAGGTGCGCGGGGCCCGGGAACACTCTGGGAGTGTGTGCAGAGAGGAGGGCACGTAAGGATCTCAAGACTTTAAAAAAAATATGAGAAACGATCTCAGCAGCCAGAGTTTGGAGATGCGCAGGTCTCGCTGTGCTTGGCCCGGGGAGCACCAGGGCGGACTGGCGGTGACCAGAGAGCCGCCTTACTCCTCATTGAGTTGGAAAAAACTAGTTCTCTTGAGTTTAAAGACATTAAAGTCAGTGATTACTTTATGTTTTATTTAAATCTTTGAATTACTATTCAAGGCAATAAATATTTAATAAAAGGCTACACCATTTAAGTGATTTAAAAAAGGTATGGCAACAGAGTGAGACTCTGTCTCAAAAATAAATGAATAAAATAAAAATGAAAAAGGTTAAAAACCAAGCCCCTTCCTTCCACAAACTGAAATTTTTTTTTTTAAATTCTCTAAGCAGGAAGGTGAAGTACATATTTTGAACAAATATTCCTTGAATAGAACATTTACATCAAGTTTAAACTAAAAATATACATAATTTTCAAGTCAGCCAGACTTTTTTTTTTTTTTTTTTTTTTTGAGACAGAGTCTCGCTTGTTGCCCAGGCTAGAGTGAGTGCCGTGGGGTCAGCCTAGCTCACAGCAACCTCAAACTCCTGGGCTCAAGCAATCCTGCTGCCTCAGCCTCCCGAGTAGCTGGGACTACAGGCATGCGCCACTATGCCCGGCTAATTTTATATATATATTAGTTGGCCAATTAATTTCTTTCTATTTTTAGTAGAGACGGGGTCTCGCTCTTGCTCAGGCTGGTTTCGAACTCCTGACCTCGAGCAATCCGCCTGCCTCAGCCTCCAGACTTTTGTTAACAAGACTGTACAGAGGACAAAAGAAATTAATTAAGGAAGAATATAAAAATTATTTAATATAATATTAAAAATTAAGAAACCATATCATGTACTTAAAACTGAATTTGGTTATATTAGTAGGTATGTTGTTGAAAAGTTTTACCAGGAATAAGTTAGAAATGCTAGCTGTTCAGTAGAATAATTTGGTGATTTAAATTATTTCTGAAGTATCTTAACTCCTTTTACATACTCTGCAAACTTACAAGAATAACCCTTTAAGGGCTTAGTGGTAAGAGGGACATCAAACGTCCTGGAGACCCGACGTGAGAGACGCAGGAAGACGCGGGGACTCGGGAAGCCCGGGGTGCTAGCCGCAGGACGTCCACGTGGCTCAAGCACTGGGCGCTGCCGTTCACCCAGCTGATGAGGAGGGTGAGGCTGAGGGAGATTACATGGTTGTCCAGGGTCACAGCAGGTTGCTGACATGCATGTCCTGAGCAGTCACATATTGCACACATGTGGCCTGTGTGCCTCAGACGCAGTGACAGCTGCAGCCTCCTTTCATACTCCCTGATCTGCCCCTTCGCTCGGGGCCACCTGCCAAGCCTCTGTGCGAGGCAACTCCCCTCCAGCCCAGACGGTCCTCCCTGGCCCCCAGGGGTCCCGGGGTCTGTGAGTGGCTGTGTCTGCTGCGCGTTTTCCGATCCCCACCTCCCATGGCCTGACTGGGCCTCCCACTCTGGGGCCCCCAGTCCTGGCCGTCCCTGGCTCTGCATCCCACTCTTTCTGCGGTCTCTCCCCTCCCCGGACAGCAAATACCCCCAGTCTTCTGTGTCTTCCACATCCGTGGACGCACCAACCCCTGCCACTGACCTGCGCCAGACACTGCATCTCATCTCCTTACCTTACTTCCCACAGCCCTTAGGAGGAGCCCAGCCACCTGCCGTGGCCTGCACCTGTCCCTGTAGCTTCCCGCCCACCGCCCCATGCCTCGCCATCCTGTGCCTGCCCTCTCTCGGGCTCTGCCCTGTCTTTCTCTTTCTCTCTCTCTCCATCTCTCTATCTCTCTGTGTGTCCTTCTGTCTGTCTGTCTGTCTCTCTCTGTCTTGCTCACTCTCTTTCTCACTCTCCTTCCCGCCCCCAGTGCCAATTCCCAGAAGCTCCACCCTCTCTACTAGGTGGCTGTCCCCACCGCATGTCCCAGGAGGTCATAGGCTATGTCTGCGTTGCCCGGTGATACGCTTCCCAAATGAATAAACAAATGAATCCATCTATTTGCCCAGCAAATATTTAAGGAGCCCCTTATATACTTATTATATAATAGGCATTAGAGAAAAATACAGGCTGTTGTTTAAGTGGAGCATTACAATGACCCAATAAGAAAGTAGGGCAAAATTTATATCATTCAGAAATCGGAAAACCAAAGCATGAAGAAAAGGATGTCGCAAATACCTTGTCCAGTGTCACTCAGCTCTGTGACCTTAGACAAGTTACAAAAAATCTCTCTCCCCTCACAATGGGAGGTATAGCAGAATCCACCTTACGGGGTCATTGTGAGGGTGTAGCGGCTCATGTATGCAAAGGTTTTAGGAAGCACAGGCACACAGTAAGTGTGCTGTGAGTGGTGTTGGTCTTAACTGAGCTGGGATTAAAACTCGCTACTCCAGAATTATCTTCAAATACTTTATTTCTAATTATGAAATACCATTCAAATTGTGTTCAAATATTATTCCAATGTAATTATTTTAACCTTGACCCAACTGAGGCCATTCAAGCAGCACAAGAGCAATACCGTCAGTAACAAGAGATTGCAAAGGCCACCCGTGAATCTCTGCATTGGCTTCGGCTCCCTGAGGGTCACCCAGAGGCGGAGACAGGAGGATTCCCACCCCGGCCCTTCCTCCCTGGGTGGCAGCGGGACGGGTGGTTTGGGAGCAGAGTGCACTCCACCAAACCTGCTTTGCAGTTGCTGAGATCTCATCCCGTATTCAAATTAAAATTGGATAAAATGAAAATGTCAAGTAAAAGACCATTAAAAATAGCATGGAAACTGGCCTTGGGAGTGTGGAATGCATGATGTTTGAAATATATGCGTTCATGAGGGAAATCCATCGCAAGTACCCGATTTTCTAGAATAACGATGCAAAAGACTAAGACTTGCTTAAACCAAGTTAACCATGAAAGGATCATAAAAGCTGCAGCAGCTACAAGGCGTTTTGAGGTGTCCGGTGTGCACGGTAACACTCATAGAGCAGCCGGGCCTGGAGGGACCTGCAGATGATCCAGTGCAGTTTGTCCATCTGTAACTGTAAAGTAACTTAGATTAAAACACCAAAACCCAGACTTTTCATTTCTAGTCCAACATTGATTTGCCTTTTCCCTCCAATTAAAGTAACTTGGACTTTATTCTCTGTCACTGGGCACTAGTAAAGTACATGAAGCCCAAGGATAATTTTTATAGAAAAAGATCACTTCTGGGTTTTGTGCCTTGTATCTGCATTAAGAATCATTTTATGGATGTAATCTGGGAAATTACAAGAGATTATTTTTGCCAACATAGAACTAAGAGCTAGCGTGACTTCACAAGTGATCATCTTCACTGTTCCTTTGTAGTTCCAACTGTGGAAACATGCACGGTGTGTTCCCGTGGTAGGTTCAAGGACTGCATGTTGTGTGGGTGGTGTGGCTGTGGCCAGGACATGCGCGCAGACACTGAGTCCCTGGCGATGCCTTGCAGACGCTGGTCTGGCATCCAGGGTCACTGCCGAGCCTCCAGTGTGCAGATCCTCAGCTACAATTGGGGCGTCTCTGAGCCCTCGTCACAGCACCGCCCTGGTCCTCCTGGGATGCAGGCCTTGCACTGCCCTGTCAGTTTTGGAATCTGGAGCTGCCTTCCAAGGCCCAGGCCCTCCCGTCGTCCCTCCTTCTGCCCATTCCCTGGGTATCTGGTGCCTTCCCTTCACCCCTGTCCCCACAGACACGGACTGAGCACCTGTTCCTTCCCAGAGGATGGCTGGGCTCCCACAGACCTGCCCACAGCAGCTCTGCGTGATGAGGGAAATGTTCTGTGTCTGCTCTGCCCAACATCGCAGCCACTGGCCACATGTGGCTGTTGGACACGTGAAATGTGGCTAGTGCTGCTGGGGAATCAAATGTTGATTTTCTTTAATTTTCATCACATAGCTGCATATGGCTAGCGACTGCTGTATTGGACACCACAGCTCAGAAACATAAGAATCAGTTCAACACAGGCCATTTTCTCATTCTCGTGAAGGAAAAAGTACTGGGGCTGAAATTATAGTAGGGTGTGGTAAGTGCTTTCATTTTTAATATAAGGGGAAAACTGTGGCTTATTCGTTCACCAAGTGTTCACTGAGCACCTGCCACGCACAGGCTGGGCCATCGGCATGAAGCCCGCAGCGGTGGGGGCTCAACCACAGTGGGACTGGGGAACGAGGTGACGGCACCAATGCCAAGTGACAAGCTGAGTTTGGACCCTCCCTGCGAGTGGGAGATGTGGGTGAAAGGCCAAGTTCCCTTCACTGAGGTCTCCCCAGGCTTCTGCTTCCCCTTGCTCCAAAGACTCTACCACCATATCCAGGTCTGTGCACAGAGTGAGCCTCCGGGCAAGGTGTGGAGAGAGGACCGCGAGCCCACCTCATGCCTCTGAACAAGCTTCCTGAGGCCGGGCAAGGGAGATGGTATCACTCAGAGCCCAGAGCCTGTGGTTTTCCTTCATTTCCCAGCAATCTGGGTTTATCAAGTGGCCAAAGCGGACCTGGTCACCTGTCCCATGACCACCGTTATACAGGTAGCTTCCGTGCAGAACAGCTGTATCAAAAGTCTGTGGATGCCCTGAAAAGAGAGAGAAGATGGGAAAGTGTAATACTCGTTCTGACCTGCAAAGCCACAACAGATTCTAGAGAAAGGCCCATGCATACAGCTACATTTGCTAGCTATTATTTGGACAGGTACAGAGGGAACACCTAGAGCAGTCTGTGCGCAGAGAGGGCCAGCTCGTGAGGAACTGGGGCTCGGCTCAGTGTCAGGCAGTAGCTCAGTGTGGGACGGGGGTTCAGTGCTGCGTCTAAAACTATCGACCTGGATGCTTCCCTAATATGTGAAAAAGTTGGCGAAAAAAACTCAGAGATCTGTATATTTCATATTTGAAATACTATACAGATAACAAATATTTTTTCTTCAGTTTTGTCTGGTTATAAAAATTAATCTCGTTTTGCCTTTTATGTTTTTAATAGACGATAACATTTAAAAGACAAGTGACCAATCATCCTGGTATTTCAGAGCTGATAGAGCCTTAAAACTCACCTAGTTGCCCTCATTTTACAGATTTAAAAATGTGACATCCATATTGATGAAGGGACTTCCTCCCAGTCACACAGCAAGATGGAAACGAAGCCCCTCAGCCATTGGCACTGCACCATATTAGCATCCCCAAGGGCACAAGATTAATAAGATCGCCCTTACTTGAATGCGAAATATACCCAAGCAGTAAGAAAAAAATAGTTTCCTAAGAAACATGAAAGTGTTGCTAGTGCAGTCTGTCTAAATTGTCTTAGAAATATTTATTGATAGCAGAAACAAACAGGGCATCCAAAACTTTACAGGGCGATGTATTTGCTGGATAACTGAATATCTAAATGATAATAAAAATGTCAGTAACAGTGTGTTATTATCACTGTCATTATTGAACAGCAGCCACCGTCGTTCATCGAGAACCCGGTACATGCCAGGTACCGTACTAGCCTGTTTATATATCTTTTCATTTCCCCTCTAAAGCAGTGATGAGAGCAATGAGTGCAATGAGTATTTTTCTCATTTAATATTTGATGACTTTGAGGTACAGAGTTGAACATCTGTCCAAAGGCACTCAATCAGCAGGACCTGCCATGAGCAGTTCAGACTCACGCATCAAGCCCAAGGTGTCTTGTTGCTGTGCTCGGCCCCGCACCCGCCAACTGCAGATCTGACTTCGCCCCTCCTCTGGTTGGTGGGTGGGTGGTGCTGACTCAGGGCCCTTGGTCCTCCTGGTGTGTCTCACCTGGCTGGAGTCGTGTCTGGCATCCCGTCCCCAGCACCTGCCCGCGGCTCTCCCATCCCCAGCCCTGGGCCGCCTCCAGTCCAGCAGCAGATTTGATTGTGTCACTGAGAACTTAAAGAACTCAACCCCTCATTTCCTGTGTAAAAACCTACAGCCCCGCAATTACCGGTAACAAGGAAACTGTTTGCTGGAAGGCTGGGGTGGGACTGACACTGTCCAAGACGGACGATGTTCCGCAGGACTTCAACCTGGGCAGCTGCCGTCACCACAGCCTTGAAAGGCACTCGAGGTCCGTCTTACTCGAGTAGGTCATTTTTTCTAAAGATACATGTTTATCCTGAGAATATACTAACACAAAACCAAACTTACCCAAAACTTTCACAACATAGACACTTTCTATATGTTACATAAATGTATGTATATGCTCATATAGTGTGCATAAAATATATCTTGGTTTAAATGTATATCACGCACAGTGTATATTTGGTGAATGTTAATTGAATTTGTTATTTTCAATTGCATGTTATGCCTATTATGCAAGTGTTTCGTGAACCAATCTCGTGAATTGATTAGGATCTCCATGTCATTTGGAATTATAGTGACGAGGGACTAGGAGACTGGACGAACTCTTGATGCTAACTAGAGAAATGCAAACTTTTTCCTTGTAGTATCATCTTACTAGCAGGTGTGGGCGAATGCGTGAGAGTGTGTGTGTGTTCCTGTCCTCTGGCAAGGTGCTGGAGATGTTCCTGCTGAACTCTAACCCCCTGACCCAGACTCTCCTGTTCTGACCTTCACAGGTAGTAACACGATCTTCTCCCTCCTCCCCCCACCTCCCCTCCTCCCTTCTCTCCCCCTCCCTCCCTCTCTCTCCCCTCCTCCCTTCTCTCCCCCTCCCTCCCTCTCTCTCCCTCCCTCCCTCTCTCTCCCTCCCTGTTTTTTTCATTAGTGTATATGGTTGTCCCTTGGCAAAAAAAAGGAAAACACAAGATAAACAGCCCCAGGAACCTGCTGCCAAGCGGAAGCCATTTGCGGTGAAGGCGGACAGTGCCTCGGTGGACGGCTGCTACGAGAGCGACGGCACTGAGGACATGGACGAGAAGGAGGAGGACGACGACGACGACGACGAGGAGGAGGAGTACTCCGAGGACAACGAGGAGGCCGGGGATGACGAGGAAGACGAGGAGGTGGACCGAGAGGAGGAGGAGGAGATCGAGGAGGAGGACGATGACGACGACGAGGAGGAGGACGGGGAAGATGTGGAGGACGAAGAAGAGGAAGAGGAGGAGGAGGAGGAGGAAGAGGAGGAGGAAGAAGAAAACGGTAATCTTTAAAATATTTGCAATGTGTCCGGTTGTGATCAGGGTCAGTGTTTCTGATGCTCGGACAGCTGTCACACGAGGGAATCTGCCTGGCCAAGATTGCAAAACTTGGCTGTTCGTGTGACTTTAACCTTCATTTCCAAGAACTCCTTTAGGTTATCCGTCAGACTTTAGGGTTCATTTCAGTCAAACTTTTATCCAGGTTGGTTGTCACAGCAATTTGCCAGGTATTTATGGTGTACATATTTGATTAGCTTAATGAAATTTACGAAAACAGTTGAGTCAGCATACCTGGCCTTTAATCTCACTTTATCATAATGCTGCAGCCATGAGGTGCTCATTAGCCACAGTGGGCTATGGGAAGGGCTTTCGCCCACATGCCGCTGCAGGGGAGTCAGAAGACTGGCCTAAGGACAGGTGTGTCCACTGGGAAAGTGGGTTTTGTCTGCAGATTGCCAAACTTTTATGACTGTCGCATAACTGGGATGAAAAGGAATACTGTTGAAAGGAGATAATCAGCCCGTCATCTGCTTCTGTTTTTGAGAACCGTGTTTCTGATCCCAGGCGTCCAGCATTGGAGACACATAAGCAGGGAAGATGCTAGGCAGGGGGTGGGATGTTGTGGCAAAATGTTAAAGATGATTTGGTTTTTATGTCTAATTTTCGGTTAGTATCAGGCTCAAAAACATGACTTCAAAACTAGTGCTTTCATAAAAATCATTTATTTCTAGGAAGAAGTGAGAGTTTTCTGAAGAACCTAGATAGAGTCTTTATTGGCTTAGGGTGTGTCTCATAGAAATGCCAAAACATGTTGCAAAGTAAAGGGAATATTGTTCTCGTACTCTTCTTCCTTGGGCTTAAAAGTTCTTTAAGAATCTGAATTTCGAGAGAGCTAATTTCTGAATGCAAAAGATAGTTGTTTCAGCCAGGGGATAGAGCCCTCTTGGATTAGGTAGATGTGAGTTGCTTGTTGCTAATCCCATGTGCAGGCATAAATTAACATTCTTCCTTCAGAAGTCCTAATAGCTTGTACTAGGAAACCCGAATTTTAGCAAATAATCCTAAATTGTTACAGTGACTTAAGATTCTTATGAAAACAATTCATCGCTTACATTTACATATGTACACAAGCATATATACACAAACACATAGATACACACATGCATATGCATAAATTGTATAAATTAAAGTTAGTCTCCTGAGATTTTTTTGTCTTAATATTAGAGAGCTTTGTGTGGGGAAGGCCCAAGGGAACATCAAGACACATAGCACTGGGGTCACTGCAAAATCTGTGAGTCCACCATGGACATACTACCCCCGTGTCACTAACAGGATGCTAAGAATTAAAGGCACAGCTATGTGTATTGAAACAAGTAGAAAGTGGCAGAAAATAGACCAATTTGGCAAACTATATCTAGACACTATATTAAATGCCTGTAATTTTGGGTGACATCATTAATTGTGGAGACTGACTAATGATTTATAACTTCTCCATGGCTTATAGAAAGATGGTATAAAACATGGATCTTGCATATTCTCACCCTGTTTGGAAAGCAGTGGGCATTAGTGTTTGAAATTACGAATGTTTTTGTGTTTAGTGGATTAAAATAGGAGACATGTAAATATGTATCATTTGACCAAAGGTCTTAACCAGATATTAGATTTTTCTCTCCATTTTGTAGAATTGAAATTTTAATTTGAGTTTACTTAGGGTCATACTTTAAATAACCTTTAAAAGTACAAAGTGAGCCGGGCGCGGTGGCTCACACCTGTAATCCTAGCACTCTGGGAGGCTGAGACGGGCGGATTGCTCGAGGTCAGGAGTTCGAAATCAGCCTGAGCAAGAGCGAGACCCCATCCCTACTATAAATAGAAAGAAATTAATTGGCCAACTAATATATATATAAAATTAGCCGGGCATGGTGGCGCATGCCTGTAGTCCCAGCTACTCGGGAGGCTAAGGCAGCAGGATTGCTTGAGCCCATGAGTTTGAGCCCAGGAGTTTGCTGTGAGCTAGGCTGACGCCACGGCACTCACTCTAGCCTGGGCAACAAGCTAGACTCTGTCTCAAAAAAAAAAAAAAAAAAAAAAGTACAAAGTGATATATTTTGAAAAGTAATGAGAAGGCTTATTGACACAGCTTTGGAACATGACTGCATAGGGTTTGTTTATTCTAACTTGAGCTCTTCAGACGTAATTGTTTTTAAAGGCCAGATAGTAAATCATAAAGAGATTTTTGCTAGAAAAATTCAAGTAAGTGGGCATAATGAACAGTTGTATGATGGTACCATCAAACAAACAATTACGTAATTACTGCATAGGCCCTGGAATTTCTTGTGACCTGACCAGAGTTGGCGTGGTGGCTTCATGCAGGGTGTGGTACACCTTAACTCGAGAGCACGTGAGGAAGTAGGTCCTGGAAGGCAAAGGCCCAGGGAGACATAGCAGGACACAAGCAGGGGTAAATAACCAGTTGTTGGTGGCCTGGTTTCAGAATTTATATTCCACATCTGGCTCCCCAGTTAAGTAAGTGCCTTCTGTAGTCATCTATTCCGTGAACTTTGAAGGGATCAGATGAACTACCCACAGCCATGGTGAGAGGTCACAAGATGAGGCCACCTGCGGTTTCCTGGAGCTCCGAGCAGCAGTGTGGGAGCTCACTTCCCTCTGGAGAGCCTGGCGTGTGAATCCTGAGTGCCAGCGGCCTGGGTGGCGGCAGGCTCTCTGGAGGCTCCAAGCTGGCTGGATTTCTAAGTCAGAGGAAAACACTCCTCCTAGGAAGTCATCACTGCAAAGGCCTGGCTCCTGGGCACTGTCCCCAAGCCTTTCTGTCTCAGAGAAGTCTCCACCAGGCAGCACCAGGAACAGGTGTTCCAAGGTACCAGGCAGCCAGTGTCACAGGATGACGTTCCGGGGGATTGTACTCCAAATATTTCATGACTGGTCAGGGGCAAGGAACCTCCAGGGAGACTCCGTATCAGAGGAAAGGTACAGCTTTGCTGATCAAACAGTCATTCAACATTATCAAACTCCTTTTATGTTTAATTTAGTAAAATAAGGCTTTGAAAGGCATTTATCTGTCAATCTCCTATTTTAATATCCTCATTTTATTTTACCTTACAATTACATTTAGTAATAAAATCGCTATCAACAATTGTAAATTTATGCCATGATGCCATCCTCAAGGTGAGAAGTGTAGGACGTTCCATACAGTGCACACGAGAGATGCACTTTTGTCTCCCCTTTGAGTGGGTTTGGCAGAAATTGTACATTTCTGAAAAGCTGGAGAGTGTCCTTTTTTTGAGTCTGATCACCAGGATTCTGGAAGATCATCTTGAAACTGGTCTCCCTGCTCCTTGGTTGACAGTCATGGTGACCCTTGTGTCCCTGGGCCAGCAGCAGGTTCCTCTAAGGTTAGTGGGCCTTGTTTCCCAGCAAACAGAAGTGCAGGTGCAGCCTAAGGTTGCAGAAAAGCCTCGGAGTCCGAGTGCAGTGTGGCAGCACCCACAGCACCCTGGGCATCCCACTGTACTCCACAGCACCCCACTGTACCCCACTATACCCCACTGCACTCCCATAGCACCCCATTATACCCCATAGCACCCCACAACACCCCATAGCATCCTATAGCACCACACTATACCTCATTGTACCCTACTGCACCCCACAGCACCCCACAGCTTCCCACTATACCCCACAGCACCCCACAGCACCTGACTGCACCCCACTGTACCCCACAGCACCCCACTATACCCCACTGCACCCCATTATACCCCATAGCACCCCACAGCACCCCATAGAATCCTATAGCACCACACTATACCTCATTATACCCTACTGCACCCCACAGCACCCCACAGCTTCCCACTATACCCCACAGCACCCCATAGCACCCCACAGCACTCAACAGCACACCACTGCACCCCATTGTACCCCATAGCACCCCACTATAACTCATAGGACCCCACAGCACCCAACAGCACCCCATTGTACCCCATAGCACCCCACTATACCCCACAGGACCCTACAGCACACCACTGCACCCCATTGTACCCCACAGCGCCTCATTATACCCCCACTGTACCCCACTGCACCCCACTGCACACCACAGCACCCTGAACACAACTGCCACGCAGGCACCGCCTGGAGCAGATGGCCGTCGAACCCGAGAATCAGGGCACAAGGACAGAGCCGCAAGGACGAAGCTTCTGCTGACGTCAGCCCCGCAGGGAGGTGGGAAGTCTGACTGCTGCTGCGGAGGGGACGCCGCCATTTGTTCATCCATGGGAGGGATACTGTCCACCTCTGTTACAAACCGAATGCAGAGTTTATTTTTTTTATTTTTTTTTTTTTTGAGACAGAGTCTTGCTTTGTTGCCTAGGCTAGAGTGAGTGCCGTGGCGTCAGCCTAGCTCACAGCAACCTCAAACTCCTGGGCTCAAGCAATCCTCCTGCCTCAGCCTCCCAAGTAGCTGGGACTACAGGCATGAGCCACCATGCCCGGCTAATTTTTTCTATATATATTAGTTGGCCAATTAGTTTCTTTCTATTTTATAGTAGAGACGGGTCTCGCTCTTGCTCAGGCTGGTTTCGAACTCCCGACCTCAAGCGATCCGCCCGCCTCGGCCTCCCAGAGAGCTAGGATTACAGGCGTGAGCCACCGCGCCCGGCCTGCAGAGTTTATTGATAGGCTTTGTTTTAGATAAAACAAATTTATATAAACCACTATATTACCACAATAAGATCCCACACATTATAGAGTAACTATTATTTATATCTCAGAAATTATTTATTTTACTTTCAAAGATTTCTCTAGCATTTCGGTTATACATGAACCAAAATAGCACTAACAGTGTATGTTTCCAATGGGCACATTTTATTATATCATTGTGTTTGATCTTAACATGGATCATGTACGATAGGGCAGAAACTATTTTTCTCTCATTGTACTAAGTAGAAACTGTGACTCATTAAGTTTAAATTATTTTCTATAAGTGGTAGATCTATAATCAAACTCTATTGATTTTCTTTCCTTATCATAAAAGCCCATGTTCCTTTGATGACTTTCTTTTTATTTGAACAACAGGGAGAATGTGAGTGATTCCTTTCAGATTACATAAATAAATAAAGTTCATATTTGATTAATCAAAATACATTCATTACACAGTTGACCTATCATAGGCTGGTCTTTTCCATGAAGAATTTTATTTTCAAAATACATTGAAGCACTCTAAGTCTGCATTTATTAACTAAAAATCTCCTTGTTATCTTAAAGTTAAGAAAGTTGTTGCTTAGTGATTATAGATTCTCTATTAGCAAGTTTTGTTCATGATGTCATTTTACATTTTTGTAACTTAAGAAATATGTATCAAATACCTAGTAAATTATGGCTTACTTTCATACTCCAATACACTAAAAAGAGTAAGTCTTTAAATACATGTACACGTGTATGTATGTGCACATATTTGTGTATATGGACACATGTGTTTCCTTTGAGCACATGTTACATCTCCTTATAGGCAGAAATGGGAGTTCTGTGAGGGAGAGCCCAGCGATGTGCCTTCTAGACCAAAGGCCACTTCCACGTGCACAGCCGTCCTCGCCGCGCAGCTGCCTCTGTGCACGCGCTATTTCTGCAGTGCTTCGCTGCGTCCGTGAAGTCCTTTGTCCACCACTCTTTGCCGAATGCCAGGGGCTTAGATTAGGTAAAATGCAGTTGCCTTCCTATCCCAAAGGCTCCTGGCTTCCCCTTAGCGAGTTTTTCAGATCTGTGAGGCAAAGGCGAGCAATGGCAGCTGGGCGCTCACCGCTGTAGAGGAGAGGGTGGCGGAACGTGTGCACGAGGATGGGAAGGTCCTTCTATCTGTGTGAGGCTCCAGACAAGGCGGGAAGCTGACCAGCGGCAGCGAGTCACAGGAGGGAAGGGTTGCTCTTGCTGGGTGAGTGCAACGTGGCCCCTTTCTGTCCTCTGTGGGGGTAATCATGCTGGCTGGGGACCAAGGCCTGCGAAATTCTGCTTTCAGACCCTGTTCTCACCGCCTACGCCATGAAATGGTCCTGTGTGTAAGACTGTTTCCTAATGGGACCTCTTCGCTCTGCAGTAACTCAACTTTCTTTAAAGGGAATTCAAGGCAAAGCCCATGCTGTATAAATTCCTTCTCACGGAAATACTTTTTCTTTTAATGGTAAAGCTCTCGGTGTTTTTTGTTTCAAACAAGATGATGCACGAGGCCCCAAGTTGCTAAAGCATCCTGATAATTTGCTGTAGACAGGCTTGAATTTTCATAGGAGGAGGACAGAAGGGGGGAGGAGGGGTCTGTGGTGGGGCCTCTGATTCCCCAACTTCCCCTTAGGATGCTGTTCCCCATATTGATTAGCCAATTATCCTCTCATGTCTTTCTCAGGGAAACGTCCCTGATGAGGAAAGCAAGCTGAAATGCAGACAGACTGTGAAAATCAGAATTAGCCAGTTTTCTACTGCAGTCAGCAGAAAAAGCAATGAGTTCTGAGACCAACATAAAAACAAAGATGATATGTTTAGTATGCAAGGCTTCAACTTGAGAAAGACTATGGACATAGTTGGAAAAAGAATATGATGATTTTTTTTTTATCATCTTAAAACTAAGCTTTCCCTACATGCATGGAGGCATTCTTTGGGGGTATTTAGTACGCAGGTATGCTGAAGTCTATGGCATCATCTCTTGGGAATGAGTAATCATAGAATTAGTGATTTCTAGGCATCAGTCTATGATAAGAAACTAAACTTTCTTCATGCAAACTGATTTTGCATAATTATAAAATATAATTATATCTTATATTTCATGAATTTTCAGGTACTTTGGTACAAAACAAAACTTGCTGAGAATATAATGCCATGTGCATTTAAGATGCCAACAGCATGCGTAAAGTGCTGGGGAAAATCTTTCTTACACAATAATGAAAAACAAAAACATGAGATAATAGGTCGAATATATCTTTATTCAGCTTGTTTTAAGGTCCACTCTAAGAAATGGACAGCTTATTTGGTATGTCTTGCTAATTCACTTTGTGTTCCAAGTGCTAGTGCATCAAAGCAGACGTGAAGTCTGCAGGTGGGTGTGTTGTCCCGCTCTGGCTGCTCCGCTGTGCAGAGCGAGGCACTTAGCCTCGCTGGACCTCGGCTTGACTTCAAGACTAGGGCAGTTGTGCCTGCCCTTCCCGCCCCTTGCTGTCTTGTCTCAAAGCTTAAAGAAGTTGGAACATATAAAAACACCTGACACAGGTAAAGCAGTTCAGAACTGTAACGTGGCAAATGCGACTAAAGACAATTTTCGCATGGCATTGCTCTTCCGTGCGCTGATTCGGGCTCTTCTGCAGCCTGAACCTGAAGACCGTGCGTGCGCACAGCACGTGCGTCATGTGTATCAAGGCTGCAAGAGTGTCAAGGACTCGGAGCACGGTGACAGCTCATTGCCCAGCTCTGGTGTGTTTTCCACGTGCCCAGAAGGATGCTGGGCTGCCTGAGGACACAAAAGCTAAACAGAATCACCATTTTGCAGAAGAAACCCGTCGTACAGGGTAGAAGAGGTATGTGCAGAAGGATACAGGTTACGGTTCTTTACAGAGGGCGGAATTGCGAGTCATAGCTGAGACGGACGCAGTAAGGATTTGACTTGAAAATAAGAACATAGATTTTTGGATATTCTGGATTCCTAGACTGTAAGTTAGATTACCATGGAAAGTTGTGGTGTTGTCTCTGCAGGCTCTTTAGAGACAGACCAGAGTCTGACAGGGATATAGTGTGGTGACTAGGAATGAAAAAGGCAGCCCCGGTGTCACCCCAAATTCCCTCCCAACCCATGTGAGCAGCCACATTTATTCTAAACCATTCTGGAAAACAGAAGGATCAGAATTTTCACACTGGCCTATTTCCACTCCCAGATGGACCAGTGTAATAGGAACAGTCTTGCTCTGAGGGTCAGGGAATGCTTCAGGTAGTTCAGTTAATCCGGAAACTCTTTGATCCGTGTGTGCGTGTGTGTGCACACATGTGAGAAGGAGAGAGACAGAGACCCCTGGCCCGCGCCTGCTCCAGCCGGAGCTCAGTGAAGTCCTGTCCCAGTGCTCAGGGGCTCTGTCCTGTGCCCTTCCAACTGCACACGCCCAGTCCTGTGTGGTCTGCTCAGTCTCTGAATGAGGCAAATAACCTTTTTAAAAAATCTTTTCTTGCATGTTAAGCCAGCAGTTCCTCTTTCTTTGTATCTAAAATTATTTAGCCTTCTGAAAGATTCAGAAAAGGAATTTTTGCTCACTGTTCAAAGCAGACACAGAGATATTACAACTTAAAGCTGAGGAAACCTTACCCTCTGAGTCTTATCTGGTGTGAGCTATGGGGCTTTTTACCCACATTGGGTCCAGGATCTGCACCACCCAATCTATCTCAGTGTAGAAACAGAGACGCCAAAGGGACCTGGTGTCCTGCAACAGCTCAGGCTATGGGGCATTTCTGTGGCTCACTGCTCCTCGTGGCACCATGGACTTTCTGAGGAAGAGCCTTGCTAGCCAGGCAGGTGGGTGGGTGGAAGCAGCCTGGTCCACTGGAAAGGCTCTAACCCAGATCAACAGAGCTGGAATCCTGGGTGCATGTGCTGGCCATGCAACCTTGAACAAACGGGGGAAAAACCTCATTGGATTATTCCTGCATCACAAGGTGCAGACGATAACACGTAACTTGCAGTGTTGTGACATCGGACGTCCTGGACAGGGCCACCTGGGAAAGCGTGCTGACCCCAGGTGCGCTGACACGCAGGCACTGTCATTGTTCTCGTCTGGCTGCTCCTATGACACAGCCACCTTCCCCGACTCCAAATGCCAGCCCCTGGGTGTGGCGCCTGCTGCAGTGTCCTGTGCTCTGGCCCCACCTGGCTGCCCACCAGCCACGCGGGCCTCAGCGGTCCTGGGGCTCTCAGGGCACAGTCCCTGCACAGGGCCCTGCACTCACTGCTTCCTCCCCGGAACCCCTTCCCAGTGCGACACACTTCCTGTCTCTGCTGTGTCACCTTCTTGATGAGGCCTTGCCTGATTGTGGCCCTGAAATTACTCTCCTCCCAGCCCTCTCCATCTCCTTTTCTGCCTTTCCTGTCGTTACAGCACATAACTGCCTAGCCCCACAGCAGAAGCTGCGTTCTGTTTGTTTTTATCTCCTTCTCTGACTGCAGTGGAACGTCCATGGCTACAAGGACATTGTCTCTTTGGTTCATTGTTCAGCTCTAAATGTGACTCAGATAGTTGTTAAACGAATAAACATTATTCTGTTAGTGCCCCCACCCCAGGCCCAGCAGAGCTGGCTTATGCAAAATTTGACAATTATAACATTTGTCTTTCATCCAGTAAGAGGGTTATGATATGTCATCCTTTCCAAAGTTTTGCATTTTTCATTTTGAGGAGGAGACTTAGATATGGCAATATTTAACCCAGGAAAATAGATGGCCGGTGGATAAATGCCTCTTATCTTAGGGAGAAATTTTTCCCCATGCTTCAATTTCCTGTACAGGGTCATTCTGGTGAGAGATGTCACTGCAGTTTAATCATCTGTGCTGGATCTTCCAAACCTGAGCTGACGTACCGCTCAGGTCACGCTGGTCTCAGACGATCAATGTCCGCGAGGCGTGCGGAATGTCTGCTCCAAGCTTTGCTCTGGCCTTAAGGAAGGCTTTACGGTGATGACAAGAACCGAGATCACTAACTGAGCATTGTAGAGATACGACATTGAGTGGGATACGACATTGAGTCTCTGCGCATGCGTGGAGGGCAGGTGGGAAGTCCCACACTGGGTGAGCCTCGGGCAGTGCCAGACAACGACACGCCTTCCTCACCTGCAGCTGAGAAAAGCGCCAGCTACTGCTCCGCAGAGTGGGCCGATTCACAAAGACAGAAGGCAGAGGCACAAATGAAGTCCAGTGGACCAGTCCCATTGGAGGAGAAGTAGGTCAAGCTGTGCAGCGTGCAGACGTTTATGGTAACGAGGCTCGAGCCCAGAAATAACCGTGGAGGAAACAACACAGAAAACGGCTGGGAATGTATTTTGGGTGATTGCATACAAGGCACCAAAACTGTCTCCCTGGTAATTGGCACCAGTAAGAACAAAGAGACCACCGTCTGCCGCAGAGGTGCAGACACCGCACAGCCCAGCAGCCGTGGCCCTGCTGACAGTGGAGGAGAGGCCTGGGAGCTGCAGGCCGCCCCGACTCCAGCAGCAGCCCTCCCTCCTGGCTGGTGTTATCCCCCAGCTATGTCTGCTTCTCCGCCATCAGCAACTCTGGCCCATCACCTGTAGATAGTAGCACAGCAGGTGAGGGGCAGAGGCCAGGCCCGAGCTGGAAGGGGCCGTCCTTGCCCGGCCTGCTCTTGCCATCCCGCTCTGTGAGGGTGACGGGTCTTGGGTACACAGCAGTAACACCTGTGAGCAGGACGCCTCCTTTTCCCGCATGCAGAGCATGTGCAGGTGTAGAATGATTGTCCTGTGCAACCTCCAAAACACAGAAAGAAGTGCCCAAACAGAGCGTGTAAACTATAGATCCTCAAATCACTCCAGTTAACTTACACAGAGCAAGAAGATGGTAACTAAAATGTGTTTCTACTTTATTTTTTAAAAGCCCAGCTAATTCTAAATGATTTGTATAGAGAAACCCTATACCAGCATCAGTCATTCATTTTGGACAGCTTTCAGGAGCGACTGAGCCTTTTCTCAGTGTTCACCTGCACGCAGGAGCTCAGCAGGAGGTGCCCGCGTCCTGCATGCGTCCCACACCTGCCACCCACACTGCTGCTGCGGCACGGGGGGTGGGGGGGGCTCTTTAGATACGTACCTCACACCTCGGGATTTCAGAAGAATGGTTATGGTAGGAAAGCACCCTGTGGTTTGGAAAAGAAATAACAAAGCAAGTCAGGGTAGAGGTATAAAGTGTCTGCATCTGGTGAGCAAAATAGGCAGATGAATTACCAGGCAAGAGAGGCCCTGCGGGGACCGTGGCTCGCCTGGAGGAGGCGGGCTTGCCGCCACGCGCCCAGGCAACCTGTGCTCTCCCAGTTCAAGCCAAAGAATCAAGGGTACCCAGGAGTGGGCTCTTTCAATTAGGCGACAATTATTTAGAAAATATCTGGAATTTGTCACTTAGAACGCTCAGGGGCCGGCGCCTCTCCCAGCAAATCTGTGGTGCCGAGCAGCACCCAGGCTGTTAAGGTGCCCCTACCGCAGATCAGCGTGTGTCTGGGGTATTTGAAGGAGGACCAAAGCAAGGGGGAAATGAACTGCAGCTGCTCTGTCTGGCCTTAGCAAGTGGAGGAGGTATATTCGATGTGATGACAGGGTCATGTCCTCAAACCAGCAGGGTAGCTAAGGTCTGCCCCATGCCCTGCCATCCCCTCTCTGCACGGCCTCATCCTGGTTCTCATCGGCCACCCACCCTCCTGACCACCCAGAGCCCTCTGGCTTTCCAGGCACCTGGAATCATGATCCAAGTGCCCTCTTGAATGTCTGTCCAGAGTCCTGCATTTTCCTGATTTCTACCTCATTTCCACCTCAGATTGGAGCTAAACTCCATTAATCAGAACTCTGGTAGGCGGCAGGCTAACTGAGCTGGAAATTCCTGCACAGTTTTCAATGACTGATGACATAACTAAATCCTCAATAAGCCAATGCAAAGTATTAAAAGAAAAAAAATCAGAAGATAAATGCTAAAAACAATAACAACAACAAAATGTTCTGAGTAGTTAGGCAGAAGAGCTCATGTTCCCATCTCCTAAGGAGCAGCTGAACGTCTAGCGAGCTGATCCAGAAGGAGCCCACCAGCATCCTCTTAGGGGAGGATGGGGTTGCTGGCCGTCGGGGCACAGGCAGTGCACACAGTGGTAAGAGCTACTGCGCTAAAGGTCCAGCTCTGTCGCCCAGTGTCATGCAGCTGGGGAAAACCATTAACCTCCTGTGGCTCCGTGTTGCCGTCCCTCAGAGGAGCAGTAGTGCCTCTTTTGGGACTGTTATGGGTGTCAAATGCAGACACACAAATAGTCACCTGCCAGGAGACTTTGGGAGTCCGGCTCTTCTACCCTCACTAATTCTTCACTGCTCCTGTGAGGTAGTGCATGTGGTATGTCCATGGTACAGGCCACTTTTTTCTTTCCTATTATTGCAGTTGCTAATCAAACACCGTTATCTTTGCAATAGAATTGAATACCTTTTCAAATTTGTGTATTTACAAATCAGAAAGATATATCAACATCCATTTATTTCTGCAATTAAAAAACCACCTCTCCAGTACCATCTCAAACAGTGGTCTGACCACTATGTAGTAGTCTTTCATTTTCTGAAACATGGGAGCGCATGCTCGGCCCACATCCTCTTTGGCCTGGTGACGCCCGGAGTGGTTTCGAGTTGGAGAATCACTCCTCTCGCTGTTTCTTCTCTGCTTTCTAAGTGGCTCTATAGTTGTTTGCCCATAGCCCATTTTAGTTGCTGGAAAGAACAGCAGTAACTCAGTCAGGACTAGATGTTGAAAGAACCCAAGGTTGTATCTTAGATATGTCTTTTATAGACCAGTTACTACAAAGCCAGTGCTTGTATTTATAAAGTTGGAATCCACGATGTTCTGACTGTACCAGACTCTAGGGTAGAGGAAAACAATCCATGGAAATCTTTTGGCTTTCCAGTTGTAACCATGGAGTCTAAATTATTTATAACAATCTCACCCAAAGAAGATAAAATCAGCCCTATAGCATTTCAAAAAGCTCACATGAGCATTAAGGTCTCACATGTAATAGCAATTAAAATGAGATTCGTGACTGGCTGACAGAAGCACAGAGAGCCCTTGGGCTTAGCCACTGAATCAGCTCTGTTTTCTGCATCAGTTTCCTCCCCCGGAAGTGGCTGGACCAGACCTTCTCCAGCCTCCATACTAGTGAGCACCTGGGCTGGCACCTCGTGCCAGGTGACACCTTTCTGGAACCTACTACTGTGCAGCTTTGCTAGATGACAGACTTAAAAGAGAAAATGACAAAGATGGAAACTGATAATACTTTAGTATTCTCTTTAATCTTCTATGTAAATAATTATGCTTTTTTGATTAGAACATAAACTTGTCCTTTAAAATGATTTTCTGGGAGGGTCATTTGAGGGCCAGGAGTTCAAGACCAGCCTGGGCAACATAGTGAAAATCCATCTTCACAAAAAATAAAACATTACCTGTACATGGTGGTGAGCACCTGTAGTCCCAGCTACTTGGGAGGCTCAGGCAGGAGGGTCTCTTGAACCCAGGAGTTTGAGGTTGTAATGAGCTAGGATGACACCACTGCACTCCAGCCTGGATGACAGAGTGAGATCTTGTCTCTAAAAGGTTAAAATTTAAAAGGTTTTTAAGTAAAAAATAAATATACAATTTTATGATAATTTTTTTATTATACATTTTCCCTATTTGCTAGAACATTAAATACTATATAGAAACTAGCCAAATTAACTCACAGAATTTTTGTGGTTGGAATATTCATTTTGTGGATTATCTTTATAATTTTCTAGCACAGAAAATTCTGGTCCATTTCCTACTGCCCACAGCCACGTGTGATTCCTTTCATGATTGCCTTCTGCAAACATGTAACTGGAAGGGAAAATTGCCTGAGCATGTGAAGCCAGAGAGAGATTTCTGAAAGCCCACTATAAAGGGTTGTGAATTCTGCAAGAGGCTCATGCATGGCAGACACTTAGAACCTGCTTGTTGGTGGACTGACTGGCTGTTCCCATCCGTTAGTCCCCATTGTTATGAGTTGGCTTCATTGCAAATGTATTTTGAAATAGTTAATTATGGTAACTCAAGACGTTCTCTTGGCCTACAGAAACTTTTGGTCACTCAGGCGGCTCTCACCAGCCTTTCATTCCCAGGTTTACCACAGTCAGGACAGAGCCTCAGATGCCACTGAGAGTCACCGACTTTGGAGGAGAGCCCACTCGTAGAGCATGCTGCACACTCAGATGCAATATGCTTCCCCTCGCCGTCCTCACTTTGACTTGGCAATCGAGCTGGCTTCCTGGGCTTCTGCGCCAAGGGCCCGTGATGAGACGTGCACGGCCCTCACCACACAGGGACCTTGCGTGGCACATCCTACTTATGCGGTTCTTGGACGAGAGCTTTGAGAAGGGCCGGCCAGTTTTACCATTCTCCCTTTGCTGATGAGCTGTGGGAGGCTCTGGAAATGCAGGTCGCCAGCATCACACCCTTAGCAAGCCCCAAAGTCACGGTGGGGCCGAGTTAGAGAACTTCCAATTCCACAGCAGTCTCACGTGAAGACTGCAGTTTGCTCTTGCTGCGCTCTATCACTGTGGTAGAACCTAGAGCTGGAAGGTGTGCTGGAGGCAGCCGTCAGCCTCCCGGTCACCAACAGGGAGGGCCCTTTCTTGGCTGGCTCTGAGGCCATATGAAGAAGCTAGTCTGTTTTTGCTTTAATCTCTTTAGGGGAAGGTAATTTAGAAATTGAGTGGGGAGATGAATAGATATCTGGTTGTCAAAAAGGTGCGCTGTACTCCTTGCCCGTGTGATGCCGAAGGGAAAACACTGAGGTAGATGAATTGAAGGTAACCCCGAGATTTAGAAGGTGAACTAGAGTCTTGTAAACAGACGTCCATAAAGTGCGGGCCTCTGTCGTTGTCCCAGCGCAGGCTTTGTCGTGGTCTCAGACGCAGGACACCGGTCAGGCAGGCCTTTCTTTTCTCGTTTGCCACTTTTGGTAACTGGCTTCTTTTCCAAATTCTTCAGGATGACATGGTGATTTCCATTAAAGAAATTTAGTAGAAAACCATGAAAATAGTAAGTCTTTCCCATGGTTCCTTCTTCAATACAGCGTTCACAGTGCTTCAGCGCAGTGCCTGTATTTTCTGGGTTTCAAGTCACCCTGTCTCAGTGTAGCTAGAACACACCAGGGCCGCCGTGCAGAGCTGACACCCTTGCCTATCCTGCGAGACTTCTCTGATCACAGCCCACGAGTATGACAAAGTGCATAAATTGAGAGGAGAATATAACTTTTATGTTTCCAAGTATTCATTAAGACAGGATTGACTTCAGTTCCTCAGAGCTTGAACTCTAGGCCAGTAGTCAGGAGCACGCTCGAGATTTGTACGTCCACTGCATCTGGTTGCATCACTGGTTTCATTGTCTTTCTTTTTGCTGTTCTTTGAGAATACTTTTATCACTGTGATAAAGAAAATGATTTATTGGAATTATCCAGAAGAGAGACAGTGTTTGTTTCATATAATTAGCGATGCTCTATGACTAATAAATGGCAAACTTGATTTGCTGAAGTTTAGAAAGGTGTATCAGATTTAAATATTTCTTGATTCGATGCAGGATAGCAAGGATATTATTTTCTCTTACTGATATATTGCGCTCCAAATTTTTTTTCTCAAACAAAAGCCTTTTCTGCATAAAATCCATAAAGAGAACAGCAGAGGCACCATGTCTCAGCTCTTAATCAACGGGTATTTTCTATTAGTCAACATATCTCATTTCTTCATCATTAATAAACTTTAAAAATTCTTCTTACTCTGATTTTTTTAGTCATGGAAACAAAGAACAGATGTAAAAATGGTATGCAGTTAACCAAATTCAATCTAATGGGGTGAATAGATTTAAGAATCCTATTGTTATTACCTTTGTTTTGCAATATACATCATAGCAGCTATATAGGATGGTGAACAGAGGTACAAATCCCAAATGTTCCTTGAGTGTTAAACAGAACACATTTCAGATGTAACATAGGGGTTTTAGGTCATTCTTAACATGGTCTTTTTAAAGAGTTTTTCTGGATACTTTTTTGAGATTGAGTATAACACTTATTCACAATCATTTCTACCAGCTCACCATAATTTTCCCAAGGCTACGACAGGGGTGACTATGACAGCAGCGTGTGGGGTTAGATGCTGTGTGGTGAGCGCTGCAGTGGCGAACACGCATCCCAGCCCTGCCTTTCACAGGCGCTTGGTCGCTGCGCACTGGCTCCCGCCACCCTCAAACCTGTGGCGACGCACACAGAGGAATCAGAGCCCATCAGACCTGCTCTCCAAACCTTCACTTAGAATTCCTGCTGCTTCACTGTTGATCATGATGTGTCCAGTATTAGATTCCAGATAACTCTTAATGTGGTCTCAACGTGTGCCGAGGATGCTGAACTCCAAGGATGGGTGGCATCCCTGCTGATCCCTCAGAAACCGCGGGCTTTCTTCTGTGTCGCCTGAGTATCCCAGTGAAATAGACAATCTAAAAGCGATTGCTGCAAACATCTGTTTAAGAGTTGGCAACGAGTAAAGTTCATGAACTCTAAGAAAGCCTAGGAAGGAATAAGATGAATACAATTATTATGCATCTGGTTGGGCTATAAATAAATAAAGCCAGTGGAAAAAATAAGTCATTCTTAAAAGTCAGATATAATAAAAATTAATATTTTAAACCTTTATTTACAATGTTTACTAGTTTATTTTAGGATTGATTAAGGAGATCAATAGTTCACAGAAAATATCTTAAATGGCCTTCTGTGTTTTAGCACAACCTGTTTTCTTTATGTCAACATTTCTACCCAGCTACAAATGGTACTTAAAGGTTCTGTGATAAGCAGAGTTTGACTTGCAGTTAACTTGCTGTCCATGATCTTACAACTAAACTTCAAGTTCTAGCCACTTTTTCTTTTCTTTCCTTTTCTGTCTTTTTTTATTTTCTTTGCAGAAGACCATCAAATGAATTGTCACAGTACTCGAATAATGCAAGACACAGAAAAGGATGATAACAATAATGATGAGTATGATAATTACGATGAACTGGTGGCCAAGTCGCTGCTAAATCTTGGCAAAATTGCTGAGGATGCGGCCTACCGAGCCAGGACTGAGTCAGAAATGAACAGCAACACCTCCAACAGTCTGGAAGACGACAGCGACAAAAATGAAAACCTGGGTCGGAAAGGCGAGTTAAGTTTAGACTTAGACAGTGACGTTGTTAGAGAGACGGTGGACTCCCTCAAACTCTTAGCACAAGGACATGGCGTTGTGCTCTCAGAAAACATTAATGACAGGGGTTACGCAGATAGCATGTCACAGCAGGACAGCAGGAACATGAACTACGTCATGCTGGGGAAGCCCATGAACAACGGCCTCATGGAGAAGATGGTGGAGGAGAGCGACGAGGAGGTGTGCCTGAGCAGCCTGGAGTGCCTGCGCAACCAGTGCTTCGACCTGGCCCGGAAGCTCAGCGAGACCAGCCCGCAGGACAGGAGTCAGCCGCCAAACATGAACCTCCGCCCGCACGCCAGGCCGGAGGATGACTTCCCGGGGAGGACGCCGGACAGGAACTACTCGGACATGATCAACCTCATGAGGCTGGAAGAGCAGCTGAGCCCCCGGTCCAGGGTGTTCTCGAGCTGTGCCAAGGAGGACGGGGGGCACGAGCGGGACGACGACACCACCTCCGTCAACTCGGACAGATCCGAGGAGGTGTTTGACATGACCAAGGGGAACTTGACCCTGCTGGAGAAAGCGATCGCTCTGGAGACGGAGCGCGCCAAGGCCATGCGGGAGAAGATGGCCATGGAGGCAGGCAGGAGGGACGGCATGAGACCGTATGAGGACCAGTCCCCAAGACAGCTTCCCGGCGAGGACAGGAAGCCCAAGTCCACTGACAGCCATGTCAAAAAGCCATACTATGGTAAAGGTAATATTTCTACCTAACGTAAGTTGTCCCATGAGAACACGAGCCAGAGTGAGAGGTGTTGATAGCTACACTTAAAGTATGAGTCACACGAGAGTCTGTCTCCACTGCACATTCTTAGAGCTGATTCCAGAATTACGTTGTGTGATTTTGTTTCTGAAGAGGAATAAAATATTTGTCTGAGAAATACATAAAGCAGCTCAATGTGATATTGTTAGAGCAGATGAATGACATGATCCTTCAGTGGGAATCGCATTCCCTGGGAAGGCAGGAGGAACACTAGGAGATGCCAGTGAGCCTGTGCTGGCAGCCACGTGCCACACGGAGTGGCCAGGGCTTAGGTGACAATTAGCCACCAACAGGTGAAGCACATATTTTACAAATCGGATTGGGTAGGGTGGCATCATGGTGTGTAAAACTATCATGAAATGACAGTTATTGACGGAACCGCCCCCACAGAAAACAGCCCTGATAGAAATCGCACCGCAGCGCAGTGACGGGTGCATGAGACGAGGGCAGGGAGTGCACAGTCTATTCTCAGGGAGACGCAACCGCATGCTGTGCACGGCTGCCGCTGCAGTGGCCGCAGCTGAGCTCGGTAGCAATTCCCTGAGTGTTTTCATTCTTCTCACTGATTCCATTCTACTGTGGAAACAGTTATGGTGCTTTTCTCAGATATAATTTATTATCAAACACTCAAAACTATCCAATATGATGGTTTTAGCTGAATTTTATTTTATGAAATATGCAGGCACATATTTGCATATAACTTCATAGTTTAACTATTTATACTTTTGTACTATACATGTATAGTAAGTATATAATGTGTGTGTATGTGTATATATATATATCTTTAATCTCCAACCCGAATGAGTGACTTTATGTTTGCAATGACGAGTGTCCACTTTCAATGTGAAACAGGCGATAGTTCAGCCTCACACAGAACCTTGGTGCTGTGCATATCACAGTAACAAGTTTCTTTTAGAACTAAGTCAGAAGCAAATCCAAGAATGAAATTGGTGATCCCTTAAATCTTTCTATATTAGTAACAAAAATATTCTTTTTCTGTTTTTATTTTATTCTATTCTATTCGTTATGAATATTGAGTTTTCTCACAGTGAATCTAATAGGTCCAGGAATTTGGTTTGAAAATCAGTTGCTATTTAAACTTCAAACTGTCAGAAAAACTGCATTTTTCCTATGGTGACATAGGTGTGTATTCTCCTCTCAATGTGTGCACGCACTTTCTGCAGCCCCTGGTGGCTCCACAGCCAAGTCCAGCTGGAGGAACCTTGGCCGGAGGCTCTGGGTGTGGCAGCGTTGGGCGCTGACGCCCTCTCGGTTAGGAGGCAAAGGCTGGACCACTGAGGCGTTGTTCTGTGAGGGGGTGATCGTTAAGAGAATGGAGTCTCGGCTCAGCAGGGCTTCAGGCTTGCCGTGGGCACTTTAATGATGGTGAAACGTGGCACGTATGTTCAGGAGTACAGTGCTAGCGTTCTAAACAGGATGTGCTAAAGTTATCCGAATTTTAATTGACTATTTCAGAATCTAACAGGAACCAAACACTTTAGGAAGAAATAGTGTCTTCTCATGTAATTGCTCAGTTGGACATTTGTATATATTTTGGGCTTGTTTCAGATGCAGAGTAGTGGGTTTAGGATGGAGGCTGGCGTGGAGCCCTGTGGTGGTGTGCTGCCTACCGCGCAGGCTGGTTTGGCTTCACAGGTTCTATCAATATTGTGCAAGAGCTTCTTTGGTTTCTTGGTCCCTTTAAACTCAGCAGCTTTATGCAAATTTTAACTCATTTTATTGTTGTTTTATTTTGCTCCAAGAAATGGAATTGAAACTGCTTGTTTCCCTTATGTGAATGGAGGGAGGGGTGGGAATGAACAGTGACAAAGAAAAGTGCTTTTTCCTGAAATGGGAAAGGCTGGCATGGACTTCCCTGGGTGGAAGGCATTGGTCTCTGTCTCTGGCACTTGCTCCAGATCCTCCTCCTCTGACCAAAGTTCATTTCCGTTTTCTATCAGTGTTTTCCACATTATTTCCGGTTTATTCTGAAGCTGTCAGTAGTTATACTCAAAACCAAATAGATAAGGCCAGGAGGCCAACAAAGTGGAACAAAGAGATTAAGGCTCCCTGTAAAAAAAGTTGCTGCGTGGCAATGTCTCACCTGCAGGCCAGGGGACAGTCCCCACAGCTACCGCATGTCAACGGTCTGCTGTTTGACCAAAGGTGGAAAGAGCATCAGTTTTCATTTCTGCACAATCTTCCCAGACTGATTCAAATTGTCCATGAGTAGCATTTCCAAAATCTTGAGTTAATACAAAAGAAGTTAATCATGAAACTGTTCATCTTTCTTCTGCTTAGTCATCCACTCTCACGGGAGCAAGCTAAACCCAGCACACATTTTTTTTCCACAAGTTGATGCAAGGTTTTTGGCTGAATTGTTTGTCTCTTTGCTTGCTTGGTCATTTTGTGTTTGCTTGTACATTTGCCTTTAAGATGAACTGGGAATTCAAATGAAACAAAACTAAAGGGAGGCGGTGGTGAGGGCAAACCCGCACACCCCTCCACAGGGTTTCATGCATCGAGAGGAGATTATACCCTTCTTGTCTTCCGAACCCTGAAACAGTCTTGAGCCACATTGTTTTTGCAAAAATCAGTACTTAATTTCAGAGCACTTTCAAAATCTATGAAATTATATAATTTGCTGGGAAATCCTTTGTCCTGATGGAATAGTCCCTTAATGATGGATGTTAGTTATAACTTACTCCTTGTTTATCTGTCATGAGCCATTTGTATCTAGCTAAAAATCTCTTATCTCTAGTTTATGATTTTTAATAATCGATAGTTTCTTTTGAAACTGTTAACTATGCACTTACTATTTCATATTTATATTAATTAGATTAGACAATACTATGATGAAATTACTGAAAAGACAATGAAATGCTAGGCTTTTAGTTTGCGTGTATAAGAAAAGCTTCAACAAGGTAATTAGAGATTGAAGCCACAACCAAGTAATTTAGTTCAGAGGTCATCTTGGGTAAACAGTGGTAAGAAAGCGGGTGAAGGATATTTCTCCATGGTTTAAGAAGTTCCAGCTCAGGAGAGGCACATTACGTAGAATATAATGTTCCCATAGAAGAGCTTTTTATAGATACATGACACCACTTACATATTTCTGTAAGTCCTTTGTCTATTTCAAGTTCACGCAAATGACTTAAGAAAGTCTATAAGAGTTCAAAATTTTAAACCCAGCTTTTATCTTGAGAAAAGTGAATTCTTAACGAAAAGGAAAACATATTTTCTATCAATTATGATTGGCCTGATTAATGAAATATCAACATAAAAGAATTAAATCCCTAAAAAAATTAATTATAGAATTATCCAAACCAAATCATGATAATCACTACCTATTGGTGATCTGAGCAACTGGTTTTCAAAACTGGCTCAAAAATACAGTTTTTCACACATTTGTATTTACTATTCGGTCTGAGCGTTACTGTAAAAATATTTTACAGAGTTATTATAGTGCACATTTATGAACTGTGGTCAATTCTGGGTATAGAAATAATTTTGTTGGCAATATCATTGCATTTCTGGCATCCAGCATTCGATTTTTGACCAAACCTCTATGCTGACCGTCCTTCACTGGTGCTGCAGAGAAGCCCACAGGGCTGTAGAACGCGTGGCCTCCTAGCGTGGCACGTGCATGCACAGCGCTCTGTGAACCTGCCCTGGTTCCAAGTGCAGATGAAGAAATCAAAACAGATTGCTCCGTGGCTTCTGAAACATTCTTGATTGCCCGTCACCTCTGGCAGGTGGGACCCCCACCCTCTGGTCATCTGCTCACAGTGCCTTCTAAGAGTTCAGTGTATTTCAGAAAAGCTCGGAACTGGTGAGCTGAGAATCATGTTGCTCAACCTCAAGAGAGAAAATTTTAATGTGAGTAAAATTTTGTAGCTTATAGTGTATACGATTAGAGCACTCAGAAAGAAATTCAGCTAAAGAGTTTTTGAATGAAATTGCACTTTCTGGATGAATTTCACAGAGAAATTGCTGAATGTTAATGGTACAGAGCTGGAGTTGTTCTCTAAGAAGGTCACTGTTCCATCACTACTTACGTTGATTTCTTTGAGCAACACGGCTTGTCATGTAACACACGGGAAAATAATTAATCAAGAGTCGACACTAGGGATAGGCATTTTTCTTTCTTTGGGGTAAAAAGGAATTCATAATTACACTGTATAAGGTTGAAAAACTTACCCAGAACCAAAGACCTACCTGAGCGAGAGTCTGATGTCAGAGCCTGCCCCTTGACACCTGCTTTGTTTCTTTCTTTAGCAAAGGTCTCTTCAGATTGTTACATAATCGCATTTTTCTTTGGTAAACATTCATTCTTTTGACACCTGTTGTCGCTTTTAGATCCCTCAAGAACAGAAAAGAAAGAGAGCAAGTGTCCAACCCCCGGGTGCGATGGAACCGGCCACGTGACTGGGCTTTACCCCCATCACCGCAGTCTGTCCGGATGCCCGCACAAAGATAGGGTCCCTCCAGAAAGTAAGTCCACGCCTCACACCCCCGCGGGCGTGCAAACACCCATCATCTGTCTCCACCATCCCGCCTTCCCAACGTCATCTCCATCATACGGCTCAGTGCAACCTCGTGTAACCAGTCCCCCAGGCACCTGGAAGGGCAGCTGGTCCAGGAGCAGTGTCCCGTCAGTGGCCCGAGAGGAGAGTCCTCCCCCAGCCCCAGTGTCTCTTGGCCCAGGAGAGAAGCGCACCACGCAGCCTCGCCCCCGTAGCCCAGCCCAGGCCGGCCTGGGTGCCGGCCCCCAGCTGAGCCTCACTTGCTCTGTGACTTCAGGCAAGGTGCTTCTCCACCCCTTCTCATGAATCACAGAACTGAGTGTATCTGAGACATTCTCCCCAGCACTAAACTGCTAGAATCCCTGAGGAAAGAGTCCTTAAGCCATCTCTTGCCCAAATATCTGGACTTCTGTATATCATCTGAATGAATATTTAGATCGGAAGTTTTGTTGCATTTTTCTTGTAAAGTCTATTCTTGTCATAGTTGTCCTGAAATTTCAACACTATACGATCTTAAAAAGGAGGTTCAAATCGGGTGGGTTTTTATCTTTCACATTCTCATTAATTAATTAGGTCCTGAGAATATGGAATAAGTCTCTGAAAACAAATCCATGTTTTCTAGAACTGAAATGATACACACCTTTTTTTGTTTATCCTTCTCTCAGCACACAAAGCATACCAACTATTTAAATACAATTATAATCAATTGTTCAGGAAAAAGGCACATTGTCAGAAATGAGTGTAGGAGTGTAGAGTCCTGATTTTGAGTATAAAGCATTAAAGGGTTCTCCGCATTGACTCAGTCTCCAGTGGGGAATGCAGTGGCTTGAGCGATGGCGAAATGACAAGATGACCTGTTGATTACTTAAAGGAACTGTTGAGGATTGTCCCATTGAAAGGGGTACCTGGAATAACTGAGAGCCTGTTCCATCAGAACCAAGTAGGTTCCTGGTAGTGTTAGACACTTAGAAAGGTGCAGCTGAACATTTCAGGTGATATGGTTTTAGAAGCTATTGTGGCTCCAGGTTTCCAATGGCCGCCACAAATGATAGAGCCAGGTTTCTGGTGCCTGGCTGTGCACAGGCTTGATGAGCCATGGCAGTGAGCGAATCAGAGTGTGTGGCTATAATCCCGTGTGTTACATGAGCAGGAAGACAGCATGCTGTAACAACAGCTTCGTGTCCCAGCACACACCTCGAGCCGGGTGCTCAGCGCGCACCCGCAGGCACCGTGCGATCACTTGGTTTCCCACGGACCGCAGGCCTCGGCCCAGTTACGCAGGTGAGGAAAACAGGAAGCACAGACTCCATTGCCCTTCTCTCTCCAGGGCAATTTGAGGATGCCCAGAATGTTTTTAATCAAATCTGAACAGGTGCTAACTCGCCTAAGTAAACGCCAAGCCAAGGCGTAAATCTGCATCTGCCTGACACCGAGCCTCACTGCGTCCCTGTAGCCTGAGTTCGACGTCCAGCATCAGCCCTAAAAAGCTGCGTGGTCCTGGTGTGTCACGGGCTCTGCACTTCCTTTTCCTCATCTGCAAAATGAGGCCTGAGGACAAGCTCTAATGTTTTAGGAAGAAAGAGTTTCTTTATGCATTTTTTTCTTTTAAGACATATATTTTTGCCTCCAAGGTAAATTATCACTTCCTTTTTATGGATGAGAAATTCTGACTTTTCATAGGCAAATTCTAAATGAAGTAGAAACAGGGACCGTGTTCTGATAAGCTGCACATCGTACAGACTTGTCCCCACCGCGGGTGCAAGTGGGCATGTGGCTTGGACGCAGTCTCAGAGGACATTCCAGAGCGTCTGCAGGAAGTGTTTCTGAGTGTCTGCTCATGCATGATCCTCCACAACACCACACAAACGTAAATTAAGAAATTAAAGGATTCCATCCATAGAAGGCTTCTTTTTTCTTTCAGTTTTTCTGGGCCAGTTTTCCCTAGTCATGATTTTTGTCCAGCTGAATTCAGTACAGAGCTCACGGCACATGCACTGCTGGGACGTCAGAGGGCACCCACTGCATGAGAGGAGGGCTGTCCTCAGGGGCACCCAGCCCGGCCAAGGGAGGCATGAGCACAGGCTGAGCACGGGCACTGCGTGGGGAGCTTCAGCAGCAGCTCCAACCTTCAGGAGGCCAACGGTCCCAGGACTTCCCCAAGGGGATGTGTTCACTGTCCCACAAGAGAGGGAAGGAGCCCGTGGCGTTCTCTAACGGCTACTGCAAACGTCCACTCGAGAGGTCCAGGCATGGAGAAGGCAGTGGCAGTGGGGTGGAAAGGCGGGGACAGATTCAAGAGGCATTTCAGAAATAGACTGCAGGACACAAAGGTTACTGCACGTGAGAAGCAGGAGAAAGGGGAGATGGAGACGCCTCCGAGGAGCATAGCCTCAGTAAATGTAGGGATGACAATGCCAAAAGCAAGCAGAGCAAACTGAGGGATGGGATGCACTTAACGGGGGAAAACCGTGACTCCCACATTAATCATCTCAACTCTAAGTGCTGCGCGGTGTTCCCAGCAGGCACTGGGAGGGCGGGTCTGGGGACAGGGAGTTCAGGTGCAGAGGAGGCTGCATGGACGCCGTCTTCAAGCGGCCTCAGTGAGAACTGACAATGGGCTGCCCAGAGAGGTGGCATGGGGCAGGATTGGAAGGGCGGCCCAGTGGGAAGTCTGGCCGTGAGTGTGTAGCAAGGGGAGGCAGAGGAAGAGAACCAGGGAGGGAAATCAGAGAAACAGAAAGGACTGGGAGGGGTGGTACTTCTGAAAAGTCCCGTAAAGTGCAAGGTCATTGGACTTGTTATGTAAATGTTCACTGTTGACACCCAGGAGAGGGATATGTGAAGAGGAGAGGTGGGCGGCAGAGCTGCACGGTTTAAACTGCCAAGGTTTGAGAAACAGGGTTGAGATGGATGAAGCAGAGGCAGGGTGTAGACAAAGGCTGGCCAGGGATCCCATCTCAAGTGCGAGTCCCTATGGGACCGGGAGACCCACTCTCTCCCAGCAGGTCCACACTGCAGGTAAGCGTGGCGGATGCCTGCCATCCCAGGCAAGGCTTTGTTTGAAAAGTACATCTTAAAAGGACAAGGAGGTGTGTGTCACTGTGACAGGGAAACTGCATTGAGAGACGTGTTTGTGTGCTGCAGCGATGGGTGCCAGGAAGACAGTGAGCAGCCCTCACTGCAGGACTGACTTCCCTGCAGTGAGGGCTGCAGGGAAGTCAGGGCTCTGCAGAAAGGGGCCTGGACAGGTGAGAGTGCAGCTGGGGAGCTGCCCTGGAAGGGAGGGGCACTTCCATCTCCAGACAGGGGAAGAAAGGCAGGCGTGGTCCCAGACTCCCCCAGGAGGGAGGCCTGTGACCCACTCCAGCCAGGTCCCCAAGGCAGTGAGCCAAGGGCTGAGTCATGTGGATCACTTAGTGTTTGGGTTGCTCTGTGTTGAGCATCAACCACATCGAGGGTCAAGGTAGGAACTACAGGAGCTGTAAAAATAAAGCCCAAATGGACTCTGTTTGCAAGGAACTGACCAGTGGTCCAGATCCTGGATGTGGACTCAAACGAGACCTGTGGATTTCAGGGGAAACAAAGACCGTTCTAGAGAAGGAGGAAAATTATCAAAAACGCAGTTATGTAATGAGTCCAGGCAGACATAGTCCACGTTCGCAGGGCCTTAGGTACACTATGCAGCCAGGGACGCCGTCATGGCTCTCATGGAGTTTGGGAGGCACCTCAGAGGAGCAGGGCGCCTCACTGCATGGCCAGGGTGCAGGGCAGTTGTCCTGATTTTCCCCAGCAATTCTAACCCCACCTTCCCCCAGAGTCCAGAGTAGCAGAGCGTTGATTGGGGACCAGAAAAGAAGGGCCGCGTGTGTCAGGTCCTCTGTCACTACCTTAAACAGCTCTCCCTGCACAGGCCACAGCCTCCGTGTGCCACGGAGAGAGTGTCCCAGCTGCTGCTCCCACTTGTCAATCTCACGTGGGAAACATGCATGGCACTTATGCATTCTATTTTAAGAATAATAAAGTACTTAATTCCTAAAGGAAAAGTCATTATTTATTTTATTTAAAAATAAGGTTCTGGGTTTTCTACTTACCCAAGCCCGCCACATGTTCATAACGCGGCTGTGTTTCCAAAGCCCAGGCGTGCTTTACAAACTGCCGACCTGTGTGCCCTGCGTGGCCAACCGATGCCCGTGTTCACACAGAGGAAAGCTGGGGGCCTTGCTCCTCTCTCCCCCGGAAGATTTAGTGGCAGCGTCCCTGGACCTCCAGGGCTCCCTGGCCAGTGGCCCTGCCTTGCATGCGGTTAGGGCAGGCGGGAGGCAGCTCTGGTCCTCCCCACGTGTCGTCCTGACCACGCACATCACCGCCGTCTGTAGGACTGTCTGTCGTGGGCTAGCCGCCCTTGTTAAAGTGACTGCCTGTGTGCGTCTCCCGACCACCCGTTCTAACGCTGGGCTGTTTTCTCTGCCTCTCCTTGTCAAGTCCTTGCCATGCACGAAAGTGTTCTCAAGTGCCCCACTCCGGGCTGCACGGGGCGAGGGCACGTGAACAGCAACAGGAACTCGCACAGAAGGTAAGCCGCTCCTCCTCGCTGCCTTCCGGCTGGAGGGACCGCGGGCTCCACCTGCGAGCGCGCCCCCCACGCCCCTCCTCCTGCAGAGAGGCCCCTGCCTGCCCTTAGGCCACTCCCAGGGAGTGCAGGACACCCTGCATAGCCAGGGCTTAGAGGCCCTTTTTCCAGTTGGGTGCTTTTCAGCTGTCTCACTAGCTTGTCACCATGGGAGCCACGCCCATTTCCAGTGACTGGAAGGGATATGGCAAAGTCTTAATGACCCTCGGGGCGAGGAAGGGGCTGCCCTGCCCTTGACACAGGACTGTACGCTGTGCACAGTCAGTCTGTGTCATATATGGTGTCACTTGCCTGCTGGAAACTCTGCCGAAACCACAGGTCACCAATCTGGACATCTTCAAAATACGTGTAGGTGTCCAGGGGTTCTGTTGGATGGGGGGATCTGGGATGAGAATGTGCCAGAAAAATAGACTTTTTTTTTTACTCCTGCTGTGAATAAGTATGCTCAGAATCATGGTTTTGTTTGTGACAAATTCTAGTTGTCTTTACTTGTTCAGGCTTTGTAAGAGATACTAAGTTGCTCATAATATTCAGCTCATATCATATTTTTTTTCAGTAGCAGAAAAGTGATTCTGTTGAAGTTTTAAAGTTTGTCTTGTCTAAGAGGCTCAGCCTCACAAGCTCCTGTGAAATCATGTCTAGAAGGAGCAAGCTGTCATAAGTTACACTGCAATTTTTGCTTGAAACGTGTGCGCTTCAGAGATTTTCTGGTGCTTAACCTGCAGGTGGAAGAAATGGTGGATAGGTTGGTAAGGCTCATGCTGGGTGGTGTTCGCTGTAGCAGTTACGTCAGTTCCTTCATCAGACGGCAGCACAGCCCGTGTTTGTGAGGCAGGACACAGACACGGAGCACGCGTCTGTGCGCGCGTGTGCACACATGTGGGCACGCAGAGCAGACACCATGGTTTCGTGAAGCACAGGCTCAAGCCCAAAAGAACCCACCTGCCGTCTTCTCCACACAGACCCCCCCGAGCTGTGTAGTCCCAGGAAGCGTTTCACTGCGCTTTCTGCTTGCCCTTCTCTGCTCCCTCCTGTGCAGACAGCAGAGGGCTGAGGTCAGGTGTGTCCGCCCAAACCAGCTGCACTTGCAGAGCCGGCTCAGAGCGCCATCTTCTGGTGCCGGCCAGTTAGTTGCCATTCTTGGGCTTTTTAAAAACTCATCTTGCCCAACTTATTAATTTCTCATCTCCAGAAATGGTGAACATCCCAGAATGGAATCTGTGCCTAAAATTGTAACTGGCACGTGTTCTCCTGAGTGCCCGGAACTTGGCTGGCTCTCACTGGAGAGAATTGGGCACACTTGGTACAGGGTGGTGCCATCAGCGTTTTGCCCTGGAAGCCAAGACAGAAACATGCAAACTAGAAACAGGGTCATTTCTCCTCCCCCTGAGCCACCCTGTCAGGGTTGTCTGTAGCAGGTCTGGGAAACCGCTCCCCTCCCAGCTCCACCCATGTGAGGGTCTCTTGTGCTCAGGGAGGATCAGTGTGTGTGAAGCCATCTGGGACGAGACCACTAAACCCCCTTTCTGTACTTGCAGCCTTTCTGGATGTCCTATTGCTGCAGCAGAGAAACTGGCAAAGGCCCAGGAAAAACACCAGAGCTGTGACGTGTCCAAGTCTAACCAGGCCTCGGACCGAGTCCTAAGGTACCCACACAGGAGCGCGTCGTCTCACAAGAGTCACCCGTGGTCCCTCCCCCCAGCAGAGGCGGATGCTCTCAATGAGCAGCAGGGACGGGGTGGCTGCACCGGTCAGGACCTGCCCCCACCCCACGCCGCAGCGAGACTGTGTCATGGCCAGGTTCTTCACCTGCCTGTCCTTGATGACCCATAGTGACTATTTAAATGGAAAATTGGAGGAATTGTTTCTGGTTTTCTTTGTGGCCCTGATATTTCATGATTCTGTGAATGCTAGATGAAAGGGAAGCTTTGGAAATTAGTGAGTTGCCCAAAGTAATTTTATCTTAATGGGGGGGGTGGTGTAGCACCAGCCCGCAGGGTGGGGCCAGTGTTGGAGATGTGAGATGGGCACCACCTCGCACGTCACCGGAAGCTCTCCACAAAAGCCGTGCAGTTGTCCTCCCCTTTTGTCCTCAGACGCCCTGACGTGTGGGTGGGAGTGGGCACAGCCCCTCCGTCCCACAGTCGAGAGCACCCGGTGTGGAGAGGTCAAGGGGCTCACCTGACCTCACCTAATCCCTGGGTGTTAGCCAGGAAAGGCCTCGCAGGTCGTCTGGGGAAGCCCCTGCTTCTTCCTGGCTGGCAGAGGACGCTCGGCAGGTGTGGGTGGAGGAGGAAGCCCACATGCCCATGGCCCCCATGTACACACCTTTCATTTTTGTTTATCCCTTCAAATGCTCGTCCTAGTGAAAACTGCAGTGGTCACCGTGTATTCTGGCTTTTCACTCAGTGTCACACCAGAAACACGCTCCCTTGTCTCGATACAAGGATCGTAGTCGTCATCTTCGCAGCTGCGTGTGCTCTGCTGTGCTGGTGGGCATTCAGGTTGTTTCCAACTTTTACTGTTAGCAACAGGAAACATTGTTTTACATATATAGCATTTTGCTTCTGCTGAATGATTTGTTTGGGATAAATCACTTGAGAAAATCACTAGGTAAGAGATGTGAATATCTTTTTGCTTCTTGTGTATTATTTCAAAGCTTTCTCAAAGGATTTGACCACAATGATTAAACCTCCTTTCTCTCTCAATAGAAAAGTTAAAATATTTATAGAAAATTAGAAATATTTAATTAAACAAAACTAAGGAAATAAAAACTATTATATCATTTAGAGATTATTCCTCAGTAAATTTTGGCAGATGTACTTCTAGAGATTTCTACATGTGGGTATTATCAATCTAAAATACTCCCAGTGTACCTGGCTCACAATTTCCCCTTCAGTGTAGCCCATCCATCTTCCAGGCAACACCCCCAAATGCTAACAAACTGTAGGACTTGCTCCCTTTCCTCCCCCAGCCCACTGGTAGTTATCAGCAGAATGAGAACCACTCCCCTCCCACACACACACACACACACAAATAAACATAAATAAGAGATGGCTGTTAATCAAAGGAAATTTTGAGAAATGGTAGGGAGAAATTTTTTGCTGAGGGCTGTTACTAACTTTTCTCTATCTACTCTGGCAGACTCTGGAAAGCTAGAAAGAAGCCTTGAGCCCTAGCTGAGGTTACTAGGAGACTGCACTGCCCACACAAGTCAGTCCTGAGCCTGGATTTCAGAGAGAGCCTCATTGGCAGCGTGAGGCCGGCCAGACATGTGTGTCACTGCAAATATCACAATGTCCAAATACAGGCTGCCACTCTGACATCCATCCAGGCCTAAAGCACCCACCTTCTACCTGTGTCTGGGCTTCGTAGCCAGGATCCCTTTCCTGGGTTGGCACCATGGAAAGCTGCACCAATGCCACCAAACAGGAGAGAGTGGACCAGTTGCTGTGCACATACAAATGATTCTATTTATGTGCATCTGGCTGGAGTGGGAGCGGGGGGCGGGGAGGGGGGCAGGCCACTAACAGAAAGAGAAAGACCCACTCCCACTGTTGAGGGAGCCACTCAGGATAGGACAGGCAAAGGCCACTAACGGGCCAGCAGCTCCCAGCTCTGTAAGGAGACACATGGCTGCCAGGCTGGGGCACCAGCCCTGCCTCCGGGGCTCTCTCAGGCTCTGCAGCTCCAGAGGCCACCTGTGTGCCAGGTTGTGTGTACCTGTCCCCCGCTGTCTCCTCCTAGAGGGTGTTCATTAGAAGGGATAAGGGAAGACACAAGAAGGAAGAAAGAAAAAATGTAAACCTTAAACCTATAGTCATTTAATTCTTAATAGTTACAGTAAAAAAAAAACAGTCTTTAAGTAAATTGTCCAACAAGAACCTGAGACTTAAGTACCTGCTTCCAATCGTGTAATCTCATCTCCAGCATCCTGGCGTGCGGCCTGCGCTGCAGCCTGTGGTCGTGGGTGGTGCACCACCCACCGGCTGAAGCCTCTCCCCACCCACCCTTCCTCTGACCTGGCCCCAAATCTTTCCAGGCTTGGGGATTATGCTTCTCTCGAGCCCAAACCCTGTGGCTGCGCCCACCAGGTGAACGGATGGCCAGTCTGTCTGCCGACCTGGTCCATGCTGCTCCCTGCAGGTGGTCTGAACTGTCCTGCCCCTCAGCCTCGGACGTCGCAATTCCTTCTTCTGGATGCTTCTCACTCCACCCTCTGTCTTGCCCTTAAGAATTTACCTGCTTCGCAAAGCCTATTTCAGATGTTCACATTTAATTAATCCCAGTGCCTAGAGGGACCTCTCTTCTCCAGAATTCCCACAGCACTTAGACCCTTAAAATAATATCACATTCCAGGTGATCTTTCTAAGCAAAATCTAAAGTTTTATTCATTTGTGTACCTTCATATTGCCTGGTCAAATGCTCAAAAATAATAATCAATCGTTACATTATTTTGTTGGTTTGACAAGAAATAAATAGGTTAAATTAATGAAATTAAAATAGGTATGTTGGTGATTTGGTAAATAAATTGGATATTTAACCATTACTATGCATTATTAAGTGGCATAGATATGTTATTAAGCAATATAAAAGTTCATTTTCTTTTTTTAAATCGAGTTATCAAAACTTTGTAACTGCCCCAAAAAAGATATAAATTTTTGAAATAATCAGAGAAGAAATAGATTATGTACATGATGCATATTAAGTCACAATGTATAATAGCAAAAAAATCTAAAAGTTGGAAAATAAATAGTATGATATTCCTTAATTTCTCTATCATGCAGCTATTAAGAACTGTTTTTAAAGCCTACACAACAAAAAAGAAAATAAATACCATGTAAAATAAAGTGTAAAATATATAAAAGTATAAGGTTCTAACTGTTTAAATAAATATATGATACATTAAATTAACCTGAAAAAAATATGTGCCAAAACCTTAGCAGTTATTGTCTCTGGAAGAATTATAGGTAATTTTTTCATACCTTTTTTGTATCTTTAAATATTTTTTCAATGAATCATATAAAAGCAAAAACATCATCATAAAAAAGAAAACAATAATTTTAATTTTTTTATTTCTAAGGCGAGTACAGATAATTTTTGTGTACCAATATGCATAACCTTTAGACAGAGAGAAGACTCAAAAAAAAATATGTGTATTCAGACACACAAACAATATTTGTGGAAAATAAGTTAGGAAAAGGAAAAAAATGAAACCTCTTCGATTCCCATCCACAGGGAGAACCAGTCAGGATGCCATTTGCACAGCTGTGTCAACGAGTTTTCTGCAACACAATGCACATTCGTACCTGCCATGCCACAGTTTCAAATGGCTGCTAGAATGCCACACTTGTGCTTGAGGTACAGGCAGTGTTTGCACATCTGATACTAAAAACCAAAAACTAGAATCTTACTCAAAAATGATCCTCTTTCATAAATTGACTGTGAAACTTTCTTACTAAAACATCACTCTTCATTAGGTCATTATTTGGAATACATTTTACATAATTTAGAAAAATAAGCATCAGGAAACTCTCCGCCCTTAAAATTCAATGTTTTGTGACGGTGTGCAGAAACGATGCTTATGGGAAAATGTCTGTAAGTACTTTTATAGGTATTTTACCTTGAGAAAAATGCAAAGAAGGCTGATTATACTGTAGAATTCTATGATTAAATATGCATCTATATCTAGTCAACAAAACGCCTGACCTGTGCTCTTCAGAGCTGTCTGGGCTGCGGAGCCCAGGCGGGGCAGAGAAGGGCACAGAGGGTCAGAAGGCTGCGCAGCCAGGTGCAGCGCGGGATCTCAGCGTGGCTCTAGCAGGAAAAACAGTAGTGGAGACACTGGGCACATCCAAATAAAGCCAATAGCTTAATATATAATATTTTACTAAGATGGTGAAATGAGCAGAAGGTGGTGAGAGGCTATTTGAGAAACCTCTTACAACTTCTCGGTAAGTCTAAAATTATTTCAAATAAAACGTCTAAAAAATCCCAGTTAGGAGATAGATAAAAGAATAGATGCACAGACACACATACACACACACACACACACACACACACACAAGAAAAAAAACATAAAAATTTGGTAAATGAATAATAATTGAGTATCCCTCCATTTAAATACATTCTAAAAACTAAAAAAAAAAAAAAAAATGACTATTAAGTAAAAATACTGAAAGTAGGTGAGGCACAGTGGCTCACACCTGTGCTGTAATACTAGCACTTTGGGAGTCTGAGGCAGGAGGATCACTGAGGCCAGGAGTTCAAGGCCAGCTTGGGCAATGTAGTGAGACTCTGTCTCTATAAAAAACAGAAAAATTAGCCAGATATGGTGATGTGCACTTACAGTTCTAGGTACTTGGGAGGCTGAGACAGGAGGATTACTTGAGCCCAAGAGTTTGAGGCTGCAGTGAGCTATGACTGCACCACTGCACTCCAGCCTGGGCAACAGAGTAAGACACTGTCTCTTAAAAAGAGAAAGAAAGAAAAGAAAGAGATAAAAACAAAAAGAAAGAGAGAGGAAGGGAGGGAGGGGAGGAAATGGCAATATTTGACAAAATATTTTCTACCTGTACCATCTTATTATCCATCTATAGATAGCTTTTGATCTAGTTTTGTCTCAGTCTATGTCCCTAAGAGTATAGCTTTATTTCCTCCCATTTTTAAGGAGAGCTCTCTTGTCAGCTCATGTCACTCTAGTCTCCTAGTCTTCGTAGCTGCTACAGGGCCAATGCACCAGTGTGAGATTCCCCCACCCGCATGGTCCGCATCTTCATCACACCTACCCCACCTCTTAACTGAGAAAAACAGAAAATTTTGAATATTTTATTTCTTGCTATCTTTTATTGCCCAAGTTGACTTTTAGGCAGATAGCTTATTTAGTGCTACATAATTAAAACACGTTTTGTATTTCCTCAGGAAAGTAAAATAGTGATTTTAGGGGAAGTTTCCGATTCCTTGATATATGTAAGAAACAGATGTCCCTCCCGGCCGTAGCGTGAAGCGTGTCGTGTCGGAGCCACAGCAAAGCGAGCTGTTGTCTGTCCTCTCCTTCACTTCCAGGCCCATGTGCTTCGTAAAGCAGCTGGAGATTCCTCAGTACGGCTACCGAAACAATGTCCCCACAACCACGCCGCGCTCCAACCTGGCCAAGGAGCTCGAGAAATATTCCAAGACCTCGTTTGAATACAGCAGCTACGACAACCATACTTATGGCAAGCGAGCCATAGCTCCCAAGGTGCAAACCAGGGATATATCCCCCAAAGGATATGACGATGGTAGGAGGTGCACACTCTTATACATGAGAGACACGTTGCCATTGCTGATGTTGTTGTTGTGTATATCGATGTCCTGCAAGCTAGTCCAGCACTGTGGTCACTTGAGGGGTACCCAGAGAAAGGACGCTCACAGGTCAGCCCAGGAGCCGAAAGCCCCCAGGTCACACAGGTCTAGGAACGAAACCCTGTGGGAAGGAAGGAGAGGAAGTCCCCTTCGTGCACTCTGGCTGCATATGGATGGAGGGAGAAGCCATGGCTCCTTGTGTCTGATGGTGTTGGCAAGCCCGTGGCCTTTTCTTAATACACTCCCCCTCAGTGGACGGCCTGGAGGCTGCCGTCCCGGGAGAGCCGGGGCGCACCCTCTGAGCCGGGCAGTGGCGAGAGGCTCTGCACTCATCTCCCCAGTGCTCTCGGCCACAGATGCACATGACAGCCACCTGGGGAGGTCATTTCTGAACTCTCACGCCCAGGCTGCACCCAGACCCACTGAGTCGGAGTCTCAGGGCCTTCTCCAGGCAAGGGTAGTGCAGGCCAACAGACATCCACAGACCTCGTGTCTGCTCTCCGGCTGGCTGGGGCCGGCTGGAGTGGGGAGAAGGGGGCAGGTTGGGTGCCACCACCCGTCGTGACCAGACTGTGTTACCTGCTGCATTTTTGCCACATGGTATCAACCAACAAGGTAGAGCTGATGAAACAAAAAAATGCTGCATGCTTCAAGGGAAGAGGGCCATGTATTTTTCATTAATGCTCATTTGAACTGTACCAATGGTGTGAACTAGTTACTGGTTCATTATAGAGCTAATTTGGTAAGTAGTTTGTCATTAGAGGGGAAGACTGTATTTCTTTCATTTTTACTTATTTAGCCATGTATCTGCTTTAAATCCTAGAATATATAGACATAGTTGCCAAATTTTACCCACTGGGACTTGGGGTGACATAGTCTGATGATTGCAAGTGTTGTCATGGTGCTCTCCAGCACAGAGAAGGACACAGGTCTTTAAAGATTTTTGAGCTCCTCTTTGAAAACATATTTAATTAACACCACAGTACACACTCACACACACAGACACAGTATTTGAATTGAACACTTAGGAAGTGTAGAAACCTTTTCTTACAATTCAGCATGAGGTGCTGCACGTGTTTCTGAGCTGTGAGCTATGTTATTTCTTGCCTTAGTAACAATTTATTTATAAAATGAATGAAATTTAATATTTCTTTGATATATATTGGCTATCCTTGTGTATCAATTCTTAATATTCAGAAACAGACATAAGTAGAAAAAAGGAGTGGCTTTAGGGTATAACAAAAAATAATTATTTTAGTATTTTTTATCCTGTATAATTACTTTCAAATTTCAGGTTTTGTTGTAATTCATTTATTCAATTTCAAATGAAGGTTCAAAGAAGTTAAGATCACATAATGGCAGATTCTGTTTGTATGATTCCCAATTCATTGATGTTTTACAGAGATTTAATTAATTCTTTCATTAAGTACATATTTTTATACTTTAGGTTTTTTTGTTTTATTTTGTTTTGTTTTTGCTGTTGAACAACAGCACTTTTGTGTGGCCGTGTTGTCACGGTTGGACTCCAGCCTTAGGACGAAAGGGGCCTTCTGGGGTAAGCCGTGCCCAGCATGGCAGGCCCCCGCAGTCACAATGCGCGTGCGTGGACCCGAAGTCATCTGAGCGAGTCTGTTCTCAGCTCTTGGGCTCACCAGCTGCGTGAGCCGGGACCACGTAACTTCCCAGGCACGGGTTCCTCCAGTAGAGCCCCGCGGACCTCAGGGGCTGCCGTGCAGGTCAGCTGGAGAGAGATGGTGCCTGTGGACCTGGCCACACTGTGCCAGCTGTAGAAAGTGCACAAATACGTGTTAGTTATTGGCATCCGTTGTCACATGCTCAGGCACAATCCCCGCTGTGGGAAGCCAAGGCTGAGCCGAGCCTTTCAGCTGTCTCCCAGAGAGCAGGAGCCTGCTGAGTGTGCAGGGAACGTCCGTGTCAGAGCTTCAGGAAACCAAGGAAAATGGAAATGCAGCCTTTTACCACCATTCACTGAGAAAACAGATTGACCCTTTCTATTCCACTAGATTCACCTGACAAATTTTAGAAACGTCCTGTGAAGAGCCCACTAGGACAAGATTGGCTGGGTCGGGATGTTGGTGGAATTGGTCTGAGGAGCCTTCCTGTACCTGGGCACCAGGTGCAGGTACTGAGGATGGGGACTATTATCTGCAGTTACCTCCAAAGTGTCCTGGCCAAGACCCACTCCAGAATCAACAGAGAGTTGAGTCATTGCTCCTAAAAGGCCAGGAATAGCCTGCTGTAGAGAAGTGTCATTCTCAGGGAACAGGGGCACAGCCGTGGACTCAGAATGGACCAGAAAGGAAGTAGTAACATCCTTGTCTCCAGTCTTGTGGTGTCATCCCTTCAACCATACCTACTGTGATCAGAAACCCTGCACCCTGCCAGACACAGCAGGCCAGGGCTAGCCACCACCCTCGGTCCCCATCATCTGCCTGCCTGTCTCTCTTCCTGCCACCAATCTATTCTTTCCCCTGGGATAATAAGTTTCAAGGAAAAGATCACAAATAAATATAAGATAGTTAAGCCCATTCTGATGTGAGAAGCAAGGAGTCTGTTCTGTCCTCAGGAATTGGCGGGAACTTTACCAAAGAGGCAAATTTTAAGCTAGATCATGAAGTGTGAGTGGAATACATGGAGGCGGGAAGCTCATGGGCTTGTGAGGACAGCCAGGGGCTGGAGGCTGGACAGGACCACTGCGAGGCCACCGAGGGGGAGGCGCTGTCCCCAGGAGGGAGCCCTTGCCATGATGGGGGGGGTGGGCAGAAAGGCCCTCACACACTTGCCGATCCTCCTCCTGCCTGCTTTGTATGCAGAGCCAGTAGCAGCATTTACACTTTTAAATAGGTGGAGAAAAAACAAAAGAGGAGAATATTTTGTGACATGTCAAACTCTGTGAAATCAGGCACGTGTAAAGTGCTGCTGGCCCTGGCCGCTCCCGCAGGACAGGACAGAGCAGAGTGGTCGAGACACGCACCACCCCGTCCCCTAAGCCTGAGGCAGTGACTCTCGGCTAGGACGCGTCCATGTCCGCTTGGCCCCAGGCCTTGTGTCCCAGCCTTGGTGCTTTTCACCCGTCATGTTCCAGCCCTGATGGGCCTCCTGCCGTCTGCTGCCGGCTGTTCCCGTGCAGATTCTCTGGTGCTTAAAGCTCTGGGCCACCTGAACCTTCCTCTTTTGCACCCTGGAAGGCCCTCGGGGGCACTGCTGCCTGGCCTCCCTGACAGAGCCTCCCCTCCAGAGCTCTGTCTCCAGGGGCCACGCCCACACCTGCAGATGGCCCCGTCAGACCCCTGGGAACTGCGGCCACACCGGCCTTCCCTCTGGGCTACAGGCACCTGGCAGCAGGAGGCCTGGGCCAGACCCAGGGCAGGCAGCAGGGATGCTCTCGCAGGGACGCCCTGCTCGGACCTGCTGAGCTTAAGTTCAGATCTTGTGACTATGGGCCTCTCAGAGAGCGTTGCGCAGGACACTCTCACAGGAAAGCGCCTATGGCCCATTTAAGCTTCCGCATCCACAGGCCTGCTCCCTCGAGCTGAAGCAGGGTACCGTGTGGGCTCTGCGTGGAATTGGGCTGCAGGTCACCAGGCCCCAGCCATAGGAGGCACGGACATCTTTTGATGACATCCTTTATTGTCAGTTTTCATGGAAATTCATGATCTTAAGAACATATTTATCTATTCCCTACAGGAAAATGCGAATACATAAGGAAATAGACATTTCTAGGAGAATAAGACATGCACATTTAGTAAGAATTCCACAAGCAAAGCAGGCAAACAAACAGGTCCTGAGTGGAAGTTTTGTTCCCTTTTTTGTTTGAGTTGGGTTTTTTTAATTTTAATTTATGTGTACAGCCATATTTAATAACTAGGAATCCTGTATACTTTTCCTCCGTCCTGCAGTGGAGGAGCTAGAATACCTGACAGGTATTTCCCAGGGTGAGTTGAGATCCAGCCGGCTCCCATGCCATCAGCTAGGACTGCAGCACTAGAGCAAAAGCCAGAAATACTGAATATCTCCCCTGACACGCAGGGACACTCTGGGCCCTGGAAGATCATTAACAAATTCTTGTCTGCTGTTGATTGAAAACAGCTTTGTTTTCCAAAAGAAAAATAAAGTGCATTTTGTGGCTGTGAAACTGCTCTTATCTGATAAGTGGGAGGGACAGAGGATGGGGCAGTGGTACTGGCACCCAGTGAGTGCAGTGACCCAGCAGCGAGTGTGGTCCCAGGGACACTGGCGTTAGCAGCTTTGCTGACTTTTCACAAATAGGAGATAATTATTATGACTAAAAACTTTCTTTTCCTGAAGCATTTAAAGTATAGACACTCTTATTTTCATTTTGATTAGAACAAAAATGATAGTTTGCATCTGGTAAGAGGATGCTTACGAGAGTAGATGCTGTCCTAGTAGCTCGTCTGAGTGCCGAGAGTTGACAGGGCCGCAGGAAATGATTAACAACTCAGTCACCTACTCAACTTTCCTGCCCGCTTGCCTCCTCCAGACGTAGCTTCTTACGGTTTAAGTGTAGATGCATCACCATGTGTACGCTTTAGAACTTCAAGATAATTTAAAGTGATTCAAGTAAGATAAGAGAAAGAAATACAAAGATTCGTTTGAGTTAAGGATTCGTTTAAGTAAAATGTAGTCACAGAGAGGTAGTATTTTTTAGCAGATGAAATGCTGGCCCAGCCCAGGTGACCTGCATCCTTCACGGCAGGGAAGCTTCTCTTTGCTCACCTTCATCTTGACCATGGCAGCCTCAGTTTCCCCATGCGGGAAGTGCGTGTGTAGCAGCGTCTCACAGGAGGTGGGGGCACCGTGCAGTCTCGGTAGAGAACCTGTGAGCGCAGCATGAAGGGCAGTCACTGCAAGAGCAGCACACGGCTGGGGGCACCTGCCCTCCGCAGAAGGGGCCGGGAGCTCACGCCATGTCTCTGGACTGCGTACCTGCTAACCGCTCTGCGCTGGCTACAGTTTGTTGCATAGACTCATGTTGTTCCTTTTCCTTGTTTTTTAGAAATTGCAATGCATTCATTTCAAAACAAACCTGTTATATTTTATTTATGTGGACCACTTTGTTCTGAACCAGTGGCTGGCTAGCCTTCACTCGTGAGGAAGGAGGGCCCCTCATAAGGATTGTTTCATTTCTCCTACGATTTCTGTATACCTGATTTTTCTAACAAAACTGTACATGATGTAAAATTAAGACCAAATCCAGAGAATCACACACTGTGAACTAGCAGTCACTCCACACGGCTGCAGGGCCCACTGCAGGGTCCTGCCCTGGCCCTTGGGTGGCCCTTCCCAGAGGCCCTGGCCTGGTCTGTGCTCAGCCTTGGCCACTGCCCACCCGCACTGCACTGCCACTTAGATGAGGGGCCTCCACAAGGCACACACCGAGGGACACTGTGACGGCTGTGGCTTTGCTAGCATCGTAGAAGTCGTGTTATCTGCCAGTTACTGCTCACTTCATGGATTTTGCATGTGGGATTTGAGCCTCTCGTCCACGCCAGGGAAGCTGGGGATAAAACGGTCACTTATGTGTGTGGCTTGTTCTGTCACTTTGGGTAGGAGAACGCATGGCCAACCCCTCTCCAGGGCTCTGGCCATCAGTGCTCTCCAAGTATCACTAAGAACGTTCATCTTCCTCAGTGTCCTGAGAACACAGGCTTCGGTCCAAAATCAGCATTATCAATGACGACCGCGTAATTCTGCTTCTCCTTTGTATCTAAATCCAGAGTTTCGGGATAGTTATCTAGTATGGCTCATAGCAACCCTGTTGGCTATGTGGGAAGGTTCTTTGTTTAGTTTTATTTTCTTCTTCCTCTTTGGGAGGAAATTGCTGAGGATGTCAGAGTCCAGTGTGGAGCTGCTCGTGATGGTGTCAAGGCACCCGGGGGGCAGTGGCCACCTGCAGCCCCCACCCCTTGCAGCTTCCGTCAGGATCCCCAGGCTGGGGCTTTGCCAGTTAGGACCAGCGGCCCAATAGCAGGGTTCATCTTTAGCCGGTCACCAAGCTCTCTGGGGCTGGCCTCACACTGTCTGCGGGGAAGCAGGCTGAGCTTGCTTTGGAAGGAAGGCATTTAATAAAAGGAAGGGGTTAGTACCCTGGGAAAGAGGTGTTTGGGGGGATCTTTCAGACCCTCCAGGTTCACCTCTAAGTTAGCCCAGACTTTGCTGGATTAGGGTGAAGTATCTGGCCCAACACGATGAAAATCCCATGACATTAGCTGACAGTGATGATATATTAGTAAAAAGGAGCCCATCATAATAAACCACAGAACCAGACATGTTCTCATACATGTACTAAAGGAGATTTTTAAGCAGTTCTTAATAAATAATCCCTGCTACGTTTGGCTGTTAGTGAGGATGATTGTTTAGAAAGGATTACTAAGCAACCAGAGTCCTTTAAGCAGAGCTCCTGGATGCAGGACAATAGGGAGGCTGTTAGTATAAAACAGGGATGTCACCGTGTGTGTCCTCATGCCACTGTGCCACCACACTGAGGTGTCCTGACACTTATCCTGGGCTCCTCTGTGTCCACAGGTTTGAGCAACTTTCTCCTTGAGCTCCAGGCCTATGTTAGAATTCCAGGAATTACAGAGTAAGGGTATTTGAGTCGCACTGTCTGCGTGCCCAGCCAGAAACGCACGGTCCCCACGGCCCAGCAGGTGGCCCCCAGAGCCCCTTGAATCCGGGCCACCTACACACAGGGTCCCAGCCCCAACTGGCTGGCACAGCCCCCCAGGCTGGAGGGGGGGCCCCGTCCAGATGAGTGCTCCTCGACCCATCAGCGAAGGCGCCCATGAGCAATTGGGTGGAGCCCCGGACCTGCAGGCGCCCAGGCACCTGCCTGCAGCGGATGGCCACAGTCCCCAGCAGGCACATGGCTTCCAAGGGCCCAGGTCACTGGCGCTAAAGTGCTGCGCACAGCCCTTCAAGAGCAGGGCGGATCCTGCCCCAGGGTCACCCCGGCTCTCTGCGCCTTCAAACGTATACAGTGCTTAAAAATTAAAAAGTAAATTTAAACAAACGGGAGTGGGGAGGGAAGGGAACGAAGCCAGAGGCTGGCTTTCTTCCTGGTGCAGCGCGGCTGGCGGTGCCCACGCGCTGAGCCCGTCCCTGTCTCCCCAGCGAAGCGGTACTGCAAGGACGCCAGCCCCAGTGGCAGCACCACCAGCAGCTATGCGCCCAGCAGCAGCAGCAACCTGAGCTGCGGCGGCGGCAGCAGCGCCAGCAGCACCTGCAGCAAGAGCAGCTTCGACTACACGCACGACGTGGAGGCGGCCCACATGGCAGCCACGGCCATCCTCAACCTGTCCACGCGCTGCCGCGAGATGCCACAGAACCTCTCCACCAAGCCACAGGACCTGTGCACCGCACGGGTACGCGGGCCACTGGCGCGGGCTGGGGCTGCGGGGTGCGCTGTGGGCGGGCAGGTGCCCTGGTCACCTTGAAAGCAGCCTGCACGGCACCACTGTCCAAGGAGGGTTCCCGTCTAAATCAGGATTGGTGTGCACACATGGACCCTGCTCTGCAGGGTCCAGGATCATTCATTGAATCTAAAAGGACACTGCATGAGATCACAGAGCTAAGGAGAAATATGCCTTAAAATCAAAGCACAGAAAGGTCTGCTGGCACCAGTGTCAGGTAGAACAGGGGACTGTCCCCAGGAAGGATAGTCCACTAGCCCCATTGTCAAGTAAAACACAGGACTGTCCCTGAACCACACTCCCAGGGGACTGCCCACTGCTTTCCTACTTGCAGGAAATGCAGGAAGCCCAAATCTGACACAGCAGCACTCATTAGTTTAAAACTCCACAGATGCCACAATGGCATGCAATGTTTGTGGAGATTTTCTGGTTTCTATTTTCTTTTTTTTTTTATTCAGGATATTATCGGGGTATAGACATCTTGGTTGCATGAAATGCATTTGCCTTGCTCAAGCCAGGGCCAAGCATGTCCTTCCCCCATACAGTGCACCCCGTCTCCATCTGTGGGCTCAAGCTGTGGGCTTACCCACCCCCTGTATCCCCCACCCCCACCTGACCGGCACCCAGTGAGTGTTACTACCCTGTGAGCACCTTAATGTGGATCAGTTAGTACCAGTTTGATGGCGAGTACGTGTGGTGCATGTTTTTCCATCCTTGTGATACCTCACTTGGAAGGATGGGCTCAGTCTCTACCCAGGGTAATATAAGCGGTGCAGGAGCAGGAGAGAGAGCTGCCTCCCCAGGGCCACTAGGTGGCCAGACAGAACCTGGGGATGCCGAGCGGCCCCATTGTGTTCGCAGAGCAGCAGGCTGCTCACCTCCCCTGCAGACAAACACAGGCGCTCTCCTTACCTAATGTGCTCCGCCCTGCACCTGAGCTCGCCACGCTGACAGCAGTGGTTATAAACAATTGTAATTTGTAAGAATGGAGTAAGGTCAGTAATCTTACGTTTTGCAAATGCTTTTTCATCTATTGATATTTTTATTCCTAGATATTGGAGAAGTGTCAGGGGCGTGCACCTTTCGTGGCCATCCGGCTGCTGAAATGGGAAACTAGCATGGAGGAGATTCTGTGGCAAGAAATAAAAGATAGAAACCTCTTCCAATTTTTTTTCACTTTCTTAAAATTATAGTAAGACTGAAAGAATAAATCCAACATTATAAAGCCTAAATTAGTATCAAAGCTTCAAACTGGGGCTGCACTTTGACACAGAGAGTTCAGGCAGAATAATACCGTGTAATTTATTAAGGTAACAGCTCCAAGGATGGGGGCTCATCCCAAGCGTCTTCCTTCTGGAGAGGGAAGCAGCCAGACCTCTGGGAGGCAGCAGCTTTCAGGCCAGCTCTGAAATCAAATTTTTTCTCAAGAGAATATAACCCTTTGGGGGAAAATATATAGGATTGTTGGAGGCTTTTCTTACTTTGTGTCCACATGTCCCTCCTCCACCTTCTCCTGAGAGGCAAGCTCTGAATAATTCTTGATCTGTTTCAAAGCATCAATTAAAAAATCTTACCCTGTACCTTTTGGGACTTTTTTTAAAGCCAGTTGACTAAATTGCAGGTTTGCTGAAACTTAGGGTAGGTCAGACCATGATCATTGTAGTAGAGGCATTTTTAACTGTGATTCCACTTCTCCTCCCTTAATATGAAAAATTCTCTTCATCATAAGTTTGCATTAGAAAGTAAATTCTAGTTCCTTCTCTCTCCTTCCTTGAGCCTTTAATTCTATTGTTTTCCTCCTCTCTACTTCTTGAACTATTAGCACCAGTGAAACTAAAGAAGAATTTTTAAGCTGACGTATATACATGTGTGTGTGTACACACATGTATGCACACATATTTTTGATCTGTTAGGTGTTTGACCTGGAAAGAAATTGAAGTTAATCACTGTTATGAATTTTCTTTTGTCCAGGCTCATTTCTAAGAGCACAGATGTAACAGGAAAAAAAGGCAAGAGAGAGACAGAGACAGAGAGGGAGAGAGACAGAGACAGAGACAGGGAGTGGGTGGGAGATAGATAGTAGAGAGAAATAACTGGATGGATGGATGGATGAATCCTCCAACCAGTTTTGCAGCTAAACCTGGGACAGCAGAAATTTCCCAGTGTTCCATGTCCATGCACCTTAGGGACTTAGGTAAATGAGACAGCAGTGAGGAATCCTGTGACTAAGGTCCACACCAGCAAAGGCAGGGCTGCAGTCTGGGGGAGCGCACTGGCAGAGTGCCCCGATCTTGGGCCAAGCCCAGTCACCATGTCTTTCTGCCGACAGAACCCCGACATGGAGGTGGATGAGAACGGGACTCTGGACCTCAGCATGAACAAGCAGAGGCCAAGGGACACCTGCTGCCCCATCCTGACGCCCCTGGAGCCCATGTCCCCCCAGCAGCAGGCGGTGATGGACAGCAGGTGCTTCCAGCTGGGCGAAGGCGACTGCTGGGACCTGCCCGTCGACTACACCAAGATGAAGCCCCGGAGGGTAGACGAGGACGAGGCCAAGGAGATCACTGTAGGTCCTTCCATTGAAACCGACCTGTGTCGGCTGTGAGGCTCTGAAATTGGGCCCCGGGTGGAAGAAAATGCCATTTGCACACAGCCTAAGAGAAAATATATTTTCTCTTTAAATATGACCTTTAGCTAAGACTTAGAAAACATTGTTTTTTACTCAGAAGAGGTTTGTGACAACATTGATTTGCGTGAAACAAACTATTGACTTTTTTAAATGATAAATTTCATTTTCTAACAAGTATGTTTTGTCACAAATGATTTCCCTAAGAAAATATATAAATGGCATACCAGTCCACTTTTTCTCAGTGACCTCTTGACACAATACAGGATTTTTCTTTACAGGTAGAGAATTATTATATATATATATATACACACACATGTATATATAGTATGTATATATATATATATATACATACATACATATATATATATAAAATATATACTTCAGTAGTTAACTATGGCTAGTAATTACCTAGCTCTTCGAAGCGAAGGATGGTGTCTCTTCTCTGAGTCTTCTAAAGTGTTTAGAAGACTTTACTCAGCCTTGAATAAATTATTGTAATGCAATCACCTGAATCTTTGTTTACGACACTATTACTAAGACACCTATGCCAAGAACATATTTTTGATGTAGTTACAATTTTCATATTCAAATTATTAAAATATATATAATAGCCCTGAGGCTTTGAAAAGAAAAGAAAAAAATTCTTTATCCAACTGACTTTTTCTTTAGTGTTCAGTTCTGAAAGTCATGACATCTTCTTTATTTCCTACAAAATAAAAAATGTTTGAGTAGGAAAGGGAGACCACCATCAAAGCAGTAGCATCCTGCAGAAACAAGGAAGTGGAAAAGAGAAGCAGGAGCTCCCTGTAGAAACAGGCAGAGGCACCTGCTCACAGCCCATTGTCTTTACCTCCAAGTGGATTAAGTACCACTCACTGTGGTACAGAAGCAAATCTGAGTGGCAAGCTAAATTTCCAAGCATTTTTCCCTTTACTGCAGTGTTAGATCATGACTACAAAATGAGGCATGGCCGTTGAATCTTGGAATTTATTTTAATTACAATTAAGCCCTCATAAAACGACAGAGTGTTTTCATGTCGCAGACTGTCCGGGACATCAACCCTCACTGTCCGGCAGGGACTGAGGGGTGCGCTTGCTGAGCGCTGCCATCTGCAGGGACCTTGGGGTCACTGCAGTTGGACACACCCAAAAAGAAAATGCTGCACAAGAAAAATTGAAAGTTACAACACCCATCTAAGTGGGTTTTGCATTGCCTTGAGTCTTAAAAGCACATACCTGTAAAATACTTACCAATGATTGGTAAAAATCCATTCCTAAACTATTTTTAGGAACTGTGCGGGTTGGTGTGGGGTCTTGCTATGACAGCAAGACACAGGTGTTTACCAAGCATGGGATGAGAAGACCAAAGCGAAAGTGGGCTCTCTGGTGGCCGGAACCTTTGTGTGTCCCTGTTGTGAGTGTGGCCAGTGAATATTACACAAGGGCCCTGACCTCTGGCAGGTGACTGTAATTTTAGAAGTTTAGAGCAGGTGATGGGAAGTTCAGTTTGCATTTTCAGAAGGGGCTTTATCAGGTCAAAGATATATAAAATTTTAACTGGGCAGTAGGAAGAGGTGGGGAACGTAGAGGCGGCCACCCCGGAGCCACGAGCCACCGTGTCCAGGCTGTGTTGAGTTCCCACCTGTGCGCTGAAGCCCTGCTTTGCCCGCAGCCGGAGGAGCTGGACCCGTTCCAGGAGGCTCTCGAAGAAAGAAGGTACCCGGGGGAGGTGACCGTCCCCAGTCCGAAACCCAAGTACCCTCAGTGCAAGGAGAGCAAGAAGGATTTGATAACGTAAGCATAATGTGAGGTGGAATTGTGACTTTTCTATATTTTCCCATTCTTTGGCTTATTTTTAAAAATCGGATCTGTATATGCCTTGCCGTTGGAGCATGCGACATTCGCAGCACACAGATGTCTCAGGCTGCCGGTCCCGTAGAGTGAGAGCTGACTGTGCACTTGCTTGTCCTAATGATGCTCTGTCATACGGAGGCGTCATTCCATAATCCTGTGCATTTTGCGGCTTTTCTTCAGGGTGCTTAAATCCCCTTGCAGACATTGCAGCTAAACTGGAAACAATGAAACTTTTTAAAAAGTTTTTTTAAAACATACTTACTATTCTGGCTGTTCTTGTTTTTGTCTGGTGGCAGATGTCCAACTCCGGGGTGTGATGGGAGTGGTCATGTGACTGGTAATTACGCCTCACACAGAAGGTGTGACTTCATTTTTTTCATGGTGGATTCTGTCTTTTCAATTTATTGTTTTCAGCTTACCTCAACAATGCTGTCAAAGTAAAAATGTTGAATTCTGTGTCAACCCTTTAAGTGCTATATGTTGACCTTCAAAAGCATGCTAATTTACGTGTTGTATAATGTCTTTTATTTTCAAATAAACTACCTAAATTTGCTAAATTATTCTTAAATATTTACAGCAAAGAGCATAAACATTTTATATTATTTTTAAACAATTGCATATTAACAGAAACATCTTCTTAAATTTATATTTGAGCATTTTGAGAGTTAAACATACCAAAAATTCAATATACAGCACTTGCCCATTGCTTTTCTGCATTAAACTTTTTAATTTCAGTTTTATGTTGTGTTTGTCCGGGAGCTCAGCCGCTTAGCGGGCACTCACCCGACTCCCTGGCCTGTCTTACAGTCTGTCGGGCTGCCCGCTGGCTGACAAGAGCATCCGGAGCATGCTGGCCACCAGCTCCCAAGAACTCAAGTAAGCTTTGATGGAAATCATTCTCTTTTAAAAATTTCTTCCCTCTGTAGTTCACAAAGAATGATGTGTCATTTGAAAAGAAAGATGTCTGTAACAAAAATGACCTGTACTGTCAGTGCCCGGATCCAGCACCCACAGTTGGGTTCTCAGGATTTTAGCCACTTTCCAAACGGCCCATTCTGCCTTTCTGCCTCACATTTACCTCTGGGTTTTCCGTATCATACCCTTCGGTCTCGAGTTTCCTAGAGCATGAGTGTTTTCAGATGTGCATGCATACAAAAGGGAAATTTTACAGTGACTCACACTTTTAGAAAATGATTGCAATTTAAAGAATCAAAATTGATATTTTTAAAACCAGAAGTTAATATGATTATTTAGAACATAGATACTTAAATAGCACTCATGATAAAAAATCTACCATGATAGCAGCTAATTTGTTAAATGCAATGTGGTCTTAGTTATTAACACGCTTTAGGACAATGACAACTCGCAGTCCAGGGATCCGCACAGCCCTGGTACTCAGCTGCGCAGAGACACACACATCGTTCTAAACTTTACCCCTCTCCTCTATGCCTATAATTTTTAAGAGTAAATTTGGGGAAATGGCAAAACCACCTACATTTATACCACCAGACTGAGGTTTTCCTTCTTTCTACATAGACGCCTGTGTTCAGGCCCTAGTTAGGTTCTGAAAGAAGTCGGTAAAGTCACGGAAAGTGTAAGAACGCCTGCAGACCCCAGTAACGCAGACACTCAGGCAGACACAAGGGGCGGGGTGAGAGCTTCCGCAGCATGGTGAGAACCAAGAGTCCCCAAAGTAGCTGTTTTTAATGATCTGACATAGCTCTCATAATGTCAACTGCTTGGTTTTCATTTTGTGTGCAAAGGCTTTAGTGTCCATGCAAAGAAAATGCTGTTTCCAGCCCGTGTTCAATTCTTTGCCCAGCCATCCTGCCCTGACACCCAGCCCACGAGCACAAGCCAGGCTCTTACTGAGTGCAGGGTTTCATTTCACCCGTGTCATTTTTTGCAGGATCCCTGTCCAAGGCCCTAGAGCCATAGATCACCTGCTCATGTTCAGTGACTTCCTGAACTAGCTCTTGCGTCATGAGACTCTTGGAACTCTCTTCATGGAATGTAAACACCTGGAGGGCTTCCTCTCCCCTAACAGCTGTAAAGTCTATAGCGTCATCCACAGCAGTGCCTAACGGACAAAGTAGCTCTAGGATCCCAGAACGGACAGCGTTAGCAAGAACAATTCCACCCGCTCTGTGCGGGGATCTTTTTCATGGCTTGAAACCACATTTCCCTCCTGGTCCAAATGTGACTAACTGTACTGGGAACTTGGCCAACACGTCAGAGCATGGCGGCATCCCTTTGAATGTCTTGAGGAGGGCACTTTGCAACAGCCTGGCACATCTCCAGTTCCAGCAGGCGGCTGTGGGCAGGAACGCAGCCTTGCACGGCTGGCATCTAGCCCCGCTTCTCACTGGTCAGTGTCTCAGGCCCCTCCGAGACAGAGACCTCTCCTGAGGGGTCAGCTTTCTTTCTTGCATCCCTTAACACTGGGCTCGAAAGTCTGTGTTGATCTGAGATTCTGAGCAGACTTGCCGTCTCCAGTTCCAGCACTTTCTTCTTGCCTTGCTCCACCGACAGACGGTCGGTGGTCTCACCCTTGGTGTCGCCAGCGGGAGGCCTTGGCTCTTGTCTTCTAGGGTGGGGGAGGGCGCTCAGCCCCCGCCCACACTTTCCCCGCCTGTCCTGCGGGGCCTGTGTCTTCAGAAGGTGGGTGGCCTTGTCCTAATTTGGGGCTGATCTAAAAGCCACACCCATTTCTAGACTTGTCTTTGTAAAACATAAGTCCCATCTTGATTGAGCTTCTCTGGGGAATCCAAACTTAACTTATTTTCTGAAAGGTCCATTTCTATTGATGGATCTTCAAAACTAAAGATTTCAGTTAAACATCTGATGTTTAAATGACCCATCTTTACTTGATACTATGTCTTTCCAAACTGAGGAAACCGTGGGCGGTGATGTTTTTTCCTCACCCCCTTAGCTGGTGGCGCCCTCCATCCTGCTTGGTCCACGGAGCCAGCGCTCTGTCGGCCACTCTCCCATGCGTTGGGCGTGGACCAGCCCCTGTGGCGGTGGCTTTCTTTGGGAGGACTCAGCCGTGCGCCTTCTCAGTGTGACGTCCCTTGCACGCGTGCGCGTTTTAAGGCCTGGTCGCTGGCTCCGCAGCAGCTTCCCTGGCTGAGGACGCTCGCGCTCGCTGTCCACTGCTCCGCGCGTCTCTGCTTATTCACAAAGACGCACGTAGAGAGTGGCCCCCATCATCGCAAACGGTTTTCTCTACTAGGCATCAGCTAACAAACAGCACTTTCTGGAAATCTTCTTGTCAATTCCAACACTGAATTTTGATAGCTGGCCATTCACAGGACACTCTTGATCATGGACAAGACACACTCTGCCAGATAAACTCTGGGTCTTGGGTCCTCAAAGCTCTTAGACTTCTGAAATAACACTGTGCTCAGTCCTCGTGTGGAGTAACAAATGTGGGGTATTCTTAAAGGGAAATCAATAACTTCATGTTTAATTATGTACAACATGTAAACTGAAAACGTATTAAAACTTAATGTATACATGGGTCTTGCTCAAACATTGGAACTATTGCTTTTTCTGTCCTCTAGTCCATCTGACGTAGAAAACATAGTTGAGTGGCAGGGAGGTGAGGCTGGGCCGTGAGGGGGAAAAGGGGCCCTGGTGGAGGCACAAGGTGGGGGGGGGCAGCTCAGAGCCCCTGGGCCTCGCAGACTTGCGCATAGATGCTGTGAGGCAGAGTCCCTGCTGCACAGCTCACCCCTCCGGGACCCCCTGCAGGCGCAGGGCCACTGTAGGGATTACCTGCCTGTGACAGTCGTTGAGACCACAGGCCAAAAAGCAAAAGAGAATAGAAGTGTGCAAATTAAAGTGGTTTTTTTGGTGAGAAATCCAGCTAACATGAGCTCTGATTCTAAAGAGATTTGTCTTCTCTTAAAATTTCATTTGCTAAGTTTCCCTGAAAGAAGCAACGTGAAGGGAACTTGCAAATCATATCACATCAGCCTATTTTTTTTTAAGGAACCATATCCTCCCCACCAGGAATTCTTTTTCCTGCTTCCAGATGTGTGCTCACTGGCAGACACGAGGACGATGTAGGTGTCTTAGCCATCTCAGTAACCAATTTAAGCCAAATCAAAACTGATTTCAATCAGAGCCAATTAACTCTTAAAATGGGCCCACAAATTGGCTTTCATTTATACTTTGGTTGGCCAAATTTAGATACCTCCTTATTATTCATATCTTTACCTTATAATACCACAAGTACCGTCATTAATGTAACTCCATTCAGGAGAAGGAATGTTAGACCACTGTGATTTAATCACCATGGGGGTGCTGCTTTTGGTTCCCTGCCCTTTAGAATGTTCTCAGGCATTCTGTAATCTCCATGGACTGGGGCCTGGTTTCTTTAATAGACAGCGAGTTTGCTCATCAGGAGGATGAGTTGCCCTGGGTGTAAATTCAGCTCCTCCAGGACAGAAAGTGGTCGTGAGACTCAGCCAGCACTGGGAGGGGGCTCGCCCCAGGTCTGTCACTTCACGCTTGCTTTCCCAGACTCCTCATTTCAGTAGGAAGGTGGTTTCGTTCTGCAGCTGCCCCGGGTGCCTGAGCGCACCGACGTCTCTGGGCGAGAGGGGGACCCGCAGGTGCAGGGTGCCCGGCCCACAGACCAGTAGGGTGCTTGGAGGTGGACACAGTGCATACACAGGCTGTCGCCCTGAGAGAAAGGCGGGAAGGCACGCACAGACCCAGTTCCTGTGTGTGGGCTCTGAGGCGGCTCACGGAGATGCACAGACGGTAGCGCCAGTGACAAGGCTAGAGCTGAGCTTTCCCACACATCCCACTTACTCTTCGAAGCCACGCTTCCTCAGGTGTCTTGTTTTGTCATCAAGAATCAAGGGTTTGCGTGTAACAAAGCTTAGCTATGGCTATGACCATACACATGCACATACATACAGTGTTTTTCTTGCCACGGCTAGCCTCCTGCAGTTTTCTTGTAATGCACACGGGGAATTAAATGGGGGTCAGCCCAGTGGTGGGTAAACTCCCGCATTACATCACGTCAGGTGGAAACCACTCACTCGTGTTTCTCACAGTCGGCTAGATGCACTTTGAACTTGCTCCAGCAGAGACCAGGTTCTGCCATTTATGTCTCAACATCTGTAAAAGGTTTATAAAGTTTGTACAATAACATTTTGTTTAAATACCCTACAAAACACTGCTTGTTCCAGATATATTCTTATTTTGTCATGAGTAGGGCCAATTTAAAAATAAATTCAATATGGGAAATACAGTTAAGCATAATATATTAATAGTAAAACTTCAAAAATAGAAATATTCAGGGCGACTCCAGTTATACACACACACACACAATGGACCTACAACCAACAATAACCAAAGCTGGCCCCCCAGGTCTCGATTCATTGCCTCCTTGTTGAGGGAGGGAGACCAGGAAAGTCCCTGTCTTCCTTCTGTCCCGACGGGCTCTGTCACTGCCGCAGTGCCCAGAGTGGCCTCCCGGCTCCAACTGGCAGGGCTGCGGGAGGGGAGGGAAGCAGGGGCTGGACGCTGGCCCCAGCGGACCAGGGCCCTTGATGTCTGTTCTCGGAGCAGAGTCCCTGCTCGGGATCCCTCTGAGCTTTAAACCCAGATCATTAAGTGAGTTCCAGGTGTCCACATTTGGGTTTGGGGCTCTATCTTAATTACCTTAAACTAACTATATTCAGACACAAAGCAACCAAAACCAAACTAAACAACAACAAAACTTCATTGTTTAATTAACTCCATAGAGGGATCTGGCATTATAAAACATTTATAAAGTTCTCCAGCAATATTTGAAATGCAATTTAGGTTTGTTTGTTTACAATTCACCCTCCTCAATGTTTTGATTCAGGTTATATTAAAATTCACAATAAAAATCAGACTCAGGTAATTAAAGAAAGGCAATAGGTGGCAGTATTTAAGTTTAATGGTTAAGATACATGATTTTCATGCAGAGATTCTTTGTGCAAAATGAAATAGAGAGCATCAACTTTCTAGAGAGAGGACTGTGCTGTGAATTTCCTCTGTACCTCAGTTTCCTTATCTGTGAAACGGGGTAGGACTGACAGCAGCTCATAGTACACATGCAGTAAATACTATTGTTAACAGTGGCAGTGTAAGTGTGCCTTGTGAAAATATTAACCAGAACTCAAAGGAGAGAGATATAAGTGTTAATTTAATAATTGCCGAACGACTTTGCATGCTTTGCATCTTCTGTCACAGAAATGAGAACCATAATTCACTCAAAAACATTTTGAGCTTTGGAATACTTTATATCAAGGCCTTTAATTGGAAAAAGCAAAAGCAAAAAACACTGGGAGAGTCACACTTTTAGACTGCCCAGCGTGAAACAGCCTTGACTCCTCCCGAACCTGTGCGGGGCCGCGTGCACTGGGGCGGGTGTCTAAACTCAGGGTTGTAGCTGTGTGTTGTGCCTGTCAAAGCTCCGTTCAGTCCATGCGCTGCATTCAGACCCACGTCAGAAACTGCCCTGGCCGCCTGGGACGGTCTCCCTCTCTGCCTCTTCTGGGAAAGATGGGCCGATTTGGAGACCGCGAAGTTCCCGGGCTTCCCTGGCGAAGCACAAACCGGACAGGGCATTCTCAGAGGGACCCCAAACCGAGCAGTGTTCCGTTCGTTCATTATTCCCAAAATACCTAATCGGTGCCCAGAGACAAGACACAGATTTTGCCTCCCAGGAGCCCTGGTCAGTTGTTCAAAGCAGACCAAAAAGAAATGTGTGTGTGTCTGTCCACCCAGCCGTAGGGGCCTGCATCGTCAGGGACACATGTGGCCTATCTGGATCCTTGAGTGCGGCTTTTTGACGGAACCCAAATTTTACAGAACAAATTTTTTTAATAAAGAGATTTGTTCTGTGAAGTCTGGATTTAGTGGAGGCCACACTTGGGGATCTGGAGGGCCACATGTGGCCCTGAGGCCGCAAGTTCAGCCACGATGAGACACATACAGCCTTACTGAGAGCCAGGGCAGGGGGAGGCGTCTGATAACCAGGGAGGTGCGTGCAGATCCGGGAGGGCGGCTGCAGCTGGCCTGGCAGCGGGTGGAGGAGAGAACTCAGCTCGGGAGCCAGGGCACAGACACGGGGCAGAGAGCTCTGCTGGCCACAGAGGCCTTGGCCAGCTGGGGGCACCGCAGCCCGCAGAACAGCAGGGACTTGATGTTTTCATGCTCCTGAGGACTGGGGACAGTGTCCCAAAGCTCAGTGGGACTGTAAGCAGTGGCCTGGGGTAGTCAGAGCCCAGAGTGTGGACTGCAGGGAGGGGGCTGGGGTAGGGGCTGGGGAGGGCCCTCCTGGGTTTTATTTGCCAGAGGGGAACGGGCCCTGCAGAGGGCAGAGACAGGGATGGACCTAGGGACCACTAGGCCAGAGAACAGGGCACCCTGATTCAGGATCAGTCACAGTGGGGAGGGCCCCACAGAGGCCCCGGCTTGGTCTGGGCTGAGTGGCCAGGGCAAGGTGACTGCAGGAAGTGGTTTCTAAACTGGACGGCGCTGTGCCGTGTCTGCGAGAATGTGCCAGAACCTTCCGTGTTCACAGAAGTCTTGGCCAGGCTCCTTCACGGGAGTCAAATCTGTAAATGTTTCCTTTATATCTTATTTTCCATTTTCATGAAAACTAAATGAAACATGATGAATGTAGACAAGATGCCCCATCTACAGTCAGTTAGCAAAACCATGAGCGTCTCCTCTAGAAACTTTCTGGTTTCTAGAGGAAACTGAGTCGCTCTGGTCGAGAATTTTACCGTTGGGGTAAACAGTTATTCGGGAGTGGGTGGATTCAGTGCACAGTCGCGTTTTATTTCATCTTGAATCTGCCACACTCACCGGCTTCCCGAATAAATTAATTAGTCTAACCAGGTCCACAGTTCACACCCTAAGCCATTCAAAAAGCAGTTCGCCGGGACTGCGGCATGACAGAACTTAGCGGTAAGAACTCCCAATTCTCCCTGAAGTTGGAGGTTAATTCTAACTCCCAAAGCTAGCTTTATAGGGCTTTTTGCTTTTTGCTGTGACAAACTTTGGGAACTCTTTAGATTTAGAATGAGGTCAAGAGGAAGGCTCGTCTTGTGAAATATTTCCAACCATTCCATTCTCTCGTCTCAAACTTTAATACAGACAACCAGAAACTACTGAATGATAGTTTACTTTCAAACAAATAAAAGATTATTTATCATCAAATTAAATATAAAATAATACACCTTATGCAAATAATTTAAAAATGACTCTTTGAATAAATTGATTCTTTTAAACCTTTGATTACTTTTTAAAATATATACACAGCATATTTGATACATGTGAACCAAAAGGAAAATTTATTTTTCTTATATTTTTAAGTACTGAAATTTTAAATGTTTTTAAATATATAATTATTAAACTGTAAATATATGATAAACTTATACACACACTTTTTTTGCTGTTGCTTGGCTAGGATTCAAAGCTGGACATATTTCCTCTCATAAGACATGTTAGACTGAGTTTTCTTCCCGTTTCACTTCTGGTTGAATTCAGCCTCCCCATTTGTTGGGAATTCTGGCCCCGTTTCCTCCCAGTCGTGGCCGCTCTGGGTGATTCGGGGAAATGAGCCCGGGACGGCACACGGCTCCCCTCTGCGCAGACGCCCCTCGCGGGGGGCTGGGAAGCAAGTCTCACCGACGGGGGTCCGGCCAGCAGGGCGAGGCAAGATTGGCCTTTAATTGTAAATTCGAGGTTTTAATCTAGTAAACACTTCACTAATTTATAGTTCCCTGGAGCAAAATGAATGGAATTGGAAATAAAGTGGATGTTCCCGTCGGGAAATTACTGACAAGGATTTTGGAGGGCATTTTTTTCTGGCAGTTTCAGGAAGGAGACTCGTTCTGCTCAGGCTCTGTGCTAAGTGAAGGCCCATGCGGGGCCCTGGGCCTGCGCTGGGGGGGCGGGCAGGAGCAAGAACCCACAGGGTGCACCCCCGGTTTTGGACCCCATGTTCCTTCCTAGACGTGATCTGTGATCTTGGAGGAGTGGCAGTTCAGGGAAATCACATCTCATCTATACTATTTTTCTGTTGCACTTTTACAGAAAGCGCTGTGCTGGGCACTGGTGGATTACCTTTCACTATGTTTGAAAAGTCTCTGGGTTCTGCAGGTGTGCCTGCCCGGGCCCTGCACCTCCCAGGCCTAACTGTACTTCTCAGGGCCTGGCTATACCTCCCTGGGCTTGGCTGTACCTCCCTAGCCTGGCTGTCTCTCCTGAGGCCCAACTATACCTCCCCTGCCTGACTGTACCTCCCCAGCCTGACTGTACCTCCCAGGGCCTAATTGTACCTCCCCAGCCTGACTGTACCTCCCTAGCCTGGCTGTACCTCCTGGAGCACAACTGTACCTCCCCTGCCTGACTGTATCTCCCCAGCCTGGCTGTCTCTCCTGAGGCCCAACTATACCTCCCCTGCCTGACTGTACCTCCCCAGCCTAACTGTACCTCCCAGGGCCTAATTGTACCTCCCCAGCCTGACTGTACCTCCCTAGCCTGGCTGTACCTCCCCAGCCTAACTGTACCTCCTGGGGCCTGACTGTACCTCCTGGGGCACAACTGTACCTCCCCTGCCTGACTGTATCTCCCCAGCCTGGCTGTCTCTCCTGAGGCCCAAGTATACCTCCCTAGCCTGACTGTACCTCCCAGGGCCTGACTGTACCTCCCCTGTCTGACTGTACCTCCCGGGACCTGATTGTACCTCCCTAGCCTGGCTGTACCTCCCCAGCCTGGCTGTACCTCCTGGGGCCCAACTGTACATCCCCTGCCTGACTATAACTCCCAGGGCCTGACTACACCTCCTCAGCCTGACTGTACCTCCCTAGCCTAGCTGTACCTCCCAGGTCCTGACTGTACCTCCCTAGCCTGACTGTACCTCCCTAGCCCGACTGTACCTCCCTAGCCTGACTGTACCTCCCAGGACCTGACTATACCTCCCTAGCCTGGCTGTACCTCCCAGGTCCTGACTGTACCTCCCTAGCCTGACTATACCTCCCTAGCCTGACTATATCTCCTGGGGCCCAACTGTACCTCCTCTGCCTGACTGTACCTCCCAGGGCCTGACTGTACCTCCCCATCCTAGCTGTACCCCCAGGTCCAGGCTGTACCTCCCCAGCCTGACTGTACCTCCCCAGCCTGACTGTACCTCCCCAGCCTGACTGTACCTCTCAGGTCCTGACTGTACCTCCCCAGCCTGGCTGTACCTCCCCAGCCTGACTGTACCTCCCCAGCCTGGCTGTACCTCCCCAGCCTGGCTGTACCTCCCCAGCCTGACTGTACCTCTCAGGTCCTGACTGTACCTCCCCAGCCTGACTGTACCTCTCAGGTCCTGACTGTACCTCCCCAGCCTAACTGTACCTCCCCAGCCTGACTGTACCTCTCAGGTCCTGACTGTACCTCCCCAGCCTGACTGTACCTCTCAGGTCCTGACTGTACCTCCCCAGCCTGGCTGTACCTCCCCAGCCTGACTGTACCTCCCCAGCCTGACTGTACCTCCCCAGCCTGGCTGTACCTCCCCAGCCTGACTGTACCTCTCAGGTCCTGACTGTACCTCCCCAGCCTGACTGTACCTCTCAGGTCCTGACTGTACCTCTCAGGTCCTGACTGTACCTCCCCAGCCTGGCTGTACCTCCCCTGCCTGACTGTACCTCCCCAGCCTGACTGTACCTCCCCAGCCTGGCTGTACCTCCCAGGACCTAGCTGTATATCCAGGCCTGTATATCCAGGACTGTACCTTCCAGGCCCGGCTGTCCCTTCTGGTCCTGTCTGGGCTTCCCAGGGCCCGGGGCCTCCCCAGGCTGGTCCCTGAGGCTTCCCGACCTCCCTGCTGCTTTCCTGCCTCTGGACCTGGCCTCACTGAGGGGCCTCCTGGGTCTCTCCTGCTATTCTCACCCCATGCCAGGTCCCTGGGCAAACCCTGTTAGTCCACTAACATGAGCAAGATCCAGAGGCAACATCACCTGAAGGTGACCAGTGGTAGAACAGGCAGAATGATGTGCCTACAGGCTGGCCCTGCCACCCTGTACATGCCCTGTCACCTGGACCTGGGCCGGCTGATTGCTGCAGGGAGGGCAGAGGGAGGACACATACTCTTGGTCCCTGGACCACAGCCTGGTGGAGGAGGGACATGCCACCAGGGAAGCCTGGGTGCCCTCCAGCTGGGCCCAGCCCCTCATGGGCAGTTTGCAGCTGTGTCCCGCAGCAGGGCAGGAGGACTCCAGGTGAGACAGGCAAACAGGGTCTGGCCAGCGCCAGCTGGAAGTAAGCAGAGTCTGAGAATCTTCACTGTCAGAAGATAATCATTAAAATATTTTTAAAGAGCATTTTTAGCCAGGCGTGGTGGCTCACGCCTGTAATCCTAGCACTCTGGGAGGCCAAGGCAGGAGTATCACTTGAGGTCAGGAGTTCGAGACCAGCCTAAGCAAGGAGACCCCATCTCTACTAAAAATATAAATAAAAAAGAAGCCGGGCAACTAAAAATAGAAAAAATTAGCTGGGTATGGTGGTGCACACCTGTAGCGCTAGCTACTCGGGAGACTGAGGCAGGAGGATCACTTGAGCCCAGGAGTTGGAGGTTGCTGTGAGCGAGGCTGATGCCACCCACTCCAGCCCAAGTAACAGAGTGACACTCAGCCTCAAAAAGAAAAAAAAAGCAGGACTTTTCCACACTGTGGCTCACGTAGTCTTCACAAAGCATTAACGGCTAATCTACGGGGCGCGCTTTGCCGATGAGAAACCTAGACATGGAAAAATGACTTTTTTCATGTTCTTTCACTTGAACTCATCCACATCCCACATTTAAGGCTCGTCCTGAGGGAAAACCCGAGTCTGGAGACTGGGTGGGTGGGGGGGGAAGAGAAGAGCGTCTGGTTGTTGCGAACACAGCCGGTGCTGGTGGATCCAGACGTCCCTTGACCCGAGTGGGCAGCCGTTGCCTCTGGCCTCCGCCTCCACGTCCTTCCCTACAGACTCTGGAATGCCCGTGGCTTCTTTCTTGACTGCCAGCTGGTCCCAGCGTCCCCTGCGTCTCTCGCCAGCCCTCTCCGCCTCACGCTGTTTACGAGACGGAAGGTGCCAGGCAGTCAGAACTCTCTGCAGGCACATCCTCAAACAGCTTTGAAGGGACTCTGCTCTCCTGACTTACCAACTATCAGGGAACTCCATGGCCAGATTGCCCGTCTTGTTTGCTGACTTGTTTTAAATTAAATACGTGACGTTTTAGCTCGTTTTCCTCATTTTAGCTGGGCTCACCTGGGTAGGACTCTCTCAGAACTCACAGGAAGGTCTCCACTAACGGCGCTGCTGTGTGCCCGTATGCCTCACTGAGTCTGGGTTCAGTCAAACCTCACGGTCAGGGTAGCGCTGGTGACCTGGCCACGCGCTCTCCGTGTATAGCCAGTTGCTGGCTGCACAGTTGCTGGCTAGGAGGTGCTGGCATTTCTCTAAGATATTTCTCATTTTCCTTCTTTCATATCATAGAAAGAATTTTTGCCATCAAAAGCGTCCACTTCTAGCTTTTAATTCCATAGGGATATCAAATGGAGTAAGTATTTAAGCTAAATAAAAAGAATAAATTTTTGCTTTTTGTTTTATTGCGAGTATTTAAGATCTATTACTTTTATGTATATATATATATTTCTGTTTAAAAATCTAGTCAGAATATTTAAGTTGCATTAACAAAGACTCCTCCAAGGCCTAGAAACATTTGGAAGCCTGTGGGTGTCTCCACATGGGATGCCAGGCCGTCAGCACGTGGCCCCCAGCCCACCTGCCCACAGCGTCTCGTGGTCTCTGTCTCTCTGTGAAGGCCGAGGCAGGAGGCAGGAGCCCGGAAGAACGGCTACAAGCTCAGACCTCAAAGCCAGACTTCTGGACTGCAAATCCCGGCTTGGCCAACAAGCAGCTGTGTGATCCTAAACAAGTTGCTTAACCTTTCTGGGATCCCCACCTACAAAGTGGGACCCCGCTGGCAGCTACTTGACAGGTCTTATAAACAGTAAACGAGCTCCCGTTTGGAAAGTGCTCATGGTAACAGCTGAATAAGCCAGGCAAGCCTTTATCACATGGAAAGACGGAGTCTGAGACAGACCAAAAACCAGCCATGGACAGCATGAGACTGTTTGCAGGAGAGAAAGGGGGTGTCCGGGAAAAGGACATTAGCAAAGTAAAATGTGTCCCAGTTCCAAAAATGAATGAATAAAACTTCTTAAATTCAAAACTCTAATGGCTAAGATTGAAACATTCCAGAGATAAAAGAATTTCATTTTCCTAACGTGTCTTTTTCTTACTTTGCTCTAATATGGCACAATATTAATATACTTTCATCAGACTTGCAAATCAGGTTTAAAATCATCAAATGAAAACGTCCGTCAGCCCATCAAACTCACGTTAGATCTCATCCACGCTCACCAGTTTCACTCTGCTCTGATTCTGAAGCGTCTTCCCAGCTGGCATGTTTTGATCGTCTTAGTCTCTGTCATTTCTTTGTTTTTCAAACCACCTTGAATTCTGGCTTCGGTTTTCTTGCCTTTTTTGGATGACGTGTGTTAAGATGAGAACATGATAGAAATTGAGACTTTTTAAAAATTTGCTCGTGAATTATCGTGGGTCAGAACACACCCTCCCCAGGGCAGTGAGAGACATGGGGAAACCTGTCTTTTGTTTCCCTTTTTGCGGATTCCAAGCCAGACCAGACCTGGCTTCTTCGGGCAGCTTGTTGCACAACAGATTAGACTTCCACGTTCTCAGGTGCCGGATCGTGACCCCCGCGCGAGGCCATGTGCACATCACCTTGTCGAGCAATGTGTGGTGCTCTATTGTTTGCACAAACAATGCATCTCACGCAAAATCCATTCTGTTCCTGACTTCATGTCCCAGCGATGACCTTCGCTTCAGCTCTAGCTTTGACGTTCACTCTCACCATCAACAGCAACAGTCCTGGCTTAAAATCTAGAGCTCTCGCACACAAGACAGCAGCATCTCATACCTGCAAGCTCTTCAGTTCTTCCAAAATGCCCCGTTACCATGCAATCTACACACCGGTTTGTCCAGCACTTAGTTACCCAGCATCTGCTGTGCCAGGCCCTGGAGTGGCCGTGCCGGGCAGGGGAGCCCACGGAGTCTCTGTCAGGACACAAGGACCCCCTCTCCAGACCAGGGGTCCTCAAACTTTTTAAACGGGGCCAGTTCACGGTCCCTCAGACCGTTGGAGAGCCGTCAGAGAGTGCGGCGCACATTCCACACATGCGCACTGTGGGCCCAGGACGAGTCGGCTGCTAAGCAGGACAGGCAGTGGCAGCAAAAACACCCGGCGGGCCGGAAAAATGTCCTCGGTGGGCTGTAGTTTGAGGACCCCTGTTCCAGACCCTTCGTCCTTTCTGGCTACATGGGCTTCAGCAAGTCACTTAAACTTCCAGAATGTCGGTTTCCTCATCTAGAAACAGCAACAGCGAGATTCACGGTGCGTGGGTTAGATGAGCGCAGGCTTTGCCTGGTGGTCGCAGAACACGGATGTGCGTCAGATTAGAAGCTGCAAATCGAGAAAAACAAGGGGTGCTTGTACCCTCTTTTTCTAGGCGAGGCAACTAGGAGCAGAGACAGAGGAGCTCTCTTGGAATGAGAAAGCGGGTTAGTCATCAGAACACCCTGGAGGTAAATCCTCCAACTGCAGGGCCGAAGCCCCCGTCAGCTCTCGCAGGGACACACCGTCTTGGCACGCCGGGATTCCCAGAGCACTTTTAGGGTTAAAGAAGCTCCCTAAGAAGTAGGGAGGTTTTAATGTAGACATTTAAGTCATTTGATTTTCAATCCTTCAAAGTAATGAATTTCCTGTGAGGTTCCATTACACACATAGGGAAACAGGTCAACGGATTCCGGAGACAGGAAGAACTGCAGGGTGGACAGAGTGTCTCCACCTGCCATGGGCTCTGACTGGTGACTAGCATTCACGGCCTATCCCTCTTGTCCTGTGGGGACCTCACGATGCATCCAAAATCCATGCATCCAAAATCCAAAATCCTTCGCCAACACCAGGCCGTGGCCGAGGGCAGACAGAGCAGCGGGAGGTGAGAGGTCCGAGGCCAGGACATGGCCCGAGCACGGGTGGTGCTGCTGCAGCCGTTCCCACGGGCAGGAAACTGTCCCAGCAGGACAACCGGGCTCTAACGATTTCAGAGCCAATCTTCCATAACTAGAGGAGAAAACAGTATTGATTAACATCTCCAACATGCAGTGGGCTCAGATAAATCACAGAAATAGAAAACATAAATCACATAAAATGTCCTTTTGGAGCTGCACCTAGAGCAGAATGATTCAGAGTTCACCATGGACTTGGCCCAGCTACATCCAGTCTACACGTAAGATGATGCTGGCACCCAGGCCCAGAAGAAAACCTGCCTCCATTGTCCCCAAAAATGGGGTATTTTGCCCCAAAACACCACAGAAGAGAGACACTCGGGACTGAGATAGACTGGGGAAACTTCTGCGAGTTCCCAGCACAAGGAGACTCTGTACCAGGACCCTGCCCGCATCTAGAGCACCACAGCCGTGCTCCCTGCAGGTCCTGCTGCCCATGCCTGGGACGAGTCACTCACGACTTCCCATGACCCACGCAGGACAGAGAGTCCAGGGAGGAGAATTCCAGAGAAAAGACCAGTGCCCAAGCACCCAGCAGGTTCAAGGACCTAGACTGTTCTTGCCCACCAACATGTGACTTCCAGGTCCACCCAGCTGGGGCACTTGGCCTTTCTGCCAAGCAACCAGTCTCCTCCGCACCATGAACCAATCTCAGTGAACAACCTCAGTGGACAGATGCCGAGTATTCAAATCAGAACCCCCATGAGCCACTGTAAGAACTGACATCGTACAACAGGAAGCATATAATAACCCCCTGCGTGTTCGATTTCTTAGCCCTGAAAAATTGTCTGACCACAGCTCATCAACACTTCAAATGGCCAGTTTGTCAATGCAAGGGATGAAGTCTGTTTATTTTTAATGCACTTTAAATTCGGAGAGCTTATGAAGAACTGGTTTCTTGGCGAGAGAAGGAGAGATTCTGGCGTATAATGAGGCAAAGACCAGCTCCGGATTCAGACAGACTGGCTCACGCACTAGCTGGGCAGCTGCACCCTTACTGGGCTTTTCCCAAAACTCAGTCTTTTTATGTTCAGCACTGAGATGATGGAAAGAACCATCTTCCAAGTCTAAGATCAGGGCTGACTTAGATGGGCAGCTGTTAAGTGCCTCATACTGTGCCTGGCAAGGTGTAGGTGACCACTGTCTGGAACAGACCAGACCAGGAGAAGCCACGGAGCTGAGTCCCGACGGCCACGCTGTCGGTCCTTCCATCCTCAGAGCAGCCTCCTCCCTTCACGAGGAGTCTCCATCCCCTCTGAACCTGCGAGATACATAATGCACGTCGTCACACCACACGCGCGCACACGTCCTAACACGGAAGAATGAGCATCGGGGACGCGCTGGCGGGGGGCAGGGGGGAGTGCCAGGCTCAGAGAGCGGGTCCCAGTGCCGCGGGCTGCGCCTCCATACCCTGAACTGCTTGTGAGATGAAAGGTGCGGGCAGTCTGCACCGGCCCCACACACAGAACCCCAGGCCTGTGCGTGTCTCGGTGGAAGCACAAGGCGTGTGGGAAGGAGGGTTACAGGGACACAGGGTTTCGGTCTGTAGTTTGGGACGCAGAGATGCCGACAGGGCCCGGATCAGTGTGACTCAGGCTGTCCCCATGGGTCTGGGCCGACAAAGCCTGGCTGGAGGCGGACCTCCCGGCTCTGGAGGCTCTGCACCGAGGCGGGGGGCTGCTGAGCTGCACCCAGGCAGGGCCTCCACCGTGAGGGCATCTCCCCTCCCTCATCAGCTCCCCGCAGCCAAGGAGCTGATCGGCCTTTCATGTCTTCTTCCCGCACGCTACAGAGCTGGCCTGCGCCACAGGGATGAGCAGGGAAGAGGGAGCCTAGCAACCGTGTCTCCATAGCAACTGTCTCCCTCACCCCCTCCTAGCCCCAGGGCAGCCCCTGAGTGCCACAGGGGGGTACACAGAGAAGGCCCTGCAGATGCCCCCCAGCACCAACCTTCAAAGCGCTTCCTGCAGGCTGCTGACACCTGCCCTGCCTTCCGCGGGGAGGGGCGGGGCTCCGGAGACTTGTTCCTCAGCCTGCTAGTAAGACACGGAGATTAAAGATTGCCGCAGCCCCTGTCTCCGCAGACGTTCCCAAGTACCAAGGCTCCCTTCCTTCCTTCCTTCCTTCCTTCCTTCCTTCCTTCCTTCCTTCCTTCCTTCCTTCCTTCCTTCCTTCCTTCCAGAAAATCATTCCTGTTCCTCCTTTATAGCTTACATAACAACAAATCATCTTTTAAAATGTGATTCTTTTCCTAAGGAATATATTTTTGATATTATGCAAGTGTAGTTTCTATTAAAATACACTCTGAGACAGACACGTTTTACAGCAATTGTTTTAAAAATCAGAGTCACAGTTGCATCCTATTAAAGGGTCAATAAATAAAAATAGATAGTTTTAATATTTACTTTTACCACAGTCAGCAGACTCCACAACATGTTCTTTTATTTGGAACAGTTTTGGGTACACAAGTTAATGGAGAATAACTAATATAATGAAAGTAATGTGTTAACAATGACCTGAATCTGCATGTTTGCATTAATGAGCATATCTATATTTAATCACCAAGCTTTTACTGCATCCAGACTCCACAGTGAGCAGGAGCTGCAGACCGAGCCGTCAGCAGCACAGTCCTGCTCCCAGGAGAGCAAAGGAGGCACCCCAGGGTCCTCCCCAAAACCACACACCCGGTGGCCGGGGCCACTTCCCGGGCTCCGCCATTCCCTGATGCCCACTCCTCCTATTCTTCCGCCCCCAAGCGGGTGCGGTGCCCTGGAGGTGAGGACTCTGCTTGGTGATCGGCAGTTCAGGCAACGCTGGCAGATCTTTGTGCCACACTGCCGATGACGGGACGTGCTCTAGACGGGAGGGAACGTGCCAGTGGCTGGAGGGGCCTGCACAACCCCACTTCCTGCCAGTGCGACACTTCCGTCGCAGCTGTGCCCAAGGTCTTGGGGAAAGGCGTCTGCACTCTGCACCCTCTTCTCCCTGTTCGGGACTTCTCCTCGGCCATGAGGCCGCCTCCCTGGGGCGCCGTGCACTGCCTGCGTGAGCAGGGCCTCGCTGCACCCACCCGCCGTCTCCCTGCAGACAGCGAAGCTCGAGCCACAAGTGGCCCGGCCAGACGCATCTGTGCTGCTCTCACTCTTGGTCCTTTCTTTCAGCGGCCCCTGGGGTCCTGACTTTCCTTTTCTCTCACCTGTGCTGCAAGTAATCTTCCTCATTAGTGGGGCCGTGCCCCTCAGTCTGACCACGTCCTTCTGCCTGGCCTCATCGTCTCCCCACCGAGGCACTGCCATCCGCCTCTGCGGCACTTACCCAGGCTGCTCCCGTCCCATAAATGTTTGCTTTTGCACTTTGTGGTCTGCACCCACAACAGGTGTTTTCCTTACTACCTCCCCGCAGGACACACTGCAGCACGGTGGCCAAATACACCGGTGCCTGGGCTGGACGGCTCCGGTTCCAAGCACACCCCTCCCCTTGGGCAAATTACTGGACATATCTGTGCCCACTTCACCTGGAAACCAGGGGTCGTGGTAGCAGAACCTTGCCTGGGACAGTAAATGGGCAGTTGGAAGGTGGACTAGTAAATACATTCTGAGCATACAATGATTATTGGCTCATCTTGTGGGATTGTCTGATCTACTGGGTGCCTGTGTGGTTAGCATTTAGGAAGAACCGGCTGCTTCTATATCACCTACCTCACAGAACTCACAGGCGTCCTTTCTACCTATGCAGTTTACCTGGGCCCGGTGCAGTCACCTGCACCTCTGGGCAGAAGGCCAGCACCCTCCAGGGAATTTAGCACCTCTCCAGCCTAGCCTGTGTTTTCAAAAAGCAGCTGGAATTGTGTGCACTTTAGTCCTTTAGTCCTGACAAGGACACTAAAATGCTAGTGTGCATCATGTTTCCTACTTTACAAATGCAGAAGCTCAGACTCAGCGTGCTCTGAGCCCTGTGCTGAGTGAGTGGTGCAGCTTCAGTTCAAACTCAGGTCGCCTCTGCTCCTTCACTGGGCTCCCAGCACCTGCCTCTAAGGCAGTGGAGCCCCTCATGGCCACAGGGAAGGGCGTGGCACTGAGCTGAAGGACACGTCTCAATGGGGGCAGGGTCCACCTTCCCCAGCTTCCCCAAAGCAAGTCCCGAGGCCCCTCCCCCAGCCCAGCGCTTCACACAAACACCTGGGGCCTGGACCTGGCGCAATAGCCCAGGCGGTTGGCATGCCGACTGACTGACACCTGCGTGAGGCCCCTCCCCACTGTCCTCCCCACGAGTGAGGCTGGGGGGCGCAGCTGCTGGGCCCACAGAGCAAGGCCCGGCAGAAGCCCGATGTCAGCAGCAGGTCCCGATCTGGCGGCCGTGGGATGCTCCCCGCACTTCTCAGCGGTCCCAGCCCCCAGGACAGCCCGTCTCTCCTTGGCAGCCACGCAGCCAGAGGTTCTTCCCGAGAGGCACCTCCAGCCCTTGCAAACACTCAGGACAAGGTTCCCTCTGCCTGTCAAATTTTGCCTTCCAGATATTTTAGGGCCGTGACTTTGTTTCCCTTGAATCTTCTCTTCTCTGAGCTACACAGCCCCAGATGCTGTTTTTTGTCAAGTGGCATGGCTCAAGTCCTTTCACACTGCGGCCACTCTGGGAGTGTGGCCGGGGTGTGCGCTGTCCCTTCTGTCCGTGCAGCCGGCTCCAGAGCGAGCGCTCATGGCGAGCACGTGAACGGCATCCATGCACACGAATGCCAGACTCTCGGAGTCCTCGCGTCTGAGCGCAGTCTTTCTCATCCTTGTGGGGCCTCACGGTTTGCTCTGCTTGGTTCTTGCAATCCTGTGTTTCTTTTGTTCATTCCGTCTACTTCCTGACTTTGTTCTTCGACTCGTTCCAGACAGAGCAGACTCTGCGCTTCTCTTGCGGGGCCAGGCGGCCTGAGCACCTCGTGCATCCCGTGCTCATGGTCTCGAGGGCCAGGGCCCCGAGCAAACAGCACGTCCCACGCTCAGCTCTCCAGGGTTAGCGATCTTTGGTGGAGGAGCCCAATAGAGAGTCGAGAGCCGGGCAAGCAAATGACCCCATATTCCTCTCTGGGAGGTCATAGCAGGGACGGAGCCCAAGAACGAGCCCCGTCACAGCAGGTCTCCGCCTCTGCATGGGACCACGAGCACTGCAGCCTCCCTGCCTGGCCTCAGCATCGTCCAGTCCCGGGAGCGCGGTTCCCTGGGCAGGGAGTCGGCAGGTCACAGGGCGGCTGGGAAAGGCGCACAGCAGCAGCCGCCTCAGTCCTCTCCCTCCTCTGCTCTCACCCCCAGCTCCTCACTCACAGCTCCTTCCCTGCACACTTGGCGGGTTCCGGGCTTTTCCTTCCTGGAGCACACCTCCGTGCCTGCAGGCCAGACGGGCCACCCGACCGCAATGCCTGGGTGCCCAGTGCCCCTCTGCCCTCGCCTGCCTTTTCTTGGTGGAAGGGAAGTCATGACAGTCAGTGGGCAGTTTGGTTTTCAGAAGCACGTCTAAATACATTTTATTTCACTTTCCTACTGTCTGCTTCACTCCCCTCAATTTTGTAAGACCTGGACAGTCCAGTGGATCAATCAATAGAAAGTGCGTACGAGAGCCAATGGGCCCTTGTGCTTTAAGAGCAAATGCACCTGCCCATAGTCACACGATAGTAGCAGGGAGTGGGAATCATTGGCCATCAGGGAACATTTTGAATAGTCCAGAAGGGTAAAAAGCACTTTTCCTCTAACCCCAGCTTGGCCACACCGTGTGGCCTTAAATGAGGGACAGAGCTGTTTGGATCTGAGTCCTTGCCTGTGAAATAAGGACATTCGATTAATTATTTTTAAAACCTCTTGCACAATTTCTATGAAATCACTTGTAAACTTGACCAGTAAAATAGCTTTGAAATGAGGGGAAAAGGCAGATTTCACAGGAGAAAGGAAGAATATGTACCAATTTTTTTAAATAAGGGATTAGAAGAGGAGAAACTAAGCTCTAAAAAGAAAAGTTTAAAAACAAGAGAATGCACATAAGGCAGGACTGGGAGGAGGAAAGAAAGATGACATCAAGTGGCCCAAAGTGTGATAACCACAACGAATTCCAGGATGACATGGGTTGCAGATGGAATCTTTACATTTCCCTGATTAGACTAAAAGTATTTCTCTAGGAGACCAGATAAGGGCTTCAAAAAATAAAAGATCCACAAACCAGAAAAAAAAAAAAAAGTAGAAAAATAGACTAGAAAAAACAGAGGGAAAAGAACATCACAGATTAGGAGCAACATCCACCTGCAGAGGAAAAGCGTCCGCGCCTCCAGTCTGGCCCCTGCGGCCTCTCCTCCCCGGTCCTGGAGGCCAGCCTCTCCCACGGCCGGCCCACGGCCGTGAGCTTTCGGAGACTGGCTTGTTTCTAAACTGGGTAAACCTCCTCCTTCACTTGCTGACAAGGGGCGCTGGCCATCCACGGATCGAGAAGGGAGAACCCCTGCACCCGGGGGCCCTGGCGCCCAGGAGGCCCCGCATACAGCCCCCCGCCTCACACCCCATGGAAGCTTCAGTGTCCTTAGATTTGGAAACACAATGTCCGAGGCATGTTCATTGCCCGAGCCTCCCCCCTGCCCTCGAGCCAGGCGTGTGCGTCTGTGTGTGCTGTGAGTGGTGGCCATGCCCGCAGCCGGCCTGGCCGTGGTGGCCGCAGTAGGTCGTGGGTCTCTGTCTCAGGTGCATCCCGCCGGTCATGGCGTGGAGAAGCTGGCACCGTCAGGGCAGCAGCCCTTGCAAAAGCCCCTCCCAGGCCTCTCCTGTCACACCCTAGTCAGTAAGCCTCGGGACCAGGCCACTCAGCCCCTTTGATTACTTACCATTACGGACCAACTGGGTATGGTCACAAATGCCCTGTCAGGCTTAGGGGCACAGTGCCTATGTCAAGAGTGACGCAGGGACGCCCAGTCTTGCACAGCTCAACCCCGTCCCCACAACCGGTAAGGAACTCCCGGCAACACCCTCCGTAGATGCCTGGGCAGTCTTGTGTCTCACTTCCGTAAGTGGCACTAGCTGCCTTAGAGCTCAGGGTAGCCAACCAAAGGTGAGTACCCGTCCTGCGGCCCCAGGGCCCCCGCGGAGCCCAGCGTGAGCCCCCCTTGCATGTGGAAGTGGGAGCCCGACCTGCACTGTGAGTGTGTCGTTGACTGCACCAGCCCCGAACGTGACTCGTGACTCGCTCACCCTCACGCGGGCGAGAGGCTGGGGTGGTGTTTCTGTTGCCTTGAGTCAGCTGCACTAGTCACCTGTTGTATTTTTTTTTTTGCATGGGTCCTCGAGTCCAACCCCAATACTGGCTCCAGCTGCCCCCGCCTCTTGTTTAGCCGCTCCACTGCTGCTGGACGTGCATGTGCTCTGGCAGCAGGTGCCCATGGACACATCCCGTTAAGTGAATGGGACGTCAGGATGTGCTAGGTACGTTCTGCCGCACTGGACAGGAGCCCATTGCTGGATGTACCTGGGGCGCTTTCAGCCCTGCAGCAGGTCGCAGTGTTGGCAACCAGGGCTCTGAGCGAGGCCCCCGCCCTGGGCCACGAGGGCAGCATGATCCACACAGGTGCCGTAGGAGTGCAGATGCGTAGGCTGCATGATTGAACCAAGCAGAGACACGACTGCATGCAGCATGAACCACGAAGCTGCCACGGCAGCCCCCACGCGCTCCCCAAAGAGCCACGTCTACAGCGCGGGCGTCCCACAGAAAGTCAGCCCCGGAGCAGGGCCGTGGTCAGCTCCTTTGGCGTCCAATATCCCAGCACCTTTCTCGCCCAGAGCCAGTGCAGCCACACCCTCCCAGGACACCCCGGGGCCAGGGCCACCAGAGCGGGGGCAGGGGGATGGGAGGTTTATCCAGCGCGCGCTAGAGGTTGACCCACGGCTGCTGCAGGCTTGGGGGCCTCCAAGTCCAAAGGCAGACATCCCTGCTTATCAAGGGCTGTGTGACACACACAGCATCCAAAGGGACGTCACGGACTGTGAGAATTGCATGCTCTGCGTAGCACCATGACTGGACATCCCGCAGCTCACAAGGCCCCTCCCTCCACCCACCCAGGGACACCTGTTCCACCTGCCATGACCTCACAGTTGCTTGACATTCTACCAGCCACGAGTCCCTGTCTCCAGAGCTTTTGAGTTTCGTCAGCACAATGACACTTCTGCTTTCTTAGTAACCTGAGGCCTAACCTATTCCAAAATGTTATCTGAATCACCAAGAAGAAATTTCTAAAAAATAATGTTAAGGGTACTTTTAAAATTCTTCCCCATTTATTTATTTGTTTTGGGGCATAATTTAAAAAGAAAAATCCTTGGAACCAAAAGAAAAAGGAGTTTTGTGTTGACATGCTTGGTAGATCAGAAAGCAAGTCTTCCACCCAAATGCTACTGATGTGGACGAGTCTATTCACGTTTTGAAACGCATAGGTTTCCCAACACTGGAGCACCCTAAACATCACAGCGTAAGAGCCCTTCGCCTGACTCTCGAGAAACAAAGCAGAGCGGGACACCCTCAGCGTCGCAAGGACGCGGCAGGCGCTTCTGCTGGGACGGCCGGAGTGTGAGCCCGAGTAGGGCGGGAGCGTCCCCAGCACTCGGGCTCCGGCAGCGCCCTGTGCCATCTGGTGTCACCAGGCACGTGGACGCCTGCCGCAAGGCCCCGGGCAGGACAGGAGGGAGGGCTGCAAAGGCTCAGGGTGGGGGGTGGGGTCCTGGGGGAGGGGCTTCCCCTGGGGAGCAGGCAGCCGATGGCGGCTTGGAAAGTCTCAGACCCCGATGGAGGACCCTCTGCTGCTGGGCTAGAGTCGGACAGAGTTCGAAATATGCGTACCTCACAGAATTGCAAACAGAGAAGATTGTTGAATATCTTACAAATTCAAAAGCAATTTATAAGATTTTGTTTTTCCTTGAGTTTTATGTCATTTATTTAAGAAATTGGCCAGAATGACATAAGTTGTCCCTCAGTGTCCCTGGGGGTTGGTTGGTTCCAGGACTCCTTTCAGGGACCAAAATCTGAGGATGTTCAAGTCCCTGATACAGAACAGTGTAGTGTTTGCACTCACCCAGCACAACCTCCCTGTGCACTTTAAATCACTTATGATACCTAATACAACTAAATGCTATGTAAACCATTGTTACAGTGTGTTTTTTATTTGTATTTTTTATTATTGTTATTCCTTATTCAGATTCTTTTTGCAAATGTTTTTGATCCCTGGTTGGCTGAGCTGGCACATGCGGAACCATGCCTGAGGAGGGCAGACAGTATATTTGCCTAAAGTAACCTGGTTTCTTTCTGCTTTGAGAGAAAGTTGCAGAGGTCTAGCATAAGAACATGTGATTTTTCCATTTTAAAATGCCTTTGTTTTGCCTTTCTCTACATTTCTGTATTTTTCCTGTTTGTATAAGAGAAAGAATCAAAATAAAAAATACATATTTCTAGAATCAGATATGTTTAGAGGGAATAAAAAGTGCTTTTTTTTTTTTTTTTTTTTTTTTTTTTAGCAACAAGGTCTTGCTCTGCCACCAGGCTGGAGTGCAGTAGCACAGCTATAGCTCACTGCAGCCTTGAGCTCCCGGGCTCAACGGATCCTCCACCTTGGCCCCTCAAGTAGCTGGGAGTACAGGTGGGCACCACCACGCCCAGTTGATTTTCTTTCTATTTTTTGTAAAAATGGGGTCTCACTTTGTTGCCCAGGCTGTTCTTGAACTCCTGGCCTCAAGTGATCCTCCTGCCTCTGCCTCTGAAAGTTCTGGGATTACAGATGTGGGTCACTGAGCCCAGCAAATGAAAAAAAAAACAGGTTTTGAATTGAAATTTCTGTATAAGTGGAGCAAAGGATTTTACATGTGGCTGGAATCTTCTGATTTACAAACATGTTTTTCTACTACAGACAAGGCCTAATTTTACATTTTTACTATTTCTTTTAAAATTGAGGGCATAAGGGAAAAATTATATTTTTTTCATATTTTGTGTGTTACTATTTTTTGTGGGCTATTCTGAACATCTTAGTGTAATTTAAGTATTTAATTTTCACAATATTGCTTTTCAAAAGAGAGAGAATGGGATGATGGAATATAGAGGAAGTACCTTTAACATGTTCATATGAATGATCAAGCAATAACACAACTTTAGTCAGTAGATACACCTGTTTCCATTTCCACTGCCCTGTTTCAGGTAGTGGTTTCATAAAAGGGAGAAAACAGTACAATAATGGGTCTATGCCGGGCTAGGGCAGATCAGAGGCACGTTTGAGAAATAGGCTGGTGGTTGCCTCATCTTTGCGATGTGTGCCAATGCAAAATTGCATGCTGTGTACGGTTAGGTCTTTTAACACATAGACATCAAATTCTTTTTTGATGTTAGAGTATAGACCTCGTGACCTCCATGGACACGTGGCCAATGATGGTTCTTGTAGGTCCAGACAGGATGTTTCTGCTGGTGACCAGCAGCAAGAGAGCCAGGGACACAGGGAGCTGGCGTCAGGGTCCGAGGTCTCTCAGAGCTGCAGAGGCAACAAAAACGCGGCTGTCCCGCGTGAGAACGGCTCCTGCCATGAAATGGGAACACCAAAGTGGTGTCGGTGTCTCTGGTTTTTTTTTTGTTTGTTTGTTTGTTTGTTTTTTCCATTTTGCCTGAATTCTGCATGTCACCCCTAACTTCAACACCTTTTAAAACATTTTATTACAATTTTTCCATCACCATTTTTAAATATGTAAATAAGATCAATTTTCTCCACGAGATAGTAATATGCACTACCCCAAATTTTTTTCTCCTAATATTGTGTAGTCTCAGGCAAACACATGACCAGAGAGAAAGCAAAAGCAGGAATATTTTTGTCTTGAATGTGTCTGTGGGGTGGCAAGGATAGATTTTAAAATTATTTATTCATCACTTCCTTTCTCTGAGTATTTTTACCAATAGTATGTTTGGCATAGAGAGGAGAAGATCTATATAAAGCCAGAGTTTCATTTAATGCAACTTCACATCCATAACCATCCATTTGAACTAAACCAGCCTCAGGGCCACTGGCCGTAGTCCCTCTGGGGCAGCAGGAAGGGCTGAGTGTTCCCCGTCCCTTCCCTCCGGCTGCTGTGGCACCTGTGCCTCCTGGGAAGGGGTCTAGGGCCGTTCCCATGGAAACCCAGGGAGTCTCTTCTGCCACCGGAAGCCCAGCTGTGCAGCACGAGCTGCACGCGGCCCGCGATCGTCCTCAGGGTCCTCTGGGCCTCGCGGAGAAGAGGCGCTCTGAGGCCGGCAGATGCCAGTGGGGCCGCGCGGGCCAGCCGCACCCACTCGCACCGCCAGGGCCCGCTGCTGACTCCGTCTGGGAAGCAAAGACCCTCTCCTTGGGGGAACGGTCACATCCTCGTCCATCGACTGCACAGAACCGTGCAGTAGAAGTTGAGACTTCTTAAAGCTAGGAAATTTGTATGTAAATCTAAGAATTTTTAAAACAGTCTGAAAGTCTTGAGCAATGACATAAAAATGAACACCAGGGCAGCTGGGAGAAAGAACAGTTGAAAGCCCATTCTGCAGCCGCCTTGCGTGGCCCAGAAGCGCCACCTAAGGCTGAAAGAGCGGAACTGCCGCCCACGAGAAAACAGGCACTGTTTCCGTGGACTCAGTCTGTATCTTGGCTGCGGCCACACACACCCAGGGCAGCTCTGCCGTGTGGCGCTCGCAGGGGGAGGGAGGGAGTCCGAGCCCCTCCTGAGCCCGGTGTCATCGTCACCCTCCTCACTGGGAGGGGCACCCCGCAGCCAGCCAGGGGCAGATCTGGGGCTCAGACCCGTCTCCCCAACTGGAAACCCTGACAGTAAAAGCAAACCTGCAAGTCTGTTAAGAAAGTCCTCTTTCTGCTGACTTTTTCATTCCCAGCACCGCAACCGCTCTAAAAATGAGCCCAGTCAGTATTTTGTTGTTGTTTTCATGGTGCAAAAAGACATCTTCAACTCCTCTTTTCTTGTCAGAGGATGGACTACACATTCGAAAATGGCATTTAAACACATGGCAACTACTGCAGCATTTTTTACAAGTAGTAAAAATCTGATTTCTGGCTACCTTACCTCACTTTAAATTGGAGCAAAATAGGTCAACTTCCTTCCACCCCTACCAAAAAAAGACACCCGAAAAATGTTTGCGGATATTAAATAAATTTTAAATAAATTACAGTATGTACTTAGATTAGGCGAAATTTAAGAAGCCTTTTCTTGATCAAAAGGTAAGACAAAGTATATATTATTGGCTGGTAGGAAAAAATTGTTCCTTGGTACATTTTCAAAACGGAAACTTTCGCGAAGATCAGCTTTGCTTAGAAGGATTTTTGTTGCTGTCAGAGTTTCCTCCCTGTGTGGATGTGCCAGAGTCACTTGGAAAACCCGCTGGCTGAGCCACTTAAGTTACTGTGCAGACAATAACTACTTAGTAATTGACTGAATAGTCTTGTGATCAAAGTCTAAGTTGCTTTAACAAAAAGCAGGCCAACAGTCAGAGTTGGAGTTGCTATTCTGATATACGGAGACTGTTTGAAATACCTCATCACTGCTCTGCCTCAAACTTTTATTGTAAAGACCCAAATTCCACTTTCACTAAAGGGGCATTGACCGGGTGCACCGAAGATTCCTCTCACCCAGTATATGTCCACTCTCCGCAGAGCAGGTCACACCTTAAACTTTACCCTTCAATTTGCCCGGAATGTCAGTGTCAGCACCCTGAGATCTAGAACGTGTCCCTTCTTAGGACTCAAGGGGAATACTGGAAATCGTTTACACACCCCAGTGCCAAATGCGACATTCACACACTTGAAATGAGTCCAGCTTCCTGCATTTCCGCTCCACTCCCCGCCACCTCCCCCGATCTGGAGGAAGCCACCTGTAACAGGCAGTCTGCTGCCCGGCCCAGCTCCCGGCGAGGCTTTCTGAGGGGCAGACTGCGCCCCCAGGAGCATGCACTCACTGAGCATCTGTCCCTGCAAAGCTCAGGTGCTCAGTGCACAGGGACGGGCACCTCAGTCTCACTATGAGGTGGGAATGTCTTGTCATTTTTTTTTTTTTTTGGAGAGTTACAAATTCAATGAAAAGACAGATACATTTTTTCTCAATTTTTGTCCTTTATATTCCTGGTGGGCACAAACGCCCCTGAAACAGCTGAAAAGTAAACTGAAAAGTTCTTTGCGACACTGTCACTGTTCCTTGGACGGTGCAGCTAGGCAGTTATGTGCGGGCAACAGTCAAACGCTCCAGAAAGGGCCTGTCCCACTAGAGCAGTGGCAGAGCTGTGATCGTGCCTCCGTGGGGCTACCTGCGCAGGCCCGCACGGGCGAGTGCAGGTGCCCGGCGGCCGTCTCCGCCGGCCTGGGCACCTGCACCGGCCTCCTGTGCTCTGCCCCAGTCAGCTACAGGTAGCAAAGACCCTCGGGTGACCCCAGCCCACCTGAGTGCACAGGGACAGTGAGAGGTCGCGGGCCTGCACCCCACAGTCCGGAAACAGGCTGCTGCCCTCCCTGGACCCTGGGGCCGCCCGGCTGGCCAGGGCCGGGAGAGTCAGGGTGCCCTTTGCGATGCTGGCGTCCCTGTCAGAGCGAGGCCACTCTCTAGACCTGCCTGCTCACGTGTGAGCCGTGCTTCAACGCGGGTTGGGGCAAGATACACCTGTAGGAGCTGCCCCCCTCCCCCGAACCTAAAGCAATGAGGCAAGGGACGAGATCCCAGCGACCAAGGTTGCCGGGTGCTCCAGAGACTGTGGGACCCCGACAGCCACCGATCAGATCCCCTGGCAGTGCCGCTGGGCTGGGGAGGGAGCGGGCAGCGGCAGGCTTGTGTGGGGCTTGGATCTGGGCGTCCCGTTCAGCGCAGCCACTTTCGAGCAGCTGCTTACGCAACAAACAGAGGTTGCTTTGGGATCGGTGAGAAATTGGTTATTCAGAGAACTTTATTTCTCTCCAGTAAGTCAACAATTTGCATTTTTAATTGCAGGTGCCCCACCCCTGGCTGCGACGGCTCTGGACACATCACTGGGAATTATGCTTCTCACCGGAGGTACGTGCAGACGCCGCCCTTCTCCCCAGAGCTGCTCTTTCTCCCTGAAGTCACGGGGATGTCACCCACCTCCTGCCTGGGGCGCACGTGGCCTGACGCCCCTGGTAAAACTAGGACCCGGCGGTTCCCTGCCAGGAGCAGCGCCCCCTCAGCGCCGCCCGCTCCTCCCGACGCCTCCCTCCCCCCGTCCTCGCGCTTCCTTGAGAGGCAGGCCTGCAGCCCCCAGCAGCACGTCCTTCCAAAGATTAAAGGGAAGGAACGGCATCTCGCGGTGCAAACCCCCGAGAACCGCCGTTGAGAGGCGAGCGTTCTGTGATCACGCCCCGCGCTGATCTCTTAGCGTGAAGAGCTGCCCTGCCGGGTGCTGCGGAGACGCCAAGTGCCACGCACAAAAGGCGTGGCACCCCGAGGAGGGGCAGTGCCTGGGACGTGGAGATTCCTCACTGAGATAGAACTTCTCCCCCCGTTGACGTTCCACCGACACCGTGGGTCTCCTCTGTGGCGGGCACTGCGCAGGAGGGCGAGGGAGGCTTGGGTGCTAGCAAAGACACAGGGTCCCGTGTCAGGCGCGGTCAGGCAGCGCCTGCCGGAGCGGCCAGGGCGAGAGGTGGGGAGCTGCCGGGGCCTTGCGGGAGGGGCCGGTCTCAGCTCCGACTCCAGCCGGGACCGTGAGGACGGACGCCCCAGGGGCGGCAGGTCAGTTCGTGGAGGCGCTAAGAGGAACGCAGGGAGGTGGGCCCTGCCAGCGCTGGCCGGGTGACAGGACACCCCCCTGCAGTTCCAGGGGTGGGGCTGTCACTAGACCTCGGGGGATTCCTGCTCAGACTGATTCCACCAGGACAGGGAGGCGCCCAGGGTCGGCCCCGGCAGGAGCCTGACCGCAGTGTGGTCGGAGGGGTCTCTGTCAATGCATTGTCTACACTGAGGGCATCCACTGCAGATAATCCACGTCTGTGTTCAGCTAGGACCAAACCCCACGCCAGGGGAGGGGCAAGAACGTCTCCGAACTAAGGCCGTCGGAAAGCGAGTCTCCTGCAGTGGAGACGGCGCCGCGTCTGTCCCTGGGTAGACCGGGCTCTGAGAGCAGCTGCCTTTCCCGGCTGTGAGTCTTGGACGGCGAAGCAGCAGTCCCGCAGCGGGCGGCCTTCTGCTGTGCACACGCCCCGCAAGGAGGGACGGGGCAGGGAGTTAGGACGGCTCCTGCCAGTGTGGGCAGTTGGTGACGCCCCAGCAGCCTGGGGCGGATGTGGCAGAGCGAGCCCCTGTTGCCCAGGGTGACCAGACCACAGGGGTCAGATAGGGACCTCACCTGGCTGGCTGGCTGGCTCGGTTTGGGTCAGGGAACTCACGTGGTGACTGTGTGTCACTAGAATCCCACTGTGAGTAATCCCCTCCAACCACTGGGAGCCAGGTTTGAACAGCACATGTCTGAGAAACGCACACACCGCGTGCGCCTCCGCAGACAATGGAAGTTTGCGATTTACGGGAGGATTTTTCAGAATCAGTGAAAACATCTCATTCTCTTGACGAGGATTCTCAGCCTCCGCGCTGTTGGCATTTGGGGGCAGGAAGCTCTTTGCTGTGCGCTGCGGGGTGTCGGGCAGCCCGGCCCCACCACCCAGTCTCGATGACCCGAGCCGCCTGCGGACGTGGCTGAACGTCCCCTGGTTGGCCATCCCCCAGGGATCAGGGGTCTCACGGCACTGGCCTGCCTTCACACCCCCCCAAGGGCGGGGCCAGCCACTGCGTCTGAAGGTAGAGCAAGAGAGAGTCGTCACTTCCAGCAGGGATTGCCAGAGTTAGAGCATGGGGTGTTTAGATTAAGTAAAATGTTGAAGAACTACAATTAAATATAAAAGACAAGCACATTCCATGTTAGTCTGTATTTTAATTTATCTTAGAAAAGAAATAGCTCAGTCTTCTCCCATGGCCAGAACTTCTAGCATTTTATAATGTCTGCATAGCTATAAGGTGAACGAACATTCCCTGGTCATTTCATGTCTAAATTTCTGGTTTTCTACCAATTTTGGGGGGGGGTGGCATTATGTAAATTCAGTCATATTTGATTTAAACATTTTTATTCACTTTGCATATAACATAGAATATTAAGTGTTACTAGAGCATAAACCCGTGATTAAAATACCATTTCAGCTTAAATGTAAGCAATGACCTGTGCCTGGGTAAGTGGTCCAGGGCTAACCACGGGTTTGGAGAGGAAACTTGACTATTTCTGGCGAACTTGGGCACTACATACAGCCCTTTCGGGCTTGAGCACATTGAGGTATGTGGTCAGATTATTCATTCGAGGAACAACTTCCCTCGCACGGGAGTTTACATGTGGCTGAGCACTTGGTTAAGCGAAAGGGCTGCAGTCAGCTGACAGTTCTTACCCAAATTAGCCACGACAGAAAGCAGAGGCCCGCAGTTAAATAGGTGCAGTTCTGTGCAGATTGGCCACTAAGGAATGACATAGGCCAACGGGGGAACCAGCAAACTTCTCCAGGTCTGTGGCCATAAATACAGCTAGAAAAGCTTCTTTCAGTTGGAATCTGCTATTGTCTGTTTCCCAGGAAGGTGAAGATAGTGTTACCCACATGCTAGCTAGAGAGGAAACGTCACCTGCACCGTGGTTCACTGGCCTTTCTCCCAGTTGTGCCATAATAAGTGTTTAGTTACATGAGCCCGAGGCACCTCCGGCCCCCTCCACGGGCCCTAGTAAGAGGTGCGGTCACAGAGCGATGGCCCAGCCGTGTTCGGGGCGCGGCTGCACCCGGCGCCTGGTGTCTGTGCACTGCTCCCTCCTCTGGCGGGACCCGCGCACGGGCAGGCTTTGTCCACGCACAGGGCGGCGCTCGCTGCTGTCACGCTGCGCGGCTCCCGCCGGGCGGGTCCTGTGACGGGAGTGAGTGTGCCGCCACCGGCCACTGTCTCAGCCACACTGAGCCGTCGGCGTGTCATTCCTGCCTGACCTCGAGGAGACTGGGAGGCCGAGAGGAGACGCCTCGGAGCTGCAGCTGGAGCACCCGTGGGTGGAACCGCCCGCAGAGCGGCCCTGCTGGAAGGGAGCACCCTGGGCCGCCCGGACGGAGTGGGTTGGTGCCGATGCTTGCTCCCGTCTCTGCACAGCGTCGGAGACCTTCCTGAATCCATCTTGACAAGTGCTCGTTGGCTGTGGCGTTTCCTCAGAAATCCCTGCCAGCTGCCTCGCTCCCCGTCCTGGGGAAGAGAGAAGCCTGTAAAGGGACCCACGGAGCTCAGGCGTTAGCGGGGCGTATCTTCGTATTTCTGTCTACAAACAAAAAGGCTTCTCAGGCTTTTCCCAAAACTCTTGTTTTCCAGCCATCTCTTTCCTTTTCCCTGACCCTCCCGAGGCCACCTCCTGCCTCTGCAAGCTCCAGCCCTGCGGGTGCCGCGACCGCTCCATCCAGCCCTGCCAGGCACGTCCCGGGGCCTCCCGCTGTCCTCGTCCCGTCCCGGCGTCCCATGTGCCTGGTGAGCAGGGTCACACAAACAGCGAGAGCGCCACGGGCCGGAGTCGCTGCTACGGCGCGAGGTGGCGTCTGCTTCCCGCAGGCGACTGGAAGGCGGGAGCCAGCTGCACCAGCACCGCCGAGCCCGTCAGGGCCCAGCACAGCCTGTGACGACAACAGACGGAACTTGCTGGGCACTTCCACGCACCAAAACTCACGTGAGCCCTGACACGTGTAATGTCGCCGTCACACGGGACGCTCTTACCCAACTGGCAGCGTCCCAAAGGACACGGAGGGCCTCCAGGCCCTGACGGCAGTGGAGAGGCCAGGCTTGGTGGCGCCTGTCTGGACACGGAGCTGCCTGCCTGGGAGCGCCGGGCCTTCCCCGCACGATGGACGACGGGACGCCTCCGCAGGAGCTGCTGGGATCTACTGACACGGCTCCGGCCCCCGCGGCGCCTGCTCGCTGGCCAGCGCAGAGCCAGTCGGCCCCCGGGCTCTGGCAGGGTGGCGGCCCGGCACGCTCTGGCCTGGGAACATGGCGAGGCCCCTCCCTGCACACCCACCGTCCTGAGAACCCGGAGTCTGGGCTACCAAGCCCGCACCCAGCTCACCGGCACCCCGCCAGCCCCGGCCCCAGCCGCTCCTCCGCCCAGAGGGCGCAGGCATCCTGGGAGCGTCTGTGCGTTCCCTGCACTTAAAAAGTTTCAAGTGAGTACTAGACACACAATGGCCCCGCATCGCTTGACAGTGAATCGTTCATCCTGGTTAGGGTTTCCGTGTCAGGCCGTGGAGTGGCTGACTTGACGAGTTCATTATGAGGAGGTCACTTTACTCCCAAGTGGGAGCCGCAGGCCTGGCCCTGGCCTGGGGAGCGTGCTGCCGGGAGGGAGCGGCCTCGTGGGGGGGGTCCTGGGACCCACGATGCAGGAGGCATAGGCGAGGGGGGCCTTCCTGGGGGCAGGGGGAGGCAGGAAGGGCCTGGGGGCACCAGTGTCCCAGGGGAAGTCATTATCTCATTATCAGAGTCAGAGACCCAGATAAAGTGGGCCCAACTCTGTTACCTGCCTCAACTTTGAGATTCTTAAGGTGCATCCAGGTGAGCACGGGGAAGGGTGGGTGGAGACAGGGGTGTCAGTCACGGCCAGCCTGCTGCTGCAGCCACGGAAGGAAGGCGTGGCGAGAAGACCACAGCCCTGTAGAGATGGGAGATGGGCCCAGACACGCCGGCCTAAACTGTGGGGCCCTGAGCAGTTGGCAGGTCACAGCCCCCGCCCCACAGGGAGGGCTGCTCCCTCGCCCGAGCTCACGGCCGGGGAGGGGCCGCAACGCACGGAGAAAACAGGATGAGTGACTTCTGGACCTACAAAGGGACACAGTGGAGACACGGGTGAGAGCAAAGGGTGTGGGTCACCGAGCACCTCCCCTGCACAGCACCTCACGTCCCACCGTCACTTCCATTTCTATGGCCGGATGAAGCATTTCCGCCTGTGGCACGGATGGGGAAACTGACACTCATAGACTGGGCCGAGACTGGGCCATGAGTACCTGGCGTCTCCCAGTCCTTCTGTCAGCCGGTGCCCGAGACCTTCCCCAGCACGGCGGCCCCAGGGAACCTGCACTCTGGGTCCCTCGCAAGTGACAGGTTCCGTGTCCACGCTGCAAGCAGAGAAAGAGCGTTTTGAAGTCTGGAACAGGCTTGAGCTCCACTGCACCTCCGTCCCGGCGCCTGGCTGGCTGGCAGGGAAAGCTCCGTGTTCCCACCAAGCAAGAAACCAGCACGGAGTGGGGAGCATCGAACTTGCAGCCCAGCATTCAAACTCTGCCCCCGAGATGAGACCCGGGCCTGGGCTCTGGGGCCTGACACGCTGCAGGGAACGGCGGGGCCGGCCGGACCCAGCGGGCAGAGGCGCTGGGCTGCCCCGGCGAGCAGGTCTCCAAGAGCTCCCACCCCGTACCAGCCTCTCATGGGCGCCCTGGGCCAGCCCCAGAGCCCCACGGAGCCGACAGGCCCCACTTGCCAACAGCTAGAAAAGCCGAGGACGGGTCCTTGGGCCCAGGGCGCGCCTTCTCGGGCTCCTGGCCGGAAGCTATGCCAAAGCCAGGGCTTCCTGGAGGTCGCCGAGTTGTCAGAGCCAAACCTTGTTATGTTGCTGGTTTGCTCTGTGGGTTTATCTCCATCCCAGCCCAGGCCTTGGTGGCCGTCCAGAGCCACACCTGGCCCCCAGGTCCACGGGGAGTCACGCAGAGTTAAGGCGGGAGAGCATCGCAGAGCCGGGCCAGGCCTCATGGTTGGGGTCGAGGGGCTCGGCTCCCCCCACATCCATCCTGGGGGTTGGCCTGGGCCCCGGGGTGGGATTCCGTGGCTCTCCCACCCATTCCTCTTTCCATTCATTTGTCAATTCATTCCACAGTTGACTGTCACTCGCTCCGCGCACGCTGGGCCGGGGCTTGGGGCGCACAGGGAATAGGCGTGTGGGTCACACTCCGGGAACAGGACTCCTGCAGGAGCCTGTGGAGGGGACAGTTGGATGGTGCCGTGGAAAGCACCTCGAGAGCTCCCGGGATTGGTGCAGGGGCCTGGGGGCCCAGGGTGTCTCGAAGGGCCTGCGAGCTGAGGCCATGCGGTGGTGGGAAGGAACCCAGGAGGGACGGACAGAGGGACGTGGAGGCTGCGGGGGAAGGGGGCTCGTCCCCAGAAACAAAGGGGCTGGAAAGTTCTGGAAGGGCGTGCGCTGGCGCAGCTCGGGCAGTGCTCCCCGTGCTAACTGGCACCACGGGCGCTGCAGGTGGACGGACTCAGGGAGACCCAGGACATGCCAGTCATAGGCCTGGAGGCCACGTGAGGCCACCAGCAGGAAGGCGCTGTGGGGCATGGGCTTCCCTGCACTTCCTGTGGGAAAAGGGACAGCCGGAGGCCGGAGGAGCTCAGGCCGCTCGCCTTTCCTCTTCCTTCCTCCTCTTTTCCTTTTCCTGTAAAAGGAGGAGACAGGACACGGAGTGGGGGCCCCTCTGACCCCAGCACGGCTGCCGTGGCCCGTTGCCTTCCGCACCCACAGGAGCGAGCAGACGTCCCGCGGGAGGTGGCCAGGGCTGGACAGGAATGAGACCCTTCGGGGCGGGGTCCCACCCCAGGACCCGCGTCTTGCGGAGACTCAGAACAAGCTCAGGAAGGTGTGGGACGGCCATGCCGGACACCTGCGCCCCAGTCAGCGCCCACTGTCCTCCGCCCTGGGCCTCTCCGCGGACGCCTGCCTCCCAGCACGCCTCTAACTCCCGGTCCGTCAGCGCCCACTGTCCTCCGCCCTGGGCCTCTCCGCGGACGCCTGCCTCCCAGCACGCCTCTAACTCCCGGTCCGTCAGCGCCTCTGCAGACACCAGAGCTGCTCTGCACGTTCTCCTGTGCGGTCTCTTTCTGTCCCAGCTGGAAACTTCCTTTAGAAACACTTGCAAACCCTCTGAATCCAAAAGTTTGAAACTCAGGAAGAATAAGCATGTTCAGCCCCCCACTGTACCTTCTGTGGCCAGCGGCCTGTGCTCGTGCTAGATCGGAGCACCCGCTGGCCCGTCACCCCCAGACACAGGAGGGACGAGAGCCCCAGCTGGGAAGGCCGCGCCTTCCCCTGCGGCCCTCGGGTCCCTGAGCACATGTCTGTCCTCTCTCTGTCTCTCTGTCTCTGTGTCTCTCTGCTTCTGTCTCTTGTCTCTGTCTCTAGCTGCGTCTCTCTATCTCTTTCTGTGTCTCTCTGTCTCTCTTTGTATCTGTCTGTCTCAGCATCTTCTTGGGTAACTCTGGCTGCTTCTTTATCCTCCAAACTGACAAGCCCCGCCATTTCCGCCATCCAGTCCCCCCTGTCCCTGGAGCCCTCACTGGCTTTCTTTCCCGCCGGGGCGTGGAAGGGCCGTGTCGGAAAGGCCCGCGCCGGGGTGAGGACGTGGCGCCCAAAGCACAGGCCTGGGCGAGAATGAAGCCGGAGCCTCCGGGTGGTCCGGGCCCTGCGGCGCCCACGGTGGCGCTGTCTGAGCCGCGCTTCTTGTTCAGCCTTTCAGGGTGCCCCAGGGCGAAGAAGAGCGGCATCCGCGTGGCGCAGAGCAAGGAGGACAAGGACGACCAGGAGCCCATCAGGTAGGAGGCCGGCGGGCAGACGCTGGGCTGGCGCTCCCGCGCGCAGGTGCGCACCAGCAGGGAGAGAGACCGCGGTCCCAGCGGGAAGGTTTGCCGCGTCAATCACTGCAGCCAGGTCACCGCCCACACCAGAGCGCGTCTGCTGATTGGCCAACAAGCTCCGGGGGCCGGCACTGAGCTGATAAACACCCCCACCCCGACGGTCTGAGGAACCAAATCCCAAACCTCCCTCCCCGTCCTGTGGCAGAAGCAGCCGGACTTGCTGGGAAGGCAGATGGGGCCGCAGGCACTGAGCACCCACAGGCCCTTCTGCCCACACCCCGGCTCTGCTCGCAGAGCGCCCCGTCTGCCCCGCCGGTCCCGCGGCAGGACTGGGGCCCAGGCCCCGTCCGCAGCTCCACGGGCCCCTGTCCTGAACCCGCGCCAGCGCCACACGGCACACCCGGCGCAACGCCTGAAGTTTTAGTCGCACTCAAGGTCTTTGGAGAAAAATCTTAAAATAAAAATGAATTAAAGTGTTAATTATTTTTAAAAATTAAGAATTATCAAGATAAATAGACAATGCAAATGCTGTAGAACATAAGTGCTGCCTGCCGTCAGAACCTTCCTGGGGGGGTTGGGTCTGGCAGCCCGAGCTGCGGAGAGCAGCTCTGCAGCAGCCGCCAGCGCAGGGGCTTGCGCGCCAGCGCCATCCCCCAAGTCTCCGTGCCCACCGTCTCCGTGCCCGCCCCCATCTCCGTGCCCACCGTCTCCGTGCCCACCCGTCTCCGTGCCCGCCCCCATCTCCGTGCCCGCCCCCATCTCCGTGCCCACCCATCTCCGTGCCCGCCCCCATCCCGGTGCCCGCCTCCGTGCCTGCCCGTCTCCGTGCCCACCCCCGTGTCTGTGCCCACCCGTCTCCGCCTCTGTGCCCACCCGTCTCCGTGCCCGCCCCCATCTCCGTGCCCGCCCCCATCTCCGTGCCCACCCATCTCCGTGCCCACCCGTCTCCGTGCCCGCCCCCATCTCCGTGCCCACCCATCTCCATGCCCACCCGTCTCCGTGCCCGCCCCCGTCTCCGTGCCCACCCGTCTCCGTGCCCACCCGTCTCCGTGCCCACCCGTCTCCGTGCCCGCCCCATCTCCGTGCCCACCCGTCTCCGTCCCCACCCCATCTCCGTGCCCGCCCGTCTCCATGCCCGCCCCATCTCCGTGCCCGCCCGTCTCCGTGCCCGCCCCATCTCCGTCCCCACCCCATCTCCGTGCCCGCCCGTCTCCGTGCCCGCCCCATCTCCGTCCCTACCCCATCTCCGTGCCCGCCCGTCTCCGTGCCCACCCCATCTCCGTGCCCGCCCATCTCCGTGCCCTCCCCGTCTCCGTGCCCACCCCGTCTCCGTGCCCTCCCCGTCTCCGTGCCCACCGGTCTCCGTGCCCGCCCGTCTCCGTGCCCACCCCATCTCCGTGCCCGCCCTGTCTCTGTGCCAGCTGGAAGGGCATCTTGCGGGCTCTGGAGAACACAGCCAAACAAGTAACTGTCGTCTGGCTGTTGAGCACAAGACGGACTTAAAAAATTACCCCATAATGTCTCGTGACTTTGCGTTTTTCTCACAGAAAAGCTCTGGTTCTGTTCCAAAGTGGTGTCTTTGTAAGAGACACCCGTGTGCACTGGCTGCAGCAAACTGGGCGGGTCTGTGTGACATGCTGGGCCCGTCACCCCACCAGGCACCGACACCCCTCCCGGGAAGCCTCCTCCTCGGCCGTGGTCTTTCCTCGTGGGTGAAATGCTCACTTCCCCCACCAGGTGGCGCCGTTGCTGCCTCCCGCCCGCCTGGGGACAGCCCAGGGCTCGCTCCTCCCACCTGTCAGTCACCCTGACTTTGCGGTGGAGGCCGCCAGGTCCGGGTGGCAGGACAGTAAGTGTCCCCTCTGTCTGCTGTGCAGGTGTCCGGTGCCCGGCTGTGACGGCCAGGGCCACATCACAGGGAAGTACGCCTCCCACCGCAGCGCGTCCGGGTGCCCCTTGGCGGCCAAGAGGCAGAAGGACGGGTACCTCAATGGCTCCCAGTTCTCGTGGAAGTCGGTCAAGACGGAGGGCATGTCCTGCCCCACGCCAGGCTGCGACGGGTCGGGCCACGTCAGCGGCAGCTTCCTCACGCACCGGAGGTGAGTGGGCACGTCCTGGGCCGTGGCCCCGACGGCTGGCCGCCAGCTCTCCAGCGTGGCCGTGGCGGGAGCAGGTGTGGGCGTGGGCGCCGCCACCCGTTCAGAGAGAAAAGGCGGGAACTGTCGCATCAAACTAAGGAGGCTCGGAGGTTTGGGGGGAGAGGGAAGCAGTCTCAAATCTAGTATGAAGGCGCGAATCCCCCAACCCTAGCTGCGTCGTGGGGCAGGGGTTTGCAGTTTTTAATCGGGATTCACAGTAAGAAATAGATTTTAGTTTTAGACACACGTGAGCGTCTCCAGATTCCGCGCTCTGCAGGCCTCGCTTGGGGAAAGGGCAGTGGCGGCCTCACGGCGGATCCTGTGCCAAAGATACGCGAGGAAAGTTCCCAAACATCCAGCCAGCTTCTCTCACTCTTATTTGCTTAATTTAAGAGGAAATGCGTGCTGTTAGGTAGTCCTGGGAGAGGCCTGCTGTGTGGGTCGGGTGGCGCGGGGCGTGGGGCATGCGAGATCTGAGGGGCGGCCTCCGAGGCTGGTGCAGTCCTGCAGGCCCGCGGTCCCCAGCGGCAGGGGGAGTCCCGAGGGGACGCTGAGTCAGATGCAGGTGTCACGCGCGTGATGCAGATGCCATGGCCGTGGGGAGGCTGCACAGGGGTCCCTTCTGCTGCTGTCACTTTCCACACAGTGTGCACGCGCCTCTCTGACCCGTCTGCAAAACCACCCACGCGGAAGAGCAACGTTGACACGCAAACCGAAAGGAGTAATGGCGTGTTCAGGACGTGTGCCACTGAGTCTTAAAAAACTTTTAAGGACTAATTTTTTAATTATTAAAGAAATTTCTGCTCGGGTACAAAATGCAAACAATGTAAACGAGTTTAAAGGAAAACCAAATGTGCTTCCCTGACCTGGTCTCTCAACTCCCTTCCCAAAGGCAGGTGGTTTCCACCTTCTTTCGATTGCCCTTGAACAGATCGCACATGGCGATGCCAGGGCACTCGCACGTGCACGCACACACACGCGTGTGCTGGCACCGTCAGCTCCCCTTTTACACAGCACATCCCGGGGTCCCCAGACCCCTGCCCAGGGACAAGGGCTTGGTGTGGTCACCAGCACGGCCCCAGCACCCAGTGGGTGGGTGCGTCCAGTTCTCGTGGATGAACCCTCGCGGCAGCACGGGGCTGCGGCCCCCCTGGGTTGGCGCCCCGCCTGTGCCACCACCTGTGCCACCACCGTCCCCTTACGACGGGCTCCACATAAACACCCTTCCATGCACAGCTACACGCCCTGCAAAGCCACATCTTCAGGATACAGTCCTGGAAGCAAAAACACTTGTTCTCAGATTTTGACACAGTGCCAGTGTGCCTTCCAAAGCTCATATTCCCCCAAATCTTTGACTATCAGCAACATGTTTAAAACTGTTAAAACCACTCTGTGTGACATATGGTCGGGACATTCTCCCAGGAGGCACTGGAGCGCTCGGGCACTCTGCCTGAGCAGGGACGTCGCGACAGCCGCGCCCTGGCAGAGCCCCACGTCCCGGCTCCCCTCCTCTCGGGTTTTGCCGTCCGACTTTGAGAAGGAAAGACCAGGGGCTGTCTGTGCGGCGCGTGCTCCTGTCCCGTGCCTTTGTGTGCCCAGGCCTGTGGGTTAGGGAGTGGCACCTGTGGACGTCCAGGAGGGCTCGGAGCCCGGGCGCCCACGGTGGGGCTCCTGGGTGCACTGCTCTGGCTCCCGTGGCGTTTGAGTGGATGTCACACTGTGATCATAAAGGTCCCGAGGTGAGAGTCTGGGCCAGGCAGGAGCTGCCTGTCCTTCCCAGGGACGAGGGCAGGACCAGAGGCAGATCCTGAAGGCCGCAGGGGAAGAGTCACTCAGAGAACCCTGTGACAACAGTCAGTCAGGATGGAAAATGCAGGCTTTACACACAGGGAGTGCAAGTCCAGAAAACTTAGGACAGAAAAATGTTCCCGTCCCAGCTGCCACCAAGTGAAGGCAGCGCCTGTCATAGCCAGGGGACGCCAGCCGGGTCCATGGAGCCTTCTGGCTCCGCACTAGGCTGCCCCACACCAGGCGCAGCAGAGCCATGGTGCATCCTGAGTGGGGCTCAGCCGGCTCCCGGCTGGGAACCCCGTGGGACGGGGCAGGTTCCGTGAGCACCTCAGACACCAGGCGGAGGGATCGGGAGACCGTCCAGTCGGGACAGAATGGGGTGCCATGTGGGACGTGCCCTGGGAGAGACTGATGTCGGACACAGGGAAGTCTGGGAAGGTTGCCCAGGAAAGTGAGACCCGCCAGGTCTCCTCCCAGGGAGGCCTGAACCTGCAAACGGCCCCGCCTGCCTGGGCCCGGCTGATGCGTCACTGTTCACTGGTTCCACTGACGCGGACGAGACACCTTCTCTCTTAGGGTCTGCTCCACCCAGCCGGTGCCACGGCCTGCTCCTAGGGGAAGGGACTGCATCGTAGGGGACGCTGTGACTTGACAGAAAGGACATTCCGACGCAGGAGGTAGCACCAGGCCGGCGTCGGGGACACGGAAGATGAGTGTCTGTCCAGGTGTGGTGACAGGGCAGGCTGTCTCTGGGAGCAGGACTCGAGCCCAGCTTTGAGGGAGATGAGGTGCGCAGGGGAGAATGCTACATCGAGGGTGGGGCCGGCGCCGCTGGGCTGTGTGGAGGCTGGAGAGGACACGGGCGGCGTGCAGGCAGGTGGAGCCGGTCCCAGGAAGCCACGTGAGAAGGAAGAGGCCTGACCTCTGACAGCAGGAGGAACGGCAGGTGGCGTTTAGGGGTGAAGGCAGCAGGCCAGGTGGGCGAGCACTGGAGGAAGAGGCTGTCCACAGCTTCGGCCCCCGCGTGGCGGGTGACTCGGGACAGAGCTACATTTTAGAGAGGTGGGAGTCTCGGTCTTTGGGCTGCCATCGCGGCACACCACCGGCCAGGCAGCTTGAAGCACAGACGCTGTTGCCTCACGGTTCCAGGGGCTCCACCGATCCGGGTCCTGGTGAGGGCTCGCGGCCGGCTTGCGCACAGCCCGCCTGCCGCCTGCTCAGACGCAGGGCTCAGGCTCTGGCGTCTCTGCTTATGAGGACACTGGTCCCGTCAGATCAGGGCCCACCCTGTGCTCACTTAACTTGCGTTTTCTTCTTGGACACCCCGTCTCTGAATACAGCCACCCTGGGGATCGGGACTTCAACATACAGACTTTGGGGAACACAAACCTTCAGACCTAAAGTGGGAGAAGATGGTTATCACATTTTAAATATGTCAGTTTGAGATTTCGTGGGACGTTGAGGCAAAGAGATGTTCGGTCACTCACTGACCGAGCCAGGGTGCGGGTCCAGGCGGCCAGAGCCCAGAGTCTTCAGTGCTGTGCTGTTCCCAGCATCTCTGAGCCCTTTTATCTTTGTGGTGACACCTTCGCCTCCTCTGTCCAAGCAGCATGGTCCCTCCTCCTGCTCAGTCCTGAGTAACCGCAGCCCCTGCCGGCTCCACTGCAACACCTGTCTTATGGGGGCAGACCACTTGCTTTCCTTCTGTCCCCAGCCCCTGGTCCAGCGCCCGTGCGGGCACTGAGAAATGTCTCCACGAGTCAGCGACTCATGCATTTGTGAAGCAGCTCCAGCCTGCGTTTACAATAGGAAGCAGCTGTGTGCCCACTGGATGCAGAGTGGGGGGACCTGAGACGTAACAACAGACAGGTGCACCTCACCAGGTGCACAGGAAGCTCCAGAGGAGAGAGGGTCCAGGATGGAGGTCTGCAGAGCAAAAGGAGTCAGGCAGAGAGGGCAGCAGGAAGGGACTCCGGAATGTTCTGCCAGGTCTGAACTGAGTGCAGATGGGATGAGCTCCACTTCATCTTCGTGGGGGACACTCACCAAGTACTAGGTGCGGGTGCCACTTCCCAGCTCAAGGGCAGGGGACGAGGTGGCCCCAGGTCCGAAGTCAAGGGCAGGGGACGAAGTGGCCCCAGGTCCCAGGTGAAGGGCAGGGGGCCAGGTGGCCACAGGTCTGAGGTCAAGGGCAGGGGGCAAGGTGGCCCCTGGGCCAAGGTCAAGGGCGGAGGGCAAGGTCGCCCCAGGTCAAGGGTGGGGGGCAAGGTGGCACCAGGTCCGAGGTTAAGGGTGGGGGGGCGAGGTGGCCCCAGGTCCGAGGTCAAGGGCGGGGGCGGGGTGTCCGCCGGTCCGATGTCAAGGGCGGGGGGCGAGGTGGCCCCCGGTCTGAGGTCAAGGGCGGGGGGCGAGGTGGCCCCGGTCTGAGGTCAAGGGCGGGGGACGAGGTGGCCCCCTGTCTGAGGTCAAGGGCGGGGGGCGAGGTGGCCCCCGGTCTGAGGTCAAGGGCGGGGGGAGAGGTGGCCCCCGGTCTGAGGTCAAGGGCGGGGGGGCGAGGTGGCCCCCGGTCTGAGGTCAAGGGCGGGGGGCGAGGTGGCCCCCGGTCTGAGGTCAAGGGCGGGGGGCGAGGTGGCCCCCTGTCTGAGATCAAGGGCGAGGGGCGAGGTGGTCCCCGGTTCGAGGTCAAGAGCCGTGGGTGAGGTGTCCGCAAATCCGAAGTCAAGGGAGGGTGGCAAGGTGGCCCCCAGTCTGAGGTCAGAGATGGGGGGTGAGATGGCCCCATGTCTGAGGTCAAAGGCCGGGGGTGATGTGGCCCCAGGTCCGAGGTCAAGGGCAGGGGCTGAGGTGGCCCCAGGTCTGAGGTCAGAGATGGGGGGTGAGGTGGCCCCAGGTCTGAGGCCAAAGGCAAGGGGCGAGGTGGCCCCAGATACGAGGTCAAGGGCAGGGGCTGATGTGGCCCCCAGTCCGAGGTCAGAGATGGGGAGCAAGGTGGCCCCAGGTCTGAGGTCAAAGGCAGGGAGCGAGGTGGCCCCGGGTCCGAGGTCAAGGGCAGGGGCTGAGGTGGCCCCAGGTCCCTGGTCAGAGATGGGGGCGAGGTGGCCCGTTTCTGCGCAGGCTGTGGCGAGCGGCGTAGCTTGCCCTTTCACATGAGCATGTTGAGAAACTTCTTTGCCATCACCTCAATTCTTACTCCACGTTAAGACGTTTCTCCAAAATTAATGTTCACTGCTTCTAACTGTGAAAAACAAATAGTTTTAGAAGTAACTCATATCTTTCTTAGGGCCTTCACCAAGAGAAATCTTTCTAAGTCACTTCCTAGACCCTCTAACCTTCTCTGCCTGGGCGTGTGACTCCATCCATTTGGTCTCAGGTCTTCGGGGGCCTCCGTAAATGCGAACACAGCCTCTGTAGAATGTTCTTTTGCTGCATATTTCCCAAGAGAATTGTAGCAAAAGAAAGTCATTGTATCGAGTACTTACCGTGTGAGCTTTTTAATCCATCGCCTCGCATGAGGTGAGCCTGGCTGGCAGAGGCCAGCGGCCCCAGCACAGACGCAGCAGTGGCCACAGCAGCGTGGGTCTGTCTCCTGCCGTGGACAGAGCTGCACGGGGAGCAGGAGCGGGGCTCTGGCGTCTTCCACGCAGGTCCCGAGGCTGACCTCTCTCCACAGCCCGAGGGAGGGAAGGAGGGCCCCGCTGGGCAGTGCTCAGGTCTGGAGGGGCGTCTTTCTGGCTCCGCAGGGTGAGACCTGCCCACAGTGTCCCCTAATGCAGGGAGGTTGGGGAACGCGGTAGGCCTGGGAGCAAGCAGAGGCGCAAACCTTACGCGGTCCCACCGTCCCACCACACTGAGCAGCCACGGTTTTCACAGAAACGTTCGTAAACATTTGGCCAGAGTGCCCTGAGGCCTGTATAGTTCCATTTTAGAGAGGAGGACACTGACTCGGAGAGGAGGTCACCTGCCCCTGAGCACCCTGCCAGGGAGGCGAGACGCTGGGAGTGTCCAAGGACTGCACGGTCAGCCCCCGTAGACCGTCTGCGCTTGCTCGCACTGCGTGTCTGGGAGGCCTGGCCCAGGACGCTCACGGTGCTCGCGGGGCAGCGCTGGGGAGAGCAGCTTGCCCACTGGGCCCACTCCAGCACCACCGGCTCTCCAGAGGGAGACCCGTCCCGTGCGGGTGACGCCCTGGCCCTGGCCCGCATGACTGTCCCCGCGCCTGCCAGCTGCGTGGAGCAGAGGAGCCTTGTGCCCCGTGTGGAGGCCACACCGTAGGGCAGAGGACGCTGAGGAGGTTCACCTTGTTGTCCACTCGGGACCTGCTCTGGGGACAAACACGAATTCCACGGCATCAGGGAATAGAACCCCACGTGTCCAAAACTCTGGTCACCGCCATGCACAACCCACGGGCCCTGCACCTCAGGAGTGGTCCTCCTGACGCACTCTCACACCCGGCCCTCGGCACACGCCGGTGGGCACTGCGTTGCCCGCAGAGCCTCCCACACAGCCCTGAACCCGCGAGCCCCGGCTGGTCTCTGACCTGCTCAGCAGGGCCCCACGGCGAGCGGCTCTGAGCCGCTACGGCGCATGTCTGCAGGTCGGAGCCAGCCGGGGCTGAGTGGGGCCTGTGCGCCGGCCGGAGGGCGGAGTGTCCTCGCTGCGCACTCACCTGGCGCCGGGCCTGGCAGAGCCCAGTGCCTTGAGCGCCCGACACTCGGGCACGAGTCCTTGCTGGCCTTCGGCCCACGCTCTCAGCGGATGGAGCCCCCATCCTGGCCATGCAGGCCCTCCCCATCCAGTCAGCTAGAACAGAGTCCCCAGCATGTCCCCAGGCACACTCGGGAGATGGGGGACTCGGGGTGACTTGGAAGGCTGCCCTCTCCATGGGGTTATGCAGCCAGGGGCCAGCGCCTTTGAGAAAATAAGAATTTCAGTGCAGTCTCTGCCCCAGGAGACTCAGCCTGCTATAGTTTCATAGGGAAGACCAAGATACCGACAAAATCCACGGCTCGTACCCGCAGGATCACTTCCATCTCCAGGAAGCCGATGGAGAATCTGAACTCATAACAGCTATAAGGTCCCATGTGTGAATTAATCTAAATTAAATGAACTTTGAAGTCCTCATAATCCATGTGGAGCTGAGACTAGCACGCAGATCTTTTCGCCCTGCCAAAGACCTTCCGATAAGCGTGGTACCACTTGATTCACAGGGGAGTGGTAGGTTTTCAGGAATGTGGCAGATTTTTAAATGGAATCCTATTATAACATAGACAAATACTACAAATGTGTGTTTCCTGTGACCTACCCAATTTCTGTCTTCTCCACTGCGTGGCAGGAACTTAATCCACATAAGCCAGGTCACTGCGGTCCTCTTCCCTCCAGGTGTCCCCTGAGGCCCCTGCAGCTCCTGCCTGGTATCCGCCACAGGTGGGCTGTCCCTCCACGTCCTGTGCCCAGAGGGAGAGGCTGACCTCCATCGAGGCCAGGGCCTTCCTGACTGAGGAAGGCAGGGGAGAGGGCTCGGGCCCCCAGATCTGGCCTGCGGGACCCCACTGGGGAGCAGGAGACCCTCCAGCCGGCCCAGCCCGTGTGCTACTCACACCCTACAGCCTTTCTCCTCCCTGCACTCCCCGCTCCCCTGGGTCCCCCGTGTCTGCGCCCCTCACACCTCTCCTCTCCCCCTCGTCCTCCCTGGGGGTTCTTTAGCAACTGCTCTGATGCGACCTGTCCTTCCAAATCCGTGGCCGATATGTGACGTTCCTTCTGCCTCCGGGCCCCAGCATCCAGAAAACTAAGCCTTTGACCCCAAAGCCTTTACTCCGACTTTCACGTCTAACAACTGTTTTTGAGGCAGCGAACGCTTCTGGTTCTAGCAGAAATGGTGTGAAATAAATGGAAGAACAAAGCACAGGTCTGCCCAGGTGCTGAAGAGCGTCACCCGCACGCTCCAAACCTCTGCCGCAGGGACTGGCCCCGGCGTGCTGCGCTGCGTACGGGCCTCCCGCGGCCAGCCCAGGACCACAGTGAGGACGCTTGGACAACAGCCGGAAGCTCCCTTGTCGCAGAAAAGATGACCTCACAAAGGCCACGCAGGGCTCTGTGGGTCACCGGGAGCTGCGCCCCGAGCCTGAGGGGGCGCTACAAGCTGGACTTCCGCTAACCGCAGCCAGGACGCCAGAGGAGCCTTTGTCTGTCGAGGACTGAAGGGTCGAGGCTGGGTCCTTCCTCCTGCCCACGAGCGGTGCAGCGACCCCAGCCCACACTCGCCCGCAGCCCCGTTGGCAGACGTGCTCGTGCAGGTTCTGTCTTAAGAGCCGTCTGTGTGGGTGTCTTTCTGCTGGGGTTGCTCAGCTGCAGAGCTGGGCCCAGCTCGCGCCCCATCCTCCCCCAGCGCGGCCCTCTCTGGGCTCTGAGCTCCCTGTCCGGGCCGGCGCCGCCTCTGACACATTCCGACCCTGCTCCGTCCGCCTTCCGAGCACGGTGGGGCCAGGAGAAACGTCGTGGGACCGCGATTTCCCTGCTCAGGCAGGCGTGCGACTACCTAGCCCTGGAGAGACGTGGGGAATGCCCAATCAAGTCCACTTTGCAGGTCGCTGGAAGGACGGGTTGGGCCATGCACACAGGGTGCATCGTCCACAGATGCGTCGTCCCCACTTTCTCCCTGTCCTCTCATGGGCCAGATTGGCCCAGGGCTTCCCAGCTCTGCCCCTGGCCCCGGCGGGAAGCTCCGCACGGAGGACGCCATCCCAGGGCCCAGGCCTTGGGCACGGCGCAGCCCCTTAAAACCTCCCACTTAGCAGGACACAGAGACCTCCAACAACACTGTCTCACAGGTGGCCAGGATCCCAGAGTGCCCACAGAAGCCTGGTTCCCCCGTAGCACAAGCAAGAGGTGATGGGCGCAGGGGATGCACCAGAGAAGCTCGGCCACTGCGAAGCTGGCAGCGCCCGGCTCCGCCCGCCCAGGCCTTGTCTGCTCTGTGCTGTGGCCGAGCTGTCCCCCTGGGGCAGAGGTGCCTCTTCTGAAGACACTTCCCCTCCCATAGCTTGAGATCACCCCGTTTGGCACAGAATTTCGTAGGGGTCGGGGGACCCCAAGTTCTGGACCTTGAGTTGGAAAGGGACCAGAGTGGCAACCCCTCCACTGAGCAGGAACCTCCAGGGCCCGAGCCCAGCCTCCGCCCCTGCTCACAGCCCCTGGGGGCACGGAGTCCCGGGCGCCAGCCCACAGACAGCTGCTCGGGTGGGCGCGGGCGTGCAGCCCAGAGACCCGTGACACCGCGCCCACGAGTCCTCACTGCTGACACTCCCCAGGGTCGGAGTCCAGGCACGATGAGCGTAGTGCTGTGGCATACAGTGACAGTGCTGGCGTGGTGACCGTGCGTGCACTGTGCGCGGAGTGTGTTGCGTCTCACACAAGTTACACATCACATGCTGAGAGTTTTATACTAGTGATGGTGAAATAGTGAATAGCCAAATAAATAAGATATCCTAAGAGTAAACCTTAGTTTAAAGCAAACTGCCTCTGGATGTGCAGAACTGGTCTTTCTAGAAATCAGCCGGGATTGGGTTCTGCTGAATGCCGGACATCCCTCTGGCTGGGGCCGCGCGGTCCCGGGTCTTGGTCTCTAAGGACGTTCTCATCCCGCTGCCTCCTGGGCCGGGCAGAACCCGAGGTCCCTGCGCACACAGGGCCACTCTCTCTCCAGGGACAACCCCTGCCCCCACATCCTACTAACCTCGACCTCGGAAAGTTTTACTTGTTTAGCTATTTTCAGCTGCGATGTTCTCCAGAAAAGGCCGCTTCTGGGCTGATGTCCGATAAAAACACCAGGCCTCCCCGAGCTCCTTTTGAAGCCCTGCAGAGCTTCCCTGCGGCCCACTTGGAATCCCTCCTCTGTCCTGGTGCCAGAGGTCTGGGCCTGGGCAGGCGGGGAGCAGCCTGTTAACCGTTTGCTGCCCGCAGCCGCCCAGCACTGACACTCTGTGGCTGCAAACCTGCGTCAGATGCAGCAAGTTTCAATTAGAGAACTTTCTATGATGGGCTGCTGGGTCTTCTTTCAGAACTTACAGGATCACTGCCCGGTAGCTGCCCTGGGTGTACGTCCCTGGCAGGAGGTGGGGAGCAGACTGTCCCCCAGGGCCCTGGGCGGGCTCTGGCCCCCAGCTGCCAGGCTGCCCAGCGCAGAGCACAGCTGCGCCAGCAGGTGGCAGAGCCGCCCGGGGCCCAAGGTCTGGGCCAGGCTGCCCACAGGGTTCACTTCCAAATTTGACCCGCACTGGCGATGCAGTCAGCGGATCGGAATGGGAGGACCGAGTGCTGGTGAGTCTGCACAGAAGGCATCGCTCTCCGGTCCTGCCTTCATTTCCTAATTTAGTTTCCCAAACTCTCCCGCAGTCCGTAGATAGCACCGTGGTCTGCCATTCCCGGCTGGCAGCTTTGCTAACTGCAAACTGAAAACCGCCAAAAGCCAGAGTCTGGCGCAGGTGGGAGTGTGCGCTCAGACCGTCCCCAACAGGGGACACGGGCCCTCCTCCTCGGACCCTTTGCTGAGTGCTCCGGCTCTTATCTTCTCTCTGCACTTAGTTACTTGCACATACCCTAATCCTGACTGCTTTCAAGGTAGGACAGCGTGGGCGGGGACATACCTCATACATGTGACTCTTTAAAGACACTTACTGTGGGATTTTTCAAAAATCAAGCCCTGAGGAGCCTCTGCCCCTCCCAGCGGAGCCCCCAGAGGGTGTCCAGGGTGCCCCAGTGGCCGTCCCCGTTCCCAGGCAGGGCGGGCCCCCCAGTGTCCTGGAGCGGAGACCCCGATTGGACCTGGCCAGGCGCCAGCCCTGAAGTCGTCTGGTGGCCCTCAGTCCCCACCCAAGGACTGGAGTGCCCGTGTGGGCAGGGCAGGGACGGCCACGCGGCCACAGCCACACCTTCGAGCTGCTCACACACTCGGTGGCACCGTGACGAGAGGGGACCGCGGTTCCCTGAGCTCGGGCCGAGGGGCAACTGCACCGGGCACGTGCTCGCCCTGTGAGCCTGGGACTTGGCTCACCCTGTACCTTGGCACCGCCCTGCGCCGTTGTTCTTGGCTGCTGCTCTCAAACTGCGAAAGTATTTGCTGGAAATGTCCTTGGCTCCGCCACACCGCAGCTCCCCTGCACTGTACCCTGCTGGCTCCACCCGGATCCAGGACAGGAGGGAGAGGGAATGGAGAGGGACAAGCGGGGAAGGAGGAAGACTCCTCCTCCCCTCCTGAGAGGGTCGCGCTGCCGGAAGCTTCTGGAATCCCTGAGGGCGGTTAAGCCCCTCAACCGAGAATTGCACAGCCCCTCAGAATGGCTCCCCACGGATGCAGTCAACTTCACCGAGCGCTTCTGAGTTTCACCTGGTGATAAACAGCGCTCGGCACGGAATGATCGTCTGCCTCGGGCCCCGCAGGAAATACCTGAGCTCAAAAGCGTCGCGTGAAGCCTTGTTGATGGACGGAGCAGTGGGACTCTCACCTGCCAAGCCTCAGTCTATCTCATTTAAAGGAAAAGCAGCCCCACCTGCCCCGCGGGCGCTCCCTTGCGGGGAAGGCGGCTGGCGCCCCGGAGGCGCGGCGCAGTGCCCGGGGCGGGGCCTATGGCGCGTGGGCGAGGGGAGCCGCTCTCTGTCCCTCCGCCGTGGGAACGTGGGGACCCAGGCCGAGAGGAGCCACGGAAAGCTGGCAGCCGAGCAGAGGAACAAAGAATAACACGGGCCTGAAAGGATGAAACAGGAAAGCAGAGACGGGCTCTGCCTGGGGTGGGGCCAGGAGCGGCAGTGGGTGTCCTGGGGGTTCCCAGGGGTCCCCGGGGCTGAGGCGTGTGCCTCCCCTCCCAGGGCCACACCGGAAGGCACCTCAGAAGCCGCGGACACTCCGGTGTTCCGACTGCGCGGAGCCAGGACGGCACTGTGGCTGGCCCCTGTGTCCACACAGCAAACCCCGGACGGGGCTCCTGTGCCGGCACCACAGCGTGGAGGGGCAGGCGTGGGGCTGAGAGCGAGGAGAGAGCCGCAGACGGCGACACTCCACCACCAGGACCAGCGTGGCGGGGAGGCCCCTCCAGCTGGACGTCCACACCGGGCACAGCCACTCCCCGGTCACCGGGCCCAGCTGCAGGAGGGTCGACTCCTCGGAAGGCCAGGCCTGGGGACGTCGGAGCACGGGGCTGTGACTCCACAGGGCGGGACAGGCCCCCCCTCTCCAGGTTGGCCCCCTCACACCTGCCCTCTGCTGTTGTCATGTAACACCCTTTTCCTATAGCCAGTATTCAACATGCTCCTATCCAGTAGGGTTTTGTAAAATCTCCATTTTACAAATAAAAACACTGAGGCGTGGAGAGCCCGGGGCGTGGCCGGCGGTGAAAGTAGGGCGTAAGCAGAGAGAGCCTGATGGCAGAGCCTGTCCGGGCTCCCCTGAAGTTTGCAGGTTCTATGTAACAGGACCCCCGGGAAACGTGCCTGGAAGGGCCCTCGCAGGGCGCCCTGCGACTCAGCGGGCTCCTAGCCCGTGGGAAAGAGTGCAGGTTTGCCCTAAAGGGCCTCCCGTGAGCATGTCCTTTAAAACTCTGCAGCAAGACCGCCAAAGAGAGAGCAGGGACAGCTACGTGCTCCCAGAGAGCCGGGGTCAGGGGAGGGTTTCTGCAAAAGCTGAATCTTGGAGGAAATACAGATTACGGGGCGGGGCACCTTCCGCCCTCTCTGGTTAGCGTTTTCCCTGAAGACACTCGATCCACAAATGCTGCTGGGACGCCTGGCTGTGCCTGGCAGGGCGCCCGAGAGCAGGGGTAGGGGAGCCGCCCCGACGCGGACAGCCCCATCCTGCAGACCAAGCGTGAGGGCAGGGCGCCGGCCCGGGGCACACGGGCACGGCCGCGTGGAGAACTCACGAGTGGACAGTGGGGACCCCGTGAAGAACCCGCCAGGCCACAGCAATGATTCGTTGGAATTTAGCGGATATTCTGACGTATCGACTACATGCAAATATCAGGTCAAAAAGACCGCTTAGATCTTTGGTGTGGACAACGGACAAGGAAATATTTGTTAGAGATACGGTTTCCTCAAACATGACCACTAATGGCCCCACCAGAAAATGTGTTAGAAAAATGTGTCTGAAGAGATATGTAGAAAGCTTCGTGATACTGACGCAGACATCAGAGACGTTTCTAATGATCCTGTAGCCTGCCTGTGCTGTTAAGGGCTGTGGCTGGACACGGACATGGACACACCCTCACGCCATCACGACGCCATGCACAGGGTTCATCTAACACGCAGTGCACGAGCAGAACACAACGTGCACATGCACGTGATGTCACGCGTGTGGAAGGTGTCCTCGCACCAGTGCCGTAAGTGGCCCGCGCACAGCGGTGACGACTCCCGTCGGGGTCTGGCACGGCGAGGCCCGGAGCCCTGGGAGTGAGGGTCGGGGTCGGGTCAGGGCAGAGGCCCGGAGCCCTGGGAGAGAGGGTCGGGGTCGGGTCAGGGCAGAGGCCCGGAGTCCTGGGAGAGAGGGTCGGGGTCGGGTCAGGGCAGAGGCCCGGAGCCCTGGGAGAGAGGGTTGGGGTCGGGGTCGGGTCAGGGCAGAGGCCTGGAGCCCTGGGAGAGAGGGTTGGGGTCGGGGTCGGGGTCGGGGCGGAGGCCCCGGGTGGCCGAGGCGTATGAGGAAGCCACGCCGGGCTCCGCAGAGGAGGGCGCGGGACGGAGCGCACCCTGCCCTCAGCACGCGAGGGAGAGACAGGGATGGTGGCTCCACACCGGCCCCACGCAGCCCCGGGGAGCTCATGGGTCCTGGAGCAAAGAAACCAACCGTCGAAAATGTCACGAGACACCTCGGAGCTCTCAAAACACACCCTTTAGTTGGTGATATCAGCCAACGGGCTGAAAAATTAGGTGACTAAGGATATTGTGCCTGGGTGTTTGCCTCTAGGAATCACCCCAAAATAGTCCACTGGGGGAGGGGCAGGGGAGGGGTGAAGCAGGACCTGCCGAGCCCGACGATGAGACCCAGGGTGAGTCGAGGGTTCTGCTCGCTCTGCCTTTGTGAGTTTGGATTGTTGGATCCACCTTTGCGCAGGTTTGATGCTTTCCACCGTGAGGAAGCTTTTTAAAGCAGTTAGAACTCTATGAACGTCCCAACAGCTCTAAACAGTGAAACCGAAGGGCAGGTCTCCCCCCTCAGAGCCTCAGCTCCCGAGACCCCCCAGGCCCCCAACCCCAGCCACCTTCCCACGGCCAGTCCCCTTGGCCTGCACCGATGCACACACAGTCGTGCACATGTCTGCCCTGCGCATGCACCTGGTCGGCCGTGCACACATAATTGTCCTGCTAATGCACATGGTCGGCCGTGTACATAATCGCCCTGCACGTGCACGGCTGGCACACAGTAGGCAGTGCACACGATTGCTCTGCACATGCCCAGCTGGACACAGTCGTGCATGGCTGGCACACAGTAGGCTGTGCACACAATCCCCCTGTGCGTGCACATGGTAGGCCGTGCACACGATCGCTCTGCACATGCCCAGCTGGCACACACAGTCGTGCATGGCTGGCACACAGTAGGCTGTGCACACAATCCCCCTGTGCGTGCACAGCTGGCACACGGTAAGCCGTGCACACCATCGGCCTGTGCGTGCACATGGTAGGCCGTGCACACGATCGCTCTGCACATGCCCAGCTGGCACACACAGTCGTGCATGGCTGGCACACGGTAGGCCGTGCACACCATCGGCCTGTGTGTGCACATGGTAGGCCGTGCACACGATCGCTCTGCACATGCACAGCTGGCACACAGTCGTGCATGGCTGGCACACGGTAAGCCATGCACACCATCGGCCTGTGTGTGCACATGGTAGGCCATGCACACGATCGCTCTGCACATGCACAGCTGGCACACACAGTTGTGCATGGCTGGCACATGGTAGGCCGTGCACGTGTCCACCTTGTGTGTGCACAGCTGGCACATGGTAGGGCATGCACGTGTTCGCCCTGCATGTGCACGGCTGGCACACGGCTCTGTCTGATGGCAGCTGCTGTCACGTGTCCTGAACACGGCTGTTCCTCTGCGGCGGGCTCTGCCCAGGCCTGTGGCTAATAGCGTCTCCTGTCTCCCCCCAGCTTGTCCGGGTGCCCGAGAGCCACGTCGGCGATGAAGAAGGCGAAGCTGTCCGGCGAGCAGATGCTGACCATCAAGCAGCGCGCCAGCAACGGTGAGGCGCCCGCGCTCGGAGCTGGCTGGGCCATGCCCGCGGCCCTGCGTCCTCCTACGTGACAGTGACAGCCGCTTTTTCTAGAAAGCAGGGGCAGGAATAATCCCCGCTCCTCAGCTCGGGAAAAAGAGCCGTCTTTCCCAAGCCCTGTCCCGACCTCACCACGCACCAGAACCCAGTCCCCAGGGCCCTCTCCAGCTCCCCAGAATCCCCCTTCCCGCCGCTGCCCCCCAGGCCCTCATGCCTGGCGCTGCGGGGGGGCAGCTGGGCTGGAGGACTCCGCGGGCGCAGCCCCTCCCTCCCCCATCACCCCTGCAAGCCGGGCACCAGATCTCGAATGCACTGCCACGGCCCCCTCCCCCCAGCGCCTCGTGCCCGCCGGTGCAGGCGTGCGCCCTGCTGAGCCCGGAAACACGGGCTGGGGGAGGACGGCGGCGACGGGGCCACAAACGCCCTCCTGGGCTCCACACCGGCAGGCCTCCCGCTCGCCACAGTCGGTTTGTTTCTCAAGATCAATACTGTGAGCATGTGTGCGGTCACTCCTGGACCACGCAGGGCAGAGGCGTGGAGGCGTGTTTGCGTGCTGAGGGCGTGTCCTCGCAGAGGGGGACGAGCCTGGCTCCGCCTTCCCCTTCCGCCCCCCGACTGTGAATGCGCGTCCTTCAGTGGGCTGTTTAGTGCCTTGTTTTCCGTACTTTTGTGCTTTCTGTTGTGATTCTGCTGCTGGCACTGGCCCCAGACACAGAGTCAAAGCGTTGGGGGTCCCCAAGTGCCTCGCAGGGAGCCCACGCGTGTCCCCAACCCCGACCGAGGCGCCGCACGCAGGCAGGAGCGGCCCTGAGCTCGGTGTCGGCGAGGCTGCGACACCTGCCGCGTGAGTGGTCGTCAGAGACCCACCTGGAGCAGGTGTTCACTGACGGCTGACACCGACGCTGGCCCAGGGGCTCGCAGCACCCACCCCGTGTGTCCCTGGGAGCGGCGGCTCCGCTCTCGCCGACTCCCGCGAGCACGGTCGGACTGTGACTGGGCCCTCAGCCCTCTGGCCGCCCTCCCCGCAGAAGCTCAGCCCCATGGGCTCTCGTGAAGCAGAATCTCAGGCCCCACTTGCAAGACGCGTCCCCAGCTTTGTGTTCCTAAAAGGAAGCTGCAAAGCTCTGTAGCTCCCAGAAGTGGGTCGCCTGGGCTGCGGGCTGTCAGTGCATGGACCCCCACCCCCGCAGAGCCCGGAGCCCAGGCTGTGTCTTTGCCCAGGCCCACCCCCAACAGCGCTGACAGGAGCGAGAACATGAGCAGGCCGAGCTGGGGCGCGGGAGCTCCACGGGTCTCTCGTCCTCTGACCTCTGGCGCGGTGACTGTCCTCAGGTCCTTCGTGGCCGCGGTCCTGGGAGCCGGGGCCCCGCCCCTCTTCCCTCACATCCGGCGAGGTGTGTGGGAACCAGAGGAGTCAGACAGGCTCTGCCTGCCAGAAGTTCCCGCTCCACTGCCCGATCTTTCCCAAATGACGGTGGAGGGAGCCCAGATCCGAGACTCGAGGACAGCCAGGGTCCCCTCCTCTCTGTCACCAGGAGCCGAGGTCACTTCCAGAAAGAAAGCACTTACTAAGCTCCGTCCACGTGCCTGGCATCTTCCAAACACGTAGTCTAGTGCCTCGGCCCCAGACAAGCCGCTGGCAATGCTAAACTCCTCAGACAGTTGCTCTGGGCCCGTGGTCCTTGTCACTGTGCTCCGTGGGCCCGAGTCCGCATGCAGGCCCCAGACATCGGGCCCTCTCCCATTCCCGCCAGACACAGCTGGTGGCACAGAGAGCCAGGTGCGGTCCTGGAGGGTGCAGATACGCAGGTGGCCGTGGATCAGAGGAACCACCCACTGTCCACCCTGCCCGGCCCGCCTGCACCCAGTTCTCTGCGTTTGCTCCCAGCTGCTGGACACGGCTCGCACCGTGCTGAGTTTCGGGACAGAAACTCGGGGAGGTGCCGCGCTGCGCTGGGAACCCACGTGTTTATCTCCTCTGACATCCGAAACAGCCGCACTGATGTCCCACCCCACCCGTGAGGGGAAGGTGACAGCCAGCGTGGTCTCTGCTCAGCACAGAGCGCTGGTCTTTGGGAGCCACCAGGAGCCTAAACGAATCAAAATCTCCTGGCCACACCGCGCAGATTTAAGTAGGACTGTTCGGTGGTTGGTTGCTAGCGGGCAGGTTTCCTGGCTGTGAGACGCGCCCACCGCTGGCCAGTCCTTCACCACAGCAGGCCCGGCTCTGTGGGACGTAATTATAGGAGTCTGGCTCCAGCCTGACCGTCTGCATGGTGAGGTTCAGTGCAAGGGCCAGGCCGGGCCCTGCTGGTGCCACCCTAAGGCACAGACACCAGCCAGGTGGGGACCTGCTTCTCCGGGGTCCCTGCCCCGCAGCGCCCTGACAAGGCTGAGGGGGCCGGCGTCTTCGCACTGGCCAGAAGCTCTCCTGTCCCTACGCTGAGGTGCCCATGCCCTGGGCACTGGCAGGATCGTCCAAGGGGCAGGTGGACAAGGACTGCCCTAAGGAAATTGGTCTCCAGCCGCCAGTTCCGCAGCCCTCCCTCTCTCCGGGATCCTGTGGACCCAGAACCCGCCAGTTCCCCAACTCCCTCCTCACGAAAAAGCCCATGCGCCAAGCGAGGAAGGCAAACCCGCACATCCCTCCTATCTCCCATCACTCCCGCGTGGAGGTCAGAGATGAGAGGTCGCAGGGGACCAGTCCCAAGAGCATGGAGGTCAGAGATGAGAAGTCGCAGGGGACCAGTCCCAAGAGCGTGGAGGTCAGAGATGAGAGGTCGCAGGGGACCAGTCCCAAGAGCGTGGAGGTCACAGATGAGAGGTCCACAGGGGACGAGTCCCAAGAGCATGGAGGTCAGAGATGAGAGGTCCACAGGGGACCAGTCCCAAGAGCATGGAGGTCAGAGATGAGAGGCCGCAGGGGACCAGTCCCAAGAGCATGGAGGTCAGAGATGAGAGGTCGCAGGGGACCAGTCCTAAGAGCATGGAGGTCAGAGATGAGAGGTCCACAGGGGACCAGTCCCAAGAGCATGGAGGTCAGAGATGAGAGGTCGCAGGGGACCAGTCCTAAGAGCATGGAGGTCAGAGATGAGAGGTCCACAGGGGACCAGTCCCAAGAGCATGGAGGTCAGAGATGAGAGGTCCACAGGGGACCAGTCCCAAGAGCATGGAGGTCAGAGATGAGAGGTCGCAGGGGACCAGTCCCAAGAGCATGGAGGTCAGAGATGAGAGGTCGCAGGGGACCAGTCCTAAGAGCATGGAGGTCAGAGATGAGAGGTCCACAGGGGACCAGTCCCAAGAGCATGGAGGTCAGAGATGAGAGGTCGCAGGGGACCAGTCCTAAGAGCATGGAGGTCAGAGATGAGAGGTCGCAGGGGACCAGTCCCAAGAGCGTGGAGGTCAGAGATGAGAGGCCGCAGGGGACCAGTCCCAAGAGCATGGAGGTCAGAGATGAGAGGTCACAGGGGACCAGTCCCAAGAGCATGGAGGTCAGAGATGAGAGGTCGCAGGGGACCAGTCCCAAGAGCGTGGAGGTCAGAGATGAGAGGTCCCAGGGGACCAGTCCCAAGAGCATGGAGGTCAGAGATGAGAGGTCCAGAGGGGACCAGTGCTAAGAGCATGGAGGTCAGAGATGAGAGGTCGCAGGGGACCAGTCCCAAGAGCGTGGAGGTCAGAGATGAGAGGTCGCAGGGGACCAGTCCCAAGAGCGTGGAGGTCAGAGATGAGAGGTCGCAGGGGACCAGTCCCAAGAGCGTGGAGGTCAGAGATGAGAGGTCGCAGGGGACCAGTCTCAAGAGCATGGAGGTCAGAGATGAGAGGCCGCAGGGGACCAGTCCCAAGAGCGTGGAGGTCAGAGATGAGAGGTCCAGAGGGGACCAGTCCCAAGAGCATGGAGGTCACAGATGAGAGGCCGCAGGGGACCAGTCCCAAGAGCATGGAGGTCAGAGATGAGAGGTCGCAGGGGACCAGTCCTAAGAGCATGGAGGTCAGAGATGAGAGGTCCACAGGGGACCAGTCCCAAGAGCATGGAGGTCAGAGATGAGAGGTCGCAGGGGACCAGTCCTAAGAGCATGGAGGTCAGAGATGAGAGGTCCACAGGGGACCAGTCCCAAGAGCATGGAGGTCAGAGATGAGAGGTCCACAGGGGACCAGTCCCAAGAGCATGGAGGTCAGAGATGAGAGGTCGCAGGGGACCAGTCCCAAGAGCATGGAGGTCAGAGATGAGAGGTCGCAGGGGACCAGTCCTAAGAGCATGGAGGTCAGAGATGAGAGGTCCACAGGGGACCAGTCCCAAGAGCATGGAGGTCAGAGATGAGAGGTCGCAGGGGACCAGTCCTAAGAGCATGGAGGTCAGAGATGAGAGGTCGCAGGGGACCAGTCCCAAGAGCGTGGAGGTCAGAGATGAGAGGCCGCAGGGGACCAGTCCCAAGAGCATGGAGGTCAGAGATGAGAGGTCACAGGGGACCAGTCCCAAGAGCGTGGAGGTCAGAGATGAGAGGTCGCAGGGGACCACTCCCAAGAGCGTGGAGGTCAGATATGAGAGGTCGCAGGGGACCAGTCCCAAGAGCGTGGAGGTCAGCGATGAGAGGTCCCAGGGGACCAGTCCCAAGAGCATGGAGGTCAGAGATGAGAGGTCCAGAGGGGACCAGTGCTAAGAGCATGGAGGTCAGAGATGAGAGGTCGCAGGGGACCAGTCCCAAGAGCGTGGAGGTCAGAGATGAGAGGTCGCAGGGGACCAGTCCCAAGAGCGTGGAGGTCAGAGATGAGAGGTCGCAGGGGACCAGTCCCAAGAGCGTGGAGGTCAGAGATGAGAGGCCGCAGGGGACCAGTCCCAAGAGCATGGAGGTCAGAGATGAGAGGCCGCAGGGGACCAGTCCCAAGAGCGTGGAGGTCAGAGATGAGAGGTCCAGAGGGGACCAGTCCCAAGAGCATGGAGGTCACAGATGAGAGGCCGCAGGGGACCAGTCCCAAGAGCATGGAGGTCAGAGATGAGAGGTCGCAGGGGACCAGTCCCAAGAGCGTGGAGGTCAGAGATGAGAGGTCGCAGGGGACCAGTCCCAAGAGCGTGGAGGTCAGAGATGAGAGGTCGCAGGGGACCAGTCCCAAGAGCGTGGAGGTCAGAGATGAGAGGTCGCAGGGGACCAGTCCCAAGAGCGTGGAGGTCAGAGATGAGAGGTCCAGAGGGGACCAGTCCCAAGAGCGTGGAGGTCAGAGATGAGAGGTCCAGAGGGGACCAGTCCCAAGAGCGTGGAGGTCAGAGATGAGAGGTCGCAGGGGACCAGTCCCAAGAGCGTGGAGGTCAGGGATGAGAGGTCGCAGGGGACCAGTCCCAAGAGCGTGGAGGTCAGGGATGAGAGGTCGCAGGGGACCAGTCCCAAGAGCGTGGAGGTCAGGGATGAGAGGTCGCAGGGGACCAGTCCCTAGAGCGTGGAGGTCAGGGATGAGAGGTCGCAGGGGACCAGTCCCAAGAGCATGGAGGTCAGAGATGAGAGGTCCAGAGGGGACCAGTGCTAAGAGCATGGAGGTCAGAGATGAGAGGTCGCAGGGGACCAGTCCCAAGAGCGTGGAGGTCAGAGATGAGAGGTCGCAGGGGACCAGTCCCAAGAGCGTGGAGGTCAGAGATGAGAGGTCGCAGGGGACCAGTCCCAAGAGCGTGGAGGTCAGAGATGAGAGGTCGCAGGGGACCAGTCCCAAGAGCGTGGAGGTCAGAGATGAGAGGTCGCAGGGGACCAGTCCCAAGAGCGTGGAGGTCAGAGATGAGAGGTCGCAGGGGACCAGTCCCAAGAGCATGGAGGTCAGAGATGAGAGGCCGCAGGGGACCAGTCCCAAGAGCGTGGAGGTCAGAGATGAGAGGTCCAGAGGGGACCAGTCCCAAGAGCATGGAGGTCACAGATGAGAGGCCGCAGGGGACCAGTCCCAAGAGCATGGAGGTCAGAGATGAGAGGTCGCAGGGGACCAGTCCTAAGAGCATGGAGGTCAGAGATGAGAGGTCCACAGGGGACCAGTCCCAAGAGCATGGAGGTCAGAGATGAGAGGTCCACAGGGGACCAGTCCCAAGAGCATGGAGGTCAGAGATGAGAGGTCGCAGGGGACCAGTCCCAAGAGCATGGAGGTCAGAGATGAGAGGTCGCAGGGGACCAGTCCTAAGAGCATGGAGGTCAGAGATGAGAGGTCCACAGGGGACCAGTCCCAAGAGCATGGAGGTCAGAGATGAGAGGTCGCAGGGGACCAGTCCCAAGAGCGTGGAGGTCAGAGATGAGAGGTCGCAGGGGACCAGTCCCAAGAGCGTGGAGGTCAGAGATGAGAGGTCGCAGGGGACCAGTCCCAAGAGCGTGGAGGTCAGAGATGAGAGGTCGCAGGGGACCAGTCCCAAGAGCGTGGAGGTCAGAGATGAGAGGTCGCAGGGGACCAGTCCCAAGAGCGTGGAGGTCAGAGATGAGAGGTCGCAGGGGACCAGTCCCAAGAGCGTGGAGGTCAGAGATGAGAGGTCCAGAGGGGACCAGTCCCAAGAGCATGGAGGTCAGAGATGAGAGGTCCAGAGGGGACCAGTCCCAAGAGCGTGGAGGTCAGAGATGAGAGGTCGCAGGGGACCAGTCCCAAGAGCGTGGAGGTCAGGGATGAGAGGTCGCAGGGGACCAGTCCCAAGAGCGTGGAGGTCAGGGATGAGAGGTCGCAGGGGACCAGTCCCAAGAGCGTGGAGGTCAGGGATGAGAAGTCGCAGGGGATCAGTCCCTAGAGCGTGGAGGTCAGGGATGAGAGGTCGCAGGGGACCAGTCCCAAGAGCGTGGAGGTCAGAGATGAGAGGTCCAGAGGGGACCAGTGCTAAGAGCATGGAGGTCAGAGATGAGAGGTCGCAGGGGACCAGTCCCAAGAGCGTGGAGGTCAGAGATGAGAGGTCGCAGGGGACCAGTCCCAAGAGCGTGGAGGTCAGAGATGAGAGGTCGCAGGGGACCAGTCCCAAGAGCGTGGAGGTCAGAGATGAGAGGTCGCAGGGGACCAGTCCCAAGAGCGTGGAGGTCAGAGATGAGAGGTCGCAGGGGACCAGTCCCAAGAGCGTGGAGGTCAGAGATGAGAGGTCGCAGGGGACCAGTCCCAAGAGCATGGAGGTCAGAGATGAGAGGCCGCAGGGGACCAGTCCCAAGAGCGTGGAGGTCAGAGATGAGAGGTCCAGAGGGGACCAGTCCCAAGAGCATGGAGGTCACAGATGAGAGGCCGCAGGGGACCAGTCCCAAGAGCATGGAGGTCAGAGATGAGAGGTCGCAGGGGACCAGTCCTAAGAGCATGGAGGTCAGAGATGAGAGGTCCACAGGGGACCAGTCCCAAGAGCATGGAGGTCAGAGATGAGAGGTCGCAGGGGACCAGTCCCAAGAGCGTGGAGGTCAGAGATGAGAGGTCGCAGGGGACCAGTCCCAAGAGCGTGGAGGTCAGAGATGAGAGGTCGCAGGGGACCAGTCCCAAGAGCGTGGAGGTCAGAGATGAGAGGTCGCAGGGGACCAGTCCCAAGAGCGTGGAGGTCAGAGATGAGAGGTCGCAGGGGACCAGTCCCAAGAGCGTGGAGGTCAGAGATGAGAGGTCGCAGGGGACCAGTCCCAAGAGCGTGGAGGTCAGAGATGAGAGGTCCAGAGGGGACCAGTCCCAAGAGCATGGAGGTCAGAGATGAGAGGTCCAGAGGGGACCAGTCCCAAGAGCGTGGAGGTCAGAGATGAGAGGTCGCAGGGGACCAGTCCCAAGAGCGTGGAGGTCAGGGATGAGAGGTCGCAGGGGACCAGTCCCAAGAGCGTGGAGGTCAGGGATGAGAGGTCGCAGGGGACCAGTCCCAAGAGCGTGGAGGTCAGGGATGAGAAGTCGCAGGGGATCAGTCCCTAGAGCGTGGAGGTCAGGGATGAGAGGTCGCAGGGGACCAGTCCCAAGAGCGTGGAGGTCAGAGATGAGAGGTCCAGAGGGGACCAGTGCTAAGAGCATGGAGGTCAGAGATGAGAGGTCGCAGGGGACCAGTCCCAAGAGCGTGGAGGTCAGAGATGAGAGGTCGCAGGGGACCAGTCCCAAGAGCGTGGAGGTCAGAGATGAGAGGTCGCAGGGGACCAGTCCCAAGAGCGTGGAGGTCAGAGATGAGAGGTCGCAGGGGACCAGTCCCAAGAGCATGGAGGTCAGAGATGAGAGGCCGCAGGGGACCAGTCCCAAGAGCGTGGAGGTCAGAGATGAGAGGTCCAGAGGGGACCAGTCCCAAGAGCATGGAGGTCACAGATGAGAGGCCGCAGGGGACCAGTCCCAAGAGCATGGAGGTCAGAGATGAGAGGTCCAGAGGGGACCAGTCCCAAGAGCGTGGAGGTCAGAGATGAGAGGTGGCAGGGGACCAGTCCCAAGAGCGTGGAGGTCAGAGATGAGAGGTCGCAGGGGACCAGTCCCAAGAGCGTGGAGGTCAGAGATGAGAGGTCGCAGGGGACCAGTCCCAAGAGCGTGGAGGTCAGAGATGAGAGGTCCAGAGGGGACCAGTCCCAAGAGCATGGAGGTCAGAGATGAGAGGTCCAGAGGGGACCAGTCCCAAGAGCGTGGAGGTCAGAGATGAGAGGTCGCAGGGGACCAGTCCCAAGAGCGTGGAGGTCAGGGATGAGAGGTCGCAGGGGACCAGTCCCAAGAGCGTGGAGGTCAGGGATGAGAGGTCGCAGGGGACCAGTCCCAAGAGCGTGGAGGTCAGGGATGAGAGGTCGCAGGGGACCAGTCCCTAGAGCGTGGAGGTCAGGGATGAGAGGTCGCAGGGGACCAGTCCCAAGAGCGTGGAGGTCAGGGATGAGAGGTCGCAGGGGACCAGTCCCAAGAGCGTGGAGGTCAGAGATGAGAGGTCGCAGGGGACCAGTCCCAAGAGCGTGGAGGTCAGAGATGAGAGGTCCAGAGGGGACCAGTCCCAAGAGCGTGGAGGTCAGGGATGAGAGGTCGCAGGGGACCAGTCCCAAGAGCATGGAGGTCAGAGATGAGAGGTCGCAGGGTACCAGTCCCAAGACCTCCGTTGGATTTAAAGTGACAGGGACTCCATCAGAAAAGTTGGCTGCTCTGGCGGATGGGCTGGACAGGGAGGCCGGGTTGCTGGGCAGCTGAGACAGCAGACACTGCCCCAAATTCTTGGCATTGAGCACCCTGGCCCAGGGTCCTGGTGCGGATATTTCTACAGCCCTGCGCAAGACCCGCTCCCAGAGCGCCCACGGCAGCACCAGGGCCCTGGGGTTCCCATCTGGTCGCCTGCTCTGAAGAGTTTTCGTGCTCGCAATTTCTCAGAAGTTTGTGGCAAATCCCTGCTAAATGGGGCGTCGATTCATCATTCTGTTGCTTCACAACTCGGGATTTTTCTGCGTGGGATGTTCTCATCTTAGGGCAAGGCTTCTTCTTTCTCGTGTTTCACTGAGCACAGGGCCCGGGCCTGTCAGGCCGACCCGCCACTGTCCCTCTCTCTGGTCTTTCCCAGTCTGGGCAGGGGGAGTCTGGCCCCCTGGCTCCTGCAGGGTTCCGGATGCCCGAACCTCTGTCGCTGGTCCCCAGCAGCCCTTCTGGCTGCCAAGCTGGAAAATGGCGTCTGTCCCAGCGCCGTGGAGGCCGGGGCAGGTCGAGACCCCCGTGGGTTGGAGCAGGGGACCCTCCTGCGCTGTGTGACCAGGGGGATGGCAGTGGGGGGCACTTGTGTGTACGAAGACGCCACTCTTCCTCACTGTGCATGCTCTGGCTGTGGGAGCACAGGGCCGGAGTGAGGGAGGATCGGGCATGTGGGAGCACGGGGCCGGAGTGAGGGAGGATCAGGCGTGTGGAGCACAGGACCGGAGTGAGGGAGGATCGGGCGTGTGGAGCACGGGGCCGGAGTGAGGGAGGATCAGGCCTGTGGAGCACAGGGCCAGAGTGAGGGAGGACTCCACTCTCTGACCTGGGCAGTGTCCCGCAGCCAGCACCCAGCACGGCCAGCCGGGAGCCGGGGTTGCGATGTCCTTGCAAATGCAGCTGCGGCCACGCACCCGGCCACGCGGGGACTGAGCTGCGCACACTCTGAGGGGGCAGGGCCGGCAGTGCCCACCCAGTGGCTGCGCGGCCAGGCGCACGGCTGGGGCGGCGTCTTTCTGGCAGAGACTTACAGATTGGCGATTCTGTTAGTCATGTGCTTTTCCATCATTCAAAACGAGAGGCCTATTATGAGCTGAATGTCAAGTTTTCAGGGAGCCCTTTTGTGGCCTCGGCCTGCAGCCCGTCCCCAGGCCTTCTCCGCGGCAGCTCCGCAGCGGTCTCGGTGCTCGCCGGCTCCTGCCTGGTGCATTTCCTGCCGGAACCCGAGCTCGGGCAGCGCAGGGACTGCAGAGCCTGGTCTCAAGCCCGGGACATTTGCAGGGGCAGACGCCAGGCAGAGCGGGCGGGTCAGCTCGACAGAGTGGTCTCTGCCTGGCAGAGGGAGGGTCCGAGGCCCCATCAGGTACGGGGGCTTCTGTGTGTCTCGGCTGGTTTTACTTCTCTTTAGGTGCCTTAGGTGGGGACGGGGCAGTCCCAGATTGTGACTCTCACTTTTTTTTTTTTTTAATTTGAGCGTATGTTTGTCAAGCAAGTTCAACTAAAAATACAAAAAGAACAAAGAAAACTCCCAGACTGGTTCTAACAAACTACTGTTCGTCGTTGCAGGTATAGAGAACGATGAAGAGATCAAACAGTTAGATGAAGAGATCAAGGAGCTAAATGAGTCCAATTCCCAGATGGAAGCCGATATGATTAAACTCAGAACTCAGGTAACAGTGTTTGAAGCCCTCAACCCTACCGCAGCGCGGAGCCGGCTGCAGGAGGAGCCCCACGTCCTCGAGCCTTGCTCACGTTTCCTGCGACTTTTCACGTTATCACGTGGGTCTTCTGCACAGTAACGCCCGCGGCAGCATTTGCTGGGACAGAGCGGCCCTCGCCACCTGGTTTTCTGTGTGTATGCGTGCTCGCACACTCGTGTGTGTTGAATGAAACAGCACCTGTGTGTGGGCGTTCTCTGAGCATCACCGGTGCCTGCACAGGATGAGAGGTTTCCCTCCAAACGTTAGTCCCTCGTGTTACTTAATCGTCACCCTGCATGTGCAGTGGCCGCCCTGCTCCCCAGTGTCCGCAAGGGCCTGGCACTCAGGGCTGCTCGGTATCTGGGATTTTGCAAAGCTGCAGCCACAGACTGGGGCTGGGGAGCAGCAAGGCACGGGCTTCCCCTGCACCTGCTAAAGGTCCCTGACAGTGGCTTTGGGCAGGTAACCCGGGACCCCAAGGCCCTACCAGGTAAGTGTCCATCCACCTCATTTTACACGCACGGCATGTGTGACGTAGACAGGCAAGGTCTTTGGCCAGGCCACGGCCAGCCTTGCCTTGCTGCTTGGGGTTCCAGCACGCAGGGCCGGCCTGGGACATGAGCTTCCTGTCTGGCTAGCAGAGGGGTCCCTTTCCTGTTGTGAACACAGGTAAGGCGAGGCATTTCTATCCTCTTAGAAGTGAAGTCTCCTCTGGGAGGCCAAGGCAGGTGGATCGTTTGAGCTCAGGAGTTCGAAACCAGCCTGAGCAAGAGTAAGACCCCATCTCTACTATAGATAGAAACAAAGAAATTGGCCAACTAAAAAAACATAGAAAATATTAGCTGGGCATGGTGGTGCATGCCTGGAGACCCAGCTACTCGGGAGGCTGAGGCAGGAGGATCGCTTGAGCCCAGGAGATTGAGGTTGCTGTGAGCTAGGCTGATGCCACGGCACTCACTGTAGCCTGGGCAACAGAGTGAGACTCTGTCTCAAAAAAAAAAAAAAAAAAAGAAATGAAGTCTCTACCCTGACACCCCCAGCCCTGAGTGGCCTTGGACCAGCCCCTCCCCAGCTGCCCGGGTGTCCCGAGGGCTCCTGGGACACCCACCCAGCTTCTGTGTCCCCTCCGCTTGCCGAGATGGGGCCAGGGGACTCGAGAGAGAGGCAGGTGGCAGTGGTCACAGCCAAGGGACGGGGCCGTCTGCCAGGCAGCCTCCGGAGATGGGTACTCGTGTCACCCCGGCTCTGGGGGTAAGGCTGAGGGCAGCTCCGCTCTGCTCAGCCAGTGGGCTTCCACCCGGGAACACGGCTTCCCCAGGGCCCCGTGGGCACGCAGGAGGAGGCGGAGGGTGGAAACGCTCCACCAGGTGGCTGTCGAGGTGTCTCGAGGCCACCGTCCTCGCAGAGGGTGTCCATGCACTGGTCTCCCAGCCCTGTGGCCTCGGCCCTGGGCAGTGTGCAGGCCCGCGGGCGCAGGTTTGCCTGGCGGGCTCACGGCGCCCGTGGGCGTCTCCTTACAGCGCATCCAGCGCTGGGCTGGGGTGCAGTGACAGCGGCCGGCCTTTCTCCCCGCCGCGCCCACCGCCCCAGGCGGGAGGCCTGGCAGGGAGAGGACTCGAGGGCTCCAGGGCTCAGGAGCCGCCATCTCCGCTAGAGCTGGGGTGGCTAGTCGGCGAGGCTGTGTTTGGCGGGACAGCCAGAACAGCCGCCCTCGAGTTGCCCTGCTCATGAGGGAGGAAAGCCCGGACATTTTACTGTATTTCCGCCTGTGAACAGCACGTTTCTGGGCAGTCCCTGAGGACTCAAAATCCTCCGTCTGTCCAGGGAGTTCATTCCCTGCCCCTGCCCACGGGCACATTCCAGACTCCCCGGAAGGTTCCCTCCCACTTGGACCGTCCCTTGCTATTGGCCACTGGCCCCCGGCGGGCGCGGGCGGCTCGGCCTCCTCCCCTGCGCTGGGCGGAGCTTGCTCACCCGGCCCGAGCTGACGCGGAGCGTGTGGCCGCAGGACCCATGGGCTAGAAACACGCGGACTCCGCACCCGGCGCCCCGCCCGGGAGGCGCACCTGTTTGCGCTCTTTCCACCGGCTCCTTGTAGACGTCCGAGGGGACTGTCTGCACCTGAGGACGTCTAGTTAATCCAACACAGAACGTGGATTTTGACCAGGCCGGTGGCTCACGCCTGTAATCCCAGCACTTTGGGGAGGCGGAGGCAGGAGGATCAGTTGAGCCCATGATTCTAAGACCAGCCTGGTAACATAGCGAGACCCTCTTTCTACAAAACATGTTTTTTTAATTGATCATGCGTGGTGGTGCACCTGTAGTCCCAGCACTTTGGGAGGCTGGGATGGGAGGATCACTCGAGCCCAAGAGTTCGAGGCCGCAGTGAGCACAGAGGACACCACTGCACTCCAGCCCCGGTGGCAGAGTGAGACCCTGTCTCAAAAACAGTGCAAGGAATTTTAAGGGTTAACGTTTACTCCCACTGCCTTGGCCGATGAGGGAGGCGACTTTCCCAAATGTCCTGTGGGTGGCTTGTCTAAACCCAGGAGGGCAAGCCCCACGTCCTGAAATGGATGGGGACATGCGAGCCCAAGCTCTGCAGTCTCTGAGGTGGGCGGTGGGCTCCAGCCCCTACGGGGGTCTTGACAGTGGAAGGTGGCTGCTCCGGCCCCGCACCCCCGTGGGAGACAGCCTCGTCCTCCCATGAGTGCCTGCGCTTCTCTCTGCTTGGTGGGGGTTGGACTGGCGCCTCTCACACCCACATCCCTGCGGGAGCAGAGCAAAAAGGGGACGGAGCGAGCTTGTCCCTGTGCCTGAGAGCTGGGCCCTGCCCTCCTGGGCCACCCAGCAGCCGCCAGCTGCACCGACCCAGGGCTCTCGAGCTGCCCACCAGGGCCAGGCCAGAGACGGCCGTGAGTAGTGCCCGAGACGGGTAAGAGGTGCATCAGCGGCCGGGCACAGTGGCTCACGCGTGTGATCCTGGCTCTCTGGGAGGCCGAGGCAGGAGGATCATTTGAGCTCAAGAGTTCGAGACCAGCCTAAGCAAGAGTGAGACCCCCCTCTCTAATAAAAGAATAGAAAGAAATTAGCCAAACAACTAAAAATATATATAGAAAAAATTAGCCGGGCACAGTGGTGCATGCCTGTAAGTCCCAGCTACTTGGGAGGCTAAGGCAGGAGGATCCCTTGAGCTCAGGAGTGTGAGGTTGCTGTGAGAGAGGCTGACACCACAGCACTCTAGCCGGGCAACAGAGTGAGATTCTGTCTCAAAAAAAAAAAAAAAAAAAAAAAAAAAAGCGGCGCGTGAGCTGCAGGTGCAGCCTTGGAACAGATGAGGGCAGGACGTCCGTGCCACTCGGGGCCTGCGGCCCCACAGGCTGAGGAGCAGATCCAAGGCAGGTGAAGGGGGCCGCTGGAGCACTCTGAATTTCAGACACTCACCCGGGTGGGGCCTGCCATTCCCCGAGGAAGCGGTCGAGTGTCACCATCTCAAACCCAGACACACTCTTATTAAAACATCAAATGTTCAGGTCTCTGCCCAGCTGTGAGAATTTAACGTTAAGACAGGTGCGTTTTTGTTTGATTGGGTAGATGAGTTGGCCAATTTGGAATGTGTTTAAGCAGTATTCTGGGTCAAGTCAGTGCAACCAGTGCAATTTTTCTACATACCCCCATAAAAACCAGCGTTCTTACGCGCTACAGCTTGCTAGAAGGGGTCTGTGCCTGGCCCTGGACCTCACACAGCTCACATCAGAAACCCAGTGCCTGTCCCGTCTGCGCAGGCCCCAGCTAGTGACAGCCCGGCTCCAACAGAACGGCCTGGGTCTCTGAGCTGCCGTCTCCCCAGCCCGGTTCAGCGGGGTGCGGGGCAGCGAGCAGCTCCCAGTGCTGAGGCGGGGCCGGGACCCAGGTGGGGCACACCTGGCCCTTGACTCTGGATTCAGTGCACATCAGCAAACAGGACGACTTACTGCCCGACAGAGGCGCGAAGGGGACAGAATGCGCTTGTGGTCAGGGTCCCCAGGGCAGAAGTTCCCGCTCAGGCGGAGGGGAGTGAGGTCTGCTGGCCCGGGGTTGGGGGCCCACCTGCCTGGGGGGAGTGGTGGCGGGCGGGGCTCCTGCAGGCACAGGAAGCGGCAGCCGGAGCCAGAGGAGGAGGCTGGGGCTGCGTGGCTGTCGGGGTGGCCCACGGTGGGCTCAGCGAGGCTCCACGGTGCGGGCTTGGGTTGTTAGGGTACGAAAGGGAGCTAGCGTTTCCAGGCCAGACTTTAACAAGAAACCCCACAGCTTCTGCTTGGTGGCCCTGAGGGACCAGGGTGGGCACTGTGCTCACCACGGCCTCCGCCACGCGTGTCTGCACCTCTCGCCAGTGTGGACTGTTCTCCTGGGGCTGGAGTTCTCCATGTAATCCAGACTTGTGGTCCCGTGTCCATGTTCCCAGTCCTTTCCACACACGCGTGGGCAGCAGGCAGCTCTCCCCGCAAGGACACGGTCCTCGAGCTGCCCTCCTTCCGCCCCCACTGCTGGCGTCTGGAGCCCCTGGTCTCCTGCTTGTTCTGGAAACACGTCTCGCCGTCCCAGGTTCTCAGTCTGGACCAGGCACTGGCACACGTTTCCCTAGGGGGCCAGGGGGCAGGAGTTCTTGGCTGCTGGGCCGTGCGGCCTCTGCCCTGTCAGCTCTGCGGCATCTGAGAGTCACACACATGTACACGCGTGCTGGTTTGCCCAGTACAGCTTCATGGCACTGCAGTTTGAATTTAACATAGTTTTCATGTGTCACAAAATGTTATCTTTTCTGTTTTTCTAACCACTGAAAGATGCAAACACCATTCTTAGCTTTTACTGCCAGGCCGAGGCTGGGTCCCGGCAGAGTTCGTCGTACGGAGACACTCGGGGTCAGAGGGGAGGGGCGTGGCCCCGCGGTAGGACCTCGGGCTCGGCCCTGCACGCTGGTCCCTGCTGCTTGCGGGTTCCTGTCTCGGGAAGGGTCACACGGGCGCTGCTCACGGCAGCCTCACAGGCCGCCACCATTTCTAAAAGAGTCGAAACCAGAACGCTCCGTCCCAGGGACAGCCTCCCTCCGCCAGGAAAGTGGACGTTCCTCAAAACCTAGGCAGGGGTTCGTGCAGGGCCAACCTTCTCCCCTTCCCCGAGGCTGAGGACGGTGGGGGGAGGCCAGGGCACATCGCCGGTGACCAGCAGCCGCACTGCCAGCCCAGCCCTCCCGCCGAGTCCCGCGTGCTCCAGGCCACGAGCCCCTCCCCAAACACCTGCCTCAGAGACTTCCCAGACGCCAGGTGTGTGAGAACGTCTGGTGCCATCCACTGCGCTAGACTGGGGTTGTTTCGTTTTGTTTTGTTTTGTTTTTGAGACAGGTCTTGCTCTGTGGGCCGGCAGGCGTGTGGTGGTACCGTATAGCTCACTGCAGCCTCGAACTCCTGAGCCCAAGCAATCCTCCCGCCTCGGCCTCCGAGTAGCTGGGACTGCATTCACGTGCCACCATGGGCCTCCAGATTCTGGGTTCGAGGGGACCCCCACTCCCCCTTGCCCTGTTCCACATGCCCCTCCCCAGCCGGTCAGCCCCTCCTCAGAGGGCGCCTGGCCTCGGAAGGGCCGGGGAGACGCTCGCTCACGTCTCCGCTCTCGGCAGCCGTTTCTTGGCCACATGTGGCGCTCGGCTCCACGACGTGGCTCGGGTGACTCGCGTCAGTCTGGGCCCTACGGGGGTCAGAGGCCCCGGCATAGCGTGTCTCACCACAAGTGCTCTGCACATCTCTGAACGGGACACGTGTCAGGCGGGCGACGTCATTCCTGTCCTCCCGAGAACGACCCCAGGTTTGCCTGCGAGCCCGGCCAGGCTAAAGCTCCCCTTACGCCCAGATTGCCGGCACGCTCGGGAAAGTCAAACGCCAGGGAACGGGGGGCCGCGTGCGAGGGAGGAGCTTGGAGCCGAGCGCTTACTAGTGGGGGATTCAGATAATTGGGGCAAAAGGGGGTTCAGGTGGGAGGAGTGCGGCCGTGAGGCCTGGCACGCGTCCGGCAGTCCCGTCTGTGTGTCTCGAGTCGTTGCCCCTGCACTGGCCGGGCTTGCCGGGCTGCTTGTTCAGGACGTTGCAGTTTTCCGGGGCCGCAGAGCTGTGGCGCCGCGCACTCGTACGTCTGTGCGAGCCGCGTGCTTTGCTCACGCCGAGGGGAGTCAGTGCCGCGGGGGCCGTTCTGCTCTTGAGAAGGGCGAGGACTCGTCCAGCACAGCGGGCTGCCCAGCCACCGCCCCGGCCAGCGTGGGAGCTGTGGCACGCCCTCGGCCCGCGGAGATTCCCTAGCACAGGGAACGTTGCAGCCTCCTCGGAAGGGCCCGCACCTCTCAGTAGGGAACACAAGGCGGGGGAGAAAGCGATGCAAGGTGACAATGCTCAGATTCTCTCTGACGAGGGAGACAGGAAGCTGGGTGGGAAGCACGCTAGGCCTCTGTCCCTCACAGAATGACCAGAGCCGCTCAGGTAGACAGCAAGTGAAACGCCAGCCTGGTCCCTAGTGAGAAGACACGACACGCCCCACAAAGAGATCGCCATTTTTAGGGCTTATCTGTGCGGAATGAGATTCAGGCTGGGGAGGATAAGTATGAGCAGCAAGTCAGTAAAACGCCAACGCAAACAAACAAACAAGGCAGTCGCGCTAAGCCCGCAGAGCGCTGGAGGGCGCGAGGGCGGCGCCACGTGAGTGTCCGGGCACAGCAACACAAGAAACCTTAACAGCTGGGTGAAAGCCGACACAGCCCAGGACCCTAACGCGAACCCCCACTGCAGTCCAGGTGCCAAAGTTTCAGATGCGTCGACTCGAAAGCGTAAGAACCAGACCCGCGAAACGGCAGGCGCTCCACTCGGGGGCCGGTAGCCTCTGGTCTCGGGCCGCGAGCGCCGCCGCCTGTGTTACATGTCCCACGACTGTGCCTTGCAGATCACCACGATGGAGAGCAACCTGAAGACCATCGAGGAGGAGAACAAGGTGATCGAGCAGCAGAACGAGTCCCTCCTGCACGAGCTGGCCAGCCTGAGCCAGTCCCTGATCCACAGCCTGGCCAACATCCAGCTGCCCCACATGGTAAGTGAGGGAGGCTCTCGGAGTGCCGCCGGCGCCCTGGCGCAGAGGTCCTAGCGCTGCCGTGCTCGTGCTCCGCGGCCTTTGGCTGTGTGTGCTGCCACCCCAACCGTAGCGTGAGCGGCTAGAGCCGCTGGTGGGCTGCCCGCGGCTTGAGTGTGCTCGGATAGGCCTCTCCCACCACTCACCAGGGGCACGTGCGGTTAGACTATTTTATGCTTTTGTGAATATACTATTGAGAAAATAAAAGCTGTATATGAACTACTATTTAATATCTCGTAGGATCCAATCAATGAACAAAATTTTGATGCTTACGTGACTACTTTGACGGAAATGTATACAAATCAAGACCGTTATCAGAGTCCAGAAAATAAAGCCCTACTGGAAAATATAAAGCAGGCTGTGAGAGGAATTCAGGTCTGAACAGCTGCTCTAGTGATGAAACTCTTGCTTAATGAAAGGATGCCTCTTGTTTTTGCTGCTGTAACTTACCAGAAAGTGTTATATATTTATTTCTGTTTGGAACAGTGCTATGCTTACCAGACTTCATAATGATTTTATGTCTTGCTTTAAGGACAGTACCTGCAGAATAGTTTCAAACACATCCACATTTTGTATGTTTTCCATGTGAGCTGACATAGTGTGTTCTACCATGTAATGTTTATAGCTGCTATGTATGCACATTTGGGGGTATATATATTTCTGAAGAGGTAAGCTGATCAAAATAAATAGAGTGTAAATTCTTTTTAATGCTTTAGTGATTAAATGTTTTAGTATTTTGAACTGAAATGGACAAAAAAAAAAAACAGCTTTGAATGACCATGTCGTGGCCCTGAAGCCACTTTTTAGACATTATCGTTTTGCCTCATGTTGGAGGACTTCATGGGATTTAAGAGCTACATTTTGTGTGCATATTGTTTCATAGCAAGAATTGGTTGCAAAAAAATGCTTTATTTTTGAACAATGCTTGGAAATATTATGTGATTTTTTTGTTTGTTTGTTTTAGGAGGATGGTGTTTGGTGGGGGCAATAAATGAGGTTTTTTGCATTCCAAGGAAATGGCATATGGATTAACTGTAAGAAATGAAATAAGTAATTTATTGTAAGACAACATCAAGCCATGGAAACTTGGCAGAAGATTCAAAGCAGCTTAAACAGCACTTTTAAATTAACTCCTAAACATTACATGGTGTGACTATGGAAACGTCAGTTCAGACAGGAGCTTGTCAGAGGTGGACCCCACGAAGATTTCCTTTTCCTTGTCAATAAACTTTGGAACAAGCTTCTCGTGCCCCTAGAGCCCGCTGCCCTCTGAGCTGCCTGCCCCGGCGGGGCAGCTCGCCGAGCAGAGCCTGCGTGTTTTCAGTTTAAGCTAAAAGATCGTTTAAGCGCGTTCTCTTCCCCTTCTCACTTTTAAGAATCATTATTGTCGTTAATCTTATGATTTGAGGGGTAAAGGCAAATGGTTTGTGAGAGTTCTGGTTACTGGACTGAATTTTCTGCTGGACCTGGTGAAAAAGCAGCTCAGTAAACCCCCTTGACTTTGGCGAGCGTCTGGCCCCACTGAGAGTCCTCCCACGTGGGGTCCGTGTCCCTCCCCCGGGAGACCGGTGACCACAGAGCACTTGCGTGGCCTGTCACTTGATTACCGTGACCTATTCTAAGAATGAATGCAATCAGATCTTAAAAGTTACCTAAATATACTTCAGCACTTTTTTGCTTTACACTAGATCATCTTAGACTTGTTTGTACCCCGAGGCCGGACTGCGTTGCTCGCGGCGACCGCGCCGTCTGTCTGCATAAGACCACTCCCGACTGCGCCTCCTCCTGAGTAGTCCCTTGATGGTGTGTTGTGTTCCTGGCGTTGACTTGGTTTACATTTGATAGCATCTCTTCCTTCCATGTCTTGATGTTATGCAGGAAGTACAGAAGTACTTTAAAATTTTGTTATGAAATAAAAAAAAAAAAGATGGGTTTTGTAAAAATAAAAAAAAAAATATTTTTAGCAGAACAGGACTTACAGGGTCATTGTCCCCACAATGTGCCAGTCGACTATTTGCACTTACCTTGTCCTATATATCCGTACGGAGGTGTGCAATTCCTGTGTCAGCAGCCTTGTGACACTGAACCTGGGTGGAGTCGAGGAGCCCACGGCTGATCCATGATGTTGGGAAGAGAGGACTACAGGGATCTGACGACAAATATTCTGATACAATATCAACCTCGGTATATATATATATGTATAAATATATGTATATCCCAGCGGCACTTTATACTGCTCACTGTACAAACGCTTACAGTTTTCCACGAGGACTTCACTGACAGCTGGGAAAAGATGATGTAATTACCGGGCCTCGGCGGAACCCGGCCCGCTCAGCCCCTCTCTGTTGCTATCGGTTGCAGCTGCCATGCTCAGAATTGCCTTCGAGAGGTGAAGCAAGGTGCTTGCAGTCACCCGGGGCCGCCCCCGAGGCCCAGGGCCCCGCCCCGCCCGGGCCCCGCCCATGACAGCATCTGCATTCCCCACGCGTCGTGTCTGCAGCTTCTTTGCAATATAGTAACGCTTTTAGTAGAGTACTAGGTAGCTTCGGTTTTGGGTTCTTACTGTTATCACCTATGTACAATGGAAAGGGATCTTAAGCACAAATCTGCTGCTCATCTAGCGTCGGTACATAATATCAAATCAAAAGTTATCTGTGACTATTATATAGGGATCACAAAAGTGTCACATATTAGAATGCTGACCTTTCATATGGAATTATTGTGAGTCATCAGAGTTTATTTATTATAACTTATTGTTCATATTCATTTCTAAGTTAATTTAAGTAATCATTTATTAAGACAGAATTTTGTATAAACTATTTATTGTGCTCTCTGTGGAACTGAAGTTTGATTTATTTTTGTACTACACGGCATGGGTTTGTTGACACTTTAATTTTGCTATAAATGTGTGGAATCACAAGTTGCTGTGATACTTCATTTTTAAATTGTGAACTTTGTACAAATTTTGTCATGCTGGATGTTAACACATCTTACTCTAAATAAAAAAGGTGTTGCCACATTTGTAGCACGAAGGATCTCTAACCAGGGTCCGCCTCTTCACTTGGGTCTGGGAGTCGCCGTCCGTCGGGGCCCCCCAGGATCCCTGCGGGGCGTCTCGCCCAAACTTGGCTGCTTTTGTCGCGGCCCTCCCTGGTCGAGGCGCGGCTCTGGCCCGCAAGGTGCCACTCGGTACTGACTGTTTGGAAACCCCCTGGGTGCCTGGGCCTCCCACAGGCTCCTGTGGCCTCATGCGCTGTCCCTCCCGCTCCTGCCCGAGAGAGACAGCAGACAGGACGCTGTGCCTCTCCACGCGGTCCCTGGCCATGCGCCTCCCGCCGGCCACAGTCCACCACCACGCCCGAGACGGCCGCTTGTTACCCAACACGCTGCTAGTACCCGGTGTCCCCCGGGGAACCAGTGATGCCCCTCCTAGGTTTTCACCCGTCCGGAATCCGGTCAGGGTCCCACGGTGCTCCCCACCTGCCCGTCCCACCCTCCTCCTCCTCCTCCTCCTCTTCCTCCTCATCCTGGCATAGCCCCTCAGCCTCCCTGTGACTTAGGACAAGGATGACGTCTAGTTGTTCTGGAAAGTGTCCCTGAACGGCCTTGCCCGATTGCCGCCTCCCGACCGATGCAGCCTGAATGGGACGCGGGTCCTTCCCGGTCCTGGGGTGTCGGATGGCTGCTCCTCACAGGTTTCCCGCATGTGACTCCCCCTGCCGGAGGGACCCGAGCCTCAGAGTCATCCGCGAAACACAAACCCCCGTCACCGCGACGTGCACGGAGTCCCTCACTCTCACGTCGTCTGTGCCAGTGGCAGTGTAGCCTCCGCATGTCCACGGATCTCCAGGACAGGGAGCCAAAGTCGCTTAGATCCGACGCCGTGCAGAGGTTGACAGAGGGATGCAGCCGTCCGGCTGGAGGGAACTGACTTCACGAGTAACCTGAAAAGTTTAGGTCCAGAGGCCACGCAAGGCCTTTGATTCGGGGTTCCTTGGAAAGAGACCCTAACTCAGGCACCGTGTGTCCCCCAGACACTCCTGGCCTGTCTCTGACGGCTCACAGAACCCCCAGGCTGGGAGGGTGGTCCCCAAAGTTACCTGGGAAGCCCCAGATGATTTCCTTAGCAGGGTGGAAATAGGAGACCACCAGGTGAGGACACTCGGGCTGTTCGCCCCGAGCAAGGGCCTCCCGCATCACTGGGGTCGACAGAGCCTCGAGGCCGCTCGAGGTGGGAGAGTTTCCGCCAGGAGGGAAAGTTTCCCTCCCGGCGGACGGGAGGCCGAGGGCCCTGTGGGGGCTGCTGGCCGGGGCTGGGGTGTGGACCTGAATACCCCCGTGAGTGGTCAGGGGAGACCGTCTGGCTTTCTCGGCGGGTCCTCAGACGGAAGCAGGAACAGACATTAGGGCAGGGCGAGTCGCTCAGCTTGGACCACGGGGGGACGATTGTCACAGCGGTTATTGCTCAGCCTCCCGGCTTGTCACTGGGGTGACAGTCGGCCTCCTGCCGTCTGGGCTGCGACAGCAGGCGGAGTCCTGGGCTGTGCGGGGATGAGACTTGCATCCTGCGCGGTGGCCGCGGGGCGTGGTCCGCTTCTGTTTCTGTGTGCGGTCTGCCCGCTGTCTGCACGTGCCTCTCTCAGCCGTAGACGTCCTCCAACCTTGCAAAAATTCAGAATTAGTAACTAAGGCACTTTTTTGTGTTAAAGTTGGGCATTTTTGGTACTTTAACAATTGACGTATTTAAGAGAACCTGGCCAGTTGGCATGGCCCCTCGGCCCTGAGGTCACAGTTTCCCAAATGTATATTTTCGTTATTGATTTCCTCGTGACTCCCTCTAGGTGCCCATTCACAGTTATTAAAAGAAATAAGCGGGCGGGTGCGGTGGCGCCCCCAGTCCTGCCTGCTCCGGAGGCCGAGGTGGGCCTGGCTGGAGCTCAGGGGTGGGGGCTGCGTGAGCTGTGATCGCCCGGCCGCACCCCTCCCGGGACAGAGCGGGCCCATCCCTCCCCCCAGAACGAAAAAGAAATGAGCCCCACCTCTTTGTAAGCGTAATTATCGTGCTTCTAAGACAACACAAGGTGTTTTGTAAATGGCAGGAACGCTTTTAAGGGAAAATGAGCACATTAGGTTTATAGAATCCGTGTCGTAGTTAATGATGTTCAACGCGCCACATTCCTAGGCAGGAGCAGAGACTAGTCGAAGGGCCCCTAAACAGCGCTCCTTCAACCTCCGTGTTTAAACAGAAGAGCAGCCTTTGTACGCTGGAGAAGAACCGGGATTTTTTTTTTTTTTTTTTGAGACAGAGTCTCACTCTGTCGCCCAGGCTAGAGTGAGTGCCCTGGCGTCAGCCTCGCTCACAGCAACCTCAAACTCCTGGGCTCAAGCGATCCTCCTGCCTCAGCCTCCAAGTAGCTGGGACTACAGGCATGCGCCACCATGCCCGGCTGATTTTTTTTTCTATATATTTTTAGGTGGCCAATTAATTTCTTTCTATTTTTAGTAGAGACAGGCTCTTGCTCTTGCTCAGGCTGGTTTTGGACTCCTGACCTTGAGTGATCCTCCTGCCTCAGCCTCCCAGAGTGCTAGGGTTACAGGCTGGAGCCACCGCGCCCGGCCGGAACTAGGATTTTAACCACGTCGGTGCGGCGCTCACCGGCCGCGACACCTCGCCCACAGCCGGCACTTGCAGTCCGCACGACAGTCTGTGCTGACGCGTCTGTTTTGCACTTGTGTGACGAGGAAAGCTTTAAAGCACCGAAAGCTTGTTTTGCTTTACAGGCAGCTTGACTTGTCACGTAAATCAGAACAGGTAACATATACGTACATGTTTTCATTACGTCATTTTTAAATGTTCACAATTTTATTTTGATAAATGAAAAATTAGAAAAGTCACATCACGCTGCCGGCTACAGTCGCCGCTGGGCCGTGCGCCTTCATATCACTGTCGGCCATAGCCGCTGTGCGGGTGCGCCTGTGGCTGTCGGCTACAGTCGCGCTGGCACCGAAGTGGTTAGATGTGTCATTTTAAAGCTAAAGTCACAGGGCCTCAGAGAAACGCCCTCGGTCCCGGTCACGCTCCCCGAGCAGGGCAGTCGCCGCCCTGGGCCCTCTGTGCGCGACCCTGGCGCCGGTCCCGGCCCGGCCCGGTTGCAGCTGGAACTTAGTGTAGCGGAAGCCACCCGCGGCGTGCGGCCCCTGCAGCCCGGTCTGTTCTCCCACCTGCCCCAGGTGAAGGCCGCCCTCACCTGTCTCCAGCAAGAATACAGGTAGGTCTTTGTAGGCAGAACGCCCCCTCCTTCCCCTCACCCGTGCCCACTCGGGATGTGACGGCAAAATGCCACACGCCGGGGCTGACGGGCCACCGAACCTGCCTCTCCGGCTCTGGGGCCGGCGGTCCGCGGTCAGGCCACCGGGCGCTCTGCGTGTACAAGGCCTGAATGCCGGTGCCCAGGTGGCGCCGTGACCCTAACCCTAACCCTAACAGTCTCGCTGTGCCCTCCCGCCGTGGACAGGACAGGCAGCCCTCTCTGCTGCCTCTGTCCTGGGCCCCGTCCCCCCTCAGGGGCTCCCGGCTGGGCACCCAGCACGTCCCCGCGCCTCGCCTCCCCACACGGTCCCCTGCTGTCGCGCCCCCGTCCGGCCATCCGAGCCTCAGGGAGCACAGACACCCAGTCAGGGCACCGCAGTTCCCGCCACCGAGCTCCGCGGCCACGGTCCCGTCTGCGGCGCGTGGAGTTGCGCGGCCCCCTCGTCCACGGCAAGACGCCTGCGCAGTCCCTCGAGGACAGTCCGCCGTGTCCCCTGACCAACCCCAGGATCCTTGGTTCCTTCGCAGCCTCCTTGGGGAGGAATGGCTCATCTCCGCGGCGAGGCCGGGGCCTCCGCAGGTGAACTCACGGGTCGCCACGCCGACAGGTAAAGAGAGGGTTGTCTGCTCTCCACGGGCCGGCGGGGCAGGTGGGGCCAGCGGCAACGGCTCGGGGACCGCCAGGCAACGGGCTGACGCGAGGATAAGCACAAGTCCTTTCTGCGTAAGTCAGACCGTAAATTTTTCCTGTACTGAACGGGAAAGAGGGCGCCCTCCGCCCCCAGAGCCCTGGACGTGGCAGGTGCTTTCTCTGGTTTCAAACCTTGTTAAAACCTCGAGAGCCTCTGGGCAGCTCTGCTGCAGGCAGTGACCACGTGGAGCCACCGTCCCACTCAAGGCTTTTTCCCTCTGGACACAGAACACCGGGCTCACGCTCTGGGTCTCTGCTCTAGCCCCACCATGGCCGAGGGGCTGTGCCGAGGGCCCAGGTCTGCACCCCCAGCGCTGCCCCAGATCCCGGAGCCCCCCCAGATGTCTGGGGCTCCCCCAGCCATGTGGTGGCTCCCCCACCCCTGTGGGAAGGGCCAGACCAGGAAGCCTCAAGTATTCTTCAGGTATTCCTCAAACTGCAGGGGCTCTCAGGAAGTGAAAAAAAAAAAAAGGAAAAAAAAAAGAAAGAGAAAATGTTAGGCTGGAAGCAGGAGCTGGAACTGTTGGGGCCAGGAGCTGAGGCAGCCCCGCCCAGGACTGAGCCCTCATCCTCCCAGCCAGGTTCCCCTGGGGGTGAGGCGGTGGCCCCCTGGAGTCTCCTGTCACTCAGGCCAGTGCATGGGAGTGGGTGGGAGTGGGTGGCAGTCCCGAACACCCGGCCCCGCCCGCCCGGGGCAATTGTTTAAAGCCCTTTGTTCCTGCAGAGTCTCACCATTATCTTCCTGGCATTTGTGATAGGAAGATCAATGTATAGCCAATCAATAGCTTGTGTTATTTGAATGCAAATTATTGGTAAACAATTTAGGAATTGCTTTTATTCCCCTTAACTGCTGCCAATCATCGCTGTGCTTACTCAGGACAACTCTACTCCCAGCACAGCAGGGCACAGGATGGGCTCTGTACGCACTCACAGCGCAGCCAAAGCCGGTGTCCAGCGGCGGAACGCGGAGCCCAAGCGGGCAGGGTGGTGCCGTGGGGAGAAAGCTCCTCCCCCCACCACGTCCCCAGTGGCGTCCCGTGAACTGCGTGTGCAAAAGCAGGTGGGCCAGAGACAGACACGTCTGTGGCGAAATGGCGCAGACGGGTCCTCACAGCCACGCCGGACTCAAGATGGTACCGCTGAGAACACTGAGCACGCGGCCTTCCCGTGGCTGTGGCTTCTTTCCCGGAATGTTCTTCAGTTCGGGGCAAGTTACGTTAAGGTGGTTCAGAGTGAGGGCTGAGCTCTGATCTTTTTCTTTTGCTCCAAACTCCTTCCTGAGGAGGCCAGCTGGGTCAGGCTCACAGGTGGCAAATTCCCACTAAGCGGCTTTTGTTAACCACTTGAAGCGGTGGTTTACTTCCCAACCTGATTCTGGCATGGCATTAACATCACCTGAAAGATAGGAAGGCCCTGTCTTAACTCAAGCACCCTAGCAGACGCCTAGCTTAAACTGGAAACCTTCTCCTGTCTGGACCTCCCAGAGTGCTCACACCTGGATCTTAAAGTGAGCATTTCCTTTCTGGTCTTTTAGATAAAGCCTAACTCTCTCAGCCCATTGCCAGCCAAAGAGTCTTAACCCACCTATAACCTGTAAGCCCCCGCTTGGAGATGTCCCACCTTTTTGTGCCAAACCAATGTGTGCCTCTCATGTATTGATTTGTGACTTTACCGGTAACCCCCGTCTCTCTGAAATGTATAAAACCAAACTGTGACCCAGCCACGGCGAGCCCACTTGCTCAAGGCCTCTTGGCAGTGGCTCCGGGCCATGGTCCTCTAATGTGGCTCAGAATACACTTCTTTAAAATTATTTTACAGAGTTTGGCTTTTTTCCTCAGACAGAAGACATGGCCCTCGGAGATGGGGGAGGGGCAGGGCAGAGCGACAAGGGTCCCGAGTGCTCCACTGCTGTGACACAAGGAGCAAGGAACATGGTGGGAAACAGAACGGAGTCGCCGACGTTAAGAAAACCCCCACCAGTTGGGCGTGGTGGCTCACGCCTGTCATCCCAGCGCTTTGGGAGGCCAAGACAGGAGGATCGCTTGAGGCTGGGTGTTAGAAACCAACCTGGACAACATAGCAAGACCCCATTCATTGTCAATGGGAAAAAGCCAGTCTGCAAAATAATTTTAAAGGGATTTATTCTGAGTCAAATTTGAGGACCATGACCCCGGAGCCACAACCAAGAGGCCTTGGCCAAGTGGGCTCGCAGTGGCTGGGTCACAGTTCAGTTTTATACATTTCAGAGAGACAAGGGTTACAGGCAAAGTCACAAATCAATACATGAGAGGCATGCATTTGTTTGGCCTGAAAAGGTGGGACATCTCCAAGCGAGGGGCTTACAGGTTATAGGTGGGTTTGAAGATTTCTTGGCTGGCAATTGGCGGAGAGAGTTAGACTTTATCTAGAAGACCGGAAAGGATATGCTTATTTTAAGATAAGGGTGTGAGCACTCTGGGAGGTCCAGACAGGAGGACAGTTTTAAATTTACAATAGGCACCTGCTAGGATGCTTGAGTTAAGATATTTTAAATTTATGATAGGCATCTGCTAGGATGCTTGAGTTAGGATAGGGGCTTTTTATCTTTCAGGTGATGTTAATGCCATGCCAGAATCAGGTTGGGAAGTAAACCACCCCCTCATTTGGTTAACAAAAGCCGCTTAGTGGCAATTTAGGGTTTGTCAGCCTGACCCAGCTGGCCTCCTTAGGAAGGAGTGTTTAGCAAAAGAAAAAGATCAGAGTTTAGTCCTCACCATTTATAAAAAATAAATTAAAGAATTAGCCGGGCCTGGTGGCACCTGCCTGTAGCCCCAGCTACTCAGGAGGCTGAGGTGGGAGGATCACTTAAGCCCAGGAGTGCACAGTTACAGCGAGCTGTGAGTGCACTCTAGCCTGGGCGACAGGGTGAGACCCAGTCTCAAAAAAAAAAAAAAAAAAGAAAAGAAAAGAAAAGAAAAATGAAAACCTGGGAAACAGAGCGCGTAGGCTGTGCAGGTGGTTTTTCTCACCTGTGACAAAACTGTCACCGAGACCACACCAGCCACAGCCTGACGTCCGCTCAGCAAGTGGCTGTGCAGCCTCAGTCTGGCGTGGCCCCGTCCCCATCTTTGCAGCCAGGGACAATCACTTCGAAGCAGCCGTGCCGTCCTCCCCGGTCTCCTGTGGAGTCCTTTCCCCTCCTTTCTGCCCTGTGCTCGAGGTCCACCCCAGCGCCCCACGGCGGTGCCCTCGTGCCAAATGCTGTTTCCTCAAGAGCCTCCCTGTTTGCCTTTCCGGGTGACAGACACCTGAGGGTGGGGCACCTGGGGGCTGCCCGGGAGGTGGGTGTGGCCCCCGGGAGGCAGGCGGCATCGTCTTCTCACACTGAGTCTCCTCAATACCTTTGCACTTTGCACTGGAAACAGCAGCCCAGGAACTTTGAAGTGTGCCTCTCCCTTCTCTGCAGAGGGGCGCTGCTGTTAGGGCTGCGGCTGCACCGATTTCACCAACACACGGCCTGTGCCCCGGCTTCCTGCAAGACCAGTCTTAAAGTGACCACAGGCCTTTTGCAACTATGAACCATTTTCCCTTTTAATTTGTGCACAACGTGATAAAACTCCTTGTGTCAAAAAGCGCTTAGATAACACATTTTATCGCAGGATTTGGGGCTGCTGCGCTAGAACAAGGGGAAAGATTTGGGGTAAGTAATAAGCCACTGGATTGGGTGTTTTTTTGTTTTGTTTTGTTTTTGCTTTGACGGAAGTATGTTTCAGGTCTAGCGGCATCAAAGGCCTCGGGGGCTGGCAGACCGGCCACAGAAGGACGCAGGGAACAGGCGGCCGCGGCTTCCAGGTGCTGCTGCCCGGGGGTGTCTCTGCTCCCCCAGACCGGCCGCTGGGTCCCTCCTGCTCCCTGGACAGGTCCAGCAAAGCCTCCTCCTCCCCGACCTGCCCCCCCCCGTCCCTGGTGGTGCGGTGTGAGCTGATCTGTCAGGCGCAGTGCACCCGCCAGACCCCGGCTGGACGACAGGTCCCTCGTCCCCTCTCCTTGCTGGGGGTCTCTGCCGGCTGCCTTGCGAATGCCGTGTCACCACTGCTCTGTTGCCAGAACTGTTTCCCGTGAAGTGTCGGTGCAACGATGTCCTTAAATGCTCTGTGCTTATCTGATGGGAAGCATGAAAGATTAGCCTGCGGTCACATTTCTAAAATTCTTTAATTCCTGTAGAAGGAGCGCGGAGTCCCCAGACATAAAAAGCCTTCCTCGTGTCTGGGTGTGAACCTGGTCGTCGTGTTCCGGTAAGTGACAGGCTCAGTCTCCTCACCCACCCGAGGCTTCCTCACCTCTGCTCCGAGGCTTCCTCACCTCTGCTCCGTGGTCCTCCAGCCTTGCTCCCCGGAGACCGGCCCCTCCCACGGCCCGGCTGCTCCCGGCAGAAGCTCTCAGCTGGGTGTCTGCGATTCCGTCGTCCCGTGCGGATGGGAGGGCCGCGGGCTGCTGGTTCTCCAGGCGGGACGTGGCCGCTGACCCGCCTGCTTCCCCGGGAGAGGTCCCGCCCCGTGCCCCTGTCCCTGTGACCCTGCCTGGCACAGTGGGCTCCCCGAGCCAAGGCCAGGAGGCCAGGACCCCGGCGTGCGCGTCAGTCCGAGGCCAGGCACCCTCGGTTCCAGTGTGTTCTGGGTCAGAGCAGGGCGGGTCTGAGAGTCCCCAAGCACCAGGGGCTGACAAGCACCCCGAGCCGTGGGAGAGCGGCATTTAGGGAGTAGCCAGAGATGTGTACCTCCCACGTATTGATGTGTGACTTCACCTGCAACCCCTGTGTCCCTGAAATGTACAAAACCAAACTGTGACCCAGCCACAGCGAGGCCACTTGCCCAAGGCCTCTTGGGCCTGGCTCGGGGTCACCGTCCTCAGATTTGGCTCAGAGTGAATCTCTCCAAAATTATTTTACAGGGTTTGGCTTTTATTTCTGTTGACAAAACTTAACACAGATTCTTGAGTTGTTTTCCAGAAACACCCCCACTTGATGGGAAATGCAGATGGGGAACTGAGGAATTGAACTCTGACCCTGGTCTTTGTTCTAAATTGCTATCTGCCGGAGCCACGCCCGTCCTAACCTTCCTTTCCCTGAACCCTTGGATGCCGTCATTAGGGGACATCCAGTTTGGGAGCCAGACACTCGGGTTACCTCCATGTCCCTCCATGTATTGATCTGCAATTCCGCCTGCCTGCTCCGGCCCTGCCTTCCAACCCAATGGAGGAGCTGGTTTTAGGCATCGGCTCTTGGCTGGGCCAGGTGAGCTGACCGGACTTTGGTCCCACAAGTTCCGGGGAACAGAGATGTTTCCCGCTGTGGCTCCCTTCAGTAGAAACCGCCTTAAATAGAATACTTCCCTGGGAACTGGGGCCCACGCCCCCTCTGGGGCCTGGGAAGAGGCCACCACCAGGGTGGCATCTCTCGCCAGGAGCTCACCTGAGCTCACCTGTGCTCACCCTCACCTGAACCACACCCGAGCGGCCTCAGCCAGGTCTGCAGCTAAGGACAGGGCAGGACAGGACTCCCCCGTATTTACCACTGGAGTTTTTAGGGGGAAAGCAAAAGAAATCCCTCTGGCATCCCAGGCCAGCCAGGTTTTGTAAGCGCTGTCCTGAGAAACGCCGGCCAGGGCCAAGCAAAGTAGCACAGGCCTGACTTTCAGCTCCAAGTGGTTAATATTCCAAAAAGCTCTTCCTCCTTTATTTCTTGCGCCCCAAATCTAGGACCTTAACAGCATTTGGGAGTCTCAGCACGACGACCGATCTCGCCTCTGTGTGGCCGAGTTCTCAAGTTGAGCAATGATGTCCCTCCCGGGAGTAGGACAGGCCAGTCCCGCTGGAGCACACGGGTCTGCCCGGGGCTCAGGGCAGGCGACCGAACTCAAAGCCCAGCTCCACCGTGGGCCCGCGGTGCCACCTTAGAAGGCCCCAGAATTTCCCCGGGTTTCCATCTCCCGACAGACCCGAAAGGCCCCTCTGCACACACGCAATGCGGATCACACAGGTCGTCAGACAAGCTCCGGGAGAGCCGGGCAGCTCCCCGGAGAGGAACCCAAGCCCTGCACGGTCACGCAAAGAGGTTTATTCTGAGCTGAATAGGCACAAGCCCTAGCGTGGTGGGGTCACGGCCCGGCTCCACACATTTGAGGGGACAGGAATCCCACGCACAGTCACGAATAACACAGAGAAGGCGTGCACGGGTGTCCCGACCCTCGGGACCTTCTGTTACTCGTGGGGGTCAAGGGGGACCGTGCCTGAAAGAGATGGGCGAGAAAAAGGAACGAGACCAAGCAAATGGTTGTCAAGGTCTACTTTACTTAGATTCTTTGTTGGTTTTATAAGCATACAGAAACAAGGAAGTAGGGAGAGGCAGTGGGGGGGTTAGGGTTGATCAATTACAAACAGCCAGCGGGGTTAGGGTTAATCAGTCATAAACATCGGTCACAAACAGCCTCTGGCAGCAAGCCTGAAATATCTTGGTTTTTCCCAGAATGGTTGTTAAGCACTTTCTGGTAACTCAAGGTATTTTCTGCTCCGGGCATTTTCGGGTTAAGAACTTCAAAGGCCTCGGTTCCCAACACGCGGGTTGGCCGGCAAAGGCGGGAGGTCCCTAAGCGGCATCACAGGTTACAGGTGGATTTAAAGGACTCTGTGATCTGTGATAACGAAATGGAGCTTTGTCTGAAGGCTTGGAATGCTTCAGGCTAAGATAAGAGGGTCTGTTGGTCGGAGACCAGCCCGGACACACGGACACACGCTCAGACTACAGTGATCTGTTAAGCTGTTGGTGGAAGCTCTGTCCTGCGTGGCCCCAGCCTGGTGACGAGTCACAAGGGACAGCTCCCAGAAGGGAGGGGCACGAGGAGGTGTCTGATCTGCCCCCTCATGGCAGCAACTCAGCGTTGGGGCATTTCTGGGGTCCCCCCCTTGGCCAAGAGGGGGCCATGCAGTCCTCGGGGGCTGAGATCTTGTTCTAGCTCACAGCAGGGAGGGACAGAGGAGACGGGCTTGCGGGTGGCCCCGGTCCAGGCTGGAGGCCTTGGCTGCGGTCAGGGGCTGAGCCCAGGGAGGCCACCGGGGAGTGCCCAGTGGGTCACAGGGCCGGCTGGGCGCCTGCTTGATCCCCGGATTGTTTCCCAACTTGCCTGTGGACAAAGCAACCGGCCCCACCCCAGCCTCCGGGGCCGGCTCTCCGGGGAGGGGCGCGGGGCCTGTTCTCAGCATACATGGGGGCCCGGCTTTGGGCACGTCTGGAGAACACTGGGCAGAGGGCGCCCAGTTGGCACGGCCCCGGCGGCTGTGGCCGGGAGAGGCGGAGGCTGGAGCAAAGGGGAGGCCGCGGTGGGGAAGCGGCTTGGTGGAGAGCCGGTGGGCCGGGGCGTGGGGTCAGAGGGCGGAGGGCAGAGGGCGCAGAGCCAAGACGCTGTGGACTGCTGAGCCAGGAGCCTGTGGTCGGCCTGCTGTGCGGGGACAAAGGACAGGGGACGGGCCTCGGGCGCAAGGAGGTCCTGAGGCTGCTTGGGGAGGGTGGAAGGCTCCCTGTTGTTTTGTGCCGTTTTGCTCCAAGAGAAAAAAGGTGCCTTTTGGAGGAAAAGCTCAGGCCCCTGTTTCACAGTCCACTCGTCCCAGGCGCCGGAGCCGAGCCCCGGACCCACGACCGCCCGTCCGTCTGGGGCCGTCCCCAGCCCAGCTCCGTCTCCCGTGGAGACCAGCGTGGGGGGCTGGCCCTGGGGACCCGAGAGGCACCGGTGCCTCCACAGCCCTAGGGCAGAAAGGGCCCCCCCCAACCTCCGCGTGGCCCCCCAGGGGGTAGATTAGCCTCCACTGGGGAAAGGGGCGTGGGGAGGGGTGCGGAGACCGCGCGGCGTCTCCCGTGGGTCCCGCAGCCGCGCCGAGCTGGCCCGGCCACGCCATGTGGCAAGACCGCGGCTCTTCCAACCCGGCGAGGTCACCGGCACAGAGTGGGGGTGCCCAGTGGGCGGGGCCCAGCGTGGGGGGATCGTGGGCAGGGCCCAGTGGGCGGGGCCTCGTGGGCGGGGCCCAGTGGGCGGGGCCCAGCGCGGGGGGGGGGCTCGTGGGCGGGGCTGTCCTGAGGCTGAGCCGACGCTGCGTGACCAGGGCCCAGCGCAAAGCGCCTCGTTGTCCGCTGCGCTGTCCTCGGTCTGTCCGCCGCCCAGACTGTCCGCGGCCGGAGGTTCCAGGAGCTGCCGTTTCCCGGTTGCCGTGGTTGGCCGAGTTGAAGCCCCACAGAGCTGGGCTGGTTCCTTCCCCTCGAGTGAGGACACGGGAACCTCCTGGCCTGTGGGGCACGGGGACTCCAGGGACAGGCCAGCCGGGGAGGGCAGGGCACCGCCCACCGGGGAGTCCCCCCAGGCCACAGGCCAGGCCCCCCCTCTCTCCACTGCGCTCCACTCTTCTCAGAGCCAGTCCTGGGGCCCAGGGTGGCAGCGGGGGAGGGGCACGGTGGGGCGGGGCAGCGGGGGGGGGGCACGGTGGGGCGGGGCAGCGGGGGAGGGGCACGGTGGGGCGGGGCAGCGGGGGGGCACGGTGGGGCGGGGCAGCGGGGGAGGGGGCGGGGCAGCGGGGGAGGGGCCCGGTGGGGCGGGGCAGCGGGGGAGGGGCCCGGTGGGGCGGGGCAGCGGGGGAGGGGCCCGGTGGGGCGGGGCAGCGGGGGAGGGGCACGGTGGGGCGGGGCAGCGGGGGGGGCACGGTGGGGCGGGGCAGCGGGGGAGGGGTGGGGCAGCGAGCTGGACAGGAGCGCTGACCCCGTCCATGTCTCCAGCCACGGCCACGGGTGGGCACGCTCCCCTATTTCAGTCCAGGGGGGAGCCCAGCCCCATTTCACCAGTGAGGACCCCGCAGTCTGAGAGGTCAGTGTGTCCAGAGCCGGCCTGTCGGTGGCGGTCGGTGGCGGTCGGAGCCGGACGCCCCACGGAGCAGCAGAGCCCCCCTGGCTCCGGCACTCGGGCACCAGCGAGAGCCACGCGCAGGTTCACAGGCCGCGGACGTTGGTGTCGCAGGAACAGGGAAGGTCGCCCGGTCTCCCCGCTGGCCACGCCGGGGCCACTGTGGCTGCCGTGGAGCAAGAACCTCGGGGCTGTCACGCGGGCGGACGGGGCGCTCGCTCCTGGGAGGGCGTGTCGAATTTGCGGAGGAGGGTCCTGGAAATTTCTCATGAAACAGACAGTTCCGCAGTTGGGGGTGGAAAGCAGCCCCGGCTTGGGCCTCAGTGGCTCCGTGGTGCGATGGCGGCACTCTCTGGCCCTGGGGGGTTCCAGGCACATCCACCGCGGTCAGCGCGAAAGCTCTGGGAGCTCAGCAAACGTCCGCGGAGGGCCGGGGCGGGTCTGGACCCGCAGAGCGCAGACCGACAGCCCTGCGTGGAATGGCCCACGGGCTGCTCCTGACGGGATCAGCCAGTCGCAGGGATTACAGGGCGTTCCTCTCTTTTCTTTTGGTTTTATTTGAGACAGAGTCTCGCTCTGTTGCCCAGGCTAGAGTGAGTGCCGTGGCGTCGGCCTAGTTCACAGCAACCTCAAACTCCTGGGCTCAAGCGATCCTCCTGCCTCAGCCTCCTGAGTAGCTGGGACTACAGGCATGCGCCACCATGCCCGGCTAATTTTTCTATATGTTTTTAGTTGGCTAATTAATTTCTTTCTATTTTTAGTAGAGACGGGGTCTCGCTCTTGCTTAGGCTGGTTTCGAACTCCTGACCTCGAGTGATCCACCTGCCTCGGCCTCCCAAGTAGTTGGGACTACAGGTATGTGCCACTATGCCCGGCTAATTTTCCTATTTTTAGTAGAGACAGGGTCTCACTGTTGCCCAGGCTGGTCTCAAACTCCTGAGCTCAAATGATCCTCCTGCCTCTGCCTCCTGAGTAGCTGGGACTCCAGGCATGTGATCCCACGCCCGGCTAATGTTTTTATATATATTAGTTGGCCACTTAATTTCTTTCTATTTATAGTAGAGACAGAGTCTCCACTCTTGCTCAGGCTGGTCTCCAACTCCTGACCTCGAGCAATCCTCCTACCTCGGCCTCCCAGAGTGTTAGGATGACAGGCGTGAGCCACCGCGCCCGGCCGACAGGGGCGTTTCTGGCAGGACCTAATCACGGCTTTCACCCCAGTCGGCCAAAAGCATCTTAGCGCTGGGCCACTTGTGCCGGGCAGGGGTCGGGGTGGGGGGTGAGCGCGCATTAGCCGTGGGTCCACCTCCGCCCCACGGACCCACGGGGAGGCCACCCCGGCAGTCTGCGCTGAGCCGTCCCCACTCCGGCCGAGGCGGCTTTGTGCTTTAGAGACACAGCCCGTCCCTGAGGAGGCGTGGGCTTTCCACGCTTTCGCGGCCTCAGCAGACACAAACATTCCTCGCTGGCCACGGAGGCGGCCTGTCCTTGGGCCCCTTCAGCGCCGCGTCTGCCCCGGCGTCTCCCGTCCACCGTGCGTGACCTTTTCTCGCCGTGGTCGTGCCGTCTCCCGGGCTCTCTGCAGACGAGTGGGAGGAGAGCGCCGTGCGGAAGGGCGTCCGCAGAGGCCTCAGGCACTGGCACCGCCTGGCGTCCCCTGCAACCCCCTCAGCAGCTCGCAGGGCGACCACAGAATGTGGTTCCAACACCCACATGCATGCACACACACATGCACACGCACACGCATGCACATACACGTGCACATACACGTGCACACGCATGCACATACGCATGCACACATGCCTGTTTACTTGCTGAGACTTCAGGCAGCTTACCTGGCCTGCTCGTCCCTGCTTGCCAATCTGGAAGACGACTTGCTAAGGGCCCGCAGGGCTCCCGCGTGAGTGCCATGGGCCCTGCACGCAGGGCACTAGGAGGACCCGGGTGGGCTGAGTGCTCCTCGGACCTTCGCTGCAGCCGTAATGTAGTTCTGTGGGCCAGGCGGTCACCAACTGTTCACCAGTGATTCTCAGACCTGTGGTTTTCCTCCTGTCGAACGTGACCCCTGACCTCATCTGCGGCCCACGCTGCCGCCTGGCAAACGGGCGCCTTTCCCGAGATGCTACGGCGGGGATCTGTGGCGGCGGCCCTGGCCCTGGGAACCCGGCCGGGGGGCACTTCCTTGTACTCGCCCCAGACCTGCTGGTCCGAACGTGGGGTGGCGCCTGGTCCGGGACTTCCTGCTGCCCGGTGCTGAGCTCCACGCTCTCAAGCCCGGCCCGGTGACCTCCCGTTCTCTCCCCTCCCGCCTCCCCCAGGACCCCGCGCATCTCAGCTCCGCGACCAGCCGCAGCCCAGACGTCCAGCAGCCATGCACCATATGGCTCTTATGCAGAAAAAAATTACGTGTCCTGGGTGGAGTTTGAATAAGTGCTAATGAAACCCAAACACGCAAAGGTAATAAGGATGAAAATATCTGCTTGAAGCGCCCACAGCTGTGGCTTTGTTCTCCAAGGAAAGCTCGTTGGTTGTTCATTTACTGAGCAACTATTCCTTACAGGCCCGAGGGACACCTGGGCACCCTGTGTCCCTGTCACTGCCCTGTCCCAGCTGTAAAATACAATTGAATCTTAAGGCTCTTCCCCTGCCAGCGGCTGACTGAGTGGACCCCTCTTGGCCCCTTAGGGGATACCCTAAACCGAGTTGCTGGCCATGCGGGGGGAGGTCAGCCAGGCCTGGCCACGCCCTCCCTTCTTGCAGAATCCTGTGTGACTCATTGGCACGCCTCAGGCTGCACAAGACAGACCTGCAGGTCCTCAATTCACAGGTCCCCGGAGTCATGGTATCTGGTGGCGAGTCTCTGATCAGCAGACTTCCTTATCTTAACGTAAAGCATTGCAAGCCCTTAGACAAAGCTTCATGTCTTTAACCAATTACAAGCCAAGGAGTCTTGAAACCCACCTATAACCTGTAAGCCCCTCCCCTTGGAGACGGCCCACCTTTTCAGGCCAAACCAGTGTACACCTTGCACGTATTGATTGATGACTTTACCAATAACCCTCATCTCCCCCCTGTCTCCCTCAAATGTATAAAACCAAACTGTAAGCGGGGTGTGGTGACTCACACCTGTAATCCCAGCACTCTGGGAGGCCGAGGCGGGAGGATTGTTTGAGCTCAGGAGTTCGAGACCAGCCTGAACAAGAGCGAGACCCCGTCTCTACTAAAAATAGAAAGAAATTAATTGGCCAACTAAAAATACATAGAAAAAATCAGCCGGGCATGGTGGCACATGCCTGTAGTCTCAGCTACTCAGGAGGCTGAGGCAGGAGGATCACTTGAGCCCAGGAATTTGAGGTTGCTGTGAGCTAGGCTGACACCATGGCACTCTAGCCTGGGTGACAGAGCAGGAGTCCTCAAACTTTTTAAACAGGGGCCAGTCCACTGTCCCTCAGACCATTCGAGAGTGTGTACCGCGGGCCCGGGACGAGTCGGCTGCTAAGCAGGACAGGCAGCCACGGCAAAAACAATGGGAGGGCCGGATACATGTGCTAGGCGGCTGGCATGTGGCCCACGGGCCGCAGTTCGAGGACACCTGCAACAGAGTGAGACTCTGTCTCAAAAAAAAAAAACAAAAAACTGTAACCCAGCCACAGTGAGTCCACTTACTCAAGGCTTCTTGGGTGTGGCTCCAGGCCACGGTGCTCAAGTTTGGCTCAGAATAAACCCCTTTAAATTATTTTACAGAGTTTGGCTTCTTTGTGTTGACACAGCTCAGACGTCTCCTCAGTCACCAGGCTGCGTGTAATCACTCCCTGCTCGGGACATTTCTTTTAGCTGAGCTGTGTCTGCCGTGTTCTGCGTGCGCAGAGCACACAGGGACCAGGCGTGCGCTGCCTGATCCTCCCGGGGGCGGGGGCGGGGGCGGCATGCCGCTGTCTCCCGAGCAGGCAGCCGGGGTCTCCAGCCGCTGTGGCACCTGTGATGGGCCTCGCAGTAGGAAGGGCGCAGGCCACGGGGGGACGGGAGGCCCTGCCTGGCTCCTGTCTGCTGGAGGAAGGCGGCTGGGCTCCCAGCGCCTGTGGGGGGCGGCCCTGTGGGGGTGGGGAGGAGAGGCCCTTCTGGCCTGGCGTCCCTGAGAGCCGAGTTCCGTCGTTGTGTGCGTGAGTGAGCCGCAGCGTGTAGGGGAGGCCGGAGCTGGGGTGCACAGGGCTGGTACAGGAGGGGACCCCAAGGAGGGTGGGGGTGCCAGGATGTGGGGGGAGAAGGTCCCCACAGGGTGGGCTCAGGGCACTCAGGTAGGGGTGATTCCCGTGGTTTCGAGTCACTCGCTGTCCCCATGTGGGGGCTGGAGCGGAGCCGGGTCCCTTGTCGGGAGGGAGGTGACAGGGCGCAGCTCCAGGCTCTTCCTGGGAATGTCGGGTGGGCGTGGACGCTGGGACGTGGACCCCATCGGGCACCAGGAGAGGCCATCTGAGGCCGGGGCCACCAGAGCGAAAAGGAGACAACCCCGGTGCGAAGGCGCAGAGCACGCCCACACGGGGCCTTTGCGCCTCCCGCGCTCGTGCGCTGCGCCCCTCTGGGCCTCCGTCTCGCGGCGCCAAGGACCAGGCGGGGAGGAGGCGAGACGCGGACCAGGCAAGCGGCCTGCCTGGGGCCACGCGGCTCACCGGACCCCGACCCCCGCAGCCTCCGGAATCCCCGTCACCATCCAGAGCCCGGGTCCGGGGACGTGCTGGGAGGGGCTGCCACGGTTGGAGAGGAGCACCCCCCACCCCCGCCAGGGCTCGGTGTCCTCTGCGCATCCAGCCCCTCGCGGCCCCTGTTCCCCCAGGCTTGTGAGGAGGGCTCTGATGCGGGAACAGACGTCCCTGTCGCCAGGGGCTGTGACGGGCGGACGGTGCTGTGGGCTCTCAGGGACGCCGGGACAGGGAAGGGGCTCTGGGACAGCGGGAGCAGGGGGTGGGCAGGGCGGGGGCGGGAGCAGGGGGTGGGCAGTGGGGGGGGGTGAGAGCAGGGGGTGGGCAGGGCGGGAGCGGGAGCAGGGGGTGGGCAGTGGGGGGGCGAGAGCAGGGGGTGGGCAGTGGGGGGGCGGGAGCAGGGGGTGGGCAGTGGGGGGGCGGGAGCAGGGGGTGGGCAGTGGGGGGGCGGGAGCAGGGGGTGGGCAGTGGGGGGGCGAGAGCAGGGGGTGGGCAGGGCGGGGGCGGGGCGGGGCGGCCCGCAGAGGGGAGACATCCCCACTCACAGCTGAGAAGGCGTCCTGGAGGAGACACTGCCGGTGCGGGAGGTCTGGGCTCATTTCTTCCCACTCCTGCCGTCCGGGTCCCTCCCGCCTGCCCTCCTCCTGTTCCTCGTCTACACAAACAGGAAATAACACTTTCTTTCACAGTTCAGGGTTCTTGTGAATATAGATAATACTTTTTAATAATTTCCTTATAAGTTTTAAAGTTTTAACAAACATTAAAAATAGAAACAACTATAAACTCTCAGCGAGCTGCAAACCTAACTGACCACCCAGTACAAGAGGCCCATCCCTGAGGCTGCTCCCACCAGACTGAGCTTCCCTGGCCAGGACCCCCTTCGGCTCAGGCAGCTGCTCACTGACCAGGGAGCCGGTGGAGGCTGCAGGTGCCCCTCGTCTCTGCCAGCCTCTGCCCTGCCCCCGGCCAGCCTGCCCTGGGGGACGGACCTCTCACAGGGTGTCCCCAAGTCCCCTCACCATCTGGCTTCCTACAAGGGTGGCCAGGACCAGCAGTGGCTACACCGGGCACCTGTGGCCACATGTTCCTGCCCCCCAACACACTGTGGAGGGGAAGGTGGGGGCGATCTGGGCTCTGCCCTAGCTCGGCTTCACCTCTGCAAAGGCTCCACCTGATTACTCCGTGTGACTTCTTGGTGCCTCTGCCTACTGTCGGGGCCTGGCCCTAGGACAGTACATGGCAGCTCAGAGCTCCCTATGTCCCCGGGGTGTGGGCTATGGGTCCCCGAAGTCCCCCGCTGAGGACAGAGGGATGCCCACACTCAAGTGCAGCGTGCTGGCCCGGGCCCCTGGTGGGAGGAGATTATTTGGCCCAGACGCCCTCCCAGACACTGGACTTCATCATCGAGGTATGGAAACAGCCCTGCTGGTGGGGACATGAGAAAACCACTGGCTCTAAGTGTGCAGTTCCTTGTTTACAGACACTCCATAGCAGGAGAAGCAACCAGGACAGGGCACGGAGTAAGGGGCATCTAGGGTATCCCTCCTGGTCACACTCTTGGCAACAAACAGAGCACCATGCGACCTGCTTAGGAAGGATAGAGGAAGCAGTGATTCTCCACAGTTAGCACTGACATTCTAGGACTCTGCTCCCATGTGTTGAATTGCAGATGGAAGACCGAATTCTAGAACCCACAACCTACCGTTCCTGCAAGGATGGAGTCCCCCACCTCCCTCAATAGCACCAGGTAAGTTTAAGCTCATCTGACCAGAGCACCGGAGAGCCACCTCGTTAACCCTAACCCTAAACCTAACCCTGGGGCTAACCTTACACATACCCATGGCCCAAACACTAACAACAATAACCCTAGCCCTATCTTTAACCCTAAAACTGGTCCTAACCCCTAACCCTAAACCTGACCCTAACCCTACGCCAAACCTTGGCCCTAACCCCAAACCTCTAACCCTAACTATGACCAGAATACTACCCATAAACCTGGACTAAACCCCTAATCCTAACATTAACCCTAACCCTGACCACAATCCTACCCCTAACACTAGCCCTAACCCCTACCCTAGCCCTAACCTTAACTCCCACCAGCCTCAACAGCACATTGTAAGTTAGAGCGCATCAGACCAGAGCACCTGAGAGCCACCTGGCTAACCCTAACCCTAAACCTAACCCTGGACCTAACCTTAAACTTAACCATGGCCCTAACTCTAACAACCCAAACCCTGGCCCTAACTCTAACCCTAACCCTGGTCCTAACCCCTAAGCCCTAACCCTAACCCTGACCCTAACCCTAACCCTAACCCTGGCACATGGGCTCTGCTGCTCTCACCTGCTCTCGCCTGCAGCACCTGGCGAGATGGGCAGACCTCTGTCATGGACTTGGGGCCACAGCGCAGGACCTGACCCCACCCTGCCACGCCATCTCTGTCTTGTCCACCTGCGTCCCTGGTGCACTGGAGTGAATCGTGCCCCCCAGGCTCTGGCGATTCAGTTAGGATGAGGTTCTCGTGGTGAGCTCCGAGCCGCCACCGCCCATGTCCCCACCAGCGGACAGACACAGGGCAGCGTGTGGCCAGGAAGGCAGAGGCTGGAGCTCTGTGTCTCCCAGACAAGGGGCTCCATGGGTTGGTGGCGGCCACCAGAGGCTGGGGGAGAGGTAGAGGCAGACCCACCCTGAGAGCCTCTGGGGAGAACCAGCTCTGCTGACGTCTCCACCCGGGGTTCTGGCCCCCGCGCCGCGCCGTGGGGATGAGATCGGCCGTCTGAGCCGCCAGTGGTGGGGCTCTGCTGCCCAGCCCAGGGAGCTGCAGCCCCTGCCCTGCCAAGCAGCACACAGTGGGCTGGGGAGGCCCCTGCCGTGGAGGGAGGGCGGGGCGGCTGCAGAGGGAGGTCTTGGCGCCGGCCCCAGCAGGTCCTGTGATTGGGGCTGACTCACCGTCTGGGAACGGCTCCCGGCCCTGCGACTCCAGGGCCCCCCGGACAAGAGGTGCGTTTGCGCCTCACTGACTCCTTCATCCCACCCCACTCCCTGGGGCGACGGGGTCCCGGCGCCCTCCCGCTCTCCTCAGTCTCAGGGCACCGTGAGTGGGAGCTGAGGCTCTTCTGGTTTTGCAGATGAGGAAACCGAGGCCCAGAAAGGCAGGAAGGCGGCAGGGCCACAGAACTGGGAGGGAGGTGGCGAGACTGCCTCCACGTGTGTCTTGTTCCAGAGCCCCGTCCTTCCTCCCTGAGTGCTGGGCGAGTGTGCAGCCGGCCGGGGAGACGCCAGGCAGGCAGGCAAAGTCACCGCCGGGGCGGTGGCAGGAGACGTGCACTGTGCAATGAATGTGAGCACGGTGACGTCACCTGCACACGGGAGGGGGTTCCCAGGCCAAACCCGTGACCGTGTGGACCATGGACTGAAGGCCCCCGTGAGCAGGGGCGAAGCTGGGGGAGGCCTCGGCGGGGATTCAGCCTTAGCAGCTGCAGTGGGACGTGCTGCCCACGGGTTCCACCGTGAGGCCGGGGCCAGCCCTGAAAGTGTCCGTCCGGGGAGCACAGAGCGCCAGGTGTCCCCAGGTGCAACTCGGCAACTCCCGGACAACGCCAGCCGGAACACCAGCCTGCGGCCCCGGAACAGCAGCTGCAGCTCAGAGCAGTCGGCCGCAAGGTCTGGGCCCAGCCGTGCAAATGCCCAGTGAGGGCTGGTTTCCTTCCCCCTCCCTCCCTCCCTCCCTCCCTTTATCAGCTACAGTCACTGGCAGGTTGCTTACAATCCTCTAAGCTCTGGGTTTCTCACCTGCAACATGGGGATCTCCATACCTGCCTCCCTGGCTGCCAGGAGGGTCTGAGAACGAGATGTGTGTGCTCAGGATGAGGTCAAGGCCCTGGCCACAGGGAGGCAGGTGTTTTCACCGCACCTCCAGGGCCGCACCTGAGGTCCTGGTCACAGAAGGGCAGACCCGGGGCTAAGGTAGCGCCTTTTCACTCTCTCTGCTCCTTTCTGTGAATCTACAAATGACTAAAGCTTTCACATGGCAGCAAAAGACTGGCAGGTAGCACCACTGGCCCCTGGAAGGAACGTTTGCTGTGGGCCCAGGTGACTGGATTTGGGGGCAGACAATGGGATTTGCCAAGTGCTTAGAGGGAAGGGGGATGTTTCACTGGGTCCAGGCAACACAGAACGTCAGTGGCTTTGGCTGGTCTCCAGCAGTCCCTCGCAGAGAAGCCAGGGCCTGGGGCGGTGGGGTTCCAGGGGCCTCCTGAGGGCAGACTCGGGAGGTGACAGGGCACTCGGGAGGGGAGGGCGCCGAGTTGAGCTGGGGCTAAAGGCAGAGAGGAGCTTGCCAGGCAGAAACGTGGCAGTGATGTGGTGTCTGGTGGCTGGGGAGGAGGCGTGTGCCACCAGGACCGGAGTTCCTCGGCCCACCACGCCGGAGGGGCCCAGAGGTGCCCTCGAGGGACACAGCAGATGGGGACGGCCACGCAGACACGGAGGCAGGGCCACGGGGAGGCGGAACCGGCCGGCAGCCCCGGGAAGGGGCAGAGCGGAGCAGACAGAAGGCAGGATTTGTGACCGCGGTGCTGAGGGCCGGCACGGACCGGGCGGGAGTGACCTCCAGGTTGGGGGCCGAGAGAAAGGGATTCGCGGAGAAAAGCTGCATTTTAGGGAGAGTGATGTTTTGGGTTCCTGACGCGCTAACCTTGAAGTCGCCGTGGGACGCCCAGGTGACGCTGTCTGGGAGTGAGCGTGGCACCCAGGAGCCCACTGCGGGGAGACGCATGGTGCCTCAGGACCCGGGACAGTACCCGGATGTCTGGCTAAGTGTCCCCAGATGACCGGGAGGCGATCACACGCTCACAGGACCCCGGCTGCAACGACACGCCACAGCACCCGGTGCCGCTGTGCAAGCACGACACCTTGCAGAGCCCTCACCGTGTCAGAAAGAACCTGGACTTTTTCCTGGGACAGAGCTTCTTCTACACCTGGGACTTTCCCGGGTGACAGGGGCGTCTTGTTCCTGCTGGCCCGAAACTGCATCTGAGCTGATGCTGATGGGCCCAGCGGGAGACACAGGCTGAGGGCGGGTCCCCAGGAGGACGGGACGTGCCACGAGGGCTGGGAGCACCTGGCGTCAGCCCGGCATCCAGAGGGCAGGGAGGCCAGAGACCGAGGTTCAATCAATCATGGCCAGGGAGTCCCTCCGCCCTGCTCGGGCAGGGACACCCCAGTGACACCCTGGGCACCGAAGCTCAGCGGAGCTGCCCGGCTGGACACGTGGCTGTGCCAGGCCCCGGTGCCGCAAGGCAAGGACAGAGCAGTCCCGCAGAGTGGGGCCTCCTGACCTCGCCCGGGTGTCTCTTCATTTGGAGGGTCCAGGTGGGCGTCCCTGATGGCAAAGCCACCACTGTGACCGGGTGCTTTGCTCTGCGAGTAGTTCCAGCATGCTGGGACCCAGAGGGCGTCCTGGGAACCTCTGAATTTGTAGCCAGCTGGTCAGAGCATGGGGGTCCTGGGCCCTCCCCGCACTCAGGGCTGCTGTTGCCGTGAGACCTGTGGTGCTGGGGTCCACCCTAAGTCCAGGTGGTCAGTATCTGCAGGGGACTAGGGGACGCTGCCCACTCCGCCGCCCAACCCACGGCTGTGACTCCCACCACAGTGCTCTGTCCTTATGGAAACTCAGGACATTTATTCTTGCACGGGGCCCCGGTTCCACTCGGACTGCACAGTCAAACCTAGCGAGGTCCCCTGTGTGGGGGCCCCTGAGGAGGGTCCTGGCGGTCCGGCCGCCTGTGGTTCGCCCTCCCGGGTGATGCCGGTTAGGTCCGCAGCGGAGAGAGACACACGGGAAGCCTCTTGTGCAGTGAAATGTTTATTCTGAGTGTCTGGGTGCAGATGGGTGGAGGCCAAAGAGTATCTACCTTGAGGGAGGGGAGAGTCTTGGGTTTTATAGAGGGTTTTTCAGAGGCGAGCGAGTGTCTGGGCCAGAAACAGCCACTGTAATAATTCTTTTAAAAAAATAACTAGTTTCTGGGACCCCTATCTCAGTCTCATCTTGTAGAGATAAGGAGGAGGGTAGTCCCATCCTTATCAGGGGGACAGGAGTGCTGACTGGGCTGTCTGTTAGATCCATAATCTCCAGGACTCTCCAGACTCCTGTGGCTACTGTTTTATAAACCTCACTTTTCTTTTCTTTCCTTTTTTTTTTTTTTTTTTTTTAGATAAGAGTCTTACTCTGTTGCCCAGGCTAGAGTGCCATGGCGTCAGCCTAGCTCACAGCAACCTCCAACTCCTGGGCTCAAGCGATCCTCCTGCCTCAGCCTCCCAAGTAGCTGGGACTACAGGCATGCGCCACCAGGCCCGGCTAATTTTTTCTATGTATTTTTAGTTGGCCAATTAATTTCATTCTATTTTTAGTCGAGACGGGGTCTCACTCTTGCTCAGGCTGGTCTCAAACTCCTGACCTTGAGCAATCCTCCCGCCTCGGCCTCCCAGAGTGCTACGATTACAGGTGTGAGCCCCCGCGCCCGGCCAACCTCAGTTTTCTATTAACCGCATTCCGTCCCATATATATTTTTCGAGTTCCTGCCTGGAGCCAACCTGACAACGCCCTGTCCTGCAGCGTGAGCCGTCTGTGGACAGCAGCCTGCCAGGGTGATGGGTCCCCACCTCTGTGGCCAGGTTAGAAGACTGTGGTGTCTGTCTTGGTGCTCTCAATTTCTTTCTCTTCCTTGGAATTCTTGCTCTGCCTGGGAGTCTGCGGCCAGGGCCCGGGTGCAGAGACCACAGGGAGACCCGCATGGCAGTAAGTGAAGTCCAGTCCTTAGATGACTTGGCCTTGCCAACAACACACCTGCAATCTCCTGAGAGCCGGAGCCAGACCCCCTGTGCAAGACTGGCCTGGCCGCAGGTGGTAGACCTTCAAAACTGTGCAAGATGCCCTGGTTTGCTGATGTCACCAGCCAGTCCCATTGCAGTTGCCTTCAGACACACGGCAGGTTGGGACACGGGCAGTGACACAGGGCAACACAGAGTCTGTGGGGCGCCACAGACCGAGAGCAGACCTGGGCGCTGCTTTCCGAATCTGGCACTTGGTAACCCTGTCCCTGTGGGCAAACAGCTCAGCCTCGCTTTCCTTGGCTACACAGTGGAGAGAACGCGCGGAGGTGTTAGAACGCATCCATTAAGTCCGCGTATTTCTAATCCTTTCCAACTCTTCGTTAGTCTCTACACACCCCGACTTGGGTGGGTCCGCAGTCGGGTTCCCACCAGGAAGAGCACCACAGCCTGGCCAAGCACCCGGGGCGCGCATCGAGGCGGGGAGGAACCAGCACAGATGATCTTACTCTCCCCAAAGTGCCCGAGCACGCGGTGGGCAGAGAGCAGGTGGGTCACGCCCAGAGCCCAGTGTCCCTTCTAAGCCCGCGCAGCGCCCCGTTCCCTCCACGGGAGTGAGGGGCTGGTGCCAGAGTTAAGGGATTTCACACGCGGCGGGTCTGGGGAGAGGCGGAGGGAGACAGACCGGCAGCGAGCACGCGGTAAGCCGCGCCGGACCGGTAAGACTCCAAAGTGTTACAAAACAGCAAAGCGCCAAGAAGACAGCCCTACTGCACGCGCGTAAAACTGCGGGTAAGAGAGGTGGAGTTACTCGAATCACCCCTCCCCCCAGGTCCCGCGTGCAGAATCTGGGATTCAACCCGCGCCCCAACGCTCTCCTCCGCACCCCGGGCGGCCCCGCCGAGAGGTCCGAGCGCCCTGGAGCCCTCACCGCCCTCACCACGCGGTCTCCGGCCTGGGCCGCGCCGGGGATAGGGGCGCAGCCGGACGCCGCGGCCCCCGGTGCTCGCCCCGCCCCGCCCTCGGGGATTCGGAGGGGGGAAGGGAGGAGCCACGCGCATGTGCACAGCTGGCGCCCCCCGCCCCCTGCGCACAGCTGGGACGTGGGCCGCGGCCAGGCGGGCGCAGTCCGAGCCGGCCGCGTCAGTCCGAGCGCCCGAGGTCCGTCCGCGCCGTCGGCCATGGCCGCGCGCCCCGCGAGCCCCGCGCGCCGCTGCCTGCTGGCGTTCATGCTGTGCTTCGGCTGGGGGGCGCTGACCGCGGTCGCCCCGAAGCCGGGCGCGGGCTGTCCGAGCCGCTGCCTGTGCTTCCGCACCACGGTGCGCTGCATGCATCTGCTGCTGGAGACCGTGCCCGCCGTGTCGCCGCAGACCTCCATCCTGTGAGTGCAGGGGCGCGGGACGCGGGGTGCCGACCCGGGGCGCAGCGGGGACCAGGACCTGTGGGCCCGGGGTCCACGGAGCTCCTGGGCCCAGGGGATTCCGGGGCCACAGGCAGCGCGTGGGGGCTGGGGCTGGGGCGCAGAGGGGTCCCGGCTCGGGGCGTGGGGGGATCACGGCGTCGGGCGGGCGTGGGGCCCGCTGGGCCTTTGTCCGCCTTGGCCCGGACGCGGGGGGCGGGCCTGATCGCGCGGCCCGGGGAGCCGCCTTTGTTCGGAGCTAGGAATCCCCGCCGAGAGCCGCCCGGGAAAGCCCCGCTCCTCTCCCTGCTCGGCCCCTTTTCCCTCTGGACTCTCCTCCCTGCCTCGGCGCCTCTCCTTCCCCAGCCCCCTACCTCCCCCAGCGCTGCACCCCCGCCCACGGCCGCTCCAAGTTCTGTTCGATCCCCCTCCCCCGCTCTTCCTGCCCCTTCCTCCTCCTCCTCGGGCCTCCAGCCCCAGCGCGCTCCCCTTTCCCTCCTCCGCAGCGCTGAGTCCACCCCGCGCCCCCTGCCTTGGGGAGCCTCCCTCGAGGATCTCGGGTACCCGCGGCCGCAGGGGCCCCGCATCTGCCCCGGGCGCCGAGTGCCTGCGGTCCCGGGGGGGGGGGTGCGGGAGGGGCCGGGGTTCCCTGGGGCTTTCCCTGCGCTCGGAGCGCGCCTGGCGGGGTTCCCGGGAGGGGCCGTCCTGCGGGTCACAGGGTGTGGGGCTGCTGGATGTGCACGGGCCGAGCCAGCACCGGTTTGTGCTCCGGGCGCCTCTTTCCTTTCGTTTCTAACCCGAGCGGCCGGGCGCGGAGGAGCGGAGTCCCTCGCACTTGGCCTGTGCGTCGCTATGCCGTACCCACCCCGCGCCGCGCTGGGATGGATTCGCGGACCCGAGTTCTGGTGCGAACTTGAATGAAAAACTTTCGGGCTCTGCAATCTCGGGCTGGGCTTCAGGCGCCGACTACAGCCCAGCGTCCTGCAGCCGCCCTCCCGCGTGCCAAAAATAGTTTTCACTTTCCTTCGCTGAGCCAGAGGACTTTCTGGCACCGCCAGAGCGTCTGCAAAAGTTGTAAAGATTTGAGGGAACTATTCAGGAAGTGGGCGGTCGGTGTGTTACCTCCTAGGCCAAGCTCTCGGACCAGGGGCTCCTCCGGACTTCGCGCAGGGACCTGGGAGGGATTGGGGGTGGGGGTGGGGGTGGGGGTGGGGCTCCTCAGCTGGTGGATGTGAGGGTTTGGCCAGGCCTGCGTCTGAGCGCATCTTGCCAAAAGCAGGCTTTTATAATGGGGCTGGGTAGGGGGGAGGAATTCTTTAGATACAGATACTTTAATTTTGCAGTATTTTTTTGAGTCAGTGGAAAAAAGTTGGACCCCCGAAGCCTTTATTTACATCTGGTCAAAGTCTAATGCTTGTACTATGCTTTGCCCCAAATATTAATTGCTTTTTGAAAGTAAGGAGTGTTGTGGAGTGTTTTGTGGAACAGAAGTGGCCCCCCCCCCCGCTGTGCGTGGTCTGGCACTCCCCAGAAACCGGCAACTCCGGAGCCAGCACCTGCAGGTTTCCTGAAAGCAGTTTGCAGGAATTTACGCCCTTTACACTTTCCTGGGTGTTTGTGAAACAAAGGCTGTGGGAGAGGAGTGAGCTCGCTCTTGCTCTGGCTGGGGACGGGAGGGAAGAGGGTCCAGCCGGCCGCCAGAGTCAGTCTTGGATTGACACCTTCCAGTGGACATTTGGCACCTGAGTTGTCGCCTGGGAAGACATGTGTGTGTAGCGGTGTGGACCACAGCATGGTGGGCAACGACTGAGGGAACCACAGGTTTGGGGAAATGCAGAGGAAGCAGCCCCCTGGGATGCACCTGGGGGTGGGACTGGAGGCAGACCCTCCCCCCACCCTCCTGTGGGGGCTGCCTGTTGGGTGGTCTGGGGGCCGGGTCTGGTGGGGTCCAGGGTGCAGCTGATGGGATGGGTAAGGCACAGTCACGCCCAGTCCCACGCGTGCAGGAACATTTGATGTTCCCTCACCTTTCTCCCGGGGGTCTCTGCTCTCACGTTATGTGCTATTATTTTCTGTTGTGAAACATTGCTTGGTGCAAATTGGGAACAGAAAGATGGGAGAATAAAGAACCTGGCCCCAAAGTCAGGCCCTCCACCGCCCCTTTGCTTTCAAGCCCTCGTCCCCACACCGGCCTCCTGAAGACATTCAGTCCCAGCAGAGTCACCGGAAAACTTAACATGCTGCCCCAGCCCTGGGGCCGCAGGAGCATGTTGAGCTGGGTCTCTGTTGGGCAGTGGCATTTGTCATTTGGGACTTCAGAAAGGGATGGTCTGCGAGCACCCTGTGTTCTAGGCTTGGACTGACCCCAGGGTGCTCAGGGGTATGCTCTGGGGCATCCAGGTCTGGGCATCCAGGTCTGGGGCTCTGGTTTTGCAGGTGAACTGCCAGCGGGATTCTTCCAGTGGATGTTACTCAGTCCAGCATGGAAGGTTTTGTAAAAATTCTACAGTTGCTTTTTATTTGAGACAGAGTCTCACTCTGTTTTCCAGGCTAGAGTGCCCTGGCGTCAGCCTAGCTCACAGCAACCTCAATCTCCTGGGCTCAAGCGATCCTCCTGCCTCAGCCTCCTTAGTAGCTGGGACTCCAGGCATGCGCCACCATGCCCGGCTAATTTTTTCTATATATTTTTAGTTGGCCAATTAATTTCTTTCTATTTTTTTTTAGTGGAGACGGGGGTGGGGGGTGGGGTGGGTGGGTGTCTCGCTCTTGCTCAGGCTGGTTGGTTTAGAACTCCTGACCTTGAGCCATCCTCCTGCCTTGGTCTCCCAGGGTGCTAGGATTACAGGGGTGAGCCGCTGTGCCCGGCCAAAATGCTTCAGTTTTTAATGCGGTATTACACTGCAGCCACCCCGCAGTAGAAGTTTGTCACAGGACAGTTCAAGCCAGTATTAGTGATAAAGATAAAGCCTGCCTCTCCATGCACCCCCTCCTTCCCTCTCTCAACCCCGCCTTCTTGGGGAGGGGATTTGAAGCCTTCCTGGTTGGCAGTGCTGGAATGCCAGCTGGCGGCTGGCCTGTGTGACCTCTGCCTCCTGCTCCCAACCCTTTCTGTTCTCTGCAGCCTCCACGGTTGAGGTCACTGCAGCACCCACTGCACAGTCCAGGTGCCGCCAGGCCACGCGCCGCCGAGGAAACCCTGGCTTGGAGGGCTCTCAGGGTGCGAGCTCTGGGCAGGCCCAGGGAGGGCTTTGCAGGGACACCCCGGGGCAGGACCCAGGCGGGCAGCACCAGGCCTTCTCCCTGCCACAGGGTTGGTTTGCAGGAAGGCCCTTCCCACATTCCTCAGTTTTCTTACCGCCTGCTGGGTGCCGGGGCCTCTGCTGTAATGCTGGTCTGGACTACATGGAATTCTCAGCCCAGGGGGGCCCTGGGGAGGGAGGGGCTTCCAGCAGAGTGACAGGTTCACCTGTGCAGGTGCACGCGGGGCTGCGTGGGACTGGCGGCCCAGGAGCGCTCGGGACCCTGCACCCTGGAGGACTGGGGCAGAGTGGACCCAGCCCAGCGTCCAGCCTGTGCCCACGCAGGTGGCAGTTCCCCCTGTTGCCACTTCCTGAGTCCCCACCTGCCTGTGCCCCCCACAGGCCCCTGGGGATGAGGGCCCAGGTGGAGAAGTGAGCCTCTGGGCATTTAACTCACTCGCTCTGTCCCCTCGAGAGTCGCGGTTACCCCAAGTCTGTCATCTTGCTTGGAGCTTCCCCAGAACTGGCTTTAAGGGGAATCTGATTTTCCCACCGATTTCCCTTGTGAAATTGGTCCCTTGGAGAGGAGAGCCCTCCTCACACGTGCTGTGAGGCGGAAACTGCTGCATGGGGTGGGAGGGCGGCTGGGCTGGGCCCTGCGCACTCTCCACGCTGCCTCTGCAGGCTCCCGGCTCCTGGGATGCCCTCTCTCCTGACCCTGCCCTGTGGGGCACTCTCAGCCCCAGGATGGGACAGGGAAGCCAGGCCTCTGCCCCTTTGGCAGACCTGCGGCTGCTGGGACGCCCTCTGTGTCAGTGACTGCCCTGAGGGCCAGCAGCTCCCTAGGGTATAGACTGGACTGCTAAGTGGTCAGACCCTGCGTGCCACATACCACCTGCACACACACAAACCCTGCATGCTACATGCCACCTGCACACAAGACCCCCGTGTGCTACACACCACCTGTGCACACACAAACCCTGCATGCTACATGCCACCTGCGCACACACAAACCGTGTATGCTACACGCCACCTGCACACAGACCCTGTGTGCTACACGCTACCTGTGCACACATAAACCCTGCATGCTACATGCCACCTGTGCACAAACAAACCGTGCATGCTACACACCACCTGCGCACAAACACTGCATGCTACATGCCACCTGCGCACACACAAACCGTGCATGCTACACGCCACCTGCACACAGACCCTGTGTGCTACACGCCACCTGTGCACAAACAAACCCTGCATGCTACATGCCACCTGTGCACAAACAAACCCTGCATGCTCCATGCCACCTGCATACACAAACTCTGCATGCTATATACCACCTGTGCACACACAAACCCTGCATGCTACACACCACCTGCACACACACAAACTGTGCATGTTACATGCCACCTGCACACACACAAACCCTGCATGCTACACACCACCTGCACACAGACCATGTGTGCTGCATACCACCTGTGCACACACAAACTCTGCATGCTACATGCCACCTGCACACACAAACCCTGCATGCTACATGCCACCTGCACACACACAAACCCTGCATGCTACACGCCACCTGCACACACACAAAGCCTGCATGCTACACAGGCCTGTGCACATACAAAGCCTGCATGCTACATGCCACTTGTGCACACATAAACCCTGTGTGCTACAAGCCACCTGCACACAACTCAGCATAGATACGTCAGTGAGATGCTTTTTCTGGTGCTTAAAATAATATCATTGATGACTTAAACTTGATAATTATCTCTAACTTGATAATTCCAGTGATTTATGTTTTCTTTGTCTCGAGGTTATTTTGAAAAATAGGCGTATTTTTCACCTAGTCACTTGATTTCCCTTCAGATCCGCAAAGCCCAAAAACAAAATAGGTAAAGCCTGAGCGATTTCTCAACAGAATGTTACTCATGTGACTGAAGTTGAAACTGGCAAGAAAGTAACAAAGTGCGGGTTGTTGCATGGTTAAGCCTGGCATTCCTCACCTCCTGGCCGCGATCCCTGCAGCTGGTGCTTGTTAATTAGTTTCTCTGTTCTGGAGCCTGTTGTCTTTCTCCCCCACTCCTGGCTCTCCTGATGCTCAGGCTGGGAAACACCCAGGAGGAGCCTGGCCTGGCGGGATCTGGTCGCTCGGACTCTGGGTCCCAGGGCCCTCCCTGTGGCTCTGGCCAGCTTTTCTCCCGACCTCCTCTGAGGGTGGTGTTTTGGACCTGGTGCAGGCTGGATGTCATCTTGATGAAGTCAGGCCTGTCCCTATCTAGGGGGCCTGCCCACCTGAGCAGCTCAGGGGCGGGGTGTTTACAGGAAGGCCAGTCTCCCGGGCTCCCCCCAGAGCTCAGAGGATTCCAAGGAGCCTGCAGGGTGATCCCTCCTTTGTTCTGTAGTCAGGCTTGAGTAGAAGCTTAACCAGTGACTGATACTCCCTTACTTAACCTCTGTCCAGATGAATTGTCACTTAAGAAAAAAACCTAGCCTTATCAGACATAGTCGACATTTGAAGAGGTGCGAGTATTTCAGGCACCCTTGGCTTGGTGAGCTGTGACAGGTCTGCTCCTATGAGACTGTCCCCAAAGTCCAGGTGGGGAGCATGAGCTTGAACCCTCAGTTTTCTCCTTCCCGAGTAACCCCTCCCCTGCACAGCCCTTCTGGACGACCCTGGTCTTCAGCTTTCCCCTCTAGGATTATCTTTGTCTGATCTTGGCATATCAGAGTAAATGCTACTTACAGAGTGAGTTGAGAAGCAGTTCCTTCTCTTTGATTTTTTGCAAGAGTGTGGGTAGAATTTCTTTTATTTCTTCCGTAAATGTTTGGTGGCATTTCCCAGCGAGGCCACCTGGTTTGAGAGTTGCCATTGTGGGAAGGTTTTAAACTACAATTTCAATTTCTTCCGTAAATGAAAGCCTAGCAGGGTAGCGATTTCTTCTTCTGTGAACTTCGGTAAACTGTGTTTTCTAAGGCACTCGTCCATTTGACGTAAGTTGTTAAATTTTTCATCGTAAAGTTTTCCTTATCATCTGAAGAACCTGTAGTGACAGCACTGCTCTTGTGCTGACATTAGAAATTTGTGTCTTCTCTCTTTTTGCTCCTAATTAGTCTGGCTAAATGTTTGTCAGTTTTATTGATCTTTGCAAAAACCCAACTTTTGGATTCATTGATTTTCCTCTTTTGTTATCTCCCTGATTTCTGCTATTTCCTTTCTTCTACTTTGGGTTTATTTTGCTTTTCTAGTTTATTAAGACGGAAGTTGAGGCCATTGCGTTGAGATATTTATTCTTTTCTAATAGATATTTGTTCTTATTTTCATTCTGCTTAAAATCCTTTTTAATTTCCCTCTTATTTGCTGACCCACATGTTATTTGGTATCATGCTGTTTGGTTTCTGAATATTTAGGGATTTTCCTAAACATCTTTCTGCTATTTCTTTCTCATTTAATCCCATTATAGAAAGAGAGTCACACATTGTGTGACTTAGATCCTTTTAAATTTATTGAGGCTTGTTTTGTGGCAGAGAATGTGTCTTAATTAGGAAATGTTCCTTGTGCACCAGAAAGGAATGTGTGTTCTGCTGCTGTTGGGTGGGGCATTCTATGATGTCAGTTAGGTCATATTGGTTGATAGCGTCCTTATCTTCCATATCTTAACCGATTTTCTGTCTACTTGTTCTGCTAATTATTGAGAGAAAAGTATTGAAATCTCTGATTAAAATTGTGAATTTGCCTATTCTTGAAGTTTTATCAGATTTTGCTTTGTGTATGTTGGAGTTGTGTTATTAGGAGACTAAATGTTAAGGATTTTTTATATCCTATTGATGGATTTACTCTTATATCATTACAGAATGTTTTTCTTTATTCTTGTTAATAGACTTTGCTCTGCAATCTACTTTGTCTAATATTAATATTGCCAATCCACCTTTCTTTGAAAGTATTAGCACACTATATTTTTTCCATCCTTATTTTTAACTTATTTGTGTCTTTATATTCAAAGTACATTTCTTGTAGACAGCTTCTAGGTGGTTTTTGCCCTTTATCCAATTTTACAGCCTCTGCCTTTTAATTGGGATATTTAGACTGTTCACATTTAGTGTGATAATTGGTATGGTTGGGTTTAAATCTCTCATCTTGCTATTTGTCATATCTGTTCTGTTTCTTTTTCGTATGTTTCTGTCTTGTGAGTTAAATATATTTTTAAAAATTATTTAATTTATTTTTTTGTTGGCTACTAGCTGTAAACCTTTTTTTGTTGTTATTTCAGTAGGTTGTTTAGGATTTATACTAGACCTCTACATTTTATCACAACTTATCTCAAATTATGCTGCTATAGATACAGTATAAGGACATCACTGTAGCATATAGGCACCCCTCATTTTATTGTGCTTCACTTTATCACACTTCACAGATACTGTGTGCTTTACAAATGGAAGATTTGTGGCAACCCTGTGTCAGGCAAGTCTACTGGTATCATTTTTCCAACAGCAAGTGCTCACTTTGTGACTGTCACATTTTGGTAATTCTTGCAATATTTCAGACTTTTTCATTATTATATTGTATGTGTTATGTTGATCTATGAATAGTGATCTTTGATGTTACCACTGTAATTGTCTTGGGGCCCACACACTGCTCCGAAGTGTAAGACGGCAAACTTGATCGATACCTGTTGTGTGTGACCTAACTGCTCCACTGACCCCTCCCCCATCTCTCTCCCTCCCCTCAGGCCTCCCTATTCCCTGAGACACAGTGATATTGAAGTTAGGCCAGTCGATAACCCTACAATGACCTTTAAGTGTTCAGGTGAGACGAGGAGCCACACATCTCTTTAAATTAGGAGCTAGAAGTGATGAGGCTTAGTGAGGAAGGCATGTTGCATGGTGAAGTCAAGATAGTCTGGTTCCCTGCAGGGAGTAGGAGAGAACATAGGGCCATGCACACTGTAGGACCTGCCAGCTGGCACAAGTGAGATGGGTTCTACCTCAGACAGGGCCAGAGCCCTGGGAGGGCAGATGTGCAGCATGGCTCAGAGAAGCTTCCCAGGTACCCTGGAGTCATGAGATGCACGTGGTGCGACTTCTGGCCGACGGCTCCCTCACCGGTGCTGCTATGCTGGCTCTGCCCTCTGGAGTGAGCCCTTCCATGTTGAACGGGGTAACAGCCATGGCTGCAGGCTTTCCCACATCCTCTCGTGCCACAGTGGGTGGAGGTTTACTGAAGGCTTTCCCTCAGCCCGCACATTTATGGGTCCTTGCAACAGCAAGACTCCTCTCCCACGCTAGTTACACTTGTGGGCTTTTCTCCAGTGTGAATCCTGTCACGCAGCAAGGTCTACAGCTCCTGAGGGGAGGCTTTCCCACATCCACCACGTGGATGAGTCCTTCTTGGGTTGTGACCTGCTGCTGCTGGACTAGGTGGGAGCCACATTTGAAAGCGTCTCACATTCAGTGCCCTGATTAGGCCTTTCTCTAATACAGACACTCGGATGGAGAGTGAAGCAAGCGCTCCTTCTGAAGGCTTTTACATATTCCCTGTACTTCTAAGGCCTTTCTGTGCTGTGAGATTTCCAGTGCTGAACAAGCTTAGAGATGCAGCTAAAAAGGCTGTTTGACGTGTGCTGAACTGAAGGAGGCCTTTCTTCTATCTGGTGAAACTTATGGCGGCGAACAAGTGAGGCCCTTCCACAATGGCTTTCCTGCAGGTAAGGCCCTTCTGTGATGGCTTTCCCACACTGGCTGCACTCGTGAGGCCTTTCTCCAGTGTGAAATTCTGGTGGCCAGTGAGGCAGGAGATTCTGCTGTAGGTTTTCCCACGTCCAATGCACTCATGCGGCCTCACTCTGGCACGAACTCTGGTGGTGTTGGATGAGGGCACAGCTGTGATTGAAGGTTTTCCCACAGTCGCTGCACTCACAAGGCCTTTCTCCTGCATGAGTCTGTGTGATGAGCAAGTGTGGATTTGTGGACAACGGCTTTGCACAGTCACTGCACTTGTGTTGCTTTTCCTGGTGGGAACGTCTAGCGCTTCCTTAGTATAGACAGGTGCCAGACATCCATCCCACATTCCTTATATGTGGATGTTCCTCCGTGTGGACTCTTCTTTGAGTAATGAGTCGACTTCCTTTTTAAGATGTCTCTTCCTGGTGGGCATCTCTGTGGCCTCTCTTCAGGGTGGGCTCTGAGGTGTCTGGGGAGGGAGAGATCTCCTGGAGTACTTCCAACCAGGCTGTGCTCGAAGGACTTCTGTGCATTAGGAACTCTGGGAGCTGCTATGATTGCAGCTTTGTGGAAGGCACCCTCCCTTCGGTGCTCCTGTGCTCTGGTGTCAGTGACCCGGTGGCAGAGGGCGCAGTCTGGCTGGGATGTCTGTGCCACGTTTCCTACAGGGAAAAGCCTTCTTTGATGGAGGGGCCCTGCCACTCTACGTGCCCAGGAGGGGCTTCCTCATTCTTTGCTCCACACAGACACGCAAGACCAGGACTCTCCCGTCCTCCGCTCTGCTGATGGGAGTCACCTCCACCCAGCTGGGCACTCAGGACTCTTCCTCCTTCTCGTTGGGCGAGTCCCAGGAGGCCGTGAGCTCCACGCTCTCCGTGTCACGCTATGGTACACATGCCTCTGGGCTGCGTGAGGAAGCCCTCCTCCCCCAGCATAAGTACACATCTTGTCCTTGGACGTCACTCGGCCCCTTTGGATGTTTCCTCCCGGATCTTGCAGATTTCCAGAGCCGCATGCCCAGGTCCCCGCTCGGTGCGGGGTGTACCCTACTCGAAATCCTCCAAACCAAACTCCCAGTGAGTCTCGCATGTCAGCTGACAGCACGTGAGCCTGTCGCTGCGCAGACAGGCTGAACGTCTATCCACCCTGGTCACGCGCCGCCTTGCGCTGCCTCCTGTCGGGACCTCAGGCTGGTCCAGGGTCGGGGCTGGGACAAAGGTGTGAGGACCGATCCTTGCTCCTCCCCACCCTTCTCTGCGACTTCCACCCTCCTGTGAATGCAGCCCCTGTCCCCTATATAGTTTTCAACACAGAAATTGTAGTTTTCACTTCCAGAAGATTTGGGTCTTTTAAAAACATTCTTCCATGTCTTTACCGTTTTGAGCTTGCGGAATAAATGCAATTCTAATAACCATGTTTATGTCTTTGTCCACTAACTCTGTCCTCTCTGTGCTAGTACTGGGTTGGTTTTAGTTGAATGGTTTAGTCTTCTCAATGCGGGTTGTGTTTTCCTGCTTCTTTTTTGTTTTTTTAGACAGGGTCTCACCCTGTTACTCTGGCTGGAACGCAGTGGCATCACCGCAGCTCACTGCAACCTCACATTCCTGGACTCAAGCATCCTCCAGCCTTAGCCTCCCGATAGCTGGGACCACAGGTGTGTGCCACCACACCCGGCTAATTTCTTTTTTTCGTTTGTTTTTTGTGGAGATGAAGTATTGGTTGTTCTGTTGCCCAGGCTGCTCTAGTGATCCTCCCACCCTGGCCCCCTAAAGTGCTGGGATCACAGGCGTGAGCCACCGTGCCCTGCCCTTTCCTGCTTCTTTTCGTGCCTGATAATTTTTTGGTAGACTCCAGACATTGTGGATTTATCTTGTTGAGCACCGGGACCTTTTTGTGTTCTTGTATCACCCTTGGTCTTTGCTCTGGGGTGCGGCTAAGTTCCATGGAGACAGTTTGCTTCTTCCTGGTATTGCTTTTAAGATGTTTCAGGCAGCGTCAGAGCAGTGCTCAGCCTAAGATTGACCGTTTCCAGCAACTGAGGCGGATCTTTCCACGTGCCGCACCCAGTGCCGGGTGAATTTCGAGAGTTTCTGTCTCTGGGGGAGCAGGTGTGGTGCATCCTGCCCAGCGAGGTGCTGTGTGGTTTCTCAAACCCATTGGTGGTTCTGCCCCTGCCGTGGGCAGTGACCTGCACACCTGGGCCGGTCAGTGCCCAGGACACTCAGTAGCCTGCAGATCCCGAGGTTTTCCTCCTCCCTCTCCCAGGAGCACCTAGGCGGCTCGTCCCAGCCCTCTGTCCCGTGGGTCCTTGCTGCCTGACCTCCTGGATGCCCAGCCTCAGTTTCCCTCCTGGGCAGCAAGTGGGGCAGTGCTCGCTCACCCCTTGTTCCCATCTCACAGGGACCGTGTCCCTTGTTGGCTGGTATACAGTAACTGGAACACTTGGTTTGTACGGTTTGCGAGTTCTTTCGTTGAGCCAGACGGCAGGCGTTGCCCCATTTCTCGTCCTGTTCCAAAGGGACGCACTGCACACCCACCGCTCCTCCTTCTTCAGATTCTTCTGCTCAAGGTGTGGTAAAAATAAATAACAGAATAAAATAATAGCCGAGTTCACGTTGCCAAGTTCAGATTTAAAGGAAACATTAGGAACTAAGAGACCGTTCAGATGGTGTTTTCCATTTGGAAAGCGGCTGTGCTCTGGGCGATCTGTCCTCCGTGGCTGGAACGAGCAACCACAAATCCCACTGGGCTAAAACAACGCACGTTCTGCCTTCACGCACACAAAGTCCAGCGCAGGGATTCGCGGTCGGGCTGCTCGCTGTTGGGGGCCAGCGCCGAGCCGGGGGTTGGCGGATACGAGCTGCGTGGAGCCGCCTGTGTGCGGAGTGGCTGCGTTGGGCAGTGCCACGTGTCCACTCTGTGGCCGCCTGCGACTGGGCAGGCAGAGCCCAGCGGTGGTCACAGACCGCGCTGCTCACACACTGGCTCTCGGAGAGCCTGTTTGCCCTGGCCCGGGGATCCCAGCTCTGTCCCTCCTGAGGTTCTGGCTCTTGGAGCCGTCCCGGGAGACTCGCTGCTGTCAGCTGCTGGGAGGTGATGCCGCGTGGGCGAGCAGTTCTGACGTGTCCCGGCCCAGATGTGCAGCGCTGGGTGTGGAGTCCGGCTGCGTGCACGGGCGGGTGGGGGTGGACCGTGAGCGTGTCCTCAGTGTCCGAGGAGACCCCGGGGATTTTCCCAGCCCAGTCGCTGCTGTCTCCGACACCTCCTCTCCCTGGTGCATTTTCCTTCCTCCGTGCCGTCTGTCCTGGGAGCAGCTCAGAGCCTCAGCGCTTTCCAGAGAGGCCCCTGGTGCCCGTGACCTTGCCGTTACCTTCGTGTCTACGTTCCTCGGCTTGTGCTGACATCCGCCTCCCCGCTCAGCAACGAAGGCGGCCGTAGCGAACGCCGTCACAGATGAACACAGTCAAAAACTCTCTTCCTCTGCTTCTAGCAAGAGGAATTTTGCCGTTACTTGGGGAGCCCAGGTGGTTTATCCGTGTTTGACGGAGAGCCGCGTAGGGCTGTCGGCGGGGAGGGTGCGTGGTCTCGGTGGTTGCGGCCCGTGCCCCCCCAGGTTTCTCGGGGGCCGGCTGCCAGACTGAGGGCCTTTCTCCGGGGGACGAGCCGGATTTGGGTTTGACACATGCCTGCCCTGGGTAACAGCAGAAGTGACAGGTGAAGTGACGGGAAAGGGGGACACTTAATCCTCAGGTCGGATCGCCGGCTTCTGGGGCCAGGACTCAGCTGTCGGTCTGCACGTCCCTCCTCGGATGTCAGTCGTGTGTCCCCTGCTGCCCGTGTGCCCGGGGCTCCTCCCGGCTGCGCCTGGAGCCCGCCCGCGTCCCCGCCCTGCCTGCGGCCAGAGGGTCCCCTGGCTCCCCGTGGACTCGCAGGGTTCCAAAGCTGTCGTGAGTCTGCAGGGTCTGTGGATGTGCGCCCACGGCCTCCCCCAGGGCCCTCCTGTGCTCCACGCTGTCTGCCCGTGCAGGCGAGGGGTCTCCCGTGCGCACACGCGCCCACCTGCCGGCCCCGCCACGAGCTGGAGCTCAGGCGTCATGAAGCCGCCCTTTCACCCGCTGGTTGCACCATCCTGTTTATTTCCCTTTCGGAACATGTTTGAGAACACTCTTTATGCAACTTGTCCACGTTCATGGCAGAACATTTTGAAAAATACAGATAAACAAAATGAAACGAATTACTCACATTCCTGTCATTGGAGAGAAGTGTGAACTTTGTGGGTCTTTTCCCTCAGACACACACAAACATGTTGCTTTGTGTGCACACGTCTGCCTGCCTGTCTGTCACGTATCTGTCCATACATGAACTAATTTCAGAAGTTAGGTCATGTTACATTCATGCTTTGTAATGTACTTGTTTTTTTTGTTTTGAGGCAGAGTCTCGCTCTGTTGCCCGGGCTAGAGTGAGTGCCGTGGCGTCAGCCTAGCTCACAGCAACCTCACACTCCTGGGCTCAAGCGATCCTCCTGCCTCAGCCTCCCAAGTAGCTGGGACTCCGGACAGGTTCACGCCACCATGCCCGGCCAATTTTTCCTGTATACTTTTAGTTATCCAGCTAATTTCTTTCTATTTTTTTTATAGAGACGGGGTCTCACTCTTGCTCAGGCTGGTCTCAAACTCCTGACCTTGAGCTATCCTCCTGCCTCGGCCTCTCAAAGTGCTAGGATTATAGGCGTGAGCCACTGTGCCCGGCCCTGTAATGTACCTTGTATGATTTAAAATCTGGCCACGTGTTACACTCACACATCTGCCCAGTGATGAGAGTTCTGCATCATCCTTGTTAACGGCCACGTAGTGTTGACTTGTTAGGAATTTCCAGATTTAACCAGATTCTTATCATGGGCCGTTTCTTTGTTTCTACTTTTCTGCTACTGTAACAGCACTTCCAAAATACCGCAGTGTGTGTGTTTGTTCTCTGTGCCTGGAGTGTTCGTGGCACACATGTCTGTGACCTCCTACACACGTGTGGCTCTGGGGACCGTGGCCGTCACACTGCGTGTGTCCCCTGTTCCGTTATTTTCCCCAGGACAGATGTTCCCTGGTAGCTGAGCGTTGATCGAGCTCCTACCACAGAACAGGCGTGACACAATTCCGACGGGGCGAGTCTCGGGCGGTTGGGATGAAGAGCGGAGAGGAGGGCTAGGTGAGGAGAGAGGGGCTAGGTGAGGAGAGAGGGGCTAGGTGAGGAGAGGGGGGCTAGGTGAGGAGAGAGGGGCTAGGTGAGGAGAGGAGGGCTAGGTGAGGAGAGAGGGGCTAGGTGAGGAGAGGAGGGCTAGGTGAGGAGAGGAGGGCTAGGTGAGGAGAGGAGGGCTAGGTGAGGAGAGGAGGGCTAGGTGAGGAGAGAGGGGCTAGGTGAGGAGAGAGGGGCTAGGTGAGGAGAGGAGGGCTAGGTGAGGAGAGGAGGGCTAGGTGAGGAGAGGAGGGCTAGGTGAGGAGAGAGGGGCTAGGTGAGGAGAGGAGGGCTAGGTGAGGAGAGGAGGGCTAGGTGAGGAGAGGAGGGCTAGGTGAGGAGAGGAGGGCTAGGTGAGGAGAGAGGGGCTAGGTGAGGAGAGGAGGGCTAGGTGAGGAGAGAGGGGCTAGGCGAGGAGAGAGGGGCTAGGCGAGGAGAGGAGGGCTGGGTGAGGAGAGAGGGGCTGGGTGAGGAGAGAGGGGCTAGGTGAGGAGAGGAGGGCTAGGTGAGGAGAGAGGGGCTAGGTGAGGAGAGGAGGGCTAGGTGAGGAGAGAGGGGCTAGGTGAGGAGAGGAGGGCTGGGTGAGGAGAGGAGGGCTAGGTGAGGAGAGGAGGGCTGGGTGAGGAGAGGAGGGCTGGGTGAGGAGAGAGGGGCTAGGTGAGGAGAGGAGGGCTAGGTGAGGAGAGAGGGGCTAGGTGAGGAGAGGAGGGCTGGGTGAGGAGAGAGGGGCTGGGTGAGGAGAGAGGGGCTAGGTGAGGAGAGGAGGGGCTAGGTGAGGAGAGGAGGGCTAGGTGAGGAGAGGAGGGCTAGGTGAGGAGAGAGGGGCTAGGCGAGGAGAGGAGGGCTAGGTGAGGAGAGGAGGGCTAGGTGCAGGGAGGAGGGCTAGGTGAGGAGAGGAGGGCTAGGTGAGGAGAGGAGGGCTAGGTGAGGAGAGGAGGGCTAGGTGAGGAGAGAGGGGCTAGGCGAGGAGAGGAGGGCTAGGTGAGGAGAGGAGGGCTAGGTGCAGAGGACGCCTCCACCCTCGGGGATGGGTGCAGCTGCTGTGTCACTTCTCAGCAGCTGCTGTTGCTTATTACGATCTGTTTTCTCTCCTCTGCACGCTTTGATTTTCCGCGTGCCCAAGAACTGACCCGGTGTAGGGTTCGTGTCTTTCACTGGACTGGGTTGGCGGTTCTGCCCAGGGTCTGGACAGCTCCCACCCTGGGGCCTGTCTGAGGCTCGTGTGGTCTCTGCGGGGGTGAGCTTGTCCTGCTGGACCCTCAGTCACACCGCAGCCTGGGAACCGCAGTAGGGAGCTCCAGCTCCCCTCGGCACCTGCCTTCTGGCACCACGGCGGCGTTTCTGGTTGGTTCTTGCCGTTCGTGGCAGTCGTGCGCGTGGAGTTGGCGGACGCCGGACGAGCAGGTGCTGGACTGCTGCTCCCAGAGGAGGTTCAGGGTGAGGTTCCTGCAACTCTGGTCTCAAAGTTCCCATCAACCGATCAGATAACGCGTGGACACTCTTGTTTCTTGTGCATTTCTGTTTAAAGACACGGTATGTATGTGTTATTGCTTCATCAACATTGGGCTCGAGGCCGACAGCCCCACACCTCGTCCCCGAATGAGCTTGTCTAACGCACGACCTTCTTGAGCTGGGAAACACCGGGCAAAACCTCAATGCTCAGGGCTGCTGTAAATAGAAAATCACCCACAAAAGCACACACAATGTGAAAAACGTGGTGCTGAGTAGACACTGAAGAAGACCCGGCTCACGGTCGGAGAGCAGAGGCAGGACGACGGCCGGCCTCACCTTGCTCCCCCGCACCTGGGACCTGTGTGATGTCGCTCGGCTCTCCCCGTCCTGTCCTGTGCACAGACGGCCGCCAGCGTGCTCCAGGTGCCGGCTTTGGGGGCGCATGTGCATTGAGCAGGTGGGTGGACTCGCAGGTGTGGAGTCTGCTGTGACGGGGGTGGACGGCATTTCCCGGATTCGGAGAGTGGCGGCTTGAACTGGGGGGTGGGGCATCCGTCGCCGCCTCTGCCGTGTGACCCGCCCCGAGAGAAACCTCCCTGGAATTCGTGCCTTGAGTTTACACTGGACGTGAAGAACAGTCCTGCACAGAACGAGAAGGCACTTTAAATTCTCGGCAGTCTCTTAACTAGTCCTCAGGGGAGAAAACGTCACGCCTTCGAGGCTATATCAAGTTCAGAATTGTTAGATTTAGTTATTGCATGAAAAGTCAGGGAGACCCGCTGTGTGGAGGCGCAGCCTTGTCAGCCCTGGGCTGCGGTGGCACATGCCTGTAGTCCCAGGTACTCAGGAGGCTGAGGCAGGAGGATCACTTGAGCCCAGGAGTTTGAGGTTGCTGTGAGCTAGGCTGATGAGGTGGACGGGCCAGCTCTCGGCTTTCCACTCCTGGCGGTCCAGGGGCAGTGGATGGACTCCTGGACCGCGGCGTGACCTGCTGGAGATGGTCTTTGATGAGAAGGACGGGAAGGACCCCACACCCAGAGATCTGCCCGCAGAGACGGTCCACTCGGCCGAGCGCCAGGGCAGGGGGTGCGGCCTGTGGGCACAGGGAGCATGCAGCCGCCAGCTGGGCTCCTGCCCTGCGCTTTCCACACGAGCACCTGGAGGGCGTGTCCCACCTCCCGGAGCCTGGCCGTCCCCAGCGACAGGTGTGGTGAGGAGTATCGGGGCACACACGAACCCCCTAACACATGGCCTGGCACGGTTGGTGCTCGTGCAGTGGACGCTGCTGTTTTACGGTCAAGATCTGGATTGTGGCCGGGCGCGGTGGCTCACCCCTGTAATCCCTGCACTCGGGGAGGCCGAGGCGGGAGGATGGTTTGAGCTCAGGAGTTCGAGACCAGCCTGAGCAAGAGCGAGACCCCGTCTCTATTAAAAATAGAAAGAAATTATTCAGACAACTAAAAATACATAGACAAAATTAGCCGGGCATGGTGGCGCGTGCCTGTAGTCCCAGGTACTCGGGAGGCTGAGGCAGGAGGATCACTTGAGCCCAGGAGTTTGAGGTTGCTGTGAGCTAGGCTGATGCCACGGCACTCTAGCCTGGGAAACAGAGTGAGACTCTGTCTGAAAAAAAAGGAAAGATCAAGGTTAGGTTGTATCAATGCAAATGTAAATGTGGGAAATTTAAGCGTGCAGCCCTGCCCAGGGAGTACAGGGAGGGGACGACCCAGGGGACAGGCTCAGGAAGGAGCCAGAGGGGTTGAGGTGGCTGGTGCCGGGCGGTGCCGTTTCTCCCCGTGCAGAGCGGGCTGTGTGCCCGCCGGGCTGGATTGCCTCAGATATCTTATCTACTGGTTGTAATTGAAGCAGATACCTTCATGCAAACGGGAAATTTTCCCAAGGCGCAGTTTTCAGTGCATTTTAGAGTGAGGTCTTCTCTAACAGGCCAAGCCCTGACGTTTGAGAAACATCTGGTTTTTCCTCTTGAGGACCGCACCTTCTCCAGGCCTGGGAAACAGGAAGCGATCTGGGATTGGATGCCCTTCCCTTCCCAAAGCCCGGGCTTCATTTTTGAAGACAATTCTCGTTTTCTAAAATGTCATACCAACATGGGTCTGACGTAAATTATTTGCTAAGAATAAAGGACACAAAAATGGAAGTTCAGACTTACTCTAAGTGAAATGTAACGCCGACACTGGTGGAGATGGGAAAGTTTTGACTCAGCACTGATTAGAACTCTCGGGTTAGCGTTTTCTCTCTCCAGGGGCAAAGATAAGGGTATTACAGCTCCCAGGCAGGAAGGTTCTTCGCTCAGAAATGTCCTAGGACAGAAACACGGCTTTGTAGCCGAAACGTGCCTGTGTCCGTGTGTTTCACTGTGCAAACCAAGGCTGCAACTCGTCTGAAGTTTTTGTCGTTAAATTTATGTGCCTCTTCCTCCTGGCAGCCAGCTTCCTTTGGGGAATGACATTGGACTGTTGCTTCCTGGCGTTGAGCAAATATTTCTGAAAATCTATTACCAGTAGAGCAGTGCTTTTAACTTTTAAAAACAGCGATTAAAGTAGATACAGTTAGTCATCAGATGTTTGTATTGGCATGGCAACAGGCGACTAAATAGTGATCTCGAACATTTGGTTTTTTGTGCATGTTTCTTTTCATTGTGTGATTTTCTTAGTTCAGTGCCTGTGTCCCCCACCCATCCACTCGTCTGCGCATAGCTATCTTCCATTCATTCACCTGCCCACCTGTCATGTCTTCATCCATCATTCCATCCCTCCACCTGTCTCCTTAACCACTCATCCATTCATCTATCCATCCAGTCTTCCATCCATCTATCTGAACATCCATCCAGTCTTTTATCCATCCATCCACCCATCCATCCATCTAATCTTCCATCCCTCCACTCATCTGTCCTAACTTCCATCCATCATTCCATCCCTCCACCCATCTCTCCATAACCACTCATCCATCCATCTATCCCTTCAGTCTTCCATCCATCCACTCATCTGTCCATAATCACTCATCCATCCAACCACTCAATCTTCCATCCATCTATCCCTCCATCTGTCCTATCTTGCATCCATCCTTCTCTCTCTGCATCCATCTATCCATCCATCCACCCATCTATTCATAACTACTCATCCATCCATCTATCCATCCATCCAGTCTTCTATCCATCCATCATCCAATCTTCCATCTATCTATCCCTCCATCTGTCCCATCTTGCATCCATCCTTCTATCCCTCCCTCCATCCATCTATCCATCCATCCAATCTTCTGTCCATCCATCTAATCTTCCATCCATCATTCCATCCCTCCACCCATCTCCATAACCGCTCATCCATCCATCTCTCCATCTAGTCTTCCATCCATCTCTCCATCCATCCAGTCTTCTACCCATCCATTCATCCGTCCACCCACCCATCTATCTGTCCAATCTTCCATCTATCCACTTATCTGACCTGTCTTCTATCCATCATTCCATCCCTCCACACATCTCTCCATGGCCACTCATCCATCCAGTCTTCTGTCCATCCATCCTATCTTCATTCCATCTATCCATCCATCCATCCTATCTTCAATCCATCCATCCTATTTTCCACAGGTGTCGGATCCCACTCTTTCCCTGTGCCACCTGCTTCACTCTGGGGCGTGTTCTCGTGCTGAGATCATGTTGGCGTGTCAGAGATCTTTCCTCATGGTCACCTGGCCCCTTACTCTCCCTGCCCACCCTGAGGCAGGTGGACACGGTCTTCACCAGGACTCAACCTGCACCTGTGGGGTAGTCGCTATCTCAGGGAATTCTCGCTGCAGACCACTGTGCAGGTGCTGCAGTGAGCCCCACCCCAGGTGAGGGACAAACCAGGTGCGGGGTGAAGCCAGGGCCCTCTTGGAGGGTCTCGGGGCAGAGCCAGGACCCCACACAGACAGCCCGGCCCTGGCCCAGGCCCTCATGTGTACAGGCCTTGTTTTGGGAGGTCCCAGCAGTGTAGAGGCTTTGTGGACTTTGTGTATGGATTTGGTGGACTTTGTGTATGGATTTGGTGGGAGAGCACCCTGCCTGGGGACACAGGGGAGACTCTGGGGGGAGCTCGCCGCTGTCTCTGCTGGGCTTCCTGCTGGGAGGGTCCCCAGGGCTGTCGGCCGAGGGATAAGGGTGAGATGGTGCCCGCCCCTGCTCGCTGTGCCGTGTGGGAAGCAGATGATGTCACAGGACAGCGTGTTGTGTTGGCGAGAGGCGCCCTCAGCGGCTGAGTGGGGCAGGGGAGCGTGTCCTGAGCCTCAGCTGGGGTTTCTGTCCCAGGGACCCGAGACCACGCCCGCTGCAGCAGTCCCTCTTGGACTTGAGCTCAGGCCGTCCTGCCGGGCGTTTGCTTTTGCAGGGGCCTCGCCTGTTGTCGGCGTTTCTGGATGTGCCCCTGGCAAGCCATCTACGGGGGACATTCCTCAGGGCCGGGGCTCTGCCCAGGGTCGTGAAAGTTCCCCTCTTGACCAGTCTTGGGGTGGCTGCAGAACAACAGACGCGACACGAGGGTTAATGTCGGCATGAAAATTGGCCATGTGACTAGAGAGGAGTCCTTCGGTCCTGGTGTGGCTGACCCCTGGTGTGGCTGACCGTGGGTTCGCGGCGTGGTCCCCGCTGTGGGCCCTTGGCGCTCCGCCCTGCTGCTCCGGATCCAGGCCCTCCGCGTGCCCTCTGCCCTGCAGATTAGTGTGGTAGGTTAGTATAGCAGATTAGTGTGGTAGGTGAGTTAGTGTGGTAGGTTAGTATAGCAGATTAGTGTGGTAGGTTAGTATGGTAGGTTAGTATAGCAGATTAGTGTGGTAGGTGAGTTAGTGTGGTAGGTGAGTGTGGTAGATTAGTATAGCAGGTTAGTGTGGTAGGTTAGTGTGGTAGGTTAGTATAGCAGATTAGTGTGGTAGGTTAGTATGGTAGGTTAGTATAGCAGATTAGTGTGGTAGGTGAGTTAGTGTGGTAGGTGAGTGTGGTAGATTAGTATAGCAGGTTAGTGTGGTAGGTTAGTGTGGTAGATTAGTATAGCAGATTAGTGTGGTAGGTTAGTATGGTAGGTTAGTATAGAAGATTAGTGTGGTAGGTGAGTTAGTGTGGTAGGTGAGTGTGGTAGATTAGTATAGCAGGTTAGTGTGGTAGGTTAGTATAGCAGGTTAGTGTGGTAGGTTAGTATAACAGGTTAGCGTGGTAGGTTAGTGTAGTAGGTTAGTGTGGTAGGTTAGTATAGTGGGTTAGTGTGGTAGGTTAATGTAGTAGGTGAGAATGGTAGGTTAGTATGGTAGGTTAGTATAGCAGATTAGTGTGGTAGGTGAGTTAGTGTGGTAGGTGAGTGTGGTAGGTTAGTATAGCAGGTTAGTGTGGCAGGTTAGTATAGCAGGTTAGTGTGGTAGGTTATTGTGGCAGGTTGGTGTGGCAGGTTGGTGTGGTAGGTTAGTAGAGCAGGGTAGCATGGTAGGTTAGTGCAGTAGTTTAGTACAGTAGGTTAGTGTAGCTGGTTAGAGTATGTTAGCATGGTAGGTTAATGTGGTAGGTTGGTGTATTAGAATAGTAGAATAGGTTAGTGGGGTAGGTTGGTGTATTAGAATAGTAGAATAGGTTAGTGGGGTAGGTTAGTATAGTAGGTTAGCAGAGTAGGTTGGTGTGGTAGGTTGGTGTGGTAGGTTGGTGTCATAGGTTAGTAGAGCAGATTAGTGTGGTAGTTTAGTGCAGTAAGTTAGCAGAGTGGGTTAGTGGGGTAGGTTAGTGTAGTAGGTTAATGTGGTAGGTTGGTGTGGTAGGTTAGTAGAGTAGGTTAGTAAGTTAGTAGAGTAGGTTAGTGTGGTAACTTGGTGGGTAGAGCACATCAGTGCCCTAGGTCAGTCATTCATAGATCATGTTCTTTCAGCCCCAGATCAGCTATGTTGTGGTTCCTTCTGCATTTATTAGAGGACCTTCTACAACTAAGTACTTTCCCACATCAACAGTTCGGGGATCTGACCCTAACTTTCCACCTGTTAGGTAAATTAGGTGAGTCTGTCGTAGCAAGTTGTTCTCCCCCCACAGGAACTCACTAAGAGTGGGGAGTGTGGGAACGCTTCTCTGTTGGTGTGTGGGTCCATTGTTCCCGGTTGCTGGTGACCAGTCAGGAAAAGCTGCTGAGGCCAGTTGAATGGGATCGCCCGGGGCGAGAGGCACTGAGCCCACCCCAGGCCGAGAACAAAGAGGCCTTGAATAGCGGACGGGGACAGACAGCTGCAATCCCTGCCCGTCAGACTTTCCAGCCCCGGTTTGGTCATTACCCTATTGTTAGGCGAAGGACGAGAATTCACCAGCCAAGCACGGGGACATCGCCCATGGCCATGTGCTCCAGACATTAAACTTGGCGTGTTTTTAGCGTCTCGGGTCGACGGTTACGTTAGAATGCAGTGTGTCTTTCCGTCAGTGCCCACATCTCAGCCACGTTGAACCTGGGAGCGTTGAGACCCCGCTTGGTGAGGGGCCGCCCGGCGTGGGCCAGGGCGCGGAGGGTCTTAGGGCCGGGGCTGCGCTGTGTGTCCGGGCGTCCGGGAAGCAGCCTGCGCCTGGGCTGCCCCTTCGCTTAGAAGACGCAGCTGCCGGCCCGCACGTGCGTCCTGTGCTCATAACAGGAAGGCAGGCGCAGTCTCCCAGCGCGTCGTCTGCGATTGCGTTTGCGTGATTCAGCCGGGAGCTGGCCCCGCCGACCCGCTGCGTCTCTGCCGTTTCCGGTTAGAAAGCTGGGAGCGAGGGGTTTCGTGCTCAGTGTGCCGTGGTTTCCGCGCCCCTGTTTAGAAGGTGAGCCTGGCTCTTCCCTCCGATCACAACACTGTCCCCTCCCTGGCCTTGGAAGGAGCCTCCAGGCTCATGGTTCCGGCCAGTTTTTTTGGTCTGGAAAGCAGGAAAAATGCTGATGTTATTTTTAGCACCCATTGAAGAAGTTTGGGGTTTTTTTTTTCCCCCATGGAAGGAACAGTATGTGCATGAACAAATGGGTTTTAACTATTCGTGAGTAAGGTAGAGGGCAGACTTCGCGTGAATTGGTGGTGTTTGCGGGTGGCCTGGAGAACGGCGCCCCCACACAGAAACGCTGGACAGAGGTTCATTTTCTGGGGTGGGTGGTATGGGCCAGCCCTGCAGAGTCTGAGAGCGCCACCCCCACTTCCCGCACCTCCCCCCAGGCCCCACCTGGCCCCACGAGGTTTTGGCTGATGCCAAGAGCTGTGCATTTTACATTGCTGAATGATTGAAAAAATCATGAAGGAATAATAATATTTCATGGGGTGGCGAACCGTCCATGAAGTCAGAACTTGAGTGCGACAAGGTTTGGGGGCCTGGCCAGGCCGGTTTGCTCCCCCGGGCTGTGGCCTCTCTCCTGCCGCAGTGACAGTCGGTAGTCGGGAGGTGACAGGGCCACAAAGCCCCAAACGCTCCTGCCTGGCCCTGGGGGGGGGGCGTGCTGGCTGCGCCTGCTCTAGGGGGGGCATGGATGTGGGAGGGGCTGGTCGGTGCCGGCCTGTGTCTGGCGGTGCTGAGGAAGGGGCTGGACGTTCCGGAAAGCGTATCCGACTGTGTCTCTGCTCCCCACATGGCCCAGCCCCTTGGAGGAGGCAGGAGCATCTCGAGACCTCAGGCTGGGGGGCTGAGCGGGCTGGCGTGTGGGACTGTGGGCGACAGCCTGGGGCCCCCAGGGTTAGAGGGGACTTGATCTGGGCTGGCGGCAGCCCCTCCAGCGCTTGCCGAAGCGCGCAGCACACGTGACACGTGAATGTAAACGACAGGGTGATCGAGCGCGGATGCGAGACTGATAAACAAGGCAGCTGAACAAAATCAGCGACGCCCCCGCACCGACAGTCCTCGGGGTGGAGAAGTCTGTAAAAGGTGCCGCATCCACTTTCCTGAACTTCTCTGGCCCGTGGCTGTTTCCAAAGCCCCCACTCTCGGCCTCACTGCGGGTCGCCCAGGCGGGCGGGGTTTCGGGGCGGCCAGGGCCTGTGCTGTCCTCCTGGTGGCCTTTGTGCTCGGCCATCCTTCCCGTGTGCCGAAGCTGCTGTCTTCCGTGCTCCTCTTAGAGCAATGCAAAAAAAAAAAAAAAAAAGGAAAAAGAAAGAAAGTAAACAAGGAGGGCAGGAGCCCTAAGGCGAGGGCGGCTCTCTGGCTGACACAGTCTGACCAGGGGACACTGTGCCCCCCAGCAGACATCGGGCCGGCTTGCCACCGGCCTCTGCCCCTGCCCGGGTCCCCACCCTTGCACGTGCCAGGTGCTCACGCCCAGGCCCCGGGCAGAGGCTCCGCGCCGACTCCGGGCGTCCCTTGGGGTGCAGCCGCCGCGTGGCCACCTGAGCTATGCGGGAAGCGGCCGAGCTGGCCTCAGGCCGCCGCGGTGAGAGAGGCGGCCCCAGGACCCCCAGTGGGACGCCCCTCCTGGTCTGTCCCCGGCCAGCACGTCACCCCTCAGAGGCTCCCGGGCGTCAAACCAGGCAGCACAGCCGTCCCAAGCGAGACAAGTTCTCCTAGCAAGGAGCTTCCACGGTGTCCCCAGCGGCATGTGCTGGGAGCGGTCCCGGCATCTCCTCCTCGACTCGCACCTGCCCCACCTCCGCCGGCTGCGGCCTCCTGCGTTCTCGTCCATGGATGTCTCTGAGGAAGAAGGAGAGACACCGAGCAGAGCCGTGCGGGAGGTCCCGGGGCGCCTGGACAGTTCCGAGTTGCCCAGAAGCCTTGGTCCAGGACAGCGAGGAGAGCAAACCGCGAATTGGCCCTCCGGGACCGTGGCGGAGCAGTGCCGACCCGCGTGCGTGGCCGAGCCGTGGCCAGACCGAGGAGGGCAGGACTGGGCCGTGGAACGCGGGTGCTCGTGGCTCAGTTTCTCACCGGCTCGCTGTCCCGGCTGCAGGTTTTCTCACTGCTCTTGCGTGGCGTGGCCAGGGAGCCGCTCCGCCCTGGGACAGCCGGCGCGGCCCTTCCCGGCGCCCCCCAGCACTGCCAGGACCAGGTTTGTCTCCCGTGGTCGCAGGGACCCTCCTTTGCCCAGAGTCGGAGCTCCGGCTGCCACGACAAACACGCCAGGGACTCGGTGTCTTCCGGACAAACGCTGGTTTCCTCGGTTCTGGAGGCTGGAAATCCGGGTGAAGGTGCCGGCAGGTCCGGCGTCTGTTGAGGGCCCGAGCGAGTCCTGGTTTGCCACGTAGCGCGACCCTACGGGGAAGAGCCGCCGCCCAGGTCTGCGCTCAGTGGCGCCCCGCGGCAGTGGCCGGCCTCGGCTCGCGTCCGAGCGCCGGGCCTGCGGCAGCTTCCGGACCACGGGGTGAAGCGTGTTTATAGGAGGGTCCAGCGCTGGGCAGGTGCGCGGCCAGCGGGAGCTGTTATTATTACACGGGTCTGTCCTTTGACCTGGCGGCTCCGTTTCTAGGCGCCTGTCGCGCAGATACACTGACACACGTCGGAAGTGGGGTGTGCAGAGAGCGCGGCGCCGCGGTGACCGGTAATCTACTTGCGGTTCTGGAGGCTGGAAGTCCGGGATCAGGCTGCCAACGCCGGCGCAGCCCCAGCGCCGTGGAGAGGAGATCCGGGGAGGTTGGCGTGGTTCGGGCAGCTCTGGGTGCTTCTGCCCTGCAGGATGGGGTGGGGGGCGCCGGCTGGGAAACTGAGTCGGGGCCCATCTGCTCCTCCCTCCGGCGTCCTGGGTCAGGGAGGAAGCTCCCGACCTCTGCTTGCGCCTCGTGAAGGGGACTCGAGGGTCGCTCTGGCATCTGACGGTTCTCAGCACTGGTGGGAAGAGGCCTGGGGCGGAGGGCAGGGTGCGCCTGGGGCCGTGGGCCGGGCAGGGCTGGGCGCAGGGGGCCGTCGGGGTGGGGAAGGCTCCGTCCTGCTGTGCACCCACAGGAGGTCTCGGGGCTAAACGCCAGGGCCAGAGCACGAGGTCCTGCCCTGGAACGAGAGATCGAACATCCTTCTTTTAAGTCCAGGAGCTTTGTCGGCCGAAGCACCAGCGAGCACCAGCGAGCGGGCCCTGAGAAACGCTCTGCTCCCCGCCCGGCAGTGGCAGAGACGGGGGACGAGGGACAGGACTGTCCTGTGTGGTGGACCGGGCACATGTGTGCGGACAGCCTAGGGGCACACATGTGCAGATAGCCCGGCTCTGGCTGCGTGAGGGGAATAGAGTGGGTCCAAAGCAAACGCCGGCTCCAGGGCTTGCTCAGCTGAGAAGGGACGGTGAGTTGGGAGGCCGTTGTCCCCGCGATGCCGGCCCGGGCGTGGCCCCTGCTCCGTGCTCTGCCCGTGATCGCCGTGTGCGATTCCTTCTCTCCCGGCGTTAGTGCCCGCGTGCCCCGGGCTGTGTCCCCCGCACTCGTGTGGTGAGACTCGGGTCCTCACCTGTGTGCAGGCATTGGGCTCTGTCCCTGGGTAAAGTCACCGGCTGTTCTTGGCGAGGGACGTCGCAGACTGCTGTGTGGGCACTTCAGTGCGAGTCGCCCCAAGTTTCAGCCGGGAGCCTGCCTGGTGCACGGTGGGGGGGTCTCCTCCTTCTGTCCCCTCACGGCAGCTCCTGCTGCTTCCAGGCAGTTCTGTGCCGTTTTGCAAGACTTTTGGCGACACTGTGCTTCCAAAAATTTGGGTGAAAAGGTTTGGAGAGAGCTGGGTTGTGTGGGGTTATCTACACAAAAGCCAAACATATCTGATTACATCATAATTGCTTTTTGATTGATTATAGTTGACAATCTGATTTTTAAAGGGCTCAGATAAGGCATCTGGGGCCGATGAAACGATGCACCATGATCTCAGGCTGTGTTTCCCGTGGGGCGGATAAAACTGAGGCTGATCTGGTGAAGTCGGCTGACCCACCGGCAGGACGGCGTGCTCGCATTACTTGTGGCGAGACAGGTGTGTGCTTGTGACGGGAGCAGGTTATCCACTCCTTGCTGGAGGCCTTGCTGGGACCCAAGGCAGGCCTGGGAGCCAGCGAGAAGCCCCACCTCCCGGACAGATCGCTGAGCTCCGGCCAGACCAGCTCCCAAATTCATGAACCAACCCCACAGCTCCCAACTCGCAGTGACGACTGGGACGGTTCGCTGGAGCCCGGAAACCCAGTGGGAGGGAACTTGAGCCCAGTGTCCAGTCAGACCTGAGTGCTTGGTCTGACCGAGGCCTGGAGACCCTGGAGAAGCTGGACCAGGGAGAGAGAGTGGCCTCCAGGGGTGACAGCGGGTCTCTGCCCTGACCCCGGCCCTGCCAGGGTGCCAGGAGCACCGGGGCAGGGGCTGTGATGCACAGAGATGCTGCAGCTCACTACAGACCACACCCACGTGGGACACTTCTGGCAGGGTTGGCCGCAGGGGCACGAGAGCAAACAGGCGCCAGTGGGGAAGCTGCTGTGACCAGAGTGGTCAGGGCCGTGGGCACAGAGCCACAGCAGACCTCAGAGCAGATGCAGGGCTGCAGCCTACATCCTGGGCCATAAGGGAGCTGCACCCACCCTGGGCGTCAGGTCATGGGAACTGCACCCTGCATCTTGGGTCATGGGTCATGGGAGCTGCACCCTGCACCCTGGGTCATGGGAACTGCACCCTGCATCCTGTACCCTGCATCCTGGGTAAAGGGAGCGGCACCTGCACCCTGCACCCTGGGTCATGGGAACTGCACCCTGCATCCTGCACCCTGCACACTGCATCCTGCACCCTGTACCCTGCATCCTGCTCCCTTGTACCCTGCACCCTGCACCCTGGGTAAAGGGAGCTGCACCTGCACCCTGCACCTTGAATTCTGCATCCTGCACCCTGCATCCTGGGTAAAGGGAGCTGCACCTGCACCCTGCATCCTGGGTAAAGGGAGCTGCACCTGCACCCTGCATCCTGGGTAAAGGGAGCTGCACCTGCACCTTGCATCCCGGGTAAAGGGAGCTGCACCTGCACCCTGCATCCCGGGTAAAGGGAGCTGCACCTGCACCCTGCACCCTGGGTAAAGGGAGCTGCACCTGCACCCTGCATCCTGGGTAAAGGGAGCAGCACCTGCACCCTGCACCCTGGGTCATGGGAACTGCACCCTGCACCCTGCATCCTGCACCCTGCACACTGCATCCTGCACCCTGTACCCTGCATCCTGCTCCCTTGTACCCTGCACCCTGCACCCTGGGTAAAGGGAGGTTCACCTGCACCCTGCACCTTGAATTCTGCATCCTGCACCCTGCACTCTGGGTAAAGGGAGCTGCACCTGCACCCTGCACCCTGGGTAAAGGGAGCTGTACCTGCACCCTGCATCCTGCACCCTGCACCCTGGGTAAAGGGAGCTGCATCTGCACCCTGCACCCTGGGTAAAGGGAGCTGCACCTGCACCCTGCACCCTGGGTAAAGGGAGCTGCACCTGCACCCTGCACCCTGGGTAAAGGGAGCTGCATCCTGCATCCTGCACCCTGGGTAAAGGGAGCTGTACCTGCACCCTGCATCCTGGGTAAAGAGAGCTGCACCTGCACCCTGCATCCTGGGTAAAGGGAGCTGCACCTGCACCCTGCACCCTGGGTAAAGGGAGCTGTACCTGCACCCTGCATCCTGGGTAAAGAGAGCTGCACCTGCACCCTGCACCCTGGGTAAAGGGAGCTGCATCCTGCACCCTGCACCCTGGGTACAGGGAGCTGTACCTGCACCCTGCATCCTGCACCCTGCACCCTGGGTAAAGGGAGCTGTACCTGCACCCTGCACCCTGGGTAAAGGGAGCTGCACCTGCACCCTGCACCCTGGGTAAAGGGAGCTGCACCTGCACCCTGCATCCTGGGTAAAGGGAGCTGCATCCTGCACCCTGCACCCTGGGTAAAGGGAGCTGTACCTGCACCCTGCATCCTGCACCCTGGGTAAAGGGAGCTGTACCTGCACCCTGCACCCTGGGTAAAGGGAGCTGTACCTGCACCCTGCACCCTGGGTAAAGGGAGCTGCACCTGCACCCTGCACCCTGGGTAAAGGGAGCTGCATCCTGCACCCTGCACCCTGGGTAAAGGGAGCTGTACCTGCACCCTGCATCCTGCACCCTGGGTAAAGGGAGCTGTACCTGCACCCTGCACCCTGGGTAAAGGGAGCTGCACCTGCACCCTGCACCCTGGGTAAAGGGAGCTGCACCTGCACCCTGCACCCTGGGTAAAGGGAGCTGCATCCTGCACCCTGCACCCTGGGTAAAGGGAGCTGTACCTGCACCCTGCATCCTGCACCCTGCACCCTGGGTAAAGGGAGCTGCATCTGCACCCTGCACCCTGGGTAAAGGGAGCTGTACCTGCACCCTGCACCCTGGGTAAAGGGAGCTGCATCTGCACCCTGCACCCTGGGTAAAGGGAGCTGTACCTGCACCCTGCACCCTGGGTAAAGGGAGCTGTACCTGCACCCTGCATCCTGCACCCTGCACCCTGGGTAAAGGGAGCTGCACCTGCACCCTGCACCCTGGGTAAAGGGAGCTGCACCTGCACCCTGCACCCTGGGTAAAGGGAGCTGCACCTGCACCTTGCATCCCGGGTAAAGGGAGCTGCATCCTGCACCCTGCACCCTGGGTAAAGGGAGCTGTACCTGCACCCTGCATCCTGCACCCTGCACCCTGGGTAAAGGGAGCTGCATCCTGCATCCTGCACCCTGGGTAAAGGGAGCTGTACCTGCACCCTGCATCCTGGGTAAAGAGAGCTGCACCTGCACCCTGCACCCTGGGTAAAGGGAGCTGCATCCTGCACCCTGCACCCTGGGTAAAGGGAGCTGTACCTGCACCCTGCATCCTGCACCCTGCACCCTGGGTAAAGGGAGCTGTACCTGCACCCTGCACCCTGGGTAAAGGGAGCTGCACCTGCACCCTGGGTAAAGGGAGCTGCACCTGCACCCTGCACCCTGGGTAAAGGGAGCTGCACCTGCACCCTGCATCCTGGGTAAAGAGAGCTGCACCTGCACCCTGCACCCTGGGTAAAGGGAGCTGCATCCTGCACCCTGCATCCTGCACCCTGCACCCTGGGTAAAGGGAGCTGTACCTGCACCCTGCATCCTGCACCCTGCACCCTGGGTAAAGGGAGCTGCATCCTGCACCCTGCACCCTGGGTAAAGGGAGCTGCATCCTGCACCCTGCACCCTGGGTAAAGGGAGCTGCACCTGCACCCTGCACCCTGGGTAAAGGGAGCTGCACCTGCACCCTGCACCCTGGGTAAAGGGAGCTGCATCCTGCACCCTGCACCCTGGGTAAAGGGAGCTGTACCTGCACCCTGCATCCTGCACCCTGCACCCTGGGTAAAGGGAGCTGCATCCTGCACCCTGCACCCTGGGTAAAGGGAGCTGCACCTGCACCCTGCACCCTGGGTAAAGGGAGCTGCACCTGCACCTTGCATCCTGGGTAAAGGGAGCTGCACCTGCACCCTGCATCCTGGGTAAAGGGAGCTGCACCTGCACCCTGCATCCTGGGTAAAGGGAGCTGCACCTGCATCCTGCATCCTGGGTAAAGGGAGCTGCACCTGCACCCTGCATCCTGGGTAAAGGGAGCTGCACCTGCACCCTGCACCCTGGGTAAAGGGAGCTGCACCTGCACCCTGCACCCTGGGTAAAGGGAGCTGCACCTGCACCCTGCATCCTGCACCCTGCACCCTGGGTAAAGGGAGCTGCACCTGCACCTTGCACCCTGGGTAAAGGGAGCTGCACCTGCACCTTGCATCCTGGGTAAAGGGAGCTGCACCTGCACCCTGCACCCTGGGTAAAGGGAGCTGCACCTGCACCTTGCATCCTGGGTAAAGGGAGCTGCACCTGCACCCTGCACCCTGGGTAAAGGGAGCTGCACCTGCACCTTGCACCCTGGGTAAAGGGAGCTGCACCTGCACCTTGCACCCTGGGTAAAGGGAGCTGCACCTGCACCCTGCACCCTGGGTAAAGGGAGCTGCACCTGCACCTTGCATCCTGGGTAAAGGGAGCTGCACCTGCACCCTGCACCCTGGGTAAAGGGAGCTGCACCTGCACCTTGCACCCTGGGTAAAGGGAGCTGCACCTGCACCCTGCACCCTGGGTAAAGGGAGCTGCACCTGCACCTTGCATCCTGGGTAAAGGGAGCTGCACCTGCACCCTGCATCCTGGGTAAAGGGAGCTGCACCTGCACCCTGCATCCTGGGTAAAGGGAGCTGCACCTGCACCCTGCATCCCGGGTAAAGGGAGCTGCACCTGCACCTTGCATCCTGGGTAAAGGGAGCTGCACCTGCACCCTGCATCCTGGGTAAAGGGAGCTGCATCCTGCACCCTGCATCCTGGGTAAAGGGAGCTGCACCTGCACCCTACATCCTGCACCCTGTACCCTGCACCCTGGGAAAAGGGAGCTGCACCTGCACCCTACATCCTGCACCCTGCATCCTGGGTAAAGGGAACTGCACCTGCACCCTGCACCCTGGGTAAAGGGAGCTGCACCTGCACCCTACATCCTGCACCCTGCATCCTAGGTAAAGGGAGCTGCATGCTGCACCCTGCACCCTGGGTAAAGGGAGCTGCACCTGCACCCCTACATCCTGCACCCTACATCCTGCACCCTGCATCCTGGGTAAAGGGAGCTGCATGCTGCACCCTTGCATCCTGGGTAAAGGGAGCTGCTTGCTGCATCATGGGTTAAAGGAGCTGCACCCTGCACCCAGGTCATGTGTGTGCTTGGCCTGCCTCCTGCACACACCCCTCCCACCCCAGCCTTCCCAGAGGGAGTGTTTTTAGGGGGGCAGGTCCATTTCTGGGTGAACTGGGACCTCCCGAATCTCCAGCAGGTGGAGTCCCCAGGTGCTGGGACTTGTGTGGACCTGCCGTGTTCTCCCCCGTGGGTGGTGCCAGGTGACACCTGGGTGGTGGTGGTATTGCTGTTGCCTTTTCTTCCTCTGTTTTTCGTTGATACTCACGAGGCCCTGGTGCGTTATCTCGTTGCATCCTCAGGATGTCGGACGAACGGTGTGTAATCTGCTCTTTTATAAAGTGATGGCCGTTTCCCAGGAAACGGCCCTGTGCTGGTACCTGTGACCTGTGCTGGCCTCATCTCCCCGTCCTCTTGCAGCTCCTCCTCCCTGGCTCCACGCAGCCCTGCTGGGGCTGCCCCAGGTGGAGGCTGCTCCCTGGGCCCTGGAGGGGCCGAGAGGCTGTGGGCTGAGAAGGGGCCCCACAACAGCAGGTGCCAGGGTGGGGCCAGGGAGGGGTCAGCCCCACTTCCTGCCGTTGGGACGCCAGGGTGAGCCTCACCCTGCCCGAGCCCTGACTGTGGGTTCTGCTGCAGGTACACGAGACGTTTCGGGATCCTCCCAATAAATGACCCTTTACCCCACCGGGATTCAGGCTGGTTTCTGTGACCGACAGGCAGGCGTGTCCTGGCCCACACAGTCGGCATCATTAAACTGCTGTGGGTGTCTCAGGCTGTTCCGACTGCAGAGCAGAGTGCTGTAAACCGGGTGGCCTGTGAACAGCAGAAACTTGTTCCCCTCCGTCCTGGAGGCTGGAGGTCCAAGGTGGAGGCCCCGCTCGGATTTGGCTTCTAGGTAGTACCTGCCCTGGGGTTGGCAGATGGCACCTTCCCGCTGTGTCCGCCCAGGGGAGGGGCAGGGAGCCCCTGGGGCCTCTTTGTGAGGCCCTGACCCCATCCCGGGTTCCACCCTCCTGACCTTGGAGGTGAGGATTTCGAAATGTGCGTTTTGGGGGGGACACAGACATTCAGGGGGCTGTGAGGCCCCAAGTGGCGGAGTCAGGACCCCCGGCAGGGCGGAGCTCAGGTTGGGCTGGGGTCCCGGACCCGGGTCCCTCACGGGGTGGCTGGAGTCCTGACAACATGCCTTTGGGAAGTGCATGGCCCAGGCTTCATGGTTTTTTCAAAATTTCTTTCTTTTTTATTATTTATTTATGTATTTTTATTTTAGCGTATTGTGGGGGTACAAGTGTTAAGGGTACTTATATTGCCCATGTCCCCCTCCCCGCTTGAGTAAGAGCTTCAAGCATTTAGGAAAGGTGGGCAGTGGTTTCGGTTTTTGGAAGCCGTCGTGGGGCCCCCACTGTGAACCGCCCGGCGGGTCTGCAGGCCCTTCCGGCCCCCGAGCTGCTCTGCTGCCATGAGGTCCAGATGCTGGGTCTGTTTCAGCAAATTTATTGTTTTAAGAAATTCATTCATGAAGGTGCATCTCAGAGTTCTGCTGTGTAGCTGTAATAAAGCCCAAACATCCCTGAGCAAATCATCTCGGGTTTTCCCAAACCGTCGCTGGCAGGAAGCCTTGCTCACATTCCGGCTTTTGTTACGAGCCCAGGACAGTTTCCAAACCGGGCTCCAAAGACTCTCGGAAACACGTGCACACCGGAGCCGAAACCAGCGCTCCGGATGGGCTCTTTGTCTGGTCTGGGAGGCCGGTCCCGCTGTCCTGAGCACGTGCAATGCCTGGGGGACCTGGCCGGGTCCTCAGGGCAAGGGCCCTGCACATGCCAGCCGGGCCGGGAGGGGCCGTGTGCACCCAGCGGGGGGCGGCGGAGGGGTGCAGAGGCTGCAGGGAGGGGCCTGGCCGTTCCTGTTAAGGACGTTTGTCCTAATAGGAGGGAACTGTCTTTGTCTGGGGTTAAGGCCTCCTGAGGGTCCCCCATGGGAGGAGGGGTGCTCTCCGGGGGTGGCTGGCTGGGCGTCAGGGTGGAGGTAGCAGGCGGGTGGCCCGGCAGGTGCTCGTGTGAGACCCATAGGGCGTGTCTTGGGATGTGGAGATGAGGGACGTGGAGGCTCACGCAGCCGCCGTGGGGCGTCCAGGCAGACAGATGTGTGGGGGAGACCCCGAGTTCTGGCCTAAGGCTTGTGCAGGGTCGGGGGCTCAGGCCCTGCTAATGCTTCGTTCTCTGTGCTTAGCACCCGGCTGCCCACCCCAGAGGGCTGACAGACTGGGTGGGAACCTTCCTTTCCTCTTCTTTCTCGCTATGTCCTTTTTTTTTTTTTTTTTTTTTTTTGAGTCAGAGTCTCACTTTGTTGCCCAGGCTAGAGTGAGTGCCGTGGCGTCAGCCCAGCTCACAGCAACCTCAGACTCCTGGGCTCAAGCGATCCTCCTGCCTCAGCCTCCCAAGTAGCCGGCACTACAGGCATGCGCCACCATGCCCGGCTAGTTTTTTTTTTTGTATATATATTTTTAGTTAGCCAATTAATTTCTTTCTTTTTTTAGTAGAGACAAAAGTCTCGCTCTTGCTCTGGCTGGTCTCGAACTCCTGACCTGGAGCGATCCGCCCACCTCGGCCTCCCAGAGTGCCAGGATTACAGGCGTGAGCCACCGTGCCCGGCCTATGTTCTTTTGTTTTAAGGCATTCCTGGTAATTTGGAGTAGGATGTGAAATGCATTTGTGTATTTTGAAGTAAAATGCTGGATTTCAAAAGTGATTGGCGTGTGCTTGGTGGACCAGCCCTTCCCAGCAGGGCCCGGCGGGTCGCGGCTCCTGTCCAGCCTCACGCGTGTCCTCCGGCAAGCCTGGAAGGTGTCATGGTCCATGCACAGCTGCTTACAAGCACGGCCGTTCCGTAGGACAGCCTGCCCCTTCTCAGAGCAGAACACAGCACATACGGTTTTGAGTGGGAGCGGGGCGTGGCTGCATAAACTATGCGCTAAACGAAAACTTACACGTTAGGGTGCCATTCCTGTACTCAGCAAGAAGATAGCAATTTCATTCCTCCAATAGTGGACGGGATTAGAATTACACTGAAAAAAAATACAACTTTGCAAGTATAAAAGTTAGATAACTTTTATTCACATAGGGAATTTATTTCCATTGTGTGCTTTGAAATTATGGAATAACCTTCTAACATAATACGGAACCGAAAATTATGGACTCTTCTAACGGACCGTGGCATCTAGAATTACGGAATCTTTCACGGTTTCCCAGTGTGGAAAAACTCGTCGGTTCTTGCCCTGATGGGTTTTCTGCACCGAAAGAGCACCTGGGCTTGCCTCTCCCTGCAGCAGCCGCTGGAAACTCCGCATTTTAACGAGAAGGATGAGCTGCAGCGTCCTTGACACTTTCGTGGGCTCAGAGAGAGGCGTTGTGAGTTCTGTGTTGAAACCTTCCAGGGGTTGAAAGTGTTTGGGGTTACATCTCAGCATGGCTTTTTTTTGTCCTGTTCAACGGTTCTGTGAGATTATCCCCCACAGGAGAGGGTTTCAACTGACCGTGGGCAGTTAAGGGCATCCCACCCACGCCGACAACACGCTCCGAGCGGACGCGGGTGGCAGCTGCAGGCTGGTCCCGCTGAGGCCCCTGGGCGGGAGCCGGAGCCACTTCTCCGCTGCTGTTTTAGGGTCGCTCCTGCCTCCCATCCTGCTGGCTTTCCTCTGCCCTGTGCTCTGCAGACCTTCCCCGGCCCTGCCCGCCTGCCAGTCCCGCCCCACCCCGCCCCGCCCCGCCCTGCCCTGCCCCGCACCTGCACAAGCTCCACGAGGGATCTTTCCCGCCCCGTGGCTTTACGTGGCAGTGTGGGACCCACCGTGCCAGAGCTTTCAAATGCATACTCCATCCGCTGTGTCCACCTGGCGCGTCCACGTGGGGTCTTCCTGGGTCTTACGCTCGGGTCTCCAGACGGAACACTTGAGCCCCTCCACACACACCTGTTCTCAGCGAGCGGCTGAGCATTCGTCGGCAGCTGGGGCGAGGGTCCCGCCGCATGGCCCCACCTCTGCAACCCCCTGGTTCTTCTCCAGAACGTTCCTGCGTCCTCCACCGTCTGCGCCAGGTTCCCCTGCGGGCGCTGGAGTGCAGGCGCGAAACTCTCCCGTGGTTTCCGTTCATGGCGACGGCCCACGATCCTTGCCCGGTGGCGTGTGCTAGGCGTGTAGGTGAACGACGTCACTGAGCCCTGGCTGTAACTCCGCGTGTCCAGAGACCTCGCAGCAGACACGGAAGTGACAGGCCGGATCTACACGCGCTGTGACGCCGTGGTCTCAACACGCAGAGCGAGTGGTCAGCCTTCTTTGTCTCCAGAAGGCTTCCATTAGTAGGAAGAACCGCAGTGACTTTAGGTCAGGCAAATAGTGCTGAAAACCCGTTGCAAGGTCTGGTTTCAGAATGTTGTTTTTCAGACTCTGCCACAGCTGTGAGTCTCGCGGGTTTGCAGTTTCAGCAGGAATTGACTCGGTTCTCCATCTGGCGTGCATGGCGGGGGGCCGGTTCCCACGCCCCTGCCGAGACAGGGTTGCAGCTGCGGCTTTTGCAATCGGCGAAGCATTTCTGCACGTGCTCTCCCCTCCGACACAGAGCAGGGCCCGCCGCGGCTGCCGGGGAGACTGTCCTGGCGCTGGAGAGACTCCTCTGAGGGCCAGGGCGCCGTCCCTGCTGTCGCCGTTTGCTTGGACGGGCACAGTCAGCTCCACATTCCAGGAGGGGCATAGGAATGAGGGTGATTCTGCAGCTAGCTCGGGCCGATTCGCAATGCTGTGACCCAAGTGTGGCCAAAAACCTTGGGTAACGAGTAGCGATGCCCAGAAACACCTTTTAAAAATCCAGACTCTAAAAAGAAAGTAACAGTGAAAACACAAGGAGGATAAAGACAATCCGAAGTGCCTTGTTTGCAGAGACATACTTGCAAGTTAGCCTGCTGGCTCCGTCAGTGAGAAACAGAGCACTCGGGAAAGTACAAAATGCAAGAGCTTTAATCGTCACACCAGAAAAGTAACTTTGGTGCAGTTTTGATACTCTGACCTGGTTAAATTTTAATTGCATAATTGAAATACTTCTGGTTCTCAAACCAAATGATATGTTATTTAATTTTGAATGTGTTGACAAATCATTCTTAATTTTTTTTTTTTTTATTCAAAAATAAAACAAGGCCGGGAGAGGTCGCTCACACCTGTAATCCTAGCACTTTGGGAGGCTGAGGCAGGAGGATCGATTGACGCTGGGAGTTCAAGACCAGCCTGAGCAACTTAGTGAGATTTCATCTCTACAGAAATAGAAAAATTAGCCATGCATCCTGGTAGGCACCTGCAGGCCCAACTACCCAGGAAGCTGAAGCAGGAGGACCACATAAGCCCGGTAGTTTGAGGTTGCAGGAGCTATAATGGTACCACTGTACTCTAGCCCAGGCAACGGAGTGAGTGAGACCCTGCCTCAAAATAAAATAAAATAGTCACTTTTGTAAATGGGAAAAATCAAAACTATCTTATTCTAAAAATCAGTATTTTTTTTTTTTTTTGAGACAGAGTCTCGCTTTGTTGTCCAGGCTAGAGTGAGTGCCGTGGCGTCAGCCTAGCTCACAGCAACCTCAAACTCCTGGGCTCGAGCAATCCTTCTGCCTCAGCCTCCCGAGTAGCTGGGACTACAGGCATGCGCCACCATGCCCGGCTAATTTTTTATATATATATCAGTTGGCCAATTAATTTCTTTCTATTTATAGTAGAGACGGGGTCTTGCTCTTGCTCAGGCTGGTTTTGAACTCCTGACCTTGAGCAATCCGCCTGCCTCGGCCTCCCAAGAGCTAGGATTACAGGCGTGAGCCACCACGCCAGGCCTAAAAATCAGTATTATATAGAAGATTATAGTAGAATGAACTTTCTAAAAGGATCTTTAGTGATTACCTTTTTTATGCATAGTAACTTTTTTCATGACTACATTAAGCATATTCAGTAGTTTGTGCGTTTTATGTTGCTGTGATGGGCAATTAGGTTAAACCCTGGAGCTCCAAGCTCCTTTTTATTTCTAACCTCTAATTACCACTGTGGCTCTGCAATGAATTACTATTTTGATATTGAGTATAAACTTGCACTTTCCCGCTTCATTCCAAACTGCAGTTCTTGACGATTTCTTTTTTCCTTCCTGATAGGATTTTTGGTTCCCGTAAGATTTTGGAATAATGGAAACACTAAAAGCAAAATAACAAAACAAAAAACCCCACCCTAAACCTCCTTGCCTTAGAAATGCAGAGTTTGCCCGGCTTTTTAGGTATGAAGTGTGAGTGGGGCTGAGCTGTCCTTCCGTGGCTCTGGGTTGAAAGTCGTGTCTCAGTGTAACAGTCATTCCAGACTGTTCCGCAGACTTGCGAGGGCCATGTGGTCAGAGGGCCAGCTCTGCACGAAGGTGGGAAGGCTCCTCCCTGGAGTGCCAGGGCACGGGGGCCCTCGTGAACTGTCCCCGTGGGGCAGTTTTATGCAGAGAAAGACCCTGGTTGACGCTCGCTGTGTTGCCAGTTCTGCTGCTGAGACCGACCGAGTTTAGACGAATTGCCGAATCTTAGCTTCTGGATTCTTACTTGTCAAGTAAAGGAACTTCTTCCAACCTGCTTCTCATCCCCTCCGCCCCCCTAGCTGACTCCTCCGGGTGTCCCGACGTGCTCCTTGGCCGTTTCCGGGACATGGCCGGATGAGGTTGAAGTGGACCATGAAGCAACCTTGTCTTAGAATCGCCACTTCTGGGGCCCTTGACTGGTTCCCGGCACACGCCCAGGTTCTCCGTGTGGGCTCTGCCTGGTCCAGAGGTCCCCACCTGACAGGTGTTGCCGTAGTCCATGAAGGAATCCGCGAGGTCCCTTGGAATTGCAGGTGACGTCCAGGATGGACATTTAGAAAGTTTTGAGGTTTAGGAAGCGCTTCTCACACGCACACCCTGCCCCTCCCTGACCTGTTCACTGAGAGCCTGCTACCTGGAGCCTGGTGGTTTAGGTGCTGAGCTCTAGCAGGGACTGAGGACGGGCAGCTCAGCTCCCCGGTGGGCAGGGCGCAGTGCTGTCACCTGCTGTCCTGGTCCGGGGTCCTGGCTTCAGCAGAAGGGTCCCGATGCCCTGTCTGATGTCTGCTGTCAAGGTTCACGTGTAATCCTTCCATTTATGGGTGTCCCAGAACGTTCTAGAATCTGCCTCCATTCCCCCCTCATGCTTCATGGAGGGAGCGGCAAACGTTCCCTGCTTCTTGGGAGAGGTGGTGGCACCGGCTGCCAAGGGCAGGTGACCAGTGGCCCCGTCTGCAGCCAGCGGTGCCACGCGTGGGGGTGGGGCATCGCAGAGCCCTAGGGAGGGGCCCAGCGCAGTGTGTTTTTCTTTTTTTCTTTTTTTTGAGACACAGTAGTGCTTTGTTGCCCAGGCTAGAGTGAGTGCCGTGGCGTCAGCCTACCTCACAGCAACCTCAAACTCCTGGGCTCAAGCGATCCTCCTGCCTCAGCCTCCCGAGTAGCTGGGACTACAGGCATGCGCCACCATGCCTGGCTAATTTTTTGTATATATATTTTTAGTTGGCCGATTAATTTCTTTCTGTTTTTGGTAGAGACGGGGTCTTGCTCAGGCTGGTTTCGAACCCCTGACCTTGAGCGATCTGCCTGCCTCAGCCTTCCAGAGTGCCAGGATTACAGGCGTGAGCCACCGCGCCCGGCCTCAGTGCAGTGTTTTGAAATGCTCTTTAATTTTTAAAGTTCAAGGAATTCTTTTCCCCAGTTGGGATTTGTGGAAATATCTATTAATATTAATAATAAATAATAACGATTTGTCACATAACTGAGCTGTGCACAAATGTGTTATGCAGGGCGCGAATGGCCCCCACCGGCCTGTTCGCTGGGGTCAGGGGTTTTGTGTGCCCTGACGTGGGCCGACGCTGTTTCCCAAGTTGTAAGGGGGGCTGGCTCATGTTGCGCGCCTGGATTTAGGCACCGTCCAAGTGGGGAGTCCAGCGTGTCCAAATCGAACACGGCTCTCTGCTAGTGATGGGGAGTGGGCGCCGTCAGAGTGGAGAGTGCAGAAGGAATTAGCGAGTGTGTGTGTGCACGTGTGAGTCACTCCCGTGTCCACACACACACACACACACAGACACACACTGCGTGTCTGTGCCGTGTCCTCAGCACTGCTGAAGCACAGTGGCTTTCAGCCTTTACCTTGCTTCAGAACCACTGGGGGGCTGTAAGAGCCGTTGCTGGACCCACCCGAGTCTGATTCTGTAGACTGGGGGCCTGGACTGGCCACCTGACAAGCCCCCCGTGGCGCTGCCGCTGGTCCGGGACCCTCGAGACAGTGCTCAGGAGAATCACCCTGTGCGCCGTGGCAGTCTGCACGTGAGAATACACACACGTGAGGGTCCGCACACGTGAGACTCCGCACACGTGAGGATCCGCACACGTGAGAATACACACGTGAGAATCCGCACACGTGAGGATCCACACACGTGAGAATCGGCACACGTGAGAATCCGTACACGAGGGTCCGCCCACATGAGACTCCGCACACATGAGACTCCGCACACGTGAGACTCCGCACACGTGAGGATCCACACACGTGAGGGTCCGCACACGTGAGGATCCACACACGTGAGAATACACACATGCGAGGATCCACACATGTAAGAATCGGCACACGTGAGAATCCGTACACATGAGGATCCAAGCACGTGAGGATCCAAGCACGTGAGGGTCCGCGCACGTGAGGGTCCGCGCACGTGAGGATCCGCTCCTGCAGTTTTCTGTGTGCATTTGGGGCTCATATCTGAGCCGACCGCCCGCGCCCTCTGTCTGCGCCATCTTGACTCCCGGGCGTGTCTCTGGGCTGGGGCCACGCAGACCCGAGGCCACGCAGACTCCGGAGGCCCCAGGAGTGCTGTGTGTGCCGCAGAGTCTGTGTTTTGAATCAGAGATGATGAAGAAACAGCTGCAGAATCGAATGGTGTGAGTCAGGAAAAGACTGCGAGTCTCCACTAAAGGCTGACTCAGGAGGTCTTTGCAATAATGGAAACAGTTCAGGGTTTTAGGAAACGTGGGCCAGGTTTTAGGTCAGCTGACCCCAGACACTCCCGCACGATGGTTTCTCTGTGGCAGCAGACGGCACATTTAAAAAAGTGCACACCCGCGAGGACGTCTGTCTGTGCACGCAGTGGGCGTGCACACCTGCGTGCCTCCTGCTTCCGGTTGGAGACTCCCTAGCGCTTTGCTTCCGAGTTCTCTTCCTTCTGAGATTCTCAGTGCGTTAAGTCAATGCAAGTTTTCAGTTCTGGGGTTTCATAGGATTTTTTTTAATCGCGCCATCGTCTCTGCTGAAATCCCCCCGTTGTTGAAGAGGGGACCCTCAGCCCTGCCTCCTTCTGGGTAGAAGTCTCTTTCCGGCCGTCTGGCCGAGCCGGGGTGGTGGGTGGCTGTTTGTGGACAGGCTGTGAAATCGCTTTAGCTTAGACCAGCGCTGCCGACAGAAACATGATGGGCCCCACGGATGCTACGATCATGTTAATTTTCTTACAGTTTCATTAGAAAATTAGAAATGGCTTAATGTTAATAATATTTTATTTAGCTCTTTATGTCAGACATAGTCATATTTCAGCATGTAACCAATCAGCGTAAAAGTTTATTAATGATACATTTAAATTCCACGTTTTTGAATGAGGCCTTTGGGGTCCGCTGTGCACCTCTCCATCCCGGCCACCTGCCAGGTGCTGAGAACCAGCTGTGCCCAGAGGTGACCGGACCAGACCGGACTGGACCGGATGGCACCTACCTCTCCACCACCGGAGGGTTTGGCGGCACCAGTTTCAGATTTGGGGAAGGATTTGCGCGTAACGAACACTTGTCCGGAACTTTCCCTGCAGTCTCCTCAGGTTCCATGTTTATGTGGCCAGTTCCTCGTCAGTTTGTTCTGTAGCTTCCAGAATATTCTGTCGTCGTCGTCTTCCTCTGTGGTCTGAGCGTGGGTTTGGGTGGGCAGACAGGAGTCGAGGACGAGTGTGTCCAGTCCGTCGTGTGTTCGGAGGGAAGCCCGGCGTCTGGGTGGCGTGAGCGCAGGAAGATTCCGGGGCGGGTTGGGGCTGCATCCTGGAGGGGGGGTGCGTTTCCCTAACGCTCAGTCGCTGTGTGAGCCCCATGTCCTCCTCCGCGTTGCGGGTAAGAGACCTGCTCTCCAGGCATTTGTGGTTTACACTGAAGTCTTAGCCAGTCAGAATTCCTTCCTTATGAATAGTTTATCTGTATTATTTTTTTTTTTTTTTATTTTGAGACAGAGTCTCACTCTGTTGCCCAGGCTAGAGTGCCGTGGCGTCAGCCTAGCTCACAGCAACCTCAATCTCCTGGGCTCAAGTGATCCTCCTGCCTCAGCCTCCTGAGTAGCTGGGACTACAGGCATGCGCCACCATGCCCGGCTAATTTTTTCTGTGTATTTTTTCATTTCTTTCTATTTTTAGCAGAGACAGGGTCTTGCTCTTGCTCAGGCTGGTTTCGAACTCCTGACCTTGAGCCATCCTCCCGCCTCGGCCTCCCAGAGTGCTGGGATTACAGGCGTGAGCCACCGCACCCGGCCCGTAGTTTACATATGGACGGATCCATCCTTAAAAATCTCCACCCCAGAAGGCTGCCTTCCCGCTGCGCCCTCCCCCACCTCGGCCCCCCGCTCTGCGCTTCCCTCAGCAGCTCCACGGGGAACCGTGAATCAAAATCTCCTTTATTTGAAGATAAACACATCGGAGTGGGAGGAGGGGGTTGTGGGGACAGTGTTGCCCGGCAACGGGGACGCGGAAGGAAGCCGACCAGGAGGGGGACAGGGCCGGGAGGACCCCGTTCACTGGCCGACCCCCCCACGCAGAACACAGTCAGCTTCAGGGACTCACGTGGTTTTCGAGAAGCCTCTTTGCGAACCGTAAACTAGAACGGTCACTGGCAGTGGGCAAATTGGCCCAAACCAGGTTCCTGAAAGGAGTGTAAGCATTTAAAGAGCTCGGCAAGTGCCCTGGGACACCCCGGTGGTCCTGTGTTAGCTCGAGTCCTTCCGTGCAGGCCTGACCTGCAGATGAGGCCACTCTCCGCTGCCCCGCGGTGGGGACTGCGTGGGGGGGGGGGCTCGGCCCAGAGCAGTTTCTGGACCGAGACAGAAGGGTTGGGCCTGAGGTGTGAGTAAGGAGGTGTGTTTTTATAAGAGTATTTGAGTTAAGGAAACGGGATTTCTGTTTATTTTCCAGTGGCTTTCGGTCTTGTTGCCTTTTTAGTTTTTAATTCTGGATGGACACGGGCCTTCTAAGGAGGGTGAAGTGGACGTCTCTGAGAATCCTCATTTCCCGCCTTGCTCTGACATCTGTCCTGCGCCTGGACTTGTGGGGGCCCCCAGGGCCTCCCCCCGGGGGCCCCCCACCTCCCCCCAGGTCCTCCTCCTGGTTCCCCCCCAGGACTCCCCCCCCCCAGGGCTCCCCTCCTGTGCTCTGGGCATCAGCCCCAGGCCTTTCTGCTCTGGGCCAGCCCAGATTCCATCTCTGTCGGGTCTAGCCTGCTCTCCCATCTCTCCCTGGCTGGTCAGAAAGCGTACATGTTTAGCAGTCTGCATTTAACTTAAAATACAATCTGTTTGGAACCATTTGGTTAAAACCCATAGATTAGGCATCCTGTTTTCCCAGTGTGCATGCCGCATTAGCGTGTGGTTGTGAGACCCTGTCTGCACGTCGATGAAATGACACTGCAGGTGGTGAGCTGTGAGCAAGCAGCCCAGCTCCAGCCCATGAGGTGGGTGGAGTGGACTCTAAGCGTTCACACGATTGCACAGGCGCTCTGACTCTTCCTGAGTGTGTGCAAGTCTCACCTGTGCTTATTGTCCTGAGAGTGACTGGCATTGACTTTTGGGTGGGTTGACCAAAGGTAGGATGCGTAGGTAGTTAATGCAGTTTTCATCTCCCTGTAGTGAGTGTTAAGTGAATTTCTATAACATGGCACCATCATTTTGTCAGTCGGATCAGCGTTCGAGTTCGTATCAGCCTGAGCGAAGAGAAGATTTATCCGAGGGGTGACCTCACCTTTTAAATTCTTTATCACCATTTTGAAACCGACTGTTGAAGAATAAATAAGAGCAAAGGAGTCATGATGTTTATAGATTTTTTTTTTTTTCACATATAAATGCATTTCTTCTTCTTTCACAGGGATCTTCGCTTTAACAGAATCAGGGAGATCCAACCTGGAGCCTTCCGGCGGCTGAGAAACTTGAACACACTGTAAGTCGGGGGAAAAAAAAGAAGTTTATTTGCTGTTTGCCCGTAAGTGGGTCTGTCAGCGGCGTGAGGGATGAGGGGGAAGGGGAGGAGGAAACGTGCACAGGGGCTGCTGGGCTGTGCACCTGCCTGCCCCACACCTGCCCGCCCGCCCCACACCTGCCCGCCCGCCCCACACCTGCCAGCCTACCCCACACCTGTCCACCCCGCCCCACACCTGCCTGCCCCGCCTTATACCTGCCTACCCGCCCGCCCCACACCTGTCACCCTCCACACACCTGTCCACCCACCACACACTTGCCCGCCCGCCCCACACCTGTCCACCTGCCCCACACCTGTCCACCTGCCACACACCTGTCCGCCTGCCCCACACCTGTCCACTGCAGACTGGGGACCACGCGGAAGGCTAGGCTCGCCCCTTGTCCTCATGTGGGTAACTCGCTTCTGCCTCCTGGGTCAGGCTGGCCTGTGAGCCCGTCACCTCTTGCGTCGCGAGGTTGGGCAGGACTGTGCTTCTGAGCACAGCGTGGACGCAGCCAGGGTCAGGCCGTGCAGGCCCACCCCAGTGCTCAGAGCCGGGGTGGTCTGAGGGGCCAGGGGGACTAGCATCCCCGTGGGCTGCACCAGACCTCGGGCTCTCTCCAGTACGTGCAGCCAGGTGGGGAGCTGGTTCCTCCTCCACACCTGCCCGGATATTTGGCCCAAGTGCAGGGCCACAGGGGGTGGAGAGGGGGCGACCAGCCACCTGTCCGCTGTGCTACCTGCAGCACAGCTGACCCGCCTGCTCTGCAGGTCGGGTCCTTGTCTGTGTGTAGGGACCATGCGTGGCTCCAGGACCCACCTCAGTGACGTGTCTAGACATCCTGCCTCCACGTGGGCCACGGTGCGGTCCAGAGCGGGAGGAAGGTGCAGAGCCTCCTTTGCACAGGAGAAGGAGTTGTTTCTCTGTTGTGGATAAAGGTGGAAAAACGTGGGCTGATACAGGCACTATGTGAGCAGCCGTGTGACCACAGGGGCTGAACACTGAGACCGCCGTGTTAGTGCAGCGTTTATGGAATGCCGACAGCGAACTCTGTAGCTTCACCGTCTTACGGCCTTTGCTAAGCTCCCGTAGCCCTTTGGAACCGTGTGTTTTAAATCCTTCCCGGTACTCTATCTCGCAGGCTCCTCAACAACAACCAGATCAGGAGGATTCCCGGCGGGGCCTTTGAGGACTTGGAGAATTTGAAATATCTGTAAGTTAACGACCAGTTCTTCAGCCCAAAAGCTTATGTCGCTAATTTTCAGATTATTTAAATACAGAACGAAATGTCCTGCTGTTATGAATTACCGTAAATGTATCCTCTAGAGAGGCTTTGTTTTCAGAAGGTGAGTGGAAGTTTGGCTGAGTTTCTTTAAATGGGCTCTCATCGCTGTGAAGTGCTACGTTACTGTAAAGTGACACGTTATGCTACAGTGTGCTACATTTTGTGATACTAAATGTAAATACTGAAATACATTTTGGTATTCAGTTACTAAGCCTTCAGGAGGAGAGGTTCAGTGAAGTTAAAATGCACAGTCACTGTGGGAGTAGCAGCCATGCCTCCAGCCGTGGGAGGTGACGGCTCGTTCAGTGTCCAGCACGGGCAGCTGGCCTGTGCTGTGCAGAGCATGCTCCAGCGTGACAGTCCCCAGGGCCATCCCAGCTCGGGAGAGACGCACATCACTCACCCCTGCGGATTGTCGCCAATTCCTGCAGATTTTCTTGTCTTCCTCCACTCTATTTTACTTCTTATTTTTTTGTAGTTCAATTTTATTTTACTTTAAAAAATTTATTTTAGTTTATTTATTAATGTTTAAACTTCTGCTTATTGATTCTTATTTTTATTATTTCACTTAAAAAATGTATTTTAGTTTATTTATTAATGTTTAACCTTTGCTTGTCGAAGTCGGTTTTGCAGTTTAGAAAATGAGTTCCCTGAGAAACAGGGGTGTTCTGTCCCACACGGGTGCTGGTTCCAAAACTGGAAAGATTCAGAATACTCATTCTTGCTCCTAGATAGAGCAAGATGTGTGTCATGCGCTTTGGGCCGGTTACTCTTACTTTTAGGACGCAGATAACTTTCCAAAGCAAGCCGTTTTTAATAAGGGATTCACATCAGTTGTTATTACTGGCGATTTATGTCATAACAACATCTTTTAAGATGTGTTGATTTTTTTTTTTTTTTTTTTTTGAGACAGAGTCTCGCTTTGTTGCCCAGGCTAGAGTGAGTGCCGTGGCGTCAGCCTAGCTCACAGCAACCTCAAACTCCTGGGCTCCAGTGATCCTTCTGCCTCAGCCTCCCGGGTAGCTGGGACTACAGGCATGCGCCACCATGCCCGGCTAATTTTTTCTATATATATATCAGTTGGCCAATTAATTTCTTTCTATTTATAGTAGAGACGGGGTCTCGCTCTTGCTCAGGCTGGTTTTGAACTCCTGACCTTGAGCAATCCGCCCGCCTCGGCCTCCCAAGAGCTAGGATTACAGGCGTGAGCCACCGCGCCCGGCCTTTTTTTTTTTAAGTCTTTCTAGTGTGTTTGCATATTCTGAAATCTGTTCTGATTTTAGCTGTATATCAGTGGTTCTGAATTACAGAGCTACCTTTAACTCTGTTTATTAAGATATGTTTTCCTCAGTGAAGATATTTGAAAGCATTATATATAAACACGTTTTCTCCATTATTTTTGGCATACTGTGCTAATTTTAAATTCTGTATGAACTTTACTAAGCCTGCTCCTGATTCTAAAAATGAGAGACAGGCCTGTTATTCTTTGAGTTTTTGTTTGTTTTTTTACCCTATTTTTTGGCATTTTAAGAACAGGGCAAATTCCAGAAGAAAGCTTTTTGTTTCCTGGAGAGTAGATTCAGTTGGCTGATAACCAGTGTGTGTGTGTGTGTGTTTGTGTGTGTGTGTGTGTATTTGTGTGTTTGTGTGGGTTTGTGTCTTATTTTATTTTTTTTGCTTTTGGCTCTGAATTACTAAGAGCAGTTTACTATATACTCTGAAGATATGTTCCATGTTAAGTAGTTTGGGATGTTCAGTTTTCACACGAGACATCTCTTTGCAGTCCAAGTGTCTCACTACAACCTTCCTCCCCGCTCTGCCACCGTGACACTTCCGTGGTGCCTGGCAGTGGGAGGCACAGGTGGGGGACTCAGCAGGCCGGGTGCGGGGAGACGGGTCCTGACGCAGAGCCAGGCTGGAGACCCGGGTGGGAGTGTCTGTGCGGAGAGAGGCCTGGGTGACCCCTTGACCCAGCTGTCGGCCCTCTCAGCGCCTGCTCTGAAGTGCTCAGATGTCCCTGCTGGGGTACGTTTTGATGCACGCCGATGTAGGGAACTTTGTAATAGTATAATTCAGACACTTAGGAATTCTCCTGAAGTTTATCGATTGTTTGGCCTTGTATATTTAGTTAGTCGGTACCAAAGTATAATTTTAGAAAGTTGAGCAGTTCTTATTTCTTGGAACCCCAGTTAATTGATCCATATTTTCCTAACAATGAAATTATTTATTAATTATTGAGATAAAGGCCAGGTGCGGTGGCTCACGCCTGTAATCCTAGCACTCTGGGAGGCGGAGGTGGGAGGATCGCTCAAGGTCAGGAGTTCGAAACCAGCCTAAGCAAGAGCGAGACCTTGTTTCTACTAAAAATAGAAAGAAATTAATTGACCAACTAAAAATATATGGAAAAAATTAGCCTGGCTATGGTGGCACATGCCTGTAGTCCTAGCTACTCAGTAGGCTGAGGCAGGAGGATCGCTTGAGCCCAGGAGTTGGAGGTTGCTGTGAGCTAGGCTGACGCCATGGTACTCTAGCCTGGGCAACAGAGTGAGACTGTCTCAAAAAAAAAAAAAATTATTGCGATATAATCGATACTCAAAGGTTATTTTTCTATTAGAAGATGATTAATAGCCAGCTATTCTTATAAAAACAAAGTATGTTCCAATGTCTTTATAAACATACATTCAGACATATTAATTTCACTCAGTTGTTTTATGTATTCTTTAAAAAGATCCCTTTAATTTTTTTTTTTTTTTTTTGAGACAGAGTCTCATTCTGTCACCTGGGCTAGAGTGCTGTGGCATCAGCCTCGCTCACAGCAACCTCAGACTCCTGGGCTCATGCGATCCTCCTGCCTCAGCCTCTCAAGTAGCTGGGACTACAGGCATGCACCACAATGCCTGGCTAAATTTTTCTATATGTTTTTTAGTTGTCCAGGTAATTTCTTTCTATTTTTAGTAGAGACAGGGTCTCGCTCTTGCTGAGGCTGGTCTCAAACTCATGACCTCAAATGATCCACCTGCCTTTGCCTCCCAGAGTGCTAGGATTACAGGTGTGAGCCACTGCACCTGGTCTACTCTAATTTTTTAAAAGTGCATGCAAAGCGATGTTCACTTTGATGTTTTGGTTCTGTTTTGTTAAGAAATGAGGACAAAACCATTGGGACTTGCCTTCTTAGAGGTGATAGTAGCTGTCACCTGAGTGGCAGTCACTGCTCACCAGGCTGTATTCCGAGAGCTTTTTACAGATTTATTTTGCAGAGAAGAATCTGGGCGCAGTAAGGTTGATATCTTATTCAAGGTCATAGAGGCAGGAAGTGGCGGTTCAAGGATTCAAACCCATGCAGCGGCAGAAGGAACCCCCTGCCAGGCCTCTGCTGTGGGCCACTGGGCTGCAGACTGCCGGGGTCCTGGTCGGTCCGTGTGGAGGCGTGTGATCTTCACGAGGTCCCCTCAGCAAATCTGCACGGAGGGAAGACGTGAGATCCCTTAGATGAATTGTAAGAACTAAAGGAAGCAGAGCAGGTCCTATTAGACTATTTCATGCATTAAACGTTATTAATTAACATACAGTAAAACACTTTGCTCTTGCGTAAGTGACGTAGGCAATATTACAAGCATGAAGGCAAAGCATACTGTTTGTTTAGCGGACTAGGTAGGTAAAACCCAGCCACTGAGTGATCAGTTGGAAGAGAAGTTTCTGCCTGAAGTGAGTGCAGGGAAGTGTGGACTCTGACTTACCTGCCCATCTGCGTCAGAGACGAAGCCAGGTGGACCCTTAGCAGGGCCGGGGCCGGCATCTCTGCATGGATCAGATGCCACCTCTGGCCCACGGCGTCGCGGGGGCCCCAGAGACCCACTGCCGTAGAGCCGTGTTTCCGAGACAGCCGGCTGAACTCAAGCCGTGTCCGAGATTCGTGGACCCCCTTGCACGACTCGGTGGCTGTGTTGGAAGAGCGATATTTTTGTTCATCCTCCATCATTTTAGGCTTTTTTCTTTAAAGGACCAGGCAGGGCACATCTGCGGTTCTGCAGCCGTGCGGTCTCTGCCCTGACCCCTCAGCTCTGACCCGGCACAGACGTGGTGCAGACCGTACCTAAAGCAGCGGGTGTGGTCATGTGGGCGTGGCCCCGCACAACTTCATTCGTGCACACCAAAATTTCAGTTGCATATACTTTTCGTGTGTCACAGAATAGGGTCCCTCCTTTGAAATTTTTAACCATTAAAAATGTAAAGACCTTGCTGAGCTTGCAAACTGTACAAAATCAGGTGGGGCGGGCCCGTTATGTGGCTCTTCTGGTATGCGTTTGTTCCTGCGGTTCTCTGAGGAGGGGACTCGGGGTGGTGAGTAATCAGGACATGCTCAGCCTCATGTCCTCTGCCCACGAAGCCCCCTGGGTATCGTAGAACTGCGTCAGCGTCAGGCACAGAATCTCAGAACCAATGCAGAATGCACGCCACGTCTGTGGGGAAGTGGTTTTCTTCAGGCGTTGAGGCAAGTGTGCTGTCAGCAATTATCGGCCATAGTCCACGAGTCTGAATTCCCTGATGGCACACAGCGCCGGTACGGCCACCTCTGGTTGGGACCCATGGCTTGGAGCCACGTGAGACAGACAGGAAGGGCAGCCCTGCCCGACTGCGGAAAGTTTGTTTGCATCCTAGAACAACCCGAAGTTTAAGAACGGTCCCCACGTGCAGGGTTAGCCCTTCTTCTCCGTGTGAAGCCGTGACCTCTCGTTTGTGTGCTAACGCTCCCCTGTTTCTTGTTTCAGCTATTTGTACAAGAATGAGATCCAGTCAATTGACAGGCAAGCGTTTCAGGGACTTGCCTCCTTAGAGCAACTGTAAGTGCCCCCCCTCGCGCTTCCGTCCTCGCCGCGCCGCCTCTCCGTGGGGAGCAGTGGACCGAGTTGGCCGTTTGCATGATGCATGTGTGCGCTAGCGGGTGCAGGGAGCAGGTGCATGACCCAGGACAGCACCCGTGGGCCGGGGGCTCCCCGTCTCCCGCCTCTCATCGGGCCGCCCACCATGCACCTGGGCAGACACCTGCGGGGTCTCCTCCAGGCAGCGCCAGGCCTGCGCCTGGATCATGGGACCCAGAGCAATAAGATCCATCCAGCGACTCCTGGTCGCAGTGTGAGGGGGGCAGACGTGCAAACAAGCTGAGCAAGTCACTTTCCTGGCGGAAGCACCCAGGGCACCCCGGGACAGGCAGGCTGTTGCATCCTGCACTATTTCCTGTCTGCGACCAAGCACGTGCAGTTTGCTTTCCTCGATTGCGATGTCGTTATTCTGGAGAAAACAACCACCTCTTATCCCGTGCAGTTCCAGTGGGTGTGTGCCGTGTGTAACTGGGTGTGCCTGTTCCTTTGGCCACATGTGACAGTCCTTTGCCGTGAGGCCGGACGTCATTTTTCAGTACGGAATCCCAGAAAGGGGCTTTTCTTGGTCTGTCTGCTCGGCCGGTCACGTTTCTCTCTGCAAGACGGTCCAGTTCCCCAGCAGGGAGCTTCAGGTTGTCACACGGTGTGGGGACACGGATGGAAACGGCTGTTGGCTGTGATGCAGCGTGGCGTGCCTTTGCCACAGCTGTGTGTGTTTTCCTGTTTCCTCGGTTCACCGGACACCGAGCTATCTTCTGAGGATGCATGGCAGAGCCGCTAGCGGGCGTGCCCCGGATCTGTGTGCTGGGGGGCCAGGTGCCCCCTCCCGTCCTGCACGTGTGTGTGCATTTGCTCAAGGGAGCGAGGCTTTCTGTGCCCGCCGTGCAGGGCACGGATGTCTGGGAAGACGTTGTCTGTCAGTGCTGTGTAGTCTCTGCTTCCCAGAGAACGGAACAGGAAGCGTTCAGAGCCACCTGCAGACACCCGGCGCAGGGAGTCCTCAGAGGAAGGAGCAAGTTCTTGCTCACGGGATGTTTTACGCAGTGGGGGAAATGCCATCGTGGCCGCAGACAGCCCTAGGGTCCTCCCTGAGGCCGGCAGTGCCACCTGGCTTCCCGCAGAGGTGAGCCGAGTGTTGTCTTTGAGGAAGGAAGGGGCCAAGTCCCAGGAGGAGCGGCAACTGGCGTCTGCGAATGGGCGAGTGGATTTTCTGCCCAGCAGTTCTGGTGGCTGCAGAGTGCCGGGGTCAGGCAGGCTGCTCCCACTTACCCAGGGCTAGGCGAGTCAGCGCCTCTGCTGCCGGGCTTTGGTTTCATTCTGTGAACGTCCGGTGCACCCAGGCGGCCGGGCCCCGCTCTGGGGAGGGCGCTGTCTAGGAAGGAGTTGCCGTGTCCACCACGAGCGCCCGTCACACATGCCCACCCATGTCTGCAAAGCTCGGTGTGTCTGGGGAGGGCGGCCTTTGCTGGATCTCTGCCAACTCCACCCCTCTCCCAGGGGACCCGGAGACCTGCCTCCTGGGCAGCCCGTGGCCTGCTGAGCAAACTCCGGTCCACAAAGGCTCCCATCAGAAGAGTCAGGGGATGTGGATTTGAATTCATCCATGGCCTCAGTGTACGTGGGGAGGTCCTCTGTCTTAGGTCCTCGGTTTCCTCAGCTGTTCAGGGAGGGCAGGTGACACCCAGGCAGCCGGGAGCCCCAGCCTTTCTGGGACCCTGCAGAGCCCTGGCGGTGACTTTCCTGGTGCCTTTCGAGGCAGATGCCCCATTCGGAGCCCAGCCCCTTCCTGGCCAGCTGTGCCATGCATGCATCTAGGTGGAGGCTTTTCAGAGGAACTGCTCTGAGCTGGGGCCTGTGGACCTGCTTTTCTTAATCTGGTTGGCTTCGCTCCTCCCTCCTGCTTTGCTCGGAGCTCGTCTCAGGTGCTGTAGGCACCCTGAGACTCAGAGACGCACTAGAGTGTCGCCCCAGGAGCTGGCCAGGGCAGGATGGGCCGCCAGCAGGGGAACCTCGGTGCCCCGGCGGTGACAGCAACCTGGAAAGGTGAATAGAAGTGGTCGCTGGGCAGGAGGTCTGAAAACACTCGCTTTCGTTTCGATTCATGGTAAAGACGGGAAACTGCGGTGCCGGTTCTGTCCCTGCCGTTGCTCTCTAGACGTGGTCCTTGGAAACGGGCGCTGACACGGCGGGGTCCTTCCTGGAGACCCCCCTCTTGCTGCGGCAGGGGGCCCCCAGAGAAGCCCACTTAGAAGGGCGACTTCTGCTGACTTGAGAGGAAAAGACACCCCACTTCACAAAGCGAGAACATTTGCTGTCAGGAAAATCAGAAAAACGAGTCACACCAAGGATGTGTAAATTTGGTGGACAGAAGGACACACTCACGTGGAAAGGAGTAGGAACCCAAGGGACCCTCCTCGAGACAGGGCGTCTTTCCTATATTAACCCAGTGCTCTCTAAAAGTCGTTTCTGTAGCCGTCTGTGTCCGACAGTACGCTCAGAGTCGGGATGAAATGCACGTCATCCCGGCCACGTCTGTACGTGCAGACTAACGGGTTTGAGGGCAGGTGCGCTGTCAGTGAGAGCCGCGTGTTGGCATTTCGAGAGCGGAGGCAGCAGGACTGGGCGCGGCCACTCGCGTCCTGTTCGCTTGTTCCCAGTGTGGGGAATCTAGGGCGTCACCTGTTGATGTATGAAATTGAAATGACTTAATAAGCACGTTTCTGAGCAAGCTGAAGCTGAAAAGGGAAATGAAAGTGTTTAAATCGTGTTCTTCCCCTTCTTCTCCATTCTGTAGGTACCTGCACTTCAATCAGATAGAGACCTTGGACCCCGAGTCGTTTCAGCATCTGCCGAAGCTCGAAAGGCTGTGAGTTGTATTTCCTTCCCTGATTCTTCATTTCGGCCTCAGTCTGTGGTCACTAATTTGGTAGAGTCAAGGTCAATGTCTATTAAATGCCTGGAAGCAGGTGCAGACTCTGCATGCCTCATCTGCCAATTCAGAAGTGGGGTTTATAATTTTGTTTTTATTTGGGAACGGTGAGAAAATAGGGGACAGTCCAGTTTTTTTCCTGGACTAAACACTATTCTTAAATTCATTTCTATTAAATAAATGTCATCACTGAGATTTTTTTGGAAGGTGACATACTTGTTATATTGTTTTCTACACATTTAAAAAACTTATGATAGGCCGGGCGCAGTGGCTCATGCTTGTAATCCCAGCACTCTGGGAGGCCGAGGCGGGAGGATCACTCAAGGTCAGGAGTTCGAAACCAGCCTGAGCGAGAGTGAGACCCCGTCTCTGCTAAAAATAGAAAGAAATTAGCTGGACAACTAAAAATGTATAGAAAAAATTAGCCGGGCATGGTGGTGCATGCCTGTAGTCCGAGCTACTCGGGAGGCTGAGACAGGAGGATCGCTGGAGCCCAGGAGTTTGAGGTTGCTGTGAGCCAGGCTGACACCACAGTATTCTAGCCCGGGCAACAGAGTGAGACTCTGTCTAAAAATAAATTAATTAATTAATTAAAAACATAAAAAACTTACGACAACACAATGTTATATTACGATGATATCTCTTCCACAGATTCTTACACAACAACCGGATCACACATCTAGTTCCAGGGACGTTCAGCCACCTAGAATCTATGAAGAGACTGTGAGTATACGGCTCTGTGTTGCCTTCGTACAAAACTGCATTGTTCCTGTTTTCCATCCCCTGCCCCCGTTTAACACTGGGGATGTGCTTCACGAACGTGCACGCGTGTGGGTGTGCAGGGGACGGCAGGGGGCTCAGGGGACGGCAGGGGGCTCAGGAAAGTGGCGGAGAGTTGACCCCATGATGGGCCCATGAGACATTCTTAGGAATCATCTTTAAATTCTTCACATTGAGTTTCGGTTCTGTGCACGTGTCACTGTTGAAAATAAAACCAGTTGGCAAAGAATCTCTTTACCGTGCCCATCCCTTTCACCTGGGCGTAGCCGGAGCCCCAGCACCCGGCCCCGACGCTGCCCATGCCCGCCAGGGGAGGGCAGACCCGTCACGGGGCCAGTTCCCTGCCCTTGTCCCCGCCAGGCTGACGTCCTGGGGAACACAGATGGGAGGCATGACCGTCATCGGGCCTTGTGAGTGTGAACTGGGCCAGTGTGAACTGGGCTGGTGTGAATTTGGCTGGTGTGAACTGGTCCGATGTGAACTGGACCTGTGTGAACTGGGTTGGTGTGAACTTAGCCAGTGTGAACTGGACCAGTGTGAACTGGGCTAGTGTGAACCAGGCCGGTGTGAACTGGTCTGATGTGAACTGGACCTGTGTGAACTGGGCTGGTGTGAACTTAGCCAGTGTGAACTGGACCAGTGTGAATTTGGCTAGTGTGAACTTAGTGTGAACTGGGCCAGTTTGAACTTGGCTGGTGTGAACTTAGCCAGTGTGAATTTGGCTAGTGTGAACTTAGCCAGTGTGAACTTAGCAAGGGTCTCACCCACCACCCCAAAGCTCTGTGATCCGGGTGAGGCCCGGCCCCAGGCCCCGCAGGTAGTAGCCACAGTATGGCTCCCAGGGTGTGGCCATGAGCCCCTGCCAGCCTCCAGTGCTCCTGCCAAGGGCCCTCCCCCTCGTGCGGAAGCTGAGATCTTCCCCAGGGCCCACGGGGTCCAGCTGTGTCCCCTCCTTGGGACCAGGCATGTCGGGTGCCCAGGACACTCTTGCCAGCGGCTCCCCAGGACGGCTGGGACCCTGCGGGGCTCAGGGGTCAGCCCTGGCTGGAGGAGGTCCCAGGACAGAGGGAGGCAGCACCTGGTGCTAAATGCCCAGGCTCCACAAGAGCGAGTAACCCCTGCGGGTCACCCCTGCGGGTCACCGCTGTGGTTATTATTGAGGGGCTGATTTATATGAACGTACCCCACCACCTCTCTTTCTGGAACTTTCCTCACTGGAGCAGGGGTTGGGACTGGACATGGCAGCGTCTGTCTGCTGGTTCGTCCTGCGCCTGCCTGCACCTTGTCTATGGCCCCCGCCTGCACCTCTCGAGGGCCCTTCCTGGCGTGTGTGTCTCTGCCTCGCCCCGCAGTCCCTTGGGATGGGCCTGAGATCCAGTCGCTGCCGCGTGCCGGCATGTCCCACGCGGCGCGTGCACCAGCCCTGGCGGCCCGTCCGGGTGGCGGGACAGGCGGACGCCCCCGTCCCCTGCTCCTGCACACCGGCCAACTCCGCCTCCTACAGGCGGCTGGACTCGAACGCGCTGCGCTGTGACTGCGAGATCCTGTGGCTGGCCGACCTGCTCAAGACCTACGCGCAGTCCGGGAACGCGCAGGCCGCCGCCACCTGCGAGTACCCCAGGCGCATCCAGGGGCGGTCCGTGGCCACCGTCACGCCGGAAGAGCTGGACTGTGGTGAGTGGGCCCGGCTCCCGCAAGCTGGGGGTCCCCTCGGGGCTGGGGTGCCGGGAGGTCGGTGGCCGCACCGTGGTCGGGAGCCTCTGGGAGCCCCGCCAGAGCCCTGAGGCCCCACGGGGTCTCCGCTGTGGCCGCCGCGGTCCCTGTGAGCTGGCGCGTCCCGGCGGGTTCCTAAGAACCCAGCTCACCGCGTCGCAGCGGAGTTGCCGAGGTTGGCGACTCGGTCCGCGGCCCCCTTGAACTTACCGAGCTGTTTTCCACGTGCCGTGCTGTCCTCCCACGCAGGGCTCACCTGGCGGGTTTGAGGGATTCAGACTTGCGCAACCTCGGTAATGAGGAGGTGGCGCCGGTTGTGTTTTCCTGACAGTTGTGGGGGTGCGGGGATTTAGGGAATGTCATGATGAGGCGTGTGCTCCGTAAAGTTGTCCCTGGCAGTCCGGGGGTGGGGACAGTGAGAGCCCCATGAGGGCAGGAGGAGCTGACGCCGAGCTGCTGGGGGCACAGAGAGGGGCACAGCGCAGGGACTTGGGGACTCGATCCCAGAGCCGCCCCGTCGGCGGAGCCCAACCTTGACTGGAGGGTCTGTCCTGTGGCCGCTGGCTGGGACCCGCGGTGCTGGCACAGCAAGCGAGACGACAGGCGTGGCCCACGCTCAGGCGTGCACGCGGGACACGGACCAGCACTTTGAGGAACCAGGCAGAGAGGGGAGCAGGCGGCCCCTGCTTGTGCCCATGGCGGCGGCGGCTCCCACGCAGGCCTGGCGCCCCGGGTTCTTGGCACCCAGGTGGAGGCGCTGGCTGGCGGGGGCAGGGAGAGCAGCCCCTCCCACCTCCCCAGGGCAGAGGGGGAGGGGACACTGGTGGGGCAGGCGGCAGCCACCGCGCCAGCTTTGGTGCCCAGCGCCTGATGGTGTTGGGGAGATTTGTTCTTCCCGGGTCTCTTTAGCTAAGAAGTGTCATCTTGTTCTTTTATTCACGGAAACAGTGGTTTGTGGAGTGTCGCTCCGCGTACTTCTTTCCGTCCTTGACGCGCCCTGAGCGGCCGCTCGCTGGCTGCTGTCTGGAGCCCCCTCTGTGCCGCGTCTCCGAGCTGTCCGCGCTGCGGGCGTCTCTGCGGAGAAGCCGCGGCCGCTCCCGTGGGGGATTCCGTGGCGGAGCGTGTGCTTGGGCCTCGCGGTTTGCTCTTGGACATGCGGGACTTGCTCGGGTCTTTGTCTAATTCCACTTCGTGGTTCTGGACTGAGGAAGGTTCTGTCTCCCTGTCGGGCACAGAAAGGCCCCGGATCACGTCCGAGCCCCAGGACGCAGACGTCACCTCGGGGAACACGGTCTACTTCACCTGCAGAGCCGAGGGCAACCCCAAGCCCGAGATCATCTGGCTGCGAAACAAGTAAGTCGCGGTCGAGTGGAAACGTCCCTCGGAGTCGCGCCGGGTGCCGGGGAAGGCGGGAGGCAGGGCACGGGCACCTTTTCTGGTCCTAGTGGCAGACGGAGAGGTCTCGAGGCCGGGCCCCAGGGGAATCCCCGGCTCACGCCGCCTTCCTCGGCGGCCTTGGGTCTGCAGCGCCGCGGCAGGTGCTGCCTGGCAGCTGGTCACTCCCCTCCCTGCCGGTTCTGCCCCACCCGGCCGTGTCCCGTCCTGGTGACCGCAGACGGCTTGCTCTGGCCGCAGGACTCTGGCTCTGGCCCTTGGCGGCAGCAGGCTGCGCCCCGGGGCGCTGCGAGCAGACCTGAGGAGGTGGGGAGGGGCCTGACCTCTGCTGGGGATGGTGTCCTTGGAGGGGACTTGCGAGGCAGGTCGCTGGGGGCTCCAGGGTCCCGTCTCCGAGCGCCATCCGTGGTGAAGTGCAGCGCTTCGGAGCCCTGAGGTTAAACCGCCCGACGGCGGCGCCTCCAGTGCGCAGGCGCGCACGCTGGGCTGCGCCCGCGGATGGAGATGTTCCCGGTGCGTCAGGGTCTGGCGTCTCCGCGCTGCGCTCTGGCTGCGTTTGGCCTTGAGGGAGGAGGGAGCCGCTCCGGAGGTCACAGCCCAGGGGTGCACGGGGCCAGACGGTCTGTCCTGACTGAGTCGTGGTCCCTGCAGACGGGGTCGGACCCCCGCAGCAGATGAGGCTTTGCCCTGGCGGCGCCGTGTGAGACAGAGCGGGCGCCCCAGGGCGGTGGGGCGTGGGATCATGTGCTCACACTTAGGAAAACTCAGAGCCTCCGCCTCCGGGAGCGCCAGCGTTGGCGGGATTTGAAATCCAGAGTAGAGCGCCCCAGGGATTCGGAGATGTGCGTTTGAAGGCAGGGGAGCGTGGACCGGGTGCAGATCCTTCACGCTACATTTATAAATCAAAGAATGGATGCTAAAAGTTAAAATCTCACAGCCAAATAGGAGAGAGCCAGAGCCAAAGCCCTGGGGCTGGGCCCTGTGGCACATCCACCCCGTCTGGGCTGGCACCTCACCTGCTGGCCGGCATCACCTGCCCACCTGCCTCACCTGTGGCCCACTGTGTTCCTGGAAGGGGGGTGGGCCACGTCAGAAAGGTCCTGTTTGTGGGTCGGGGGCTGACTGTAGCGTCCGTCCAGCTGTATCTCAGCCCTTCCCCGGGACGTGAGGATGGACTTCACTCCAGGCAGATCCGTGCCAGGCAGGGGAGAGCGTGAGGAAGGTGTGTGGGGAGAGGACAGGTGCGGGTCACGTGTGAGAGCGTCTTAGGTGTTTGGGAGCACCCTGCAGGTTTCCTGAGCGTTGTCTCGGGAAATGCTTTCAGACGATGCTGGTGCTGTTCCCTCTGCTCAAGTAACACGTATCCCAGCTCCGGCCTTGGGGACGCAGGCAGAGCCATGCCCGGCACTGAAGGTGTTTAGCCCCTGAGCTAAGGTGCAGACCCATCATGCCAGAGGTCCTTGTCTGCCTCATGGTCTGGGTCTCCCCCGGTTCCCAGAGGCTCACACCTGGCTTTCGCCCTCTGTCGTCACCTTTGCCTGCTCTGTGACCTCGGCAATGTCAGAGCCCACCTGCCTCCTCCCCACCTGCCTCTGAGCGGACGAGCCAGAGCAGAGTCACAGGTGGGGGGCCTGGCGGGGGCGAGCGCAGGGTGTCGCCGCCATTCTGGGCCATGCGAGGGGCCATCGTTCCTGGGGGCCAACCGAGTCACACAGAGGATAAAGAGACCAGTGTCCTGCGCTGTCCCTGTGCCCACAATGGGCTCCGTGGACTCCGGGTATTTCCCGGGAGGGAAGCCACCCGCAGCTTGTAGGCATCACTTTTTAAGAGATTGACAGATACAGTTTTTGCTCTTAGCAATGTGAAGATATATTTTCCCCCCTACTTGTTTGCTTTGAATTTTTCCCACGGCGTCCGTTTCTCCCCCTTTGGAATTGGGGCCACTTTAGCACGCCGAGGTAGCTTGGACGTGCGAGTGACAGAAGGAAACGTGTGTGAGCTGGAGACGCACGTGTGTGCGTGACCGCCTGTCAGAAACGCCTGTTGCTCTTGGGAAAGGGGCTTCCTGGGGGGCGGGTGTCGCGGCTGCGCCTGGCACGTGCGCACCTGCTCCCCCTGCTGGATGAAGCTGTCCTCAGGTGGACGCGGCCTTTCCTCGGGCTTGGAACTCCTGAGTGAGCCGGTTCTGTCTCTGCAGCAACGAGCTGAGCATGACGACAGATTCCCGCTTGAACCTGCTGGACGACGGGACCCTCATGATCCAGAACACGCAGGAGACCGACCAGGGCATCTACCAGTGCATGGCGAAGAACGTGGCCGGGGAGGTGAAGACGCAGGAGGTGACCCTCAGGTACTTTGGGTCTCCAGGTACGTGAGCAGTTCCTCGAGGCTTCCCTCCGGAGTTGTTGTCCCTCCCCATCACCTCCGTCCCTTGCTTGTAGCCCGACTTGGTAAATAAGAACAGAGTTGCCCCAGGAGGCCCGGGGTCTAGGAGATTCGTGGGTGTTGCTGTGGTCTGCAGCCAGCCACTAACCTGCGACCCGGTCAGGGCTGCCGTGCGGCGAGCCCGGCTATCCAGAGGGGCCTTGGGGACCTGCAGGACTGCGCCAGGCCCATCCGAGATGCCATGGCACAGGAGCAGCCCGTCCTCACTATTCATAGTGCAGTCTCTGTTTTGCCAAGGGCTCTGATCATTGAAAAGAAGCCCCCCAAAATGTAGATTGTTATGCACAATTTCCATGCTTAAAATATTGGCACCTAATTTAAAAAATTTAAAAGACTGTCCCAGCCACATCCAGCACAGCTGTTCTCTGATGCAGCTGGGTCTTGCTAGGCTGCAAGCTTTGCTCTGGTCCCTGTGTTTCATCCACGGCCCGTGGTTCAGGAGAGGACCCGGGGCTTTGGGGAAGAGCGCAGCAGAGGGGGCTGTGCCCACCGCCTCCTGGGAGAGCAGTGCGGTGGCTCAGGTGCGCCTGCCCACCCACCGGGCGGAGGGCCGGAGCGGGAGCCCCACCCAGAGCGATCAACACATCATTCCGGGGCTGTTTCCCTGGAACTTTGCATTTGGGGCGGTCATAGTTGTAAAACCTGTCAGCAGCAGCATAAGCGGCCCCACGTTTGTTTCCCTATTTAGATTCCCAACTCCTTAAAAACCAGTGTGACCCTTGCATCACTTGTCACTAGGTACGTTCCTGCGTAGGTACAGGGAATGTTACGGATGAGTGAGGTTTCCTGGCTACCAAATTTAGTTCAAAGGGAAACAAAAGGAACAGGTCCTTGCCAAATCAAAGCCATAAGTCAAGCGGATCTCGGCAAGGTTAGCATGAGGCACGCAGCATCCTTCCCAAGTCGGAGTGTGTGAACCTGTGCAAAGAAGAGGGGACATGGCTGATGTCCAGGAGGAGCACATGCTCCGACTGTGCAGAATGAAACGAGCCCACAGGACGGGTGAAGTTGCATGTTAACGAGGCCATACGTACAAGTTAGAGCTGCAGTCCCCAGCCCTTGGGCTGCACCGGTACTTGTTAGGAACCAGCTGCACATCACTGCCTCAGCTCCCACCCTACTCCCGGTCCGTGGAAGAATTGTTTTCCAGGAAACCAGTCCATAGTGCCAAAAAGGTTGGGGGTGGCAGCATTATAGAACAAAGGAGACTGATAATAGATTGTGAAAAATGAACTTGTTTAGGAGAGCTGCTATGTTAAATCATTATTGGACAGGAATAGGTGGCCAGATGTTTAGGGCCTGAAAGCTCCAAATTTAACTCCTGGATCTGAATTTTTGTGTCTTCCTCAAGAACAATAGGCTTCCTTGATACACTAGTCTGAGCATGTTGGTGTAGCTCACTACAGCATAAGGGAGGCTCTCCCACTACCTAGTGCACAGGGAGGCTCTCCCACTACCTGGTGCACGGGGAAGGTCTCCCACTACCTGGTGCACGGGGAGGGTCTCTCACTACCTGGTGTACGGGGAGGGTCTCCCCCTATCTGGTGCAAGGGGAGGGTCTTCCACTACCTGGTGTACGGAGAGGGTCTCCCACTACCTGGTGCAAGGGGAGGCTCTCCCACTACCTGGTGCAAGGGGAGGGTCTCCCACTATCTGGTGCACAGGGAGGGTCTCCCACTATCTGGTGTATGGGGAAGGTCTCCAACTATCACCAAGGAATGGTGATAATGGGAGACTGGGGCTGGCACCCTGCACCCTCTGGCCACATCTGGGTCTATGAACTAAGGACATCTTTTTAAATTTTTAAATGATTAAAACTCTTAAAAAAGGAATAATATTTCACAACACAGGAGAGCTACATAACGTTGAAATTTCAGTGTCTGTAAATTAAATTTCACTGGAACATGACCACACTCACTCTTCGGCGTACTGTCTGTGCTGCTTTTATGCTGCTGTGGCCGAGCTGAGGAGTGGCAGCAAGACTGCACGGCCTTCAGAGCTGAGAACATGTGTTATCTATCTAGCCTTTGTGGGAAAAGTTGCCAATCCCTGTCTCAGAGCATGGTAGTAATCTGTTGTCATAGTAATAGAGTGACTTGTAAGTAGCTTGGCCATAAAAGGCTAAATTATACTCACCAGCTGTCTGTCTGTCTATGTCAAAGCTCTGTTATTAGGGGTACAAAGGTTTCCAATTTTTATCTTCTTGGTGGATTAGATTTTTGATCATTAACACTTCCATTTCTGTCCGTGCTGGATTTTAAAAAAATTCAGACCGACAATTTGTTAAAGTGAGTCCATTTATACTGATTGTAGGTAGCAATCTTATTTTGAAGTATTTGTCCCAGGTTTTCTGTGTTTCTTGCTTTATTCTGAAGTGATTACTTTCATCTCTCACTTCCCACTCCTAGTTTGGAGATTACATACTCTACGTCTGTTCTTCTAGGAGTTGTCCTAGGAAATTTAAATGTCTTCTCACATTGCCACAGTCTAAGTTGCTATGACCTGCCCTCCCACGTGCAGTCTGCCCTCCTAGTCATGTGCTGAGTTCTGGTTTTTACCTGTGACGTTGCGGCTGCCGCCTCCTTTCCGTGTGATCCGCACGGTCCGTGTGGCTCTCATGCCCTCGGCTCTTTCTGTGTCATCGTAGCTCCCTGTCGGTGACTTCCCCACTGCCTCCTGCAGGGGATCACCCTGCACACCGTGCGAGTGTGGCCCGTGTTGAAATTTAAATGAGACTCATCTCTCCCTCTGCCCGGCAGTTTCTTGGGCGAGGTGGGCAGGTGTTACTTTCTCTCCAGTTCTTTTTCTCACCGAGCATATTGGGCGCCCAGCTGCCCTGTTTGAGCCCCTCCCTGGCCTGTCCCGTCTTTCTCCTGTGTGTCCCTGAGGCTCCTTAAAGCCAAATTTAAATCGCAAAGTTCTGCAGACGACTTTGGTGTTTCTCCCATGCCTGCGTAGCGCTGGTTTCCACGTTGCCGTTCTGGCAGAGACGCCAGTACTAAGTGTTACTTCTGTATTTTTATAATTTGTTGTTGCTTAGACACCTGATCAGTGCAGCCCAAATGTTAACAAATGCAAGAGGGCGGAAGGTCTCCCTCCACCTCCCTCGCTGCCCCATCTGAGTCCTCCTCCGTCCCCAGCCCCGGGACACCTGGCCAGTCTCTCCATCCTCTCGCAGAAACTCAGGCTGGGCCAGCAGGGGGTTCTCTTACCTGCCAGGTCTTAGAATCTTCCCGCTCTGTCACTTCAGGACGTGAGGCGTTGTCCTCCGCTTTTCTGTTCTGTAGCTGCACAGAGCTCCGTTTGTCCAGACGTACCACAATTTATAACATATAACAAGTTCCCACTGGCAGCACCTTCAGATTTCTCCCAAACCTTTACCTATCACAGGTCCACATGCTGTCTTCAAAAGCCTCTGGGGGAGATGTTGTTTGGAATTCAGGAACTTGGGAAATTTTTTAGGAGGTAACGTGACGCGTAATCCCCGTGACAGCTGTCACGTCTGCACCTGTAGTCAGGGCGCCAGCGTCTTCTGGCAAGTGACAGTGTCCGCGGCGTGTGGGATAAGTGGACTACGTGGCCTTGTGCTGGACGGGTCAAATTTTGAAAACAAGCAGGTTACAAAAAAATTCCAATCTGGGGAGCTTTTTGGATTCCAGAATGTTGAATAAAGATCGCTGGCTCGAAGACATAACATGACAAAAACGAGAGAAACACAAATTTCTTAGTCCCCCATGTCATTTTACATGCTTGTTAAATATCTGTGGGTTAAATTCCCAGCACGACAGTCTTGCTGAAAGGATGTGCGGATCTTCAGTTTTGATGCCCACGGCCGCACCTCCCCAGGTGGGGGCCGCGCTGATACCTGAGGGCTCTGTTCCCACAGAGTCACCCACAGAACGCGCCAGTGAGTGCGTGGGCTTTTGCCCTAGATTTAGAGCTGAAAAATACTGTCTTGGCACGTTTCTCTTTTTGTGATTGAAATTAAATTTTATGTGTTCTAAATACATCTTATAAACACTGTTTTTTCCCTAATGAGAACCAGGGAAGCTTAACAAGATTGGCGTGATGTATTTAGTGTGAACAAAAGTAAGAATGTCTGGAGCCCGGCACCTGTTTAAAGAAAAGAACCGGCTCTCACCCGTCACTCGAGTCACCTGCCCACCGCGCCTGCGTTCTGCGTGGCCCGAGGCCTTGAGCCGTTTTTATCGCGTGCACTTTTTTTTTAAAAAAAAAGGAAAACGAGAGAATGCAATTAAATGTTGGTTGTTTTGCTCACGTTGGAGCAGAGACAGCATGAGCAGCCGGAACGTAGATGAAATCACGCAGACCAGTGTCGCCCTGGAGAAATTAATCGAGGACTTTTGTTTGGTTGTGACAGCGCGACCCACTTTTGTAATCCAGCCACAGAACACGGAGGTGCTGGTCGGGCAGAGCGTCACGCTGGAGTGCAGCGCCGCCGGCCACCCCCCGCCGCGCATCTCCTGGACGCGGGGGGACGGCAGCCCCTTGCCGGCGGACCCGCGGGTGAACACCACGCCCTCGGGCGGCCTTTACATTCAGAACGTGGTCCAGGGCGACAGCGGCGAGTACGCGTGCTTCGCGTCCAACAGCGTGGAGAGCGTGCAGGCCACCGCCTTCATCATAGTCCAGGGTAAGGCGCCGGGCCACTCGGCCTGCCTCGCCCTCCCCCGTCCCCCGGGCTGGCGCCTGCTGTGTGCGTGAGGCTCTCGGCAGCCTCTGCCCTGTCCACGCGGCCCACGAAACTGACCCGCGCCCTCACCACCACTGGGTGCTCGCGCACAGTCGCCGCGGGGTGGCTTTGGAACAGAGACCTCAGGAGGGCGGCCTCGTGTGTGGCCGCGCCGGCCACACGCCTCCAGCGCCTGGCCCGTAGCGGTGTCTGTGCATGAGTGAGCATGTGTGTGTGTGTGAGTGTGAGTGCATGTGTGAGTGTGAGTGCATGTATGAGTGCATGTGTTTGTGAGTACATGTGTGAGTGTGAATACATATATTTGTGCACGTATGAGTACGTGTGTGAGTACATGTGTGTCTGCATGAGTGAGTGTGTGAGCATATGTGAGTGCATGTGTGTATGATGAGTACCTATGAGTGCATGTGTGTAAGATGCATTTGTGAGTGCATGTGTGCATATGTGTAAGTGTGCATTTGTGAGTGCATGTGTATGTGTGTGTGATTGCATGTGAGTGCACATGTGAGTATGAGTGCATGTATGACTACACATGTGAGTGCATGTGTGATTGTGTGTATGACTGCACATGTGAGTGTGAGTGCATGCATGACTACACATGTGAGGGCATGTGTGATTGTGTGTATGACTGCACATGTGAGTGTGAGTGCATGTGTGATTGTGTGTATGACTGCACATGTGTGAGTGCATGTGTGATTGTGTGTGTGAGTGTGAGTGCATGTGTGGTGCGTGCAGATGTGCCCCAGTTAATCCCCACACCCTGACGACAGCTGTGAGCGCTCCCGCACGGTCACCGTTTGGACGTGGGACCCGGGAATGTCTGTAGCTCCACACCCTCTGCCCTGGTGTCCGAGTGGCGTAATCGTGACATGAACCGTGAGTGGGGACTGAGACAGACGTGCACGGCAGGGGAAATTCCGTCCCCACCTCTGACCGTCCCGCCTCACCAACAGTTGCCGTGGCTCCAGCCATTCAGTCCCTGCGTGTTGCGTGGTCTCCCTGTCCGTGTGGCTGTGACTCTGACAGAGGTGGATCGCGCTGGGCGTGCGTGTCCCACGTGGACTTTCCCACCCTCGAGGCGACTCCCGTCGCTCTGCGCGGAGCTCCAGCCCACAGTCCCTGACGGAGGGGTGGCCACACGCCAACCACACGCCTGTCCGTGCTCCCCCTCCTGGACCACTTGCGCTTTCTCCCAAGCGTCTTCACCGCCCTCCTCCTCCTCCTCCTCCTCGTGGACGTGGCACCCGCAGTCCGGCGTCCCGTCCCTGCGGCCATGTTCTGTGGCACTTTCCCTTGCTGCTTTGTGATGCCCCGTTCCGACTGTTTCTTCCCGCAGCTCTTCCTGAGTTCACCGTGACGCCCCAGGACAGAGCCGTCATCGAGGGCCAGACGGTCGACTTCCAGTGCGAGGCGAAGGGCAACCCGCAGCCCGTCATCGCCTGGACCAAGGGAGGTGAGGCGCCCGGGTCGCGGCCCTTTCCCCGCCCCCGCTCCGGACCCACACGACCCACACGAGACCCCGCTGTCTTCCCCTCAGCCAGGCAAACAGGGCCGCCCCGGGCAGGGCCCAGCTGTGGCCGAACCCCACACATCCGTGGAAGCAGTAGGGGAGCATATTCAAACAGACGACAACTTTTCTTCTCCCTTGGGTTCCTGGGACGGGGTCCCAGCCCGCTTTTCCAACAGGGAACGTGCTGGGCCTGTCACCTGAGGAGGCCCAGCCTGGGTGGGGAGCGTGGGGCGAGGGCAGGCACCGGGCCCTGCGGGAACCTTCTAGGGAGATCCCAGCTGGCAGGTGCCTTTGAGACGTCCTGGTCACTGGGCTTGAGCCGAAGGGCCAGCCCCTTCACTTCCTCCCTCTGGGGTTTGGGATGGGAGGGGGTTGTCCCCAGGAGTAACATGCCAGGACCTCGCTTGATTTTACAGTAACTGCAGCCCCTGCATCCTCTTCCCAGCTCTGCAATCAGGTGACACCCCAGACACCCTGAGTGCCTCGTCCCCTGGCTCCTAGATGGCCCTTTACTCTCTGTCCCTTGTGGCCCCTTCCTTCGTGCCACTGGAGGGCAGGGACGGTTTGATCCCCCTGCCTGTGTCCAGCAGGACAGACAGGTGCCCTCATGCCGCCCAGTCCCCACCACGCCCCGACCCAGGTGCAGACCAGCTTCTGTGATGTCCTCCCTAACCCCACGGGCTCCGAGTGACGGGTGCGTGTCCCTTGCAGGGAGCCAGCTCTCCGTGGACCGGCGGCACCTGGTCCTGTCCTCGGGAACGCTCAGGATCTCCGGCGTGGCCCTGCACGACCAGGGCCAGTACGAGTGCCAGGCCGTGAACATCATCGGCTCGCGGAAGGTCGTGGCCCACCTGAGCGTGCAGCCCAGAGGTGCGCGGGCTGGGGAAGCAGGTTTCTGCAGCCCACATGACGTGGCTGTTCGTTTAAAGCGTGGACTCCTCCCTCTGTGTTCATGGACCGTGGTGGTGCCTGCACCCCAGGGTGTCTGCGTCCTGCTCGTTCAGTCTCTGTCCCCTTTGCTGGCGAAAGTCTATTTATTTGTTAGTGATGGTGGTTTTGCATCCAGATCAGGCTCCGTCAGGTGTTTTTCCTTCCGAACTACTGTCCGCTCGGGAAAGGGCTCCTGGCTCCCTGTGCAGGGCAGTTATCTGGGGGCGTGAGGTCCACCAAGCTACCTGCCCGTGCGGGGACCCAGATGCCGTCTCAGCCGCCGTCCCTGTCCCCGTTTGTCCTTTGGGGACGTCCCGCTTGCCTGTTCCCCTGCTTGGGAGACCCGGCTCCTCGCAGCACTGCTGTAGTGTCAGGGCGGTAAGGTCAGGAACCTCTGACCTCTGAGAGGCTCCCGCGTGACGCAGGGTGACCCCGCAGGGAGGCAGCCCAGGCCGCTGTGCCCTGAGCCTGGATTGGGGACAAGGGAATTGAGGGCACTTGCCCCGAGCTCCCTGTGGAGGATGCCTCGAGGCTGCCACGGCTTGTCGGTGGCTGGCCCGGCCTGGCCCTGACCTGGTGGACACCGACCAGCAGCTGGGGGGGGGCGCGTAGGGTGGGGGCTCCTGAGAGGCTGCCCAGCCCAGACGCTCTGTGGTCAGCCACCCCCACTTTTAGATGAGAACACGCCTCTCTCGGTGGCCTTTTTTCTCTCCATGACACAAGTGTCTCGGGAGGCCGTGGTGCCCTCGGTGGGCCGTGGGCCTGCCCCGGCTCGCGTGGGGCCTGGGGCACGAGGTGGGCCGTGGGCCTGCCCCGGCTCGAGTGGGGCCTGGGGCACGAGGTGGGCCGTGGGCCTGTCCCGGCTCGAGTGGGGCCTGGGGCACGAGGTGGGCCGTGGGTCTTTCCTGGCTCGCGTGGGGCCTGGGGCACGAGGTGGGCCATGGGCCTGTCTTGGCTCGCGTGGGGCCTGGGGCACGAGGTGGGCCGTGGGCCTGTCCTGGCTCGCGTGGGACCTGGGGCACTAGGTGGGCCGTGGGCCTGTCCTGGCTCGCGTGGGGCCTGGGGCACGAGGTGGCAGCCTGGCCGTGTTGAGGGTCCGGCGCTGTCTGTCTCTGAGTTGGTCACAGTCTGCTCCTCATGCCTTGGGCAGGTGGGCAGGTGGGCAGGAGGGCAGGTGGGCAGATGGGCAGGAGGGCAGGTTGACAGGTGGGCAGGAGTGCAGGTCAGTGGGTGGGCAGAAGGGCAGGTGGACAGGAGTGCAGGTCTGCAGGTGGGCAGGAGGGCAGGTGGACAGGAGTGCAGGTTGCCAGGTAGGCAGGAGGGCAGGTCGGTAGGTGGGCAGGAGGGCAGGTGGATAGGAGTGCAGGTCGGTAGGAGGGTAGGTGGGCAGGAGGGTAGGTGGGCAGGAGGGTAGGTGGGCAGGAGGGTAGGTGGGCAGGTGGACAGGAGGGCAGGTCAGTAGGTGGGCAGGAGGGCAGGTGGATAGGAGTGCAGGTGGGTAGGAGGGTAGGTGGGCAGGAGGGCAGGTGGATAGGAGTGCAGGTCGGTAGGAGGGTAGGTGGCCAGGAGGGTAGGTGGGCAGGAGGGCAGGTCGGCAGGAAGGCAGGTGGGCAGGTGGACAGGAGGGCAGGTCGGTAGGTGGGTAGGTCGGCAGGTGGACAGGAGGGCAGGTCGGTAGGTGGGTAGGTCGGCAGGTGGGCAGGAGTGCAGGTTGGCAGGTGGGCAGGAAGGCAGGTGAGCAGGAAGGTAGGAGGGCAGGTGTGCAGGTGGGCAGGAGGGCAGGAGGGGAGGTGGGCAGGTCTTCTCTGGAGCCCTCGGGGCTCCTGGCCCTGTGCAGGTGCCTCTAGGAGGCAGTAAAAGGACCACCCGGGCCCCTGAGCTCTGGGCGGGGCTGCCGGGTGGGGCGGGGCTCCACTCTTCGGAAGCTTTGGTACAAATCACTCGTTTCCTGGATTCTCCGCGTTTGCCTTACAGTCACCCCAGTGTTCGCCAGTGTCCCCAGCGACATCACGGTGGAGGTGGGCACCAACGTGCAGCTGCCCTGCAGCTCCCAGGGTGAGCCCGAGCCGGCCATCACCTGGAACAAGGTAGGAGCCCTGGCTGGCCCTGCTATGGGCGTGCAGACCCCGCACTGCCTGCCCTCTGCTCTGCAGCCTCCGGAGAGCAGGGGGAGGGATGTTGAAATGGCGTGCTCGGTGCAGAGCAACGTGGTTGCTTTCTGATGAGAGCAAAATATGTGATCCCAGCACTCTGGGAGGCCGAGGCTGGAGGATCACCTGAGGCCAGGGGTTTGAGACCAGCCTGAGCAAGAGTGAGACCCCGTCTGTACTACAAATAGAAAAATTAGCCAGGTGTGGTGGTGCACACCTGTAGCCCCAGCTACTTGGGAGGCTGAGGCAGGAGGATCACTTGAGCCAAGGAGTTCGAGGCTGCAGTGAGTTATGACTGCGCCACACTGCACCACTGTACTGCAGCCCGAGTGACGGAGCAAGACCCTATCTCAAAAAAAGTAAATAAGTAAAATAATAAAACAAAACAAAAATTGGCCAGGCATGGTGGCTCATGCCTGTAATCTTAGGACTCAGGGAGGCTGAGGCCGGAGGATCGCTTTAGGCCAGGAGTTTGAGACCAGCCTGAGCAAGAGCAAGACCCATCTCTACTAAAAATAGAAACATTAGGTAGACGTGGTGGCGCATGCCTGTAGTCCCAGCTACTCGGGAGGCTGAGGCAGGAGGATCGCTTGAGCCCAGGAGTTGGAGGCTGCTGTGAGCTATGCCTGCACCACTGCACTCTAGGCCTGGAGACCGAGCAAGACCCTTTCTCTAAAAACATAAAAAGAATAACAACTTGGAGCATTCTGTGATTTTGTTCTTTTCAATGACAAGAGCAAAGAAAACCCCTTGCTTCGGTCTCGTAGTCAGTAAAAGGGGTTATTTCATTTTCCTTTGCTGTTTAATAAGCCCAGTGTGAACGCCCAGTGTGAACGCCCAGTGTGAACACCCAGTGTGAACGCCCATTATGAACACCCAGTGTGAACGCCTAGTGTGAACGCCCATTATGAACACCCAGTGTGAACGCCTAGTGTGAACGCCCATTATGAACGCCCAGTGTGAACGCCCATTATGAACACCCAGTGTGAACGCCCAGTGTGAACGCCCAGTGTGAACGCCCATTATGAACACCCAGTGTGAACGCCCAGTGTGAACGCCCATTATGAACGCCCAGTGTGAACGCCCAGTGTGAACGCCCAGTGTGAACGCCCAGTGTGAACACCCAGTGTGAACGCCTAGTGTGAACGCCCATTATGAACACCCAGTGTGAACGCCTAGTGTGAACGCCCATTATGAACGCCCAGTGTGAACGCCCAGTGTGAACGCCCATTATGAACGCCCAGTGTGAACGCCCAGTGTGAACGCCCAGTGTGAACGCCCAGTGTGAACGCCCATTATGAACGCCCAGTGTGAACGCTCATTATGAACGCCCAGTGTGAACACCCATTGTGAACGCCCAGTGTGAACGCCCATTATGAACGCCCAGTGTGAACGCCCAGTGTGAACACCCAGTGTGAACGCCCAGCGTGAATGCCCATTATGAACACCCAGTGTGAACGCCCAGTGTGAACACCCAGTGTGAACGCCCAGCGTGAACGCTCATTATGAACACCCAGTGTGAACGCCCATTATGAACGCCCAGTGTGAACGCCCATTATGAACACCCAGTGTGAACGCCCATTATGAACGCCCAGTGTGAATGCCCATTATGAACACCCAGTGTGAACGCCCAGTGTGAACACCCAGTGTGAACGCCCAGCGTGAACGCTCATTATGAACACCCAGTGTGAACGCCCAGTGTGAACACCCATTATGAACACCCAGTGTGAACGCCCATTATGAACACCCAGTGTGAACGCCCATTATGAACGCCCAGTGTGAACGCCCAATGTGAACACCCAGTGTGAACACCCATTATGGACGCCCAGTGTGAACACCCATTATGAACACCCAGTGTGAACGCCCATTATGAACACCCAGTGTGAACGCCCATTATGAACACCCAGTGTGAACGCCCATTATGAACGCCCAGTGTGAATGCCCATTATGAACACCCAGTGTGAACGCCCAGTGTGAACACCCAGTGTGAACGCCCAGCGTGAACGCTCATTATGAACACCCAGTGTGAACGCCCAGTGTGAACACCCATTATGAACACCCAGTGTGAACGCCCATTATGAACACCCAGTGTGAACGCCCATTATGAACGCCCAGTGTGAACGCCCAATGTGAACACCCAGTGTGAACGCCCAGTGTGAACACCCATTATGAACACCCAGTGTGAACGCCCATTATGAACACCCAGTGTGAACACCCATTATGAACGCCCAGTGTGAACGCCCATTATGAACACCCAGTGTGAACGCCCATTATGAACACCCAGTGTGAACACCCAGTGTGAACGCCCAGCGTGAACGCTGATGAACACCCAGTGTGAATGCCCATTATGAACACCCAGTGTGAACGCCCAGTGTGAACGCCCATTATGAACGCCCAGTGTGAACGCCCAATGTGAACACCCAGTGTGAACGCCCAGCGTGAACGCTGATGAACACCCAGTGTGAACGCCCATTATGAACACCCAGTGTGAACACCCAGTGTGAACACCCATTATGAACACCCAGTGTGAACGCCCATTATGAACACCCAGTGTGAACGCCCATTATGAACACCCAGTGTGAACGCCCAGTGTGAACACCCATTATGAACACCCAGTGTGAATGCCCATTATGAACACTCAGTGTGAACACCCAGTGTGAACACCCATTATGAACACCCAGTGTGAACGCCCATTATGAACACCCAGTGTGAACACCCAGTGTGAACGCCCAGCGTGAACGCTGATGAACACCCAGTGTGAATGCCCATTATGAACACCCAGTGTGAACGCCCAGTGTGAACGCCCAGTGTGAACGCCCAATGTGAACACCCAGTGTGAACGCCCAGCGTGAACGCTGATGAACACCCAGTGTGAACGCCCATTATGAACACCCAGTGTGAACACCCAGTGTGAACACCCATTATGAACACCCAGTGTGAACGCCCATTATGAACACCCAGTGTGAACGCCCATTATGAACACCCAGTGTGAACGCCCAGTGTGAACACCCATTATGAACACCCAGTGTGAATGCCCATTATGAACACCCAGTGTGAACGCCCATTATGAACACCCAGTGTGAACGCCCAGTGTGAACGCCCAGTGTGAACGCCCAATGTGAACACCCAGTGTGAACGCCCAGCGTGAACGCTGATGAACACCCAGTGTGAACGCCCAGTGTGAATGCCCATTATGAACACCCAGTGTGAACACCCATTATGAACACCCAGTGTGAACGCCCATTATGAACACCCAGTGTGAACGCCCAGTGTGAACGCCCAGTGTGAACGCCCATTATGAATGCCCAGTGTGAACGCCCAATGTGAACACCCAGTGTGAACGCCCAGCGTGAACGCTGATGAACACCCAGTGTGAATGCCCATTATGAACACCCAGTGTGAACGCCCATTATGAACGCCCAGTGTGAACGCCCAATGTGAACACCCAGTGTGAACGCCCAGCGTGAACGCTGATGAACACCCAGTGTGAATGCCCATTATGAACACCCAGTGTGAACGCCCAGTGTGAACGCCCATTATGAACGCCCAGTGTGAACGCCCAATGTGAACACCCAGTGTGAACGCCCAGCGTGAACGCTGATGAACACCCAGTGTGAACGCCCAGTGTGAATGCCCATTATGAACACCCAGTGTGAACACCCAGTGTGAACCCCCAGTGTGAACACCCGTGAACGCCCAGTGTGAACGCCCATTATGAACGCCCAGTGTGAACGCCCAGCGTGAGCGCCCAGTGTGAACACCCAGTGTGAACACCCGTGAACGCCCAGTGTGAACGCCCATTATGAACGCCCAGTGTGAACGCCCAGCGTGAACGCCCAGTGTGAACCCCCAGTGTGCACGCCCATTATGAACGCCCAGTGTGAACGCCCAGCGTGAACGCCCAGTGTGAACACCCGTGAACGCCCAGTGTGAACGCCCAGTGTGAACACCCAGCGTGAACGCCCATGAACACCCAGTGTGAACGCCCAGTGTGAACGCCCAGTGTGAACACCCAGTGTGAACGCCGGGGCAGCACTCACAGCCCTGGACCGCACTGTCCACGAACTGGGGGCTCAGGGCCGGCCACGCAGGTCCGGAGGAAGGAGAGCCCCGCCCCCACGCGCCCAGCGCGCATGCGCCCGGCCGTCCTTCCCGTGCGCCCCTCCAGAGCCCGCTGTGTCTCAGCTCAGGGCCGCCCTCTTGGGCAGGGCCCGGGTGCCGTCTCTCTGGGGCTCCCCCCACCGCTGCACGCAGCCCAGGGGCCCCGTCCCTACTGCGATCCTGGGTCCGTCCTCTGCGAGGCTCCGCCCTCGGTAGGGAACGGGTGACCGGAGAGCGTGTCCCTTCGGGCTGCCCTCGGGAGTCCCTGAAGCCTCCTCCGTCTCCAGGCCTGGGGGTCCCAGCGCAGCCTCTGACGCCTGCACTCGGGAGGTCCCGCCTCCATTCGGGAGGTCCCGCCTCCACTCGGCTGGTCCCGCCTCCACTCGGCTGGTCCCGCCTCCACTCGGGAGGTCCCGCCTCCACTCGGGAGGTCCCGCCTCCACTCGGGCGGTCCCGCCTCCACTCAGGCGGTCCCCTCCACTCGGGCGGTCCCGCCTCCGCTCGGGAGATCCCGCCTGCACTCGGGAGGTCCCGCGCCCCCCGGGAAGGACAGCGGCTCCCGTGTTCTGACCCCCTCCCCGCTGCAGGACGGGGTCCAGGTGACGGAGAGCGGGAAGTTCCACATCAGCCCCGAGGGCTTCCTCACCATCCACGACGTGGGCACCGCGGACGCCGGCCGCTACGAGTGCGTGGCGCGCAACACCATCGGCTCGGCCTCCGTGAGCGTGGTGCTCGGCGTGAGCGGTAGGCGCACCGCGGGGCCTGCCTGGGGGGGGGCTGCACCGGCCTTGCCGCGGGGCCCTGCCGGCGCCGGGGAGACGGGTCCCTGTGCGGGGGTGTGTGTGTATAGTGTGTATGTGGTGTATAGCGTGTGTGTGGTGTATAGCGTGTGTAGTGTGTGGTGTATAGTGTAAGTGGTGTATAGCATGCGTGTGGTGTATAGTGTGTATGTGGTGTATAGCGTGTGGTGTATAGTGTGTGTTAGTGTGTGGTGTATAGTGTGTGTGTGGTGTATAGCGTGTGGTGTATAGTGTGTGTGTAGTTTGTGGTGTATAGTGTGTATGTGGTGTATAGCGTGTGGTGTATAGTGTGTGTGGTGTATAGCGTATGGTGTATAGTGTGTGGTGTATAGTGTGTGTGTAGTGTGTGGTGTGTGGTGTATAGTGTTCGTGTGTGGTGTGTAGTGTGTGTGTGTGGTGTATAGCGTGTGTGTGGTGTATAGTGTGTGTGTGGTGTATAGTGTGTGGTGTATAGCGTGGTGTATAGTGTGTGTGTGGTGTATAGTGTGTGTGTGGTGTACAGTGTGTATGTGTGTGAGAGATATAGTGTGTGTGGTGCATAGGGTGTGTATTGTGCATAGGGTGTGTATTGTGTATAGTGTGTGTGTGGTGTATAGTGTGTGTGGTGTATAGTGTGTGTGGTGTATAGTGTGGTGTTTGTGTGTGTGGTGCATAGTATGTGTGTGTGGTGTATAGTGTGGTGTATTGTGTGTGTGGAGTATAGTGTGTATGTGTGTGTGAGATATAGTGTGTGTGGTATATAGGATGTGTGTGGTGTATAGTGTATGTGGTGTATAGTGTGTGTGTGGTGTATAGTGTGTGTGGTGTATAGCGTGTGTGTGTGGTGTATAGTGTGTACAGTGTGTGTGTGATGTAGCGTGTGTGTGGTGTATAGTGTGGTGTACAGTGTGTGTGTGGTGTACAGTGTGTGTGTGGTGTATAGTGTGTGTGGTGTACAGTGTGTGTGTGTGGTGTATGGTGTGTGTGTGGTATATAGCGAGTGTGTGGTGTATATCGTGTGTGTGGTGTATAGCATGTGTGGTGTATAGCATGTGTGTGTGGTGTATAACGTGTGTGTGATGTATAGTGTGTGTGGTATATAGTGTGTGAGGTGTATAGCGTGTGCGTGTGGTGTGTATAGTGTGTGTGGTATATAGTATGTATGGTGTCTAGTGTGTGTGTGGTGCATAGCGTGTGTGGTGTATAGTGTGTGTGGTGTATAGCGTGGGTGGTGTATACTGTGTGTGTGTGGTATATAGTGTGTATTGTGTGCATGGTGTATAGCGTGTGTTTGTGGTATATAGTGTGTGTGGTGGATAGCATGTGTGTGTGGTGTATAGTGTGTGTGGTATATAGTATGTGGGGTGTATAGTGTGTGCGTGTGGTGTGTATAGTGTGTGTGGTATACAGTATGTGTGGTGTCTAGTGTGTGTGTGGTGCATAGCGTGTGTGGTGTATAGTGTGTGTGGTGTATAGCGTGTATGGTGTATACTGTGTGTGTGTGGTATATAGTGTGTATTGTGTGCATGGTGTATAGCGTGTGTTTGTGGTATATAGTGTGTGTGTGGTGGATAGCATATGTGTGTGTGGTGTATAGTGTGTGTAGTATATAGTATGTGTAGTGTCTAGTGTGTGTGTGGTGTCTAGTGTGGTGTATAGCGTGTGTGGTGTATAGTGTGTGTGGTGTATAGCGTGTGTGGTATATACTGTGTGTGTGTGGTATATAGTGTGTATTGTGTGCATGGTGTATAGCGTGTGTTTGTGGTATATAGTGTGTGTGTGGTGGATAGCATATGTGTGTGTGGTGTATAGTGTTGTAGTATATAGTATGTGTAGTGTCTAGTGTGTGTGTGGTGTCTAGTGTGGTGTATAGCGTGTGTGGTGTATAGTGTGTGTGGTGTATAGCGTGTGTGGTATATACTGTGTGTGTGGTATATAGTGTGTATTGTGTGCATGGTGTATAGCGTGTGTTTGTGGTATATAGTGTGTGTGTGGTGGATAGCATATGTGTGTGTGGTGTATAGTGTTGTAGTATATAGTATGTGTAGTGTCTAGTGTGTGTGTGGTGTCTAGTGTGGGGTATAGCGTGTGTGGTGTATAGCGTGTGTGGTGTATAGCGTGTGTGGTGTATAGCATGTGTGGTATATAGTGTTGTGTGTGTGGTGTATAGCGTGTGTGGTGTATAGTGTGTGTGGTGTATAGCGTATGTGGTGTATAGTGTTGTGTGTGTGGTGTATAGCTTGTGTGGTATATAGTATGTGTAGTGTCTGTGTGTGGTGTCTAGTGTGGTGTATAGCCTGTGTGGTGTATAGCGTGTGTGGTATATAGTGTTGTGTGTGGTGTATAGCGTGTGTGGTGTATAGCGTGTGTGGTGTATAGCGTGTGTGGTGTATAGTGTTGTGTGTGTGGTGTATAGTGTGTGTGGTATATAGTATGTGTAGTGTCTAGTGTGTGTGTGGTGTCTAGTGTGGTGTATAGCGTGTGTGGTGTATAGTGTGTGTGGTGTATAGCGTGTGTGGTATATAGTGTTGTGTGTGTGGTGTATAGCGTGTGTGGTGTATAGCGTGTGTGGTATATAGTGTTGTGTGTGTGGTGTATAGCGTGTGTGGTGTATAGTGTGTGTGGTATATAGTATGTGTAGTGTCTAGTGTGTGTGTGGTGTCTAGTGTGGTGTCTAGCATGTGTGGTGTATAGCGTGTGTGGTGTATAGCGTGTGTGGTGTATAGCGTGTGTGGTGTATAGTGTTGTGTGTGTGGTGTATAGTGTGTGGAGTATGTGGTGCGAGGAGGCAGCAGCCCTGTGCACGGATGTGCCGTGGCACGTGGTCATGGGACCCCAGAGGCCACATCTCTTGGAGAGCGTGTCGGGGTGGGCGTGGCCAGGGGAGGGCGGGTCTGGTTGGGCGGGTCCCGGCGGGCGTGGCCAGGAGGAGGGCGGGTCAGTGGGCGTGGCCAGGGTGGGAAGGTGCAGCCTGCCGGGTGGCCGTGGCGGGCTGACCACGTGTTGTCACGGTGGTGTGAGCACTTCCGTGTTCCCTGCCATTTGCTAGGGGCCACGTGATTTCAAGTACTGAAGCACCTGTAATTTCCACGTTGTTTGAAAACAACTCATAGTGGAATCTGATAAAAGATCTGAGCCTTGGTTTGAGAACTGGAGATGACATTTGTAGAAAACGTGCCCAAGCCTAAATGACGTAGTGTCTAGACGTTGCTTACGAGCAACCGTGGAGTAGTTTTCCGGGTAACGTGCGACTTCATGTCCTCCTAGTTCCCGATGTCAGCCGAAACGGGGACCCGTTCGTGGCCACGTCCATCGTGGAAGCGATCGCCACCGTGGACAGAGCCATCAACTCCACCCGGACGCACCTGTTCGACAGGTATGGTGGGGCGGAACCTGGCGCTGCTGGGTTGCCGGGCGTGGTGGGGAGCCTGGGGGACGCGGTTCTAGCAGCTGACCTTGACCTGCTCCTTCTGATGACAGAAACTTAGTTGAAGCGTCATGAACAGCATTGCTTCTCACCTCTCTGGGGGCTCAGGTGGCAGAAGGTGTGACATCTGCTTTTCTAGTAGAACCAGAGCCATGATTCCCCACCAGAGCAGTGCTACTAATTCCACCTCGCTGTTTTCGCTCGTTACTAAATGACTTGGTGGAAACCAAGGACCTCGAAGGCCGCGGGTGTCTTTGCCCGGGTGGCCGTCTCCAAAGCAGTCCGTCTGCACCTTCCCCGAAATGTGGTATCTGTGATTCTCTCTGCTGACCGAATTAATGACTTGTTTTTAGTGTCTTCTGGTTCTTGTCTGTTTGTTTTGTTGCCTCCTCCGTGGGATGAGTAAGGTATGGTACATCACCTTGTAGCGCGTAGCTCTAGAAGCATTAATAGCAAGAATTACATTTCCAGACGCTGGTGATTTTATCCTCAGTGATTCCTTTCGTTGCTCCCCTTCTCTCCCCATGCTGCCGCCAGCCGCCCCCGCTCTCCCAACGACCTGCTGGCCTTGTTCCGGTACCCCCGCGACCCCTACACGGTGGAGCAGGCGCGGGCCGGCGAGATATTCGAGCGCACGCTGCAGCTAATCCAGGAGCACGTGCAGCACGGCCTCATGGTGGACCTCAACGGGACAAGTCAGTGCCTCCCCGCTGCGCCCCACCCCGCTGCGCCCCACCCCGCCTCACTGGCCGCAGTCCCGCCCCAAGGGGGGGTTGGCACTCCCGCCACTGCGCTCAGGGACTGGGGGATTGTGCGCCCAGACCAGGGTCCTCCTGCACGCACACACCCCACAGCCCCTCCTGGGGTCTGATGGGAAACTCAGGAGTACAATCCATCCCGAGACCATCCGGCGCCCAGGCTGCGAGGCTACTCCTGCAGATCTGCAGGCCAGTTGTGCATCAGTCTGTGCTGATTGTAGAAAGGTCTGGAGACTTAGAAAGGCAAAAGGAAAAATGTGAAATTGCCCCCAGTAATGTGAGACAGTTGCGTCCATTTGCGTTTGCCTGGGCGGCAGTGAGGTCCACGTGCACACGCTTGTTACTTCATCCATTCATTCCGCCCACGCACAGTGGCCTCATACACGTCGCCACCCTGGGTCTGGGGAAAAAGCAACAAGACATGAGACTCTCAGCCTCTCAGAGACAGGAGGGGTCAGCGCACAGTCAGCCCGCAGGCACCATGGGGGAGAGCCCGCAGGCCGTAGACGGTGGAGCCTTGGTGGGCGGGGGTGCTGTTGCTAGTTGGTGCAGAGACCCCCAAGAGCAGGGACCCTGGGCCGCTGAGCACACGACAGACACCAAAGCTCCCAGGCGGGGCCCTTGGCCGCTGAGGCCGGTGGACGAGTGGGCGTGGCAGGAGCAGGGAGGACATGAAGTCAGGGACGTTCCATGATCTCTGACCTGAGAGGGGCTCTGGGGAGGTACAGGGTGTGTCCTTTCCTGTGCACGAGACAGGAGCCTTGAGGGCTATGTGCAAACGGGGACATGGTTGGACGTGTTTTAACGGATCGGGCTGGGGGATGGCCACACGAGGAAGGCAGCCCGGGAAAGTGGGGCGCAGGGGCGTGTGCTGCCCACGCTGGCCCGGACCCATCTGCCTCCAGACCTGCAAAAAGACCACGGAAAAAGCGAACACACGCAGGGAAAGCCCAGACCTACCCCACGCCCCACTGGCGCTCGGAGGAAGCCCGTTCTCCCGGCTCTGTGCTTTCTTGGCTCTTGGTTGTCCGAGGCTGGGAATTTTCCAGGGCTCTCCTAAGAGTGGCTGAGAATAGAGCCAGACGGCTCGGCTTCCCTCTTGCAGCCTCTGGGAAGAACGTGCTGCCGGCGCCTCCCTGGGGAGACCTGGCTGGGCGCGGGGTGGGCGGGAGCCCAGGTGCATGTTCCCCGCACGGGTGCCCCTCAGCACACCAGGAAGTGTGTTTCTGCTGCTGCTCCCTCCTCCACCTCTCACGTTCTCAAGTGGGTTTGTGCACGCGAGCCCACACCAATCGCAGCGTCTCCTGTGAACGTGTGCAGGGATGTTCCCCATCTGGATGGCCACCATGGCTGAGCAACGCTAGAACAAAGAGGCCGTGATGGCTGAGGACTCCAGTGTGGAAGTGTGTACACGTGTGTGTCTGTAGGCTTGTCTCTGCGTATGCAGTGGAATGAATGTGTGAACGTTTGTGTGTGGGAGTGTACACGCGAGTGGGAGTGCGTGTGTGTACACATGTGAAAGTGTGTGCATATGAGTGTGGGTCTGCCTGCAAGTGTGCATGTGTGTGCACATAATTGAGAGTGAGCACGTGTGTGTGAACATCTGTGTCTGAGCGCGTGCATGTGAGACTGCATGTTAGTGTGTGAGCATGTCTGTGCACATGTGAGTGTGTGAACATGTGAGCGTGAGTGTGAACATGTCTGCATGTGAATGTGCACGCGAATGCATGATTGGGTGTGTGATTGTGAGAGCGTGTATGTGAACACGTGTGTGTGCATGTGAGTGCAGGGCTGGGTGTACATGCATGATTGTGAGCAGGTGTGTAGTTGTGAGCGTGTGTGTGTGTGTGTGTGTGTGTGTGTGTGCAGTTTTGGGCAGGCCCTGCAAGGTGCCCCGTACAGGCAGGACGTTGAGGAGGCAAAGGCCGTGGGAGTGACTGTTTGGGGCAGTGCCGTGGGCAGCCGGGTGTGACTGTGGGGTCCCGGGACCCTGTGGTGGTGGTGCTCAGGGGCAGACGTCTTCCGGGTGAGGACCAGGAACTGCGGTTGGGAAGACCTGTCCCGTGTGTTGGAGGAATATCCCAGGCCAGCAAGTTTGGATCTGGGCAGTAGCCAGTGGGCAGAGACCGGAGGTCTGTGAGCAGGGAGGTGACGTAGCTGGAGCCCCCATGCAGCCCAGGGAGAGGGGCTCCTGTGGGCTCCTCCAGGCAGGCGCCAGGACACTTGTGCTGGGATCCCACCTCAGGAGTGGAGAGGGGGGCGGGGCCTCGGGGGTGTCCTGGAGGCGTCAGACACGGAGGTGGCCACAGTGCAGTGGACATAGGGCAGGGGAGCAGGAGCCTCTGATCCACCTGGGGTCCAGGGCAGGGTCCTGCCCCTCCACACAGAGGCCCATGATACTCTGTCATGTGGAACTGTGCAGCCAAGACAGGAAACCGTGGGCGGGGAGACCACCACGAGGGCGTCTCCCATGGCAGAGTCCACGTCTGAGACCCAAGTCTGCCTGGCTGTGAAGGGAGCAAGGCTGGGAAACCCCCGTGTGCGGAGCTGGGCGGGGCGTCCCGTGTCCCTGGCGGGCGAGTGCGCCACCGCGTCCCCAGTGGGTCAGGCCCCGCCTGCTGTGCCGCTGCAGGTTACCACTACAATGACCTGGTGTCCCCGCAGTACCTGCACCTCATCGCCAACCTGTCTGGCTGCACGGCGCACCGGCGCGTGAACAACTGCTCGGACATGTGCTTCCACCAGCGGTACCGCACGCACGACGGCACCTGCAACAACCTGCAGCACCCCATGTGGGGCGCCTCGCTGACCGCCTTCGAGCGCCTGCTCAAGGCCGTGTACGAGAACGGCTTCAACACGCCGCGCGGCATCAACCCGCACCGGCTGTACAACGGGCACGCGCTGCCCGCGCCGCGCCTGGTGTCCACGACGCTGATCGGCGCGGAGGCGGTCACGCCGGACGCACAGTTCACGCACATGCTGATGCAGTGGGGCCAGTTCCTGGACCACGACCTGGACTCCACGGTGGTGGCGCTGAGCCAGGCGCGCTTCTCGGACGGGCAGCACTGCAGCTCCGCCTGCAGCAGCGACCCGCCCTGCTTCTCAGTCATGATCCCGCCCAACGACCCCCGCGCCCGTGGCGGGGGCGGCGGCGCGCGCTGCATGTTCTTCGTGCGCTCCAGCCCCGTGTGCGGCAGCGGCATGACGTCGCTGCTCATGAACTCCGTGTACCCGCGGGAGCAGATCAACCAGCTCACGTCCTACATCGACGCGTCCAACGTGTACGGCAGCACGGACCACGAGGCGCGCGGCATCCGCGACCTGGCGAGCCACCGCGGCCTCCTGCGCCAGGGCATCGTGCAGCGGTCGGGGAAGCCGCTGCTCCCCTTCGCCGCGGGGCCGCCCACCGAGTGCATGCGCGACGAAAATGAGAGCCCCATCCCCTGCTTCCTGGCCGGGGACCACCGCGCCAACGAGCAGCTGGGGCTGACCAGCATGCACACGCTGTGGTTCCGCGAGCACAACCGCATCGCCGCCGAGCTGCTGGCGCTGAACCCGCACTGGGACGGCGACACCATCTACCACGAGACGCGCAAGATCGTGGGCGCCGAGGTGCAGCACATCACCTACCAGCACTGGCTGCCCAAGGTCCTGGGCGAGGTGGGCATGAAGATGCTGGGCGAGTACCGCGGCTACGACCCGGGCGTCAACGCCGGCATCTTCAACGCCTTCGCCACCGCGGCCTTCAGGTTCGGCCACACGCTGGTCAACCCGGTGCTGCACCGGCTGGACGAGAACTTCCAGCCCATCCCGCAGGGCCCTCTCCCGCTCCACAAGGCCTTCTTCTCCCCCTTCCGCATCGTGAACGAGGGCGGCATCGACCCGCTGCTGCGCGGGCTGTTCGGCGTGGCGGGGAAGATGCGCGTGCCCTCCCAGCTGCTGAACACGGAGCTCACCGAGCGGCTCTTCTCCATGGCGCACACGGTGGCGCTGGACCTGGCCGCCATCAACATCCAGCGCGGCCGGGACCACGGCATCCCGCCCTACCACGACTACCGGGTCTACTGCAACCTGTCCGCCGCCCACACCTTCGAGGACCTGAAGAACGAGATCAAAAACCCCGAGATCCGGGAGAAGCTGAAAAGGTGAGCTTGCCTGCGTGGCTCGGGTAGACCCGCCTCGTGGGTGCGTGTTGGTGCTTGTCTCCGTGTTGAGTCGTGTGTGCCGGGAAAGGCTCCATAAAGGAAGTGGATGGAGGCCCAGCTTGGGCGGGCTGCGTCCTCCTCCCATGGCCTCCCCCCGTGTCCCGGGGGTGGGCTAGGCTGAGCTGCAGCAGGATTTCAGCACAGAGCGGGTTGTGCCTCTCTGTCCAGGGAGACTGGAGAGAGAAGTGGGCACAGGGAGACAGCAGGCCTGAGCCGGGCGGGGCTGCAGGGGAGGGGCCTGCCCTCCCATCAGGAGCAGAGAGTGAGGTGGAGCTTGGCCTTGGCAGACGCCCGGGGACCCACCAGCCCTGCTGTCTGGCGCTGTAGCCTCTTCCCACTCGCCGTGTCACCTGAACTCAGGCCTGTGTGGCCACCTGCTTGGCCTCCGCCAGCGGTGTGGGCTTCTGGGCCACAGCTGGGGCAGGTCTCACTGGCCGCCCTGGTGGCACCTGGGACCACCTGGGCAGCCAAATGGCGAAGTTTCACAGTGAAGCAGAGGCCGCAGCCATTACCCAGGGCACCTGGGGCCCAGGTCTGGGTCAGGCTCAGGCTCCCGACCCACGGCCAGTCCCTTCCTGGGACCCTCCGCCACGGTCCGGTTACCAGGTAGATGTCGAAAGTTCTCTGAAGCGTAGACACTCAACGGCCCTCCTTTTTCCTAGTGTTCACATCTGTCCTTTGCTCATTAGCTTCTTTTTGCATGTTACTTCCACCGGTTTATTTGCATTCAGTATTTTAAGGAAATGAAAGTAATTATTCATTGGCATTTTCCCAGTATGATCATCTAGGTCCTTGGACTTATGAATCAAGTCTGCGGGTCGTTGTGTGTTTAAGAAACATTCATTCCCATTTGAAAGAATTCTTTTTTTTAAAAAAAAAAATGTCTTTTTAAGACTCACTTCCCACACTTTCTGTGCTCTCCGCTTTGCTCTGGACGCCGGACACCAAAGTTGAGACCTACACTATCAGGGTCTGCCTGTGCCTACTTGTAGAATTATAAAATAGAAGTGACTTTTTACTTGGAGCTTGTTGGCATTTATGGATAAATGAGCCTATGACCTATCAAGTGCAGAATGTCCCAGTGTTTGTTAAAATAACGGTATTAAATCGCTGGCACAAGGAAATGCACTCATTCTCCACTGGGACCATTTGTGTTACGGTTCTGCTTAATTAGGATTTATGGGAACCGGCTGTGTTTGTTATGTGCTTAAACATCTTCCGTTGTTCTTGTACAGACGGGCACAGATGACGTTAGCAGGCCACTCTGTCCTCTGCCAAACTTATTTCTAAACAGTACGAGGAGCCAGGGGTCCAGCTGGCGCTGCCGGTGGACCGTGTGCCCAGCAAAGACCTGGGAGATCACTCAGTTGAGCACTGAATCACTGGGTTGTTTGTTTTTCTGTCTGGGCCCATCACTGACTCAGAGGAAATGAGACATGACCAGGAGAACAGTTAGATGAAGACACGAGCCCAAGGGGCTGGGAGGGATTCTCAGGGTACCGGCTGTTTCCGGCCGAACTCAGGGGAGCCGCGGTTCTCCACGTCCCGGGCACCTGGGGGGAGCTTTGTGCCTCATGGCAGCAGGGCTGGTGCTGGGCGTGGGTCACCCTGGTGCTGTCCCCAAGCTTGCTGCGTCCAGGCGGTGAGGCCCCTTCTGGAGAAAAAGGTCCCTGGGCTGGAGCGGAGGCTTCACGCACCTGTTCCCACCCCAACGGTGCCCAGGGGGCGTGGCCTTGACCACCGCAGCGCCGGTCCCTCCGGGAGGTGGGCGGGCAGAGCAGGTGGAGGGTGCCCCGAGCTGGAGTGCTTGCTCTGCGCAAAGGCCATGGTGACTCTGGTGGCCCTGCTGCGTGCGTCCTCAGCACAGATGCCGCTAGTTTCCTTCTGACCAAGGCCCACTGCCCGGGGGATGCCTCAGGGCAGAAGTTTAGCGTGAAGGGCATTGAACCTAGAGGAAAGCAGGCACGATCTGTCCTTCGAAAGACTCAGCGCTGGTTTAAATGGAGTCGCGTTTATTCTGCGTGCGGGACGGATGGTCTCATGCGTCTTGTTGCTTGAGCGGCAGCGTCTGTCTCGGTTGCAGGCTGCGTCCACCGTGGCTGCCTTGAGCTTCGTGGAAAAGCGCAGTCAGAATCGTAGAGCACACGCTTTTAAAAAAATCTAGTTGGGCTTTCAATAGCAGCTGAAGCTATGACATCATCAGTTGCCTAGTAGAGTTCTTAAGCATTAGGAGAGATTTGTGGTGGGAGCTGTCAGTGCTTCGCTTGTAAGCATGTATTTCTAAGGAACGGGGAGTTGATGAAAATGTTCCTTCTTGAACGTTTACATCTCAGTTTTTGCCTTATCTTTGCTTCACAAATACTTTCTTTATGGCAACTACATTTTCAATATTTAGTAGACTCAACTTTTATTTTAAACATGCATTTGCAGCTATATCTAGTTGATTGTTCATATAAGTATAGAAAAGAGATTTGCAGGGCAGGCACAGATGTTAAGTGTGGTTGCCCGTGAGTAGCAGGAAAGGTGAGGCTTAAATTGGCTTCCGTGCGTTTTCCTGGCATTTCTACAGCTCCCATCGTAAGTAAATAAATGTCTGTGTTTTATGCACATTTGGCAGAAAGCACAAAAAAGCTTTTCAAGTATAACGGGTAGATGCTTCAGAGAAAGCGAGGTGGGTTTCCTTGGTCAGGCAACAGTGTACATAAGGTGCAGTGGCGATGGCGGAATCTAGAACCTTCCCTGCGCCGCTCCGGCCACTCGCAGCCCTGCAGGGCAAACTGACCCTTCTCCAATTGCTTCCGAGGTTGTACGGCTCCACGCTGAACATCGACCTGTTCCCGGCCCTCATGGTGGAGGACCTGGTGCCTGGCAGCCGGCTGGGGCCCACGCTGATGTGCCTGCTGAGCGCGCAGTTCAGGCGCCTGCGGGACGGCGACAGGTGAGCACAGCGCCCACGGTGCCCAGACCCCGCCTGCGCAGGGGACGGGGGAGGAGGGGCCGTCCTCGCCGAGGATGAGGAGGAAGGCTCAAGCCCTGTGTTGTTCGGGGACAGTGGCCGCAGGTGGCCGTCACGCAGTGTCAGGGCGTAACCACGGCAGTTGGGAGACGTTTTCATGTCCCTTCTCTTACACGCGTGTCTCTGCTCCCGGACACCTGCCGACGGTCCCTGCGGTGGAGCCACTGGGGGATCTCGGAGGAGGTGCGGCTTATGGCGAGGTGTTAGCTCACTCTTGAGCCAGCCTGACTGCTCTGGCTCAGTGCGCTGGAAGGATGTCCCCACCCGTGGTGACAGCCACCTGCTGTGACAGCCACCTGCTGTGACAGCTGTTTTTTTGACAGGTGGCCTCCCTGTTGCAGGAGAGAAGAGCTAGGGCTCCCCTCTTGTCTGGGACGCTTTGCTTTCCTCCTTGTGTCTGAACAGCCCCTGCGAGCCCAGTATGAGCTGGTTTCTCGGGGACCACGGAATTGCAGGCTTCCGCGTGAGGCGTGTCCCCCTCCCCCGCCCAGCTGACCCTGCCCGTTTCGGGCCCCAGGTTGTGGTACGAGAACCCGGGCGTGTTCTCCCCCGCCCTGTGCCGACCCTGCCTGTTTCCGGCCCCAGGTTGTGGTACGAGAACCCGGGTGTGTTCTCCCCCGCCCAGCTGACCCAGATCAAGCAGACGTCGCTGGCCAGGATCCTGTGCGACAACGCGGACAACATCACCCGCGTGCAGCGGGACGTGTTCCGGGTGGCCGAGTTCCCCCACGGCTACGGCGACTGTGGCGAGGTGCCCCGGGTGGACCTCAGGGTGTGGCAGGACTGCTGCGAAGGTGGGTGCTGGGCGCCTCCCGCCACGCCCCGTCCCTGTCTCGGTCTGCAGGGCGTGGGGAGGGGGCTGCGTGCGAGCTCGGTGCCTTGTGAGTGTCCCCAGGACGCTGAGAATCGGGGAGCAAATACTCGGCTGCAGGGGATCTGTTACGTTATGGGGTGTCCACGCTGAGGCACACTGCGGAGCCAGGCTGTGCATGAGTAAGCCGTGGTTTGGAGGAATTTGTAGTGACGTGGGAAAGACTGAGGTACTGTGCTAAAGAAACGGACACCAGCCTTAATAAGGCGACCTCCTCTTTACAACCTAACATGTGTCTAAATGCCAGTGCCAGGGTGTCGGCCTGTGGATCGTGTCCACAGACAAAGGCAAAAAGCCAGCATACGGAAGAAGTATAGCAGATGTATCAGATTTTCTTTAAAAATTATGCTAAGAGTTGTAAATGTCTATAACAACGTGCATGGCCACAGAAAGGAGCCATGGACTGTCTCGGGAGGAAGGGACAGGTGCCTGCAGGTGTGAGGTGGTCTCACCCTTGGAGGGGGGAGCCTGTAGCGGGGGCTGCCTCGCACCCTCCCGTCAGCCAGGGCGCGTGTCCTGGTTCGTGGGACAGTCTTGCCCACAGAGCCACTGTCAGCTGCTTGCTGCCACCGTCCTCGTGGCCGTGCTGCCACTCTGCAATCCTAAATCCCACTCTGGGTTAGCCTCCGTTTCCATTTTCTAGTGTGTGTGTAATTTTGGCTTTATTCAAACTATGATCAGAGCCCCGTAGAAGAAGAGGATGCCAGGGCCTGTTTGGAACCTGTGGTATAACATGTGCTGTGTGGTGAGGGAGACGAGAGGAGAGATGCCCATGGCCCTTGGAGCGTGTGGCAACCGTGGCTGCTCTGTGGTTTCAAAGAGACACACACAGTTCAGAAACTCTGGCTGTTTTCTCCTCCGCGCATTTCTCCTGAAGTGCTAGTTTTGGTCAGGACTTTATTTAGTTTAGCAAGTGTAGAAATCTGCATTTTTAATAGGGCTGGTTTTTAATAGCCCCTAAGACAGAATGTGTGTGTGTGTGTGTGTGTGCGCGCGCGCATATGAGGTGTGCATGTGGAGTATGCCATGTGGGGATGGGCTGTAGTGTGTGGGGCAGTGTGGGGTGTGCGTGTGTGGTGTGCAGTGGAGAGTGCACAGTATGGGGAGTGCAGTGTGGAGTGTGCAGAGGGTGGTGTGCAGTGCTGAGTGCGGTGTGAGGAGTACAGCATGGGGCATGCAGTATGGTGAGTGCGGTGTGTGGTGTGTGCAGTGGGAAGTGTGGAGTTTGCAGTGTGGCAAGTGCAGTGGGAAGTGCACAGTGTGGGGAGTGGGCAGTATGGGGAGTGCAGTGTGGGGTGTGCAGTGTGGGATGTGCAGTGGGTGCGCGGTCTGATTTTATGTCTCCTCCTCTTCTGTCTCTACCCCATACATGTGTAGGAGAATTCACATAAAAAACAAAACTCTGCTTGCCATATAACCAATTTTCAAGTCATTTACATTCTTATTATTACACCTGTTGGAAACCTATATCTGTTTTTGTTCTGTTTTGTTTTTGTTTCGTATTTTCGCTGGTTTGTGAAGTTTAGAATGCTTTTCTACAAGCATGGCGGAAAACTCATTCTGTCTGCAGGAATTTGTTCTCTTGAACTCACTGGGGGGAGCCAGTTGATACTCTCAGACACAGAAGCTCCGTGTTCCAGCCGGTGCCGCTGCGTGGCGGGGGGCTGAGGCGGGAGGACGCTGGAGCCCGGGAGGTCGAGGCTGCAGGGAGCGTGGTCCGGCCCCTGCACGCCAGCCAGAGCTGTCTCCAACACACACACACACAGACCCAACACTCCATTTTCTGATAGCTTTGCCAGGCTACACCTATACCTGCACCTGTAGCTGCAGAAGCAGCAGTAGAGCCTGGTGTTCTGCTCTTTTGCTCAGAAAGTCCAAGGTGCTTGGACAGACTTTGCAGCCAGTCCCTGCACCGTCACGGTGTCTCGAGCCGCCGTCTCTCTGTGGGTTGACTGCTGGGGACGCCCAGCTGCTCAAAGCAGTCGCTGAGGTCGTTTATTCCCTCCTAGAGCCGCAGGCATGCCCTGAGCCGACAAGCTTGGAGGATGCTTGCTAAGCTCTCACCTGTTTCCATTTTAGCCCCAAGGCCGTATCTAAAGTATTGACACAGCAGAAAAATAACAAAAAAGAGAACTGCGGTTTGACAGAACCAAATGTCCATCGCTGTCTCTTTTCAATTCACCTTTTAAAAAAGACATGTAAAGCAAACTTCCTCAGACTGTGCCTCATAATCATTCCCGTGTTTTTTAAAAATCATACGTGATACCTGTGCACGTAGGAAACCTGAGAAGCAACTCCTGGGTAAATGCAGCCTCTTTTTCTTTGAACAGAGCTATGAACTTCTTTGTGGGATTAATCATTTGTGAGGAAGAACATACACATGTGCACACCTGGATATGTGCTCTCACATGCACAAGAGGCTCACACACCCACGCACATGCAAGTGCATGCAGATACACGATTTTGAGATCATTGCAATAATTATTGAAAGCTTACAGAAAACTCACACTTCACCTAGATACATCGGCTGTACACATTTCACTATATATGACTCTTTATGTAAGTATGAGTATACATGTATTTATATGTGCATGTGTATACATATGTGTGCACTGTAATGTGCATGCACAATGCAGATATACATGTGTGCACAACTACATGTGTATCTGTATTTGCACATATGTGTATGCATGTGTGCCCTGCACATATATAGTGCACGTGCATGTGTGCATATATATCTGTGTGTATGCGTGCATACATATATGTTCGTGCATTCACAGGTGTGTATGTGCATGCGTATGTGTGTGTGAGCGTGTATATAATGCATATGTGTTTCTGAGCTAGCCAAGGAAGCTGCAGACAGCATGCCACTTTACTCCTAAGTAAATCACTTAGACGAGCGTGGTCTAGGAAACTGTTGGCGCTGCTCTTCCGAGACCACTGGTGGGCAGAACAGAGTGAGACGGACCCGCCTTCGGGGTCTGACTCGGAAGCTGCACAGTTAGCTGCAGAAAGAAAACACAGATCGTTTGGTGGAGTTGTCAGGGGCTTTGAAGACACCCGCCACCACTTCGCTCCCGCCTCAGGAAGAAGTGAGTCCAGAGGGGAGCTGGAGGCAGGAGGCCAGCGGTGTCGGCTTTGGCTGGACTCCGTGTGCAGCGCCCACCCCGGGGGCTCTGTGGGTCTTTAGAATTTGAACGGGGCCACACTTGGCCTCGGCTTTCACTCTTCGCTGGCCCTTCCGGGCTGAGGGTGACACACAAGGCAGATGAAAACCCCGTCACTTTCCTGCATAGAATGTCATGGCGCCCAGGTGAGGCGCAGCATGGGGGACTCACTCACCTGGGGTCCATGTGACACACATCACTGATAGCCCCTCCCATACCTGGGACCCAGGTGACAGCACTGGGGTCCCCGCTCTCGGCTGGCTATAAGGTGTAGGCAAGAGGCCTCCGCTGTTGGGGGGGGTGTTTGGGTCCCTCAGGAGGTGCAGGAGTGAGGCCTGCAGGTGCAGTGCAGGTGGCTGTGATGCTCCAGACCATAAGGTCCCACCTGGCCATGGTGGGAGGAGCTGCAGATGATGGCATGATGGGCAACGAGTGTCCTTAACAGCGTCAGCTGTCCTCGGGGAGATCAGTGACTAAGAGGTTAGGGGGGCGGGGGCACAGGTGGGCTGAAGGCCTGGCCCCCAGGGCAGGGAGGGTCAGGTCCCGCAGACCAGCTGCTGGATCTCGTGAGGTCACCTTGGCCACGCCTGACATAAAGGTGCCAGTTTGTTCATGTGTGACGAGGTGCACTTAACTTCAACTAGGATTGGAGCCGTCAACGCTGACTGCCCCTTTGTGTTGCCCTGTTAGACTGCAGGACCAGGGGCCAGTTCAACGTGTTTTCCTACCACTTCCGAGGCCGACGGTCCCTTGAGTTCAGCTACCAGGAGGACAAGCCGGCCAGGAAGACCCGCCCGCGGAGGACACTGAGGTGCGGCCGTCTCCGAGGGCAGGACCGTGTGGGAGGGGCCCGAGCTGGGGGACCAGGGGTAGGAGGACCACAGTGCGGGGACGTCCTGCTGTCCGGGAGACGGGCGTCCTGCTCGGAGCACCCGTCTCTGGGACAGCTGGTCTAACGTGGGTAAACCGAGTCTGCTAGTGACCTGCTGGGGCTATATTTTGCCCCCTCCCCCCACAGTGCTGGGAAGCACGGCACACCTCTCGGCAACCTCACCTCCGCCTTCCGCGAGCACGCGAAGGGCCCAGGGACAAATGACTTCAGAGAGTTCGTCCAGGAGATGCAGAAGACCATCACAGACCTCAGGAAACAGGTAGGGCCGGCGGCGTCTCCCCCAGAGCAGTCCCGGCCGCACACCTGTGACCAGCCTGCAGGTGCGGCAGCACTCCGGCCCTGTCTCCACCCCAGGCTCTTCCCTTGGCCTTGCTGTGTCTGGGTCGTTTGGGGCTGTGGTCCTCAGTTTTCCTGAGGGGACACCTGAGCAGTGGGTCCTCGGTGTCACCAGACTGGGGCTGCTGCAGGAACGCTGGCCGCCAGACAGGACATGGCAGGAACTCGGGATCCCTGTTGCCGGGGACTCAGCCTGGCCGGGACGGGGGGGAGGGGGAGGTCAGAGGTGCATCCAGGTCAATCCTCGACCTGGGGCAGGTGTGAGGAGGGCGAGCCCTCTCTGAGGAGTTGCCATGGCTCCTGCTACTGTAGTGAGGCACCTGGGCCACCCAGATTTAGGATTTATTCTGGGTGCTGGGCTGCCACATAAAGCCAGCCGTTCCATTACCAGGAGAATAAGGAAGGTCTGAGACTGGGCCTTGCGAGTCACATTCATTCCTTTGGAAATGCAAGTTCAGGATACTTCCCTCATCTGACTCGTTCTCGCTCTCACGGTTCTTTGCGAATTCCCTCCCCCTTTGTTTCCAAGGCGCTTCCGTGACAGCTGGTGGGTCCACCCGCCTGTCCTGGCGCTTCCGTGCGCCCGTCTCCTGTCTGTCAGTAAACTCGGGAGTCCACGGAAGCTCTCAGACACACTCGTGTCAAACACGGTGCATTTTAAGGCATCGTTTCAAAGGAGGGAGCATCTTCAGCACAGGGCTGAGCCACGGCTCTGAGCTGACCTGAGTGTCCCTGCAGATAAAGAAACTTGAATCCCGGCTCAGCGCCACGGAGTGCCTGGACGCCAGCGGCGAGCCTCACGCCAACCACGCCAAGTGGAAGACGGACGCGTGCACGCTGTGCGAGTGCAGAGTGAGTGGGGGTCGTCACGCCCGGGACTGGGGGGTCGTCTCCACGCCCCGTCACGCCCGGGACTGGGGGGTCGTCTCCACGCCCCGTCACACCCGGGACTGGGGGGGGGTCGTCTCCACGCCCCGTCACGCCCGGGACTGGGGGGGGTCGTCTCCACGCCCCGTCACGCCCGGGACTGGGGGGTCGTCTCCACGCCCGGGACTGGGGGGTCGTCTCCACGCCCCGTCACACCTGGGACTGGGGGGGGTCGTCTCCACTCCCTGTCACACCCGGGACCAAGGGGTCGTCTCCACGCCCTGTCACACCCGGGACCAAGGGGTCGTCCCCACTCCCTGTCACACCTGGGACGGGGGGGTCATCTCGATGCCCTGTCACACCTGGGACTATGGGGGTCCTCTCCACGCCCTGTCACACCCGGGACCAAGGGATCATCTCCACAAGGATGGTGCCCAGTCCAGGTCCCCTGGGTGCCACAGGCAAGGGCATGACCATATGCCTGGGCCGGGCGGATTTGGGAAGGACCGGCCAGGGGAGAGGACGCCCATGTTCCCCCCACTCCTCTCTGATCCGGCCGGCTCCCGTGGCGGGAGGCTGTGCCCAGCCTGGTTCCGGCACCTGCTGGGTTTACGGAATCCGCAGGGAGGTGAAACTGTGCACACGGTCCCGGCGGTGCAGGGTGGGGGAGGAGGGGGGGACCAGGGCGAGGCTTGGTGCTGCGCCCGCCCACGGCCGTCCTGGACCTGACAGCCCGTCTGTCCCCTCCAGGACGGACAGGTCACCTGCTTTGTGGAGGCGTGCCAGCCCGCCACCTGCCCGGCCCCCGTGAGAGTTGCAGGAGCCTGCTGCCCGGTCTGCTCACAGAACGCCGAGGAGGACACGCCTTAGCCGCTCGGGCCCGCGGGTCTGTCTGCCGGGCCGCCGTGACCCAGAGCTGGGACGGGAGCTGCCGACCAAAGAAACCCCGAACTCGAGCGTTGCAGACAATGCCTGGCTGGGCCGTCTCAGAGCGTGGGGGAGGGGCTGCTGGCCGGGGCGCCCTGGGGAGGGGCAGGGCGCAAGCCCTGGGTGAGGCAGACACGCGTCCTAACGTCACGTTAGGTTTCTCAGGTTCTTATTTAATTCTTTCAAGGTGAGAAATTGGTGCTACTATTAAATTGCACAGTTAAATCCTTTAGGCTCCTAAATTGATTTCACCGGACAACACCATCTCTTCCTCCGTAAAGCAGGTACTGCTAGTCTCAGTGTGCGGTTCTGATGCCGGCAGGGGTCCCCGAGGGTGGGGCGAGCCGCAGGGCGGGCGGGGCTCCCTGCTGGGCTGGTGGGGCCGCCCCGCTCTGGGCTCTGCAGACTCAACGTCCAAGCCTAGGACGGACGTGCCCCACGCAGACAGTCGCGGACCCTGTGACTCTGCCCCAGCGACTTCCACGCCTGACAGTGGCATTAACAAGCCACAGGTAGAGACAGGTGTGTTTTGACATGTAGCTGCATGCACACTGCCCCGCATGTGAACACCCCCCCACCCCCCTGCATGTCAGAACCGCCGACACCCAGGGAGGCCAGCCGCAGGCGCTGACCCCGTCGGCCGCAGCTCCCCTTCCTCCCTTTCTGGAGCCTCGTTCCTCGCCAGAGCTCCGGGCACCGCTGATTCTCCCAGGGGGCGGGAGGAATTCCAGTATGCGGAATTTTCTGGCTTCAGGTGTGTGTATTAAAAAAAAAAAAAAAGATGAATCCCTGTACCCGATTTGTATTTTTAAAATGCATGATGTTCTATGAACATTCACTCATTCTGTAGGTCTTAGATGGGACAGAGAAACCACTTCCACTATGCGAAAGTTCTTTCAGAATTCAGCGACTAGCAACTGTCATACCTCATGGGCTCCCTCTTTTTAACGAATTGGCCAAAAACTTCCACTTTGTTCTGAATACGGAGTGATCTGTGTTAGGAGAAATGGTTCCCTGGACAGGGAGGTTCAGTTCCACACACCTGACCTGGGTGCCCGCCCAGGGCCAGGCCCTGAGACGGGGTCTGGGGGACGGCCGGGGCTCCTAGGGCCCCAGGCCAGGTGGCGGAGGAGGAAGACCTGAGGTCACAGGAGGTGTCCATAGTTGGTGGCCAGTGTCCAAAGCTGGTGGCGTGATGTGGAGACGAACTGGAGACAAGGTTCCCCTCAGCCCCCGTGGGGCAGGGGCCGTGTCTGGGGTGATTTGCGCACAGCCCACATTCTAGCACAAGCGCCCTCCCCACCGGAAGAGACACCGGCACCTTCCTGCTCGAGACCCTCGCCTGCCGGGCACGTGAGCAGCCTCCAGCCGCGAGCTCTTCCCAGGGCCTCATGGCGTCTCATGTATGAACATGGATGTCTTGACTTTTTGTGTTTTCATGTTACTGACTAATAAATTAACACGGCTGGTGTCCATGGCGCACAGGCTTCTCTTGAAATGGCAAGTCATGTGTAGTGATCGAAGCTTGGGACAGATTTCTGTAAAATAGGGAATGTGCATGTTCGTCTGGAAGCTGGTGGTCACGCAAGTCGCTCAGGTGTGCAGGCGGCGGCGGATTCTCTGCTCCGGGAGTGTTTTGCCGTCTCACGAGTGCCTTGGAGACACAGGTGTGTCCTCACCGCTGAGCACACGTGGGGCACAGACGTGGCCGGGACGGGTGTTGGGGGACCCGGGGTCCCTAAGCTGAAGGGCGGGAAGCCGGCCGTGATTTGCAGAGAAATCCTGTAACGCGAACTGAAATGTCTGCGGTGTCACCAGATGGATGCCGTACGTCACCAAAACGGTGGCAGGGCCTGAGCGGACGCTCCACCCCTCCACGCCGCAGTGAGGGGACTGCCGCCAGGCGCAGCCACGTGTACATATCTGTCTACCTTCCTAACCGCTGCCGACAGCCACATGCCTTTTTTACGATCATTATATCCACTACTTTACCAAAGACGTGTTTGCACTGTGTAACGATGCCCGTCCATTCAAATAAATGGACCACATTTTCAAACGGAGATCTGCTTTTATTTATTTTTTTTACCTTAAACTGATTTACGAAGCTAGAACCTGTTCCCCAGGTGAGGTCAGGGCACGAGAGGGAAGGGGGTGGCTCCCAGGAAGAAGCCCGAGAGCCGTACTGGGCACTAAAGATTTTATCTGAAAAAGGTGAAAGATGAAGAGCATTATTCTAAGTGGGTCTGCCTTTTTCCAAGGAGCCAGGATACGTTACCTGGACTGAGTTTTAATTTTTTTTTTTTTTTTTAACATTTCAGGCAGGTGGGAGTTGAGCTCTTGGGAGAAACCTCTCGCCGCTGCCCCGGCTCCTGACATCCCGCGGTGGCCAGAGGCGTGGCCCGTCGGGGAGGAGCAGGTGGGGCAGGCTGCCCACGCCCAGGGGTCCGTGGCAGGCGGGCTGCACCCCCAAAAGCAGGAGCAAAGATCCGGATGGGTGGGCACAGAGAGCCAGCGTCCGCACCACGGATCTGTGCCCATGTGGCTCTGTGGCCGGAAGCAGGTCACTACCTGTGACGACGTCCATTCCCCGGGGGCTTGGGTTGGGTGGAAAGAGGGGTTTCCGCTCTGAGGGAAACCGGGGAGGACTTTGGTATCTGTGTACAGCCTGGAGAACCATCACCACTGTCTATGTAATTATCATAAGAAAACTTAACATTAGGTAAAAACTAAATATTGTTAAAATTGCCAGATCGCTAGAGGATGTGCCTGAATTCTCCCAGCCTGACCACACTCTCGTGGTGAGCTTTCCTCTGGCTAGCGTGGTAGTGCGTGCTCCACTCCTGTGTGGTGCTCCAGCCTTTGGCGTGTCTGCGTGCCTCTTGAAGGCACCTGGCTCCTGCTGGGGCCTCCGGGCAGTGCTGGCAGGGGACTGCCACCCCCAGTTGCCATGGACACGCCAGCGACCGTAGCAAAGGCAGGACAGCGAACGGTCGCTGCATGTGTGTTTATCGCCATGAATACACTCAGACCCCAAACCCTGAGGCCTTGACACTCGCCTAGGATGTTTGCATTTGGAAGGTTCCAGAAGCCCCAGAAATGACTGCTTTTTTTATTTGTGAGATTTGTTACAAATAGTCTCAGGCCGGGCACGGTGGCTCACACATGTAATCCCAGCACTCTGGGAGGCCCAGGCAGGAGGATCGCTGGAGGCCAGGAATTCTGCAAGAGTACAAGTCCACCTCTGCTAAAGATAGAAAAATTACCCAGGTGTGGTGGCGTGCACCTGTAGTCTCAGCTACTCAGGAGGCTGGGGCAGGAGGATCGCTTGAGCCCAGGAATTTGAGGCTGCAGTGAGTTGTGAGGAGGCCACTGCACTCTAGCCAGGGTGAGAGAGCAAGACCCTGTCTCAAAAAACAAACAAAAACCCAACTCAGTCTCTATCTGCTATTATGACAGAGTCTGAGTTTTCTTGTGAAATAAATTAAATAATTGTGGCATAAATAATTGCTGACATCATCGCCACATGCCTCTTCAACTGCACCCTTCCCATCGCTCGAACTCGTTCTCCTGCTGTTGCACCCTCAGCGAATCGGGGCACACGCTTGGGGCACACGCTTGGGGCTCACCGCGTGAGAAACACGCAGCTGTTTTTGCAGGGAGTTCCTGGGAAACGTCCCTGTTTATATTCTGTGAAAACCGCTGTAACAGAAAGTATCTCCGAGAGCAGCCCCTGGCCGCCGTCCCTGCGGTTCAGAGCGCGCAGGACGGGACGGCACAGGACGTCTGGGGCTGGGCTGGCCTGTGCCGTGGGCAGCTCTGGCAGGATGGTGCGGGAAGACCCGCATCTGGGCCTGTCGGGCAGGGGGGTCGCTCGGCTCCGCCAGCCCCTGCACCTCCCTCTCCCACGAGGCAGGAATCGCGGGGCCCAAGACCCAAACCCAGGTCCGACGCTGAGACCAGAACCTTCTCCTTCCACGGCACTCGGGGAAGCTGAACAGCTGCATTTCGTTAGAGCCGGCTCGCTCCGTGCTTTGCCCGAAACATGGATGGAAATGCTTTGCTCACCGGACGCCCCTCGTGGGAAGGACAAAGCTGTGGGAATCCGAACGCCTGAAGTCGGTTTCCTGTTTGTGCTCAGCTGCCTTCCCCGACCGCAGTTCATGGAGTCTGTGGCTTCGCCAAGGCCCTCGGCACCTGCCCCAGCACACGCTTCCAGACCCCCTGTCATCCCTGTCCCTCCTCACGGCGTGGCCGGATTCGGTGGCGTCCGGAACACACTTTTCCTGCTGTCGTGGCTATGCCCGGCCCGTTCTCTCCTGCCCTCGTCCTTGTCCCTGAAACCTCCCTGCCTCCCCCCGGGGCGCACCCCTCGGTCCACGGCGACCACTGTCCTGGGGTGTGGGGGGTGCGGGCGGGCGAGGCCACGTCTGCTGAGCTTCGTGGCCGAGCAGGAGTGACCCCCCGGCACACCAGGACAGCTGTGTCCCCCCGGCTGCAGGACAAACACCCCCGTCAGATCTCAATCTCCAGCGGTTCTCAGCTTGTCTACACAGCACTGCTCACGCCCGACTCCCCACCGCAGAGCCTTTGCCTGTCCGGTAGCAGCCCACCTGGGGATGTGAGGTTGGGGTGAGCTCTGCCCTAGCTGCTGATTGAGCCCAGACAAATGAACCCATTTGAGCCTCAGTTTTCACCTACAAAGTCATCTACCTAATAAGAATTATTTTAACTAAATAAGATAATGTCAGGGAAAAGGAAACAACAGAAAGTGTGCAGATGCGTGAGCTGCCAGGAGCCTTTTACCGAGCAGAGCCGAGCCTGGGCCCTGAGCAGCCCCTGTCTTTGGGGTGATGATCGGCAGAAGAGGTCGTGGGGGAGCCCGGGCCCTCTGCACTCAGTCGGAGCCCGGTTCTGCCACCCAGGACCTGGACACGTGTGTGTTCACTGCCGCCTGTCTGCAGAGGGTGTGCTCGGGCCAGACTGCTCGTCGTCCCGCCTGGTGATAACTTATTTTCCTGACGGCGGGATACAAAGAACAAGCATATTTCCTTTCCTAGGGCGCCTGAGTTAGCAGGATGGCAGCTCGTCGGGCCGCTGGAAGGTGCGGGACAGATGTCCCGTGGCTGGCGTGGCGGGGTGACCCGTGAGCACACAGCGTGGGGCAGGTCCCGGTGTGATTTTAAGTGCACGTTCACACATAAACGTATTTATCAAACACACACGTACAGCTGTTCACTGACACGTGTTCACACGCAGCGGCACTTCCCCGTGCAGGTTTGCCAGCGTCATCCGTGTGTATGAGCCGGGCAGGCGTGGCGCGCACAGCACCCTGCAATACCAAGGGGTCCCCCTGCAGGGGCCGACGGGGCGCCCTTGGGGAGCTGCCATCGGGCAGCGTCTCGGGGTCCTGGGGGAGCCCCTGGTGGGGCGTGGGTGGGAAGGGCAGAGGGGGACATTCTGTGCCCCATCCCTGCTCAGACCCCCTGAACAGATGACGCAGCCGCCAGCCCCCTGCGGGGTCGCGGCCCCTCCCTCGGGCACCCCAGGGGGTCACGGCAAACGGGCTGCGGTCGGGGCTTTGGACGCCACGAGCCTGACGTCACCCGCCTAGAGCACGGTGACCTCACCCGCGGAGGCGGGCGCTGCGGTCCCGGCTCGCTGGTGACGTCAGCCGAGAGTTCCGGGAAGGAACCGTCCACATCTGGGAGGCATCAGCCCACTCGGGGCACCCCGGCCGTGTGGCCAGCAGATGTGGCCTTTGTCAGGCACGGTCACTGCGGGTGGAGGTGGGGATGGCCCGGCCTGGCCCGGACAGGGACGCCGTGTTTTTGCGAGCCACTCGAGCCCCGGCCTCCCTCCCGGACAGGCCTGGCCACCGCTCATCCATGTGCACAACAGGCGTGTGAGGACAGATTTGTGTCCGGGGCCAGCACAGCTCCCGACACGCAGGGGTGTCCATACATGCTCGTCCCTCCACTGGCTCATGGGACACGCTTCTGTGCAGGGGCTGGTGCTTGCCAGGCACCGTCCCAGCGGCTGGTGACGCCTCGTGACAAAAGCAGGTCCCCTGTCCCAGGGTGGGGTGTGGAGGGAGGGAGGACAATTAGTAGCATGTAGACAATCACGGGGGGTCGGGGGGACGCCTGTCACATGGAAGGGTGGACGAGCTGAGGCTGGGCCACCTGGACACCTGCTCCGGGCTCACCTGCCACGTGGGGCTCAGGCTGTCCCTGCTCTGGCGGGACCCGCAGCCCCACAGGGGACTCCGCGGTGGCCCCCAGCTGGGCGGGCGTCTTGGCCACGAGATGCTGGCCGTGGCCAGGCGGGTGTGGGAGGCAGGGCCGCCTCTCGCCCCGTCAGCGCGGCGAGTCCTGCTGCTCAGCCACATCTGCAACGCCGCGGGGTCGGTCCTGAGCAACAGCGCAGGGTAGGTGGCACCTGGGGAGGCCCGCCTCACCCCTGCGCAGGTGAGGGGCCGCAGGGGCAGGGACGCGGGGCCGGGGACCAGGTGGAAGCAGCAGGTCGGGGGGAGAACCGGGAATGTCCACCTGTAAGATAGAGTCGAGGTGGCTCCTGACTGGGCAGGTGACCTGCGGGGGGGGGGGGTCGGGAATGGCCCCACGCTTCCGACTGGAGCAGCTGGAAGGACAGACCCGCCACCGCAGAAACAGAGGCACGTCGGGGACCTTGTGGAAAGTGGGCCGTCGTGTGTCCTGCCCTGTCCAGTTCTGGGTCCTGTTGAAGGTGGGGCATCGGGTTTATCCGTTTTATTTTTAAAATTAAAAAAAAACTAAGACACAGAGAAAAGAAATACTAAATTTTTATCCAGTAGCAAATTCTAAAGAATGTGAATTTGCCTTTACATGGCCCTCACACTTCCACCATTGACCTTAAATGATAAGAATCCACGGTGACCGTTGCCTAAGTCGCCATCGCTCTGGGCAGCCCTGTGCGGGAGGTGGACGGACAGACAGACAGACGGACGGACGTGGGGAGGGATGAGAGCACGGGCGCCAACACCCTGTCTGGACGGCGTGGGGGCAGGAACGAGATCCGGGGGCGGTTCTGGTTCCTTGCCGGGGCGCCCAGGGCAGAGTATGTCTGGCTCTGTCAGCGGGAGGTTCTGGAAGCTTCCTGGAGGGCGGAGCGTTGGCCCAGCTGAGACTGGGACGCTAGTGGGGGGTGGGCGGGGGAGAGGAGCCGCAGAGCCCGGGCGGGCGGAGGTGCAGCCCAGCGGGGGGGACGCGCCAGCTCCGGGAGGAGACGCCGGCGGGGTGGGCAGCCCTGGCGGCTGGGAAGGGCAGTGTGAGAGGGCTGGGTGGCTGGTGAGGGAGCCGGGCCTCCTGCAGGGCTGGGGAGACTGAGGAGGCCGAGCACCCCGGGGGAACTGGGAGGCCGGGAGGGACCCTCACCCGGAGCCGTCGGAGGGCCACGGCCCTGCCACACCCGGACCTGGGAACTGTGGCCTCAGAGCCGTGGAGGACACGCGTGTGTCATTCCATGTCGGCCCATGCGTGAGTAAAGCGGTTTCCTACATAAAAGGTGTGAACACAGGGCTCCCGGCTTCGCGTTCTGCTGGCTCAGAACCGCACTCACGGCGCGGCCCCGCGGCCCGGCCTCTGTTGCAATAGTCCCTGTTTCTCCCGCTGAAGAAAAGGCACCGTCTGCCCAGGCAGCCGCTGCGCAGGGCTCGGTCGCTCTGCTGGCCTGGAAACTGAGGCAGAGACGTCTCCCAGACAACGGTGAATTTAGAGTCTCACTATCTGAACAATCACTCTGAGAAGAAAGGAAGACGTCCACAGCATTCGGCTGGAGTGTCTTTTCCAAGACGACGGGGTCTGCAGGAAGCAGTTGTCTCCCTACAGTGGACCTGCCCACGCCGCGGCCGGTGTCTCTGAGGCTCTGCGCCAGGTGAAGCGCCCTGCGCACAGACAGGTGCCCCTTGGGTCCTCACCAGGTGACAGCCCCGTGCACGGCACCAGCCAGGAGGGTGCCAGCCGGCTGTCACCCAGGAATGGGAGACTCGGGTGAGATTAGGAACCGACGAGCCTAACAGTAGCCACAGGACACGTTAGCCCACAGGGGCAGACGCACGGTCTGCCCGAGTGCGCACGGAGCTCCCACGGAGGCACCGCCCGCCACCACGTGAAACCACAGGTGCCGCAGGTCGAGAATCGAGGAGAGTGCGTCCCCACCAACAAGGCAACGACAGCAGACACGAAACAAGAGGGACATTGAGAAACTCACAAATAGCTAGAGATTAAACTCTCCTAAGTAACCAAGGTGTGAGGGCAAAAACCACGAGAGGAATTAGGATTATTCTGGGGCGGATGAGATCGGAAACACGACACACTAACATGGTGTAAACAGCTGCACATCTTAAAAAATATGCTCTTAAGAGATAACTTAAATCAATAACCCGACCTCCCACTGTAAGAAGCTAGGAAAAGAAGAGCTAAGCCCAAAGCAAGCTGAGGGAAGGTAAAAGTAAAGATTACACCGGAAATAAATGGAAGAGTACAGAAAAAACTAGAGCAAATCTGCGAAGGGACTCAAAATAATAAAAGCTGATGCAAAAATTAAAGACAAAATACGAATGAATCAGATCCGAGGACATAGAAACCAGTGTGCACTGTGCCCGAGTAGATGTCCCCCAGTAACACGAGGTTGATGCAGTAAATAAAAATCAGCTCATAAAATCACACGGAAGTACCAGAGACCCAGCAGGGTCATTGCTGTCATGAAAGGAAGAAAGAGCAAAGTCGAGTTCAAAAGCTTACCTGGAAGCATAGCAGTTGAGACGTGTGGTGCTGTTTTCGACAGGTAGACAGGTAACAGAACAGTCCATAAATAAACCTGGCATTTATGGGCAGTTGATGTCTAACACCAACACCAAGAAACGCAAACTCTTCAGTGAGTGGTGCTATGACAGGGCCACATCTGCACACGGAAGAGTGGAGTTTGCCCACCTGCTCCGTACAAAAAATTAATTCAAAGTGAGCCAAAGACCGAAATATAGGAGCTAGAACTGTGAAACTCTTAGAAGAAAGCCGAACGATAAGTTTTTCTGTCCCAGGATTAGGCGATGGTTTCTTGAAATGAAGAATTAGATAAATTGGACTTCATCAAAATTTAAAACTTTAGTGCTCGAAAAAGACACTATGAAGAAAATGAAAAAGACTCCTACAGAATAGGAGGAAATATTTGCAAATCTTGTATCTGGTAAGTGACTAATACCCAGCAAATATAAAGAACACTTACAACTTAACAACAAAGGAAAAATAATCAAATTTAAAAATGGGCAGAGGATTGGAATAGATTTTTCTCCAAAGAAGACATGCAAATAATCGATAAGCAGGTGAAGAGAAACTCAACATAACTAGTCCTTAGGGAAATGCAAACCAAACCCTCATGAGATACCACTGTACACCCACCAGGATGGCTATATTTAAAAAAAAGTCAAATTGGCGAGGATGTAGAAAAACTGGAACCCTCGTTCCTTGCCAGTGGGAATGTAAAGTGGTGCAGCCATGGCAGAAAACAGGCAGTTCCTGAAAAACTGAAACCCAGCTACGTGTGGCCAGCAATGCCTCCCCCAGACTCACAAAGACGTGCGTCTACGCGGGACTCGTGCACACGCGTTTGGAGCAGCATGTCACAGCAGCTGGAGGGCAGACGCCACGCAAACCAAGTCATCGCGTGAATGGACGAACAGAACGTGGGACTCCCGAGTGCTGGAACATCGCTCCGCACCAAAACACGCAGCTACATGGGTGACCCCTGAGAACATCGTGCTCGGTGCACGAAGTCAGTCCCCGAAGGCCACGCGTGGTGTGACTGCACACGTATGGACTGTCCAGGAGAGGCGAACCCACAGAGGTGTTGCTGGGGCATGAGCTGGGGGATGGGAGTGGAGCTGGTGGGCAAAGGGTTTCTTCCAGGGTGACTAGAACGTTCTGCAACTAGATGGCAGGTGTGTGTTACTTTGATGGACAAACACTGGTGACATGCCCTGTCCCTAAACCTGAGTGACATGTCTGGGCTATCCTGGTCTTCCAGAACCTTCCAGCATGGTGGCCGGGTGGTCAGCTGGTTCTGTCTGGGGCCGGTGCGCCTCACGCTCACGATCCTGGGAGTGTCCCTGGCGTTGGCAGCTGCCGAGGCCGGTCACACTTGGGTTAATCGCTGGGGCCACTTGGCTGGTGTTTCCGGGGCTCTTGGACGTCCCGGCATTGGAGTTTCCTGCCCCTTGTACGATTCTGGGCAGTATTGTCCCCAGCCCTGAGAACACTCATCTGTCACAAGACAGCAGGAATTTCTGCCGCCAGCTGGGACCAAGGAGCTGCTGGGAACCGGCCCGGATGCTGCTTCCCATCCTCGGGCAGGGCGGCCGGCCGCTGGCCAAGCTGCGGGTTTGCACGGACAGCCCAGCTGATTCCCAGCCTCCACGACGTCACCTGCACCTCCCGCGGCTCCGGCGGCCAGACGCCGGCCAGCGCAGCGGAGAACGGCCAGGCTGGCGGGACCAGCTCCCCGTGGTGTGGCCAAGGCTGCACTTTCCTCCTTGCAGTGGGGGGTACCTGGGGTGACGGTGACGCTCCGGTGAGCTCAGCAAAGCCACCGACGCCCAGGGCATTTCTCCAGCCAGACCCCTCCCCCTGCCCAGGCCCACCTGTTCCCCGACACCCCGAACGTCTGGTCAGCACCTCCGGTCCCTCGTGCCCACTGTGAATGCCTCGGTTTCCCTCCTGCTGTCTCCGTGCTCCCCTCCCAGGATGCAGGGCCCACACGGAGGTGCAAGTTGGGTGTCTGCTGTGGGAGACCCAGCTTATAGTGGTCACCATGTAGTGTCCCCCACGCCAGGCAGAGCTGGGCCCCCAAGTGCCTGCTTCTTCCCGCAAAGGCAGAGCCAGTGCAGCCTGGCCCCGACCACACCCTCCAGGCCGCCCACTCGCGTGGCCCCTGCAGACCTCAGGGCCCTGTGTGTGGGGGAGGGTAAGTGCCCCTGGGGACACACGGCTTTGCTGGGACCAGGTGACCTTGGACCCTTGTGGCTCCTCTGGTTCACTTGCCCCCTTAAGCGCCACAGAACTCACTTCACATTGAGGCTTCTCCGAAATGCATCTAGGGGGGCCCTCTCCCCGCCCCCCTGTCCGGCACCCCCTGCCTGGTCCCGCCTCCCTGAGCCAGGGCGCCCACACTCCCCCCGCATGGTCCACACCTGGGGCCAGGGGAGCGTGAGCTGCCTGGGTCCGTCTGTGGTTGTGACACCCGTGGGGGTCCCGGCTTCGTGGGGTGCAGGCCGGGGGCGGGGCGGAGCTCCCCACACTGCACAGGACAACTCCACAGTTACCTGGGCAACACGTCAGCCGTGTTTGGGGAGAACCCTGGATTATCTTATTTTCCCTTAGCGCTCTCTAACGACTTAAATAATAAAACCTGAAATCTTTCCTTGTGGGGTTCTGCTTCCTTCCCCAGCTGTCCCTGAGCCCCCCCACCCGGTGTCACCCCACAGCCTCCCCCAGGTCCCTCTGCAGGACCCGCTGCCACCGCCCCACTCCAGACCTGCGGTTTGCCGAGCCTCTGCCCGGAAGGCGGGTGTGTGGGCTGGACCCTCCGTGCACCCCGCCGGCGAGGCTTCCTCCACTGGACCTCTCCCACCTTCCCATCCAAAGTGCCTCCACCTGCTGCGGCTCCGTCTCCCAGAAGTCTCCTCTGCAGCACTGCCGCCAGGCTGAGTTCGCCCTCCCCATCGTCCTGCTTGTGCCGCGTGGGGGCTCGTGTCCGGCCGCTGCTCTCCCAGGTAAGGGTGGGTTGCTGCAATGGAAAGCCGGAGCCAGAGTCACACAGAGAGGCCGCGGTGAGCTTTCTCCCATCGGCCGGGAGGCCTGGAGGTCGGGGCTCCGGGCTGTCGTGGCCCGTGTCCTCCCACGTGTCCTGATACTGTGTTTCCCCGAAAATAAGAGCTCCACATAAAATAAGCCCTGGCAGGATTTCCAAGCATGTGCGCAATAGAAGCCCCACCCCGAAAATAAGCCCTAGTGACGGGCGTGGCTACGCAGCGCATCTGCACAACCCGTGCATGTCGTCGCAGAGCGGGAAAGAAGACGAGCAGCCCTTCTCATCTGCCCCATGAGAGCTCTATTGCTTGTCGTGAGAGATTAGGGCCGATGGTTCTAAAAGAAATAGAGTCGCAAGAAATTCAGGATAGAATTTGGGGTTTGGAGAGTGATGATGATGTTCCAGAAGAAGACGACTTCACTATATTTGAATAAATGTAGATTGTTGTACCGTTCTCAAAAAAAATAAATAAATAAAAAATAACACATCCCCTAAGCCGTAGGGTGTCTTCTTGAGGAAAAATAAATTTAAGACCCTGTCTTATTTTCGGGGAAACATGGTACGTGTCCTCATGTCTTCAGGGAGGCTGCAGGGCTCCTGACATTGTGCATTAGCTTCAAGCAGCAGGAAGTGACAGAGCCCAGAGCATATGGTGCTGCCAGTTAGGTTCGTCCTGCCTTTTAAGAAATTCCATAAAAATCTCACCCCCAAACCCCCACCCACCTCCCTCTGGCCAGACTGCGGCTCCGGCCACTCCCGCCTGCAGACGGGCTGAGAAACACGAGTGTTCAGATGGGCAAATTGCTGCCCGTGAGACGGCAAACAGATTCTTACCAAGAGCAAGAAAGGGGAGAAAATTGCCACAAATCGTTTTTGTCTGTGCTTTCGTCTGGAGTCTGTGCTCTAAGAAGAGAGTCTGCATTGTTCTCCCGAGTCTCTGGCTCTCCTTGCAGAGTCTGGAATGCGGCACATTCTCAAGGAGCCTTTGTTGGAGTGGAAAGCGTGTTTCTCACAGGCCTCTGGGCTCCCCTCGCTCAAGATCCGGACGCGCCTCCACGCTCCCCGAGCAGAGGTGCCGCTGCTTAACCGGAGCCGCTCACGGAGCAACCTGGGGCAGGGCAGACGCTCCGAGAGAGGCCGCCCAGGACCGAGCACGGGGCTGGGCTGGTGCGGGGAGGGGATTCCCTGAGGCAGGGACCTGCGAGGCTGCCCTGCAGGGGAAGGCAGGACGTGGCCAGGCCCCGGGCAGAGCATGGGCTCAGGACACGGCGAGGTGGCGGCTGTCGCCATTGCAACCCCAACCACGCACGGTGCTCTGAGGGTTCCCTCCTGGAACCTTCCCACAGCTCAGGGGACGGGGCAGGCCAGGGAGGCTCCCTCTGGTCTAGGACAAGGTGCTTTTCCTTTGGATTTTAGCGTTTTCCCAGAGTTGAGCCACATGTCGTTCTGCACCCAGCGCGGATCCTGTCTCCCATGGGTGTGTACGGACGGACGGGAGGCCGCCGGTCCCTGTGGGAACCAGGTGGGACTCAGGTAAAGATGCTGTCGGGCTGTATGTACAGGATCTAACCACACTTCACAGTAGAACAAGGTAAATTCAAGAGTGTCCTGGAGCAGAGATTCAGTTACTGCTCGAAATTCAGGTATCCTCGCCTGGCGCTCAGCCCCCCAGAGGGGCTCAGTTGGGTCCCCCCGGACAGAGGCTGGCGTCACTACCCTGAGGCCTTTTGTTCCCGGGTCCACCCGGGCTTACGCGCCTGGTCCAATGATCGCATCCACAGTTTAGGGGTTGGTTCACCTTGATAGCGTGTGGCCAGGAGTCCCGCCCTGTCCTGTAGGGGCCACTCCCGGGGATGGACTCGGCATGTCACGGCCTTCCTGGAACGTGGGTCTTCCCAATGCTCCCCCCTGAGCCGGGGCTGCCGCCTGGTCTCGGATGGCCGTGGTGGGGGCCCCTCCCGGGGGCTCTTCTGAGCCATGCTGCTGACGTCGGGCTGATGGGCTGACAGGGTCCCCATGGGGCGCCTGAGTGGGGCCCCTGGGCACCTGCTGTGGGGCCGACACCTTCTGGCTGCTCCGCCAGGCACCCCCTGGAGAGTCCTCTGGAATTCCTTCTGCGTCCCTGGGTCGGGTTTCTGTCTGCAGGCGTAGGAAGCAGGTGGGAGGGGAGCTGGGGCTCCCCGTGGAGGGGCAGCTGGCAGATCTACACCCCTCTCCCCCGGGAGACATCCAGCCACGTGCCTGAGCAATGCTGGACGTCGGTCCCGGCACGGGTGCCTTGGTTTGCTGCGGTTTTCTCCTCCTGGGCCTCGAGTCCTGGTTTTCTCTGGAGCCTCATGAAGGGCACGGAGACGGGAGGGGTCACCAGCTTCACAGCACCGACTGCCAGCAGGGACGATGCCAGGACCGTCCCCCGGACTGGGGACATAGGCGTACATAGAATGGGCGAGGTTCTCTCTGGTGAGGAAGGGCTTGGCCACCTGCCTGGGGCTGCTAGGCAGGGACCTCCAGGTGGGGCTGCAGGTGACCTGCCCACTCTCCTCTCCACGCCCCAGGCTCCTGTCACAGTGGGCGTCACCTGTCCTTGCAGCCTTTGGTGTTAATATTTAAACCGATGTGCACAGTAGTCAGCTAGAGCTGCTGTCCAGAACACCACGGACTGGGCGGCATGAACCACGGGAATGCATTTCCTCCGGCTTTGGGAAGCCACACGTCCAAGATCAGGGGCCGGCAGGGTTGGGGCCCTCCGAGGCCAGGCGGAGCCTGGCAGGTGGCACCTGCTCACACCTGCTGGCTGGAGGACAGGGGGAGGCTGGTCCTCGTGAGGCCAGGTGTGCCAGTGTTTTCCACTCTCCGCCCTGGGGCTGATGGGGCCGCCTGAGCTCGGGACCCTACTGCCTCTCCAGGAAATCAGTGTTTCTCAAATCTCACCTTGAGCAGACCCGGGATCCGTTAGGAGGTAGACGCCAGCCCCACAGGACACTGCACCTCTAGTTCCCGGGAGCCAGGTGCTCACCAAACGTGGGCTGTGAGGCCATCCTGCAGGGGAAGGTGGGACTCGGCCAGGACCTGGGGCTGAGCGTGGGCTCATGATGCAGCGGCTGTCGCCATTTCAACCCCGACTGCCCCGCCGTGCACTGAGGGCTCCCTCCCGGAACCTTCGCACAGCTCAGGGGGCAGGGGCAGGTGAAGGAGGCTCCTTCTGATCTAGGACAAGGTGCTTTTCCTTTGGATTTTAGCATTTTCCCCGAGCTGACCCACACAGAAGTTCTGCACCCAGTGTGGATCCTGTTGCCCACAGGTGTGTACGGACGGGAGGCCGCAGGTCCCCCTGGGAACCAGGTGGGACGCAGGTAAAGATGCTGTTGGGCTCTATGTGCAGGATGTAACCACACTTCACAGTAGAACAAGGTACATTTAAGACGGTCGTGGAGCAGAAATTCAGTTCCTGTTCACTTGAGTCCACTGTGTTTTTTGTTTGTTTTTTTTGTGTTTTTTTGAGACAGAGTCTCACTCTGTTGCTGGGGCTAGAGTGCCGTGGTGTTAGCCTAGCTCACAGAAACCTCAAACTCCTGGGCTCAAGCGATCCTCCTGTCTCAGCCACCTGGGTAGCTGGGACTACAGGCAAGCACCACCTCGCCCGGCTAATTTTTTGTATATATTTTAGTTGGCCAATTAATTTTCTTTCTATTTTTAGTAGAGATAGGGGTCTCGCTCTTGCTCAGGCTGGTCTCAAACGCCTGACCTTGAGTGATCCACCCGCCTCGGCCTCCCAGAGTGCTAGGATTACAGGTGTGAGCCACCGAGCCTGGCCTCCATTGTGCTTTTAATGAATTGACTTAAATGGGTTTGTCTGTGTGAACGGTTTGAGACAATAGAACCTTCAAACTGGCAAATAAGGACTTACTGAAACAGCTCTGTAGTCCTTGCTTGTGAGCCGCAAACCGTACTGGGATAAACGGCAGGAATTTGGTTTATCTGTGTGAATGAGAGACTCATACTTCCATTTCTTCTGCCGTGTTCCGATCGTTTTTCCGTTTCCTTCCTGCTCCGCGGCCTCCGCTCAGCTGGGTCTCCTGAGTCAGCCGGTCATCTCCGAAGCCCCCAGCCTCGGCCAAGACTGCCGCGTGGAAGGGTCCTAAAGGCGTTCGTTAAATGCCGGTGGAGCCGGGGGTGCGAGTGGGCAGGTGGGCTGGGGAGGACGGACGGGTCCTCCCCCCCAGCACCTTCAGACTCGAGGTGCAGCTCAGAACTGCGAGCACAGCGACCGGGAGAGGCGCAGGACAGGCCTGGACTCGGGCAAGCTGGTCCCCGGCAAGGGTGGGACGGAGTGTGGGGGCGGCTGTGGGGGAGGGGGACTGGGCCGTGGGGACAGTGAGCAGCCTGGCAGCCGGTCTTGCCGCTCCCCCGGGGCCCAGGACAAAGACACACAAGGACCAGTGACAGTGGTGGCTTCCACGGAAGGAAACCGTGGGTGACCACACGTGGCTCGGTCCAGTCCCGCTCCAGCCGCCAGCTGGCAGGTGCCAGGGGGCCACCTGGGACGCAGAGGTGGGTCTGCCCTGCCCGCAAGGCCTTCCGCACCCAGGGAGCTCGGGTTTGCGACCCTCCTCCGTCCCCGGGGACCCAGGGAGCTCGGGTTTGCGACCCTCCTCCGTCCCCGGGGACCTGTGCTCTAGACAGCGGGATGCTTCTGCACAGCGACTGGGACTTGGGGCTCGGTTTCTCAGAGGCGGGAAGTCCTGAGCTCTCCCTCCAGGGTGCAGCCAGAAGACCGCACAACTGCTCACAGCTGTGTTCCAGCTGCCGGATCTGCAGAGGAAACTTTGCAACAGGAAAACATACGCTGCAACGATGCTCCCCGTGCTCCTTGCTAGCCGATCAGAAAAGTCGTCATGCTAGGGTGGGAGAAAGTCCCTAAGAAACGGGCTGTCTGTCCCATTTGTTGTTGGTTTGTTTTCTTTTTTCTTTTTGAGACAGAGTCTCCCTCTGTTGCCCGGGCTAGAGTGCCGTGGCGTCAGCCTAGCTCACAGCAACCTCAACTCCTGGGCTCAAGCAATCCTCCTGCCTCAGCCTCCCGAGTAGCTGGGACTACAGGCATGTGCCCCCACGCCCGGCTAATTTTTTCTATAGATTTTAGTTGGCCAATTAATTTCTTTCTTTTAATTTGTAGTAGAGACGGGGGTCTCGCTCTTGCTCAGGCTGGTTTCGAACTCCTGACCTTGAGCAATCCGCCCGCCTCAGCCTCCCAGAGTGCTAGGATTACAGGCGTGAGCCGCCGCGCCCGGCCTGTCTGTCGCATTTGTTAGAAAGGCCTCGCGGGGCTCCCAGCTCCACCAGCGGGAGGAAAACATGTGGCTGCTGAGAAGAGCCTGGAAACGCCCAGCTGCGGCCCCAGACCAGGCCTTGCCGGCGAAGTGGGGCGGGGCCATGCGCCTCCCGGTTCTCAGGGGTGCACTCCGGGAAGTCTGGCTTTCATGGAGCGATCCGTGCCGCTGGACCGCTGGTTCCCGGGGCCGTGCTGGGGGAGGCGACGGCTGAGGATGTTTGCTTTAGGAATTGGGGAGATGCCCTGACCCGCCAGCTGGGAATTCGGTTACCAGGGAACTGTGGGGGGGCGAGGTGGAGAGAGAGGGAAGGTGGGAGGGGCGACGGGGGAGCCCGGCCTGAGAAAACATAATCCTCACGGTCTGCCGAGTGCCTGGTGGAGCAGCCATGCGTGTGAGCATGGGAATTTACGATGCTCTGGGGTTAACCCCGGCTGGCCGCGGGGCAGCACCGGCCCCGCCAGGGGTCACGTGGGGTCCCTCGAGGAAATGCCTGGCAACGGCAGGACGGGAGCTCTGGGAGGAGAGAGCGTGGCGTGTCGGTCGTGGGGAGAAGGGACCGTCCCCGTTGACCAGCGGACGCCTGGTTCATATTTACTCTCTCTTCACGTTGACTTTAAACTTCCTTTGGAGAGTCGCTTCCTAGGCTTCTTTTTCTAGAAAAGTTTCTCCCCTCTAAAAGAGGAAAATCTTTCCGTTGCTGCAAACGCCAAAGCGAGAGGGGACCGTGGGTGACTTCCTGTTGCAGGGCAGCACTGCTGTCAGGAGCCAGGCAGGAGACCCATGAGCCTCGGGTGCAGCAAATGCTGCTTTGAGCATCTGGGAGCAGATGGGAGGAGGCCAAAGGGCGCCCACCCCGAGGGAGCGGGGAGCCTTGGGTTTTGTGGAGGGTTCCTGTGGGGGGAGTGAGCAACACCTGCAAAGACAGGGGAGGGGGCAGCTTTGTTCTATCAATGGAAAAAGCCAAACTCTGTACAAAAATTTTAAAAAGATTTATTCTGAGCCAAATTTGAGGACCATGACCCGGAGCCGCTGTGGCTGGGTCACAGTTTCGTTTTTATACATTTCCGGGAGACAGGGGTTACAGGTAAAGTCATAAATCAATACGTGAAGAGGCATGCATTGGTTTGGCCCAAAAAGGTGGGCCATCTCGAAGTGGGGACTTACAGGTTATAAGTGGGTTTAAAGACTCTTTGGCTTGTCATTGGTGAAAGACATGAAGCTTTGTCTAGAGGCTTGGAAAGTTTCAACATGAGGAGCTGTTATCAGAGATAAGCCACCAGACATTGAGGACCTGCAGGTGTGTCTTGCACACCCTTAGGCCTGTTAATGGGTTGCAAAGGATGTCCCCAAGAAGGGAGGGGGCATGATGAGGCCTGTCTGACCGCCCTCCTCCTGGCAGACAGTTTTAGTTTTAGGATATTCCTTTGGCCACCAGGGGGTACATTCAGTCAGCCGGTGGGGGGTTGGGCCTTAGCATTTTACTTCAGTTCACACCCTTATCAGGGGACAGGAATGCCGGGGTGGCGGCTGCAGCTGCCTGTGGTCCTGCAGCTGCCTGTGGTTACATTTACAACCTACGGACTCTGCAGACTCCTACGTCTATTGTTTTACAAGCCCAAGTTTTCCATTGACCACATTCCCTCCCACACACACTTTTCGGGTCCCCGCCCGGAGCAAACCTGACAGCGCACACGGAACACACGCACAAAGCCAAGCGGCGGCCCAGGGAACAGCGACAGTGTTAATTTCACCCGCAAGCAGCCACCACCGCCCAGACAGAGAACATCGGTGTGAACTAAAATATAGTCTCGCCGGGCGCGGTGGCTCGCGCCTGTCATCCTAGCACTCTGGGAGGCCGAGGCGGGAGGACTGCTCAAGGTGAGGAGTTCGAGACCAGCCTGAGCGAGACCCCTGTCTCTATTAAAAATAGAAATTAATTGACCAACTAAAATATATATATACAAAAAATTAGCCGGGCATGGTGGCGCATGCCTGTAGTCCCAGCTACTCGGGAGGCTGAGGCAGAAGGATCGCTTGAGCCCAGGAGTTTGAGGTTGCTGTGAGCCAGGCTGACGCCACGGCACTCTAGCCTGGGCAACAAAGTGAGACTCTGTCTCAAATAAATAAATAAAATATAGTCTCAGCCCCCAGGTGACTAAATGCCCTCCCTCCCCAGCCAAGAGGACCCCAGAAAACCCTAAAGCAGCTGAGCTGCTGCCACGAGAAGGGAGGTCAGACGCCTCCCCATGCCCCACCCCCCCTTCTTGGAGATTGTCTTTTGTGACAATAGGATGCTACTCATTTCCGGTGGCTGGCCTCTCTCTGATCAGCAGACTTCTTTGTCTGAACTTAAAACATCCCAAGCCTTTAGACAAAGCTTCTTTTCTTCAACCAATTACAAATCAAAGCATCTTTCAACCCACCTATGACCTGTGAACCCCCCCACCCCATGCCCCACATTTTTGGGCCAGACCAACGTACACCCTCCATGTGTTGCCGTGGGGTCCCACGCGGGCTCCCCGTCTCCTGGGACCACTAGAACCAAACAACCCCGCCACGGCACACGCTTCCTCAGGACGTGAGGCCCCGTGCTCCAGGCCGGGCACTCACATTGGGCTCAGAATAAACCTCTTTACGTCGCTTTACAGAACCTGGGTTTTTCCCGTTGACACTGGCATCCTGCCACTTCCCCTGCGAAGTGAGCTTGCTTCGGTGTTTGCTCCCGGGGACGAGCGTTGCCAAATAAAGCCAGGCAGTGTGGGCTCTCTCTCTGGCACTGAATAGTGTGTCTGTGATGCACGCATGCGGTTTTGTGTGTCTGTGGGTTGTTCTTTGTCACTGTTGCAAAGTCTGCCGTGACGAATATCCCACGGTTACTTAACTGTTCCAGGACTGATGGACTTTTTATTGTTTGGTTTAGGCTATTAGGAATAACGTGGATCTGAGCAAGTCTTTTGGTGCACATACATGTAAATGCACGTCAGCCGGTCTGCGTGGATGGGGACTTGCTGCGTGGGAAACAGCCTGTGAGTGTCCGGCTTTACGAGACGCTGCCGAAGGGCTTTCCCTTCCCGCCAGCGGTGGTCCCAGTCCCAGCTGATCCAGGTCATGTCCTGCACACGGTGCTCACAGCTTCCAAATGCAGCCGTTCTAGGCGCGAGCGGTACTACCGTGTTTCCCCGAAAATAAGACGTAGGCATACAATAAGCCCTGGCAGGATTTCTAAGCATTTGCACAATAGAAGCCCTACCCCGAAAATAAGCCCTAGTGATGGGCGTGGCTACGCAGCGCATCTGCACAACCCGTGCATGTCGTCGCGGAGCGGGAAAGAAGACGAGCAGCCCTTCTCATCTGCCCCGTCGTGACAGCTACTATCCCAGAGGTGACCGGAAAGGTGCGGGCAGCGCCACCAACAAGGTCGGCTCCCCCTGTCGGGTCCCGGCCATCCTGTGCGTGCTGCAAGCTGAGGCTTTGAGGGGAAAATGACACACCCCCTGAAAATCAGCCCTAGGGTGTCTTCTTGAGGAAAAATAAATAGAAGACCCTGTCTCATTTTCGGGGAAACACGCTAATACATTTCACTGTGGTCTGATCATTCATGAGGCTGAGACATACTTCAGACACACCAATCAGGAATCTGAATGTCTTCTTTTGTCAGCTGTCTAACTCTTTTTCTCACATAAAATAAGTTTTTGTCATTTTGTTGATTTTTTTTTAGTATTTTTACTAAAAAATACTTCTTAGTTTTTTAAGTTTTTAAAAATACATTCTGGACATGAGTCCTTTTCCAGATGTATGTATATCACAAATATCTTCTCTCAATTTGTGCCTTTCATTCTCTTCATAGTGTCTCGTGTCGAACAGAATATCTGAATTTTAATGAAATCCTACTCATCAGCCTTTCCCTTTACGGGCTCTTTGTGCCCTGTTTAAGAAAACCCCAATGAATATCAAGATACTTTCCCATGAATCTCCTAGAAATTTAATAATTTCTCCTTCCCTGTTTGGTCCTGTGGTGACTGGGGGTGATTTTTAAGTGCAGGGCTGTGTGGGGTCTGTGTACTTGCCGGGCTGGCCTCGAGGGTGGGGTGGGGTGTGGGGAGTGTGGGGGGGTGGGGGGTGTTGGGAGGGTGGGGGGTGTTGGGGGTGTGTCAAGTGTGTGTGGGGGTGGGGTATGTGGGGTGTGTGGGGTGTGGGGTGTTTGTGGGGTGTGGGGTGTGACGGGGGTGTGGGGATGTGGTGTATTGGGGGTGGGGTGTGGGGTGTGTGGGGTGTGGGGTGTGGGGGGTGTGGGGGTGTGAGGGGTGTGGGGGGTGAGGGGTGTGTGGGGTGTTGGGGGTGGGGTGTGTGTGGGTGTGTGTGGGTATGTGGGGGGTGGGGTGTGGGATGTGTGGGGGTGTATGGGGGTGTGAGGGGTGTGGGGGGTGTGGGAGGGTGGGGGATGTTAGGGGTGTGTGGGGGTGTGTGGGGTATTGGGGGTGTGGGGTGTGTGTGGGTGTGTGTGGGGTGTTGGGGTGTGGGGTGTGGGGGCGTGGGTGGGTGGTGGGGTGTGGGGTGTTGGGGGCGTGGGGTGTATGTGGGTGTGTGTGGGGTGTGTGTGGGGTGTGTGTGGGGTGGGGGGGAAGCCCCCCTGTCCCCCAGAGGTTCACTGAAGACCGACTCACAGTGAAACAGGCTAACATGGAAAGAGACCTATTTACCATGCACACGGGAGAATCACAGGTGAGCACGCAGTGTCCGTCCAGTGGGGCCAGAAGTTGACGTGGTCTCATTTCCTCGGGGGGTGGAAGGAGGAGGAATATAGCAACTCCATGAGGGGCAATAATTGCCACGAAGGAAGACGGAGGATGGATAGACACGTGGGAGAACCAGCGGATGGGAAACTGACTCCTACGTGACTGTTTGGAGATTAAATTAACCTGGGAGACAGGTGCTGTAGCTGGAATGATGGGCCAGGTCTCTGGGCATCTCCGTCTTCATTCCCGTAAGGGAACGGGGGGGGGTGGTGGAGGAGGAGAGGGAGTGGAGCCAGACCGCTCTCTCCTCTGCCTCCCTCAGTCCCCGCTGCCTTCACCTGGGGGTGCCCCCGCGGCTCTGGGAGGGGCAGCCAACCTGAGAGACTGCAGGGACCTCACAGGCAGGGTGGGGTGGGGAGGGCGCCCTCGGGGTCTGCCGGGCAGAGGGGAAGCACAGGGCGCTGGCTCACTGAGCACACGAGGCACGTGCAGTGTGTTCCCCGTCCTCGACAGGCCGCAAACATCCAGTCGCGGAACGGCGGCGTACTTTCCCCGCAGGGACACGTGTGGGGCGGCCGTGGGCCGAGTGGCGGGAGGACGGCTGCTCCCCCGGGGACATTGTTTAGGTCTGAGTCGCCTGAGCCGCTGTTCCGTTCTCCCACCGTCCCTGCAAATGCAGCCACGAAGTGACCGTCGGGGCGGTGTGGGCCGCCCCTCCGCCACGCCCGGCTCTGGCCCTCTGCAGGACGCGGGTCTGCACGGGCGGGACCAGCGAGCTCTGAGCCCGAGCGGGAGCCCCGAGTCCTGGAGCTGGAGGGCTCGCCCGTCCGCCGGGGCAGAGGCTGGACCACTGCACGTGTGGCCGATGCTAGGTGTCCGGGAAACGCGGACGCTCCTCCCTCAAAGTGGCAAGCTCAGTGACCACCTGCTACACGCCTGTCACCGTGACGACTGACTGCATGACCGTTCAGTGCCTCTGCGTGTTCTCGGATGTCCGCACGGAAGTGGGTTTACACTCTCTGTGAGGATGCGCCCACCGTTATGCGGTGTGTGTTATATTCGAATTCGCAGGGCCGCGGGACAGAGAGACAGAGTCACCGAGGCTGTAATCATCAAAAGGAGTCTTACTGTCTAGCTCGAGCTAGGGTCCGAGCCCCCAGAGTGCCGGCGCAGTGGCCTCTTCTCCGGGCAGGGACCCCCCTTGTGTGCTAGTGACCCTTTTATACCCAAGCTGTTTACACGCTGGCCATGCATCCGCCCCCACAGTGATTCTAACTCCATCCTGCCCCTGATAGGCTCCAACCTGTTCCGGTCCTAGCTGAGAGACCCCAGTCTCCGTGTTTTTTGTCTTTTTCCTCTGCATCCCATGATGTACCCATAATGCCTTGCAGTTAGCAAGAAAGCAGTAAACAGAAGTTGGAAGGTGTCCGTTGTCCTTATAGCCCAGTATCTTACAGTGTGCATATATGTGCATGCACACACACATACCCGGTACCCGGGCGTGGGGCACCGGGCAAGGTCAGCTGATGTGAGAAGAACCGAATTAATCGAATTTATAAATAAGCTCCCGGTCACAGCCGGCCCTGCTGGTCCGCCACCAGCCGCACAGGAAGGAAAGACGGGAATGAAACCCGAGTGTGTCTGGAGAAATCTGCAGACAGCCGGCCACGCTCAGACCCACAGCTCGTGTCTCCGCGGGGCTGCGGTTTTAATCTTACGACGTTTTGTATGTTTCTTATTTCATAAAGCAAGAGTGTCCTTGCTTGCCTGATGGAGTGGGGGCGGGAACGCCGGGATGTTCAGGAGGAGGCGCGGCTCCCGGCTCCCGCACTCGGGCGAGGCTGGGTGAGCACCCGGCCCATCCCGGAGGGGGTGGCAGGCAGGGCGGCCGCATCTCCACGGGCTCGGCCTTGCTCCGTGCGCCCCGCCTGCTCTCTGCCCTTCATTGTGGGCAATTCACGCTCCGCAGAAGAGAGCGGGGTCACGCAAGTCTCTGGGCAGGTCTCTGGGCGTGGTCTCTGGGCGTGGTCTCTGGGCGTGGTCTCTGGGCAGGTCTCTGGGCATGGTCTCTGGGCGTGGTCTCTGGGCGTGGTCTCTGGGCGTGGTCTCTGGGCTCACGGCAGGTCTCTGGGCGTGGTCTCTGGGCAGGTCTCTGGGCGTGGTCTCTGGGCGTGGTCTCTGGGCGTGGTCTCTGGGCGTGGTCTCTGGGCAGGTCTCTGGGCGTGGTCAGGGCCGGCTCCTCCCTGACGGTGCTGTCCTTGGAGGTGGCCAGAACCCACCGGGAGAGCTTTGCCACGCTCAGAGCCCTTGGTCTCCGGGGCAACGTCGGCAGGTGTGCGGAGAGCTTTGGAGGACTCCTGCTGCCCACCTGCTGCCAGGTGAGCCTGTGGCTACCTGTCTGGCCTTGAGTGTCCCTGAGAGCTCCAGGTCCTTCCGTTATTGTCAGAAAACATGTGGCCGCGCCCGTGGGTGCCAGCACACCCCAGCCTGGGGACTTAGGTCACGTCCAGGAGGCCCCGCGGAGGCGGCGGCAGGTTGCCGCGGCGCCCGGGCACAGTGGGGAGAGGCGGGGCGCAGGCCGAGGCCACTGAAGGGCACTCGGGTCCTCGGTTGCCTCGGGGACGTCCTGGGAGCGCCGACTCCACCACCCCACGCGACTGTCCCCGTAAAGTCCAACAACGTGGCACTGAGGAGCTGAGGTGGAGGACCCCGAGCGGTTCTGCGAAACAGGCCTGAAGTCGCCCAGGAGGCTGCGAGAACCACCTGGCCGCGGCGCCCTGGGACGCCTGTCCCCAAACCGCCTCTCCCCGGCCCATCCCAGGGATGCACCCGCACCGGACAGACATTCCGCCCTGGTCTTCTTCCGGAACGTTCGTTTTCCGGCTACAAGTCGTCTCAGTCCCAGCCCAGTTTGCTGTCTTGTAATTTGCACGGTCACTAGGAGAAACAGACCAACAGGACAGTTTCTCACAAACGGTGATCTTCCTTAACGCACACTGACCCGGGTCCGTGCCTGAGCCAGATCTCGAGTGGCGTTTGCTGCCCGGTGCGAGAAGGAGCCGGCGTCCCGGGTGCGTGCGCTGGCCGGGAGCCGGGCGGGGACACGGAGACCCGGGCCGGGCGCAGGGTGGGGCTGCGGGCCGGCTCTCGTAGGGGGAGGGGCGCTGTCTGGGTTTGGTGCGGGCGGAGAGGCGGCCGGGAGGTCTGGGTGGGGCCGCCGTGAGGGACCCAAAGACAGGCTTGCCGGTCTCAGGTGGAATCCGGAACATTCCTGTCCCTGTGAGGTTGGGCGGCCCCACACTCTCCCGGATCACGTTGCGAGACAGCTGGGAATGCGCGGTGGGCGCCGGCGCTGGCTCTGACCCGGCCGCTACCCGATGGCTCGCATGGGCTGGGCCGTCCCCTCCGGGCGACTGTCCCCTGCCCCTGGGAGTCAGCTTGCCGCCTCCACCACGCTGTCGAGAGGCAGCCACACTGACGGTCAGCTCTCGAGAAACATGCCGTTCTCCGCCTGCCCCCAAACGAATCCCAGAGACTGGACGGAACCGATTTCGTTAGGTCTGTGGAAAAACCCTCTTTTTCCCTCGTTCTCCACCCTCTAAGGAAATGGTTTCCCAGCTCAAGTTTCTGTCTGATCGGCCACCGTTTGCAAAGGTTCCCAGTGACCACAGTCTGTGGGGCTTGAGAGGTGGGGACACTTGTCAGTGCCCATTGACCGTGCGGTCAACCTGGTCACCTGTGCTCTTTGCTCCACGTGACCCTCACGGCAACCTCAGGAGGGGCCGTCCCCCCACCTTGCAGGGAGGGGCCACGCTCTGGAAAAAAACTTCCTGCCCAAAGTCTGCACAGCCGGCACCTGCTCTCCAGGTGAGGAGGGCCCTGACCTGAGGCATCTGGCAGTTTCCGTGGGTAAACTCTCCCCTGTCGTCGACTTGGAGCTTTGACCCTGACACCAGCCCACAGCTTTCCTGGAAAGTTTACGGCGTTTGCAGGATCTGAGGAGCCAGCCCCAGCCCTGCCGACCCGTCTTCCTGAGCGCTGGGTACCTCTCTCTGCTCGGCTGTGATGTTGTCCTGCCTTAGACGACAAAATAAAGTCATCAGACTCCCGAAACTGGGTGGAGCAGGGCAGTGCATCAATAATACTTCCCAGCATCATTGTGGACTTGCCATTTTCCCTTCTTCTTTGCAGGGCACCATCCATGTGCACCTTCTGCCTCTCTGCGCCAGCACAGCCTTGCTCTTCCCAGCCCGATGGCTTCGTGGTCTCTGGGCCGGGGGTGCCCACGGGGTTGGAAGGTGAATCAGTGATGGGTTCTCTGTGCCGAGTGGGGACTGAACCTTCTTTCCAAGCTGCCACCAGTCCTGAGGTCCCCACTCCAAAGGGTTGCCCTGGAGGGGTAAAGAGTTGCGTGCCTCTCCCAAGATTGCCGCTGAGCCGGGCCACTCCAAAGCCCGTACTTCCCCGGGGCCTGCTGCCCCCCAAGTCCAGCTGCGCCCCATTTCCCTCATTCCCGAGACCGGCGCTGGTGAGGCCTGGCACAGACCTCATGCCGGGAAAGCAGGGACTGTGCCAGCACCATGCGCCTCCTCCTGCTCCAGACACTCTGCTGGCACGTCAGCCTCCCGGACGTGCCAGCCAGGAGCACACCTGCCATACGCTGTGTGGCTGCTGGGGCGGGTGGCGGGGCCAGCCAGGTCCCCACTCTGCTGGGAGGGTCAGGATGGCGGGAGCCGGGGCCCCAGCACAGCCGGCGGGAGCCTTGTCTCACAGCGGAGCCGCCGTCCTGGACAAGAGGGCAACCCCCGCCCCCGTCGGTCCCAACCCGAAGACCTCACGGACACACGCGTGGTCCTCCTGTCCTCCTGCACCGCTTCAGGGCAGTTGGGCCACGGCTGTGGAGCCTGGAGCAGGTGTTGTCCCCGTAGGCAGGAAGCCATGAGGTCTGTCCTCTCCTAGGTGGGACGAGCGGCGAGGTTCGGGCAGGTGAGCGTGACGGGAAGCAGGTGTGGTCAGGAAGGGACCGCCCCCAGCCAGGGCAGCCACGGCGTCAGCCGCCGGCCACGCCATGGGTAGGCCCCCAGGACCTGGGCACACGCTGGAGGCCACCCTCGTCCCGGAGGTGTTGATGGCCTTGTGAACAGGGGTGTGTGGGTCCCCGGGGTGCGATGCCGAGAAGTGCGAAACACCTTCTGCTCCTTCCAGAGGCCTCACGCGGGAGGCTGCCGGTTGGCCGTGGCGGGCCGGGCGGCCATCCGCACCCAGGAACAGGAGGCTCCGCCCAGCACCTCGGGGAGCACTGGATGCCGGCCAAGGAGAAGCCTCGCGGCACCCGAGAGTGTAAAAACAACTTTGAGCTTGTTTATCTCGAGCATTCGTGGCTCCCAGTCCGTGAGGCACAGACCACGTGGAAGGCGTGGGCGCCCTCAGCCTCCCCGTCTTGTGTGCCCACCGGGCTCCGGGCACTCTGGACGCGGCCGGCGCCCATCACCCTGGCCTCCCACGCAGAAGCCCAGTCAGGACCGGGCCCCACGCGGCCACGCGTGGGCAGGGAGCGTGGCCAGGCCCGTCCTGCAGTCCCTGTGGCACCAAAGGGACCACCGTGAGGCCTCCCTGGCCGAGGTTCCCCGAGGCGGGTCCTGGCTGTGGAGACAGCAGGGTCAGGGGTCCCTGACACCACGGTCAGAGCAGCCCACGGTGCGGCCACAGCCCCCACGTGGACAGGGCTAGCCGAGCGCCTGGCCCTGGGCCGGCACCAGCTGATCTCACCTTTTCCTCCTGCTTTGAGGTAGCGTTTCCCATTTTACAGAAGAAGACGTTTAGACGTGGACAGGCCAGAGCTTGTACGGCACAGGGGAGCGGGAGCCGTCATGCACACGCGTGTCTTTGCACTAGAGTGCGATTTCTTGTGTCTCTTACAGGGCCGGCCATGCAGATGGTCAATTCTGGTAGACTGAATGTTTGGTCTACCTGGGCAGCAGGCCTTGGAGGGCCTTGGAGGGCCCCCCGGCTTTGTGACCTCTGTCCCTTCCTTCTACCTAGTGCGACCAGGACCCTCTTGTGATGTCAGCCCCTGCAGAGATAAGCAGTGGCCTTGCTTTGCCAGGCCGGACAGAGACCGGCATCCCTGCAGCTCCTGAGACCCTCAGAGGCCCACTGTCCACTGTCCATGGCCTGGCCCCGCCAGCTCCAGCCCACGGAGCCTTCTCCTGCTCAGCAGAGCAGGTGCCCGAGGTGCCTTGTTCCTGCCGTTTGATTTTGGCTACTGTGCCCAGCACTGCCAGGCACTTGGTGAGCTGTCAACACATGAGCTTCCTGACGTATAAAGACACATTTCATACGTTCCCACACCCTGAGCACAGTACATAGCAAGGACTTCTAAACAAGTGGTCCCGTGCGGCACACAACTTCTAATTGTGAAGACAGTAAGAATTCTCATGCTAACACCATGCAGTTTGTAAGGGAAATTCACAGCATTGGAAGGCCTCTGGCCTCCCCCTACCTGTGCATGGGTGCACCTGCACTGGTCTCCCCTTACTGGTCTCCCCTTACCTGCATATAGGATCCACCTGCACTGGTCTCCCCTTACCTGCATATAGGATCCACCTGCACTGGTCTCCCCTTACCTGCATATAGGATCCACCTGCACTGGTCTCCCCTTACCTGCATATAGGATCCACCTGCACTGGTCTCCCCTTACCTGCATATAGGATCCTACCTGCACTGGTCTCCCCTTACCTGCATATAGGATCCATCTACACTGGTCTCCCCTTACTTGCATATAGGATCCATCTACACTGGTCTCCCCTTACCTGCATATAGGATCCATCTACACTGGTCTCCCCTTATCTGCATATAGGATCCATCTGCACTGGTCTCCCCTTACCTGGATATAGGATCCACCTGCACTGCTCTCCCCTTACCTGCATATAGGATGCACCTGCACTGGTCTCCCCTTACCTGCATATAGGATGCACCTGCACTGGTCTCGCCTTACCTGCACACAGGTGCATGTGCATGGACCCTTGCCTGGGAAACCCCTGGCACTCAGCGCTGGCACCAGCTCCTCAGTGGCCCTGGGCGCCAGGGACCCTCACCCTGCTCAGCATGTGAAGGGCGCTTCATGGAGGCGGCTGTGTGGGGGCAGGAACGGGCAAGAGGGAGAGGTCAAAAAGTACTTAGAACATTCCAGTATTTCTTTTTCTCTTCAGACCTTTAGGAAAAATGGCTTCTGAAACCTATTCCTGCAAATATTTCCTGGTGAAATCGATTCTCAGAGAGTCCTGCAGGGAGGATCTGTGAGACACGTGGGTTCAGCCGTGAAGGGCGATGATGTCCTCCTGTTCGGGAGGGAGGTTCCCAGCCGGCGGCCGTGAGGGGCAGGTGGTACCGTGTGGCTGCAGCACCCCCTGCTGGTGGATGCAGCCCAGTGGACAGGCGCCACAGCCCAGCTGTAGGCAGGAGGGACATGAGAGAGAACACAGGTGAGTCCGGTGTCTGCAGTGTGCACACGGGTTCCCAGGAGTCTCCGCACGCGTGTAGGAGGAGGTGAGCTCTGGGTATGGGCTCCCAGTGGGCCAGGGCCACAGCCCCAAAGGGATGTGTGGGGTCCACTCCAGGGCCCGCCCAAGGCCTTCAGAGGACCAGCTCCCCTTTCTCAGGGCACCCAACGGGCCCCACACGGGGTTCACTCAGGGCTGCAGGGGAGCCTCAGCCTGGCACCGCCCACCTGGGCCAACCCATGGCCCCCACCCCTTGCCGTGTAGGACCCTTGGCACTCGGCCACCAGTGGTCACCAAAGCCCCTCTATAGAAAATTACTCCTATGTTTGGATTCATTTAACTCCTCAAAGTGATAACAGAGCAGCTCTTGTTGCCAAAGTTTCTCAAATTTTGCGATGTTGAAGCAAGCTTCTTTGGAATGTAGCAAGCTACAACCCATCCAACCGCTCTGATGTATGCAATGACCTTGCGTGGAAAATGTTGCAGACCTGTTAAATTCCCCTGTCTCTGCCAATTTCATTGAAACCCTAACTCCCCCACTTTGGAATGTTGACCCATTATTCCCTTGGTATCTGTGTTTAGGGGTGGTCATCCTCAGGCTTTGTGCTTGAACTGACTCCATACTTAATCCCATTTACAGAGTCTCATATTGAGGCCGACATTCCGAGCACACATCGCAGTGATTTGCGTAGCGATGGCATTCCTTGGAAGTTCAGTGCAATGAACATTGTGCAAAAAATACTTCAGCATTGAAACCAATGCAAAACCATGCAAATCAGTTATGACTGTAAGTTGTTTTTTTTTTTCACCATTTTCCACATCTAATAGGATGTGCACAGTTTTTACAGGAGGCTGTGCCAGATGCCAAACACCCCCAGACTCTGCCCATTAAGCTGCTAGGGCTTTCCCAGAGGGCTGTCATATGTGCACACGTGTGGTCCCCCTCCCTCCTTCTCTCTCTCCCTCCTCCCCTCCTTCCCTCCCTCCTCTCCAGCACAGGGTCTGTCACCTACTGCCTATGGAATTGGACGTGGGGCTGTGTGCCCACCATGGAGAACAAGCCCACAGCAATGCTGTGAGTCGGGTGAGTGGGGGAGACAGGACGTGGTCCCTGTCACCTGGCCAGTGGGGCTCAGCCCAGAGCGTGCTGGGTGGACTCTTAGGGGCTCAGCCCTGGAGAAGGGCTGGGGCTGCGGAGACAGGACAGGTGAGTGCCCTGGGAGGGGCTGGCGGAGGCCCTGGGGGGCACAGCGGGAGACACACGTCAGGGCTCTGGAGAGAGGAGGAGGGCAGGTGCGGGGCAGGCAGGGTGGTCCCTCGCTGTTCGGCTGGCGGGGCTGGGCACAGATCCCGTCTGGAGCACGCGCCCACCTCCAGCCGTCCCTGCCTTCCTCCTCTCTCTGGGCTCACCTGCCCTTTCTCAGCCTCAAACAAACAAGGCAGCTGGGCTCCAGCCAGGGGGTCTAGAGTTCACTGAGGCACGATCGTGTGAACTTGCTGTAGTAGTTTCCCGGCTTGCAATATCTCTCGAAGCGTCTCTCACCCGAGCGGCAGGTGAAATCTCGATGCAGCCGCCGTCCCGACACTCTGGGGAGGAATCGCTCACCCTCAGCATTCCAGACCGGGGCTCGCTACTGGTGAGCCCAGGTGGGTCTGCAGGACCGCAGGGGAGGGGCCCAGGGCGGGGACTTGTCGAGCAGGGGCCGTGCCTGGGACCCACAGAGAAGAAGGAAGGAAGGAAGGAAGGTAGGTGCAGGGAGGAAGATCTAAGGAAAGGGAAAGACACAGGCTGGCCAGGTGAAGCTGGAGAAGGCCGCTCTGGAAAGTGAGTAATGAGGCCAAAGACAGATGTATCTCATTGTGGCACCAAGTACGTTCAGGGACAAATCCTGTCTCTAGGTTTCAGCCAGTACGGAAGGTTTGGACAGAACCTAAGACACAAGTAAAGCGTTTTCCTAACCACCCGAGGTCGGATCAGACCACGTCCATCAGAGCTGGATGCTTCTGCTTCTCTCTTCGTGACGGTGGCTTTTAGGCTCTCTCTAGAGCGCATACTAGGTATGAATTACTGTTCTAGAAACAGCCTCCCAGTCGGGAGACAGACGAGCACATCCTGACTCTGGCTGCTTCGGGATTCAGTTACTGACCGAGATGGGGGCTGGGACGCAGGGCAGCCAGGGCTCAGGGATGGGCAGGTGGGCAGAGCCAAGTCGCCTTCCTAAACCTTGCCCTTCCTCGGGGTGCCGTGGGGTAGAGAGGATTCCTGGAGTGGAGCTAGTTTGTCAGAACAAAGAGCCGCAGGCGTGGCTGAGACCCGCAGAAAGGTGGCTTTGCGCCTGGAAGGAACCTCGGTCAAGGTTCAGCTCTGTCAGAAACGGATCAGGCCGCCAGGGCCAGGTGGGCAGGTCACTCTCCGAGCTCAGAGGGTTAATGTCAGAGGAAGGTCTCAGTGTGGCAGCTCCAAGGTGATGCCCTCCTGGCTCTGTGGGCATCGGGGAGAGGAAGGGTCCACAGCTGCCCATGGCTCTGCACCTGGTACAGGTGGCCTTCCTGATGCTCGGATTCCCCTCTCGGCTCTCAGGGGCCTGGTGGCTGCTGCGTAATTTACCCCCCCCCCCCCATCAAAACCGGCAGCAAAGACTCAGCAAGTCCTCCCTGGAAGGAAGACTTCATTTTGGCTAGACTTTTAGAAATGTGTCTGTGATACTATGACATTTTTGTCTTTCTTTTCTTTGGGGGGTGGTGGTGCAATCTACATTTAAATAATTAAAAACGTCCACATATTATAACAATTAAAATCTACATAAAGTAATAACTAGGAAGATGCAGCACAATTACCCTAATTACATTTTCTAAATAAATTTGATGTTTTCATTGGTCTATTTTGCCTTTTAATGTTTTTCAATGTTTAATTTTATACATTAGCATCATTTGCACAGATAAAAATTGTATTCTGGCTTTCACTTACTGTTACGCAATGCACATTTTTCTGTTTGATTAGTTCTTAGCTTTTCTTGTTACCTTTGCTCCATGACACACTGCCTTGTTCTCGGCAGACGGCCACGGCCCGTGTAACCGAGTGCTGACACGTGTGAACAGACTCCTCTTCCCTCTTTACAAGCAGGAAGAGATGGCATTTTCTTCTGTACCACGCACGTTTTATTCTCTTAACAATACCTTCTTAGTTTTAATTCTCTTAGTCTAGCCCATTCCCCCCCCCCACTTTATTTTTTTTTTCAGGAACAAAGTAATTTTATTCTTGGAAAAAAACTGATGTACAACAGAGGATAAAATACTCCTTAGCTCAACATAATATGCATTTATAAAACAGCCAAATTTTACTTTTTCAATGGGAAATATTTTACAAGGCAGTACAGAAAAGTGGTAGAAAGCATGGGATTTAATCGGACTTAGATTAAAGTCCTGGCTTCATCGCTTCATCTGCATGACCTTAGCTCCCTAACCTCCCTCAATTTCCTCATTTTTAAAATGTAATACAACAAACCCATGGATCTGGAGAACTCCCTTAACATTTCCTTATTTACTTATCAATATTTACACAGATTATATACTGTATATGAATATATTATATCAAATGTATTTCATACCATCACCCCCCCACACACACTTTTTTAAGTCTGGATGTATAATGCACGTACTAAAGGTGCAACCACCTGTGCATAGTGAACAGTTCCGTGCACACACTGTTTAGTCACCTGCACTCCAGGTAGTGACGGCGAGGATGTCAGTGCGGAAGGAACGATGTCACTGTTACTCAAGTGACGTCTTCGTTATCCTCCCCCCCACCTCGCAAGGAATGAGTCCTCTGCTGGGTCTCGTCCTCCAAATCCCTCGTGGAACAACCGGTCCTGGCAAACCTTCCTCGGTGCTGAGGAAACGAGCAGATGAGCACAAGCAGGTTGCCTGGGGCACAAAAGCCGTTCTGTAACTCGCATCGTTTCACCAAAGATCAACTTGAGAACAGCTGGGGCAGTTTAACATGTGTAATCAGATCATAAATATGAATGTATCGCCCCCTACGGAGCTAGGTTTTCTCCAAAAGTTCCTGACGTTTGCCGGATCTTTTGCCCAAATTGTCGACCTCCCCACGCTCAGGAGAGACCTTGGAAACCCGGTTCCTTGTCCACGGCTGGCGTCTTTATGAGACGGGCAGCTACTTTGCCGTTAAGCGTGAGCTGAACTTAAAACGTTGGTGTTTTCGGTTTTAAAAGTTGTCTTTGTTGAAATTTCGCCAACTTCCGGCAGCGTTTTTTATCGTGCTGTGCTCCGCTGCTAGGCTGAGAGCTAGACCCTGGCATCTCGCAGCAATTCCAGGTAGAGAGGAGGTTGGCGGTTCACTGTTCTTTCACCTGCTGTTTGTGTAGGAGCTACCGAGGCAGACATAAGATGCAAAGGCAAATTCCTTTTCTTCACTTTCTGCAACACTATCCACTGAAATAGATAAAGAGCCATTAGTGGAAAATATAGAATGTGCAAAAGAATTTCCACTGGCCTTTCAGAACGGTTACTGCAAAGTGCATTTTTCCTCTACCGAAAGTCATTACAAAGTGAAATTTAACAGAAATGAAAACCGTCAGATGTATTTAGTTTTGTGAAAAATTAATTTATGCAATTGTTTTGATAGGGCCTTTAACATTTTTTTTTGACGGCTTTTGGCACTGCATTGACATATACAGAATGTTCTTTCTCCAAACTGAAAAAAAAATTAAAAACTATTTAAGGAATACTCTGTTACAACAACATGTAGCAGTTAGACCCTAAGAGGCATCTTAAAAAGAAAAATAGGAGATATACATTCTATCAACAGAGTTGCTAAAGCCAACCACAGAAAGACTTTTCTGTTTCCTGATAATGTAAATGTTTCCTTGATTGCGACTCTTGCTTTAGTGGTTACTTTTTAGCTCTGTGGCTGCAGTGACAATGTCCTTTCACCAGGGAGGTGGCTCTGGGCCCTGGGCTCTCCGTGGTGACGCTGGCTTTTTTTCCGTGGCAGGTACAGGAGGGGCTCACGCAGGTGTGCTCTGGCTGCGTCTCTGGCCTGAGTGTCCCTCCCAGGTGCAGCTGTTGCAAGTCACAGGTGACCAGCTCCCTCGCCCTCAGGAGTGAGCTCGCTGGGGCTCTGTCCCTCTGCCTTGCCAACCCTGTGACCGCAGTGTCCTTCTGCCCCACGAGGATGCGGTTCATTTGGGTGCTGCTGCCACTGCTCATGTGAGTCGACCTCTGAGGGGTTCTACGGTCTGGAAGGACGTGGGGGAGTCCCAGGTATCCCTCCTGCCCACTGGGCAGCCTGTATGTTCCCCAGTTTCCACCCCACAGTCTGTGCACAAGCTCCACCCTGCAGGGACTTGTCATATAGGACAACAAGGCAACTCAGACACGCCCGGCCCTGAACTAAGGAGGCACCACCCAGCGGCCTCTGTGGTCCCCTGTTAGGTTTGCCCACCTGACCCTTCCCGAGGGTGGGGCCCCGCCTGCCCGCCCAGCACTCCCCGTGGGATGGTTTGCACACTGACTGTGGTGGAGGGGTGGGCTCTAGCTGACAGCAGGGTGACACTGGGTCCCCATTGTTCAGGGTCCCTCCAGTGGTGACAGTTCCGGCTCTCCTCCTAGATCACCCAGGTCCTAATCAACCACCCAGGGCCAGGCACCCCTCTTGCTCCTGGAGACCAGACAGAGGTGAGGCAGCAGGTGGGCGGCTGCATCTGTCCTAAGACAGGTCAGAGCAGGGAGTGCAGGGGGAGTGAGACCTGTCCCTCCCCATCATGAGCTCAGAAATTAAGACCCAACAACCCAGGAAACTGTGCTTTTATGTGAAGTCTGAGGAAATGCGTGGAGCAGTGGAGAAACACGATTGCACCAAAGGTGTGATGGAACGGTGGTGAGCGGGGGTGGGTGGGGTGTGGGGGGCTCTGCCAGCCTGCCGGGCCAGACGCGCCGTCCCTGCTGACACCAGCCTTGGCATGGGGCTGTCACCGAGGACATGCAGGGCAGAAGGAAGGGGTCCAGGAGTGACCCCCAACCCCCGCTTTGCGCCTTGCCCTGGGGGAGGGGATTCCAGTCTCTGTGATGCCCTGTGCGGGGGAGGGGGGAGAGGTCAGAAGGAGCTTCCTCCCGATCTCCCCGAGAGTGACACGCTCGCTTGCCAGGGTGCTCCTTTTTTGGGCGTCGGGCTCTGAGCCCCGGCAGCAGGTTAGATGACGCATATGAAACCGCCTGCAAGGATAACTGGTTGCTAAAAACTGCATTTGGATATTTTTTAATAGTAGAATTAAAAAAAAAAAAAAAAAGGACTCCAGTGTCCTGGCCCCAGGGCCTCTGCTCCTGACTCGCTCTCCCTCAAGGGCACCGGGACTGGCCTCCCTCGTGCTCTAAACAGCCTGTCCCGCTGTCCCTGTGCGCAGGTCGTGCACTGACACAAAATCCACCCTCCAGCTGAGCACCACCACCCAGCCACGCGGTCCCGTGTGCTGTGTGCTCCTTCCGGGGCTCCTCTGCCCTCGCTGGAGGTGACAGGGAGCCCCCCAGGCTCTGCCGGGGAGCGGGAGGGGCTGGGCTTCCCTGCGACAGACAGAAGGCGCCCGGCCTGCGGGGAGCAGCCCAGGGCGTGGCATCCTGTGGCAGGAAGGATGAGCCGCCCAAGCTGCCCTCAAGTCCACCTTTCCAAGGTGCCAGGGCCGTCTGCAGTCTGTGGGGCGGCAAAGTCCACATCCAGTGTGAGTTCAATCAAGGAAGTTCCGACTAAACACTTCAGGCTTTACAAGGCCTGGGACTACTGCTCGCTTGGGGTTCACAGCAGGAAAGCACCTGCCCGCCCCTGGACGGCGTTCGATCATCAACCCTCTGCAGGCTCCTGCTTTGCCAAATGAACCCCAAAGCCTGGTCCCACTGCTCTTTCCTGCGCTCCTCCGCCCGCCTGTCGTCCCTCCGTCCACGCGCCGGCCCATTCGGTTGTTCTCTGCACGCCCAGAACACGGAGGGGCAGCTCCCACGGGCCGGGCGTGGGAGAGGAGGTGGCGGCACCAGGGTTGGACTGGGCGTGGGTCCCAGCTCTGTGGGCCTGGTCCAGCGCGACAGGCAAACGTTGACATTGTGTGTGTGTGTCGTGTGGTGTCTGTGTGTGTCCGTGTGGTGTGTACATATGTGACGTGTGTACATATGTGATGTGTGCGTGTGGTGTAGTCTGTGTATGTGGTGGGTAGTGTATGTGTGGCAGGTGGTGGACAGTGGTGTGTGTATGTGTCTGCATGTACGTGTGCTATGTGTCATTACACACATGCTTTTCTTATACCATCGATCATGGACTTTCATAGTTACTAAGAAGTCACTGTTCTTGACTTGGCTCCCTCCTCCCCTAGGTCTACTGCTCCCTCCTCCCCTAGATCTGGTGCTCCCTCCCTCCTCCCCCAGGTCTACTGCTCCCTCTTCCCCTAGATCTGGTGCTCCCTCCCTCCTCCCTTAGATCTGGTGCTCCCTCCCTCCTCCCCCAGGTCTGGTGCTCCCTCCCTCCTCCCCCAGGTCTACTGCTCCCTCCTCCCCTAGATCTGGTGCTCCCTCCCTCCTCCCCCAGATCTGGTGCTCCCTCCCTCCTCCCCCAGGTCTACTGCTCCCTCCTCCCCCAGATCTGGTGCTCCCTCCCTCCTCCCCCAGATCTGGTGCTCCCTCCCTCCTCCCCCAGATCTGGTGCTCCCTCCCTCCTCCCCCAGGTCTGGTGCTCCCTCCCTCCTCCCCCAGGTCTGGTGCTCCCTCCCTCCTCCCCCAGATCTGGTGCTCCCTCCCTCCTCCCCCAGGTCTGGTGCTCCCTCCCTCCTCCCCCAGATCTGGTGCTCCCTCCCTCCTCCCCCAGGTCTACTGCTCCCTCTTCCCCTAGATCTGGTGCTCCCTCCCTCCTCCCTTAGATCTGGTGCTCCCTCCCTCCTCCCCCAGATCTGGTGCTCTCTCCCTCCTCCCTTAGATCTGGTGCTCCCTCCTCCCCAGGCCTGGTGCTCTCTCCCTCCTCCCCAGGCCTGGTGCTCCCTCTTCCCCCAGGCCTGGTGCTCCCTCTTCCCCCAGGCCTGGTGCTCCCTCTTCCCCCAGGCCTGGTGCTCCCTCCCTCCTCCCCCGGGCCTGGTGTCCTGATTTGGGCGCACTCTTGGCTGTGGAAATTGCGACAGGAGAGACTGTGACCTGCTCCCCTTCCCGTGTGCACCAACCGAGGCTCCACACGTTCTTGTCCCGTGTTCTCTCCTGGAGCCAGTGCCGGACCCTACCCAGCCCTGTGGACGTCCCACCACCTGCACCCAGGTGAGCTCCTGAGCCCGTGGCTGTGCAGACGCCTCTCAGAGAGAAACTCTCCCCGCCAAGGGAGCCAGGCCATTGCGAATCCCGTTGCACAGCGGCTCCCGGCTGTGTCTGGGCCAGACTCCATCGCCTGCCAAACTGAGCAGCCACCAGCCGCCCAGACGGCAAGCCGCTCCAGTGTCCGTTCTCCCACGGCCCCTGTCCTGTTCCTGCGTCGGTGAGCTCCCAGCAGGTGGGCAGGGGAGTGGGCAGGTGGGCAGGGGAGTGGGCAGGGGAGTGGGCAGGTGAGTGGGCAGGGGAGTGGGCAGGTGAGTGGGCAGGTGGGCAGGGGAGTGGGCAGGTGGGCAGGTGAGTGGGCAGGTGGGCAGGGGAGTGGGCAGGGGAGTGGGCAGGTGGGCAGGGGAGTGGGCAGGTGAGCGGGCAGGTGAGTGGGCAGGCGGGCAGGTGAGTGGGCAGGTGGGCAGGGGAGTGGGCAGGGGAGTGGGCAGGTGGGCAGGGGAGTGGGCAGGTGGGCAGGTGAGTGGGCAGGCTCATCAGTGGTGAGAGTGGGTCGTGCACGCGGCGTGTTTGCGGCCTGCAGCTTCTGAAAGCTGCCTCGGACCCGGTGCTGTGAGTGCAGGAAGGATGGCGCCTCGTTCACAGCAGAGCGAGACAGCGGAACACTTAACTCCAAGCGAAAAGAAAAAAACAAAGAGGAAAATAAAAAGGTTTCCATGCAAATCGAGCACACAAGAGAGAAGCAAATAGACGTGTAACAAAAATGCTGGGTCAGGAAAACAGATTTGCGGTTTTCCAGGCTGCCCAGAAGGTGGCGCTGTCTGCCAGCAGGAACCTGCGGCTTCGCCGGATCCAGTTTCCCTTTTCCTTTTCTGCTAAGGAGGCCAGTTTGCTCAGAAACTACGTCCAGAGTGAGACTAGGGTTAGGGTCAGGGGTGGGGTAGGGTCGGGGGTGGGGTAGGGTCGGGGGTGGGGTAGGGTCGGGGGTGGGGTAGGGTCAGGGGTGGGGTAGGGTCGGGGGTGGGGTAGGGTCGGGGGTGAGGTAGGGTCGGGGGTGGGGTAGGGTCGGGGGTGGGGTAGGGTCGGGGGTGGGGTAGGGTCGGGGGTGGGGTAGGGTCGGGGGTGGGGTAGGGTCGGGGGTGGGGTAGGGTCGGGGGTGGGGTAGGGTCGGGGGTGGGGTAGGGTCAGGGGTGGGGTAGGGTCAGGGGTGGGGTAGGGTCGGGGGTGGGGTAGGGTCTGGGGTGGGGTTAGGATCAGGGGGTGGGGTAGGGTCTGGGGTGGGGATAGGGTCAGGGGTGGGGATAGGGTCAGGGGTGGGGTAGGGTCTGGGGTGGGGATAGGGTCAGGGGTGGGGTAGGGTCTGGGGTGGGGATAGTGTCAGGGGTGGGGTAGGGTCAGGGTCGGGGTGGGGATAGGGTCGGGGGTGAGGTAGGGTCGGGGGTGGGGTAGGGTCAGGGGTGGGGATAGGGTCAGGGGTGGGGTAGGGTCAGGGGTGGGGATAGGGTCAGGGGTGGGGTAGGGTCTGGGGTGGGGATAGGGTCAGGGGTGGGGTAGGGTCAGGGGTGGTGTAGGGTCAGGGTCGGGGTGGGGTAGGTTTGGGGGTGGGGTAGGGTCTGGGGTGGGGATAGGGTTGGGGTGGGGTAGGGTCAGGGGGTGGGGTAGGGTCAGGGGTGGGGTAGGGTCGGGGGTGGGGTAGGGTCGGGGGTGGGGTAGGGTCTGGGGTGGGGTTAGGATCAGGGGGTGGGGTAGGGTCTGGGGTGGGGATAGGGTCAGGGGTGGGGTAGGGTCAGGGTCGGGGTGGGGTAGGTTTGGGGGTGGGGTAGGGTCTGGGGTGGGGATAGGGTTGGGGGTGGGATAGGGTTGGGGGTGGGGTAGGGTCAGGGGGTGGGGTAGGGTCTGGGGTGGGGATAGTGTTGGAGGTGGGGTGGGGTCAGGGGGTGGGGTAGGGTCTGGGGTGGGGATAGGGTCAGGGGTGGGGTAGGGTCCGGGGTGGGGTAGGGTCAGTGGGTCGGGTAGGGTCAGTGGTGGGGTAGGATCAGGGGGTGGGGTAGGGTCAGGGGTGGGGTTAGGATAGGAGGTGGGGTAGGGTCCGGGGTGGGGTTAGGATAGGAGGTTGGGTAGGGTCAGTGGTGGGGTTAGGATAGGAGGTGGTGTAGGGTCAGGTGTGGGGTTAGGTTTGGTGGTGGTGGGATAGGGTAGGGTGTTTGGTTAGGGTTGGGGATGGAATAGGGTCAGGGTTGGGGTTAGGATAGGAGGTGGGGTAGGGTAGGGGGTGTGGTTACGGTTGGTGATGGAGTAGGGTCAGTGTTGGGGTTAGGATAGGGGGTGGGGTAGGGTCAGAGGTGGGGTTAGGGTTGGTGGTGCAGTAGTGTAGGCAGTGGTGTTAGGGTTGGGGATGGAGTAGGGTCAGGGGTCAGGTGTGGGGTATAGTCAGGTTCCTTGTTAGGATTGGGGTGGGTCGATTTGGGGGGGCCCTCACATTCAGAACCTGAGCTCCCAGGTGACTGTAGGTCTAGGTGCTTCTATTTGTGTAATATCCTCAAAGGACAGATGTCAGAGGGTCAAGAGGTGGTGTGATTCTGCTTAATTTGGCTGGAGCTATTAAGGAACAGCGGAAGTTTTAATAAGGAAGAAGCAACTTTGGGAAAGCAAACACAGTTTTGGAACATCTAGGTTTTTGGTGGAGACAGCAGGGCAGTTAATCCCACAGTAGGGCCAATGCTAAGTGCTGACTGTGAACTGTGATTTCATCTCTTCTTAACTTTATCTTTTTTAACTTTTATTTATTTATTTATTTGTTTTTGATACAGAGTCTCACTCTGTTGCTGGGCTAGAGTGCTGTGGCGTCAGCCTAGCTCACAGCAACCTCAAACTGCTGGGCTCAAGCGATCCTCCTGCCTCAGCCTCCCGAGTAACTGGGACTGCCGGCATGCGCCACCATGCCTGGCTAGTTTTTTTCTATATATTTTTGTTGTCCAGCTAGTTTTTTTCCCCATTTTTAGAAGAGATGGGGTCTTGCTTGCTCTTGCTTAGGCTGGTCTTGAACTCCTGACCTTGAGCGATCCTCCCGCCTTGGCCTCCCAGAGTGCTAGGGTTACGAGTGTGAGCCACCGCACCCGGACTCTTCTTGAACTTTAAATTGGTATGTGTCGCCAGGAAACCCTCTTCTCAAGCCCGGGACTCAGTTATTCCTCCATAAAATAAAGGGCTGCGCGCAGCGATCTCTTAGGTGGTTTCCGGGGCTAACACCACATGATGACAACTGTCCCGATAACAGGACAGACCCCCTGCCACTCTGCACGGCGAGCTCCCAGGAATGGCCCCTAACTGGCTCAGAGACCCACGGCTGCCTCACTGCTCTCCTGGGGCTGCCGAGATCCTCCGTGCAGTGGGCGTTCCCCCTCCTCCCCGGGCCCGGATGAGCAGTCGGGGCTGCTCCCCTCAGAAGCCACCACGTGCCGCAGGGCCCAGAGGCGGGGGACTGGCGGGAGAGCCAGGGTTTCTCCAGTATTGGCTGAACAGTCAAATCACGAGAGGGCTTTATCTCAAGGGTAAGGTGAGTTCCGGACACCCAGGATCGGATGACCCAGCACTTGGGCAAACAACAGCCAGTATGTTTTGGTTATAAAAAGTAACACCTGCTTTCTCTACCTAACGCCACTGTTATATTAAAAACTCAGGCCGGGCGCGGTGGCTCACATCTGTAATCCTAGCACTCTGGGAGGCCGAGGCAGGCGGATTGCTCGAGGTCAGGAGTTTGAAACCAGCCTGAGCAGGAGCGAGACCCCGTCTCTACTATAAAAAAAATAGAAACGAATTGGCCAACTAATATATATAGAAAAAATTAGCTGGGCATGCTGGCACATGCCTGTAGTCCCAGCTACTCAGGAGGCTGGGGCAGGAGGAGTGCTTGAGCCCAGGATTTAGGTTGCTGTGAGCTAGGCTGATGCCACGGCACTCACTCTAGCCTGGGCAACAAAGGGAGACTCTGTCTCAAAACAAAAACAAAACCAAAAACAAAAACCTCTGAAGGCAGAGCGAGCGCGGGTTTTCCACACCGTTGCCGGCTGTTGGTGCAGATGCCGCGCTGCCCGTGGGTGGCTTTGCCCATGGTGGCTCTCCGCCCGCATCCTCAGTGAGGGAGAACTCCAGGCGGCCCCGCCTGCCTGTGGTTTCCGTGCAGGAAGGAGGTTTAGTATCAGGGCGAGGGGCTCCTGTGCACGCTGGCAGGGCGGCGCCTCTCTGGGACTCAGCCCCTCCCGCATGGGACGAGGGTGACTCGGTGGCTACTCTACAGGGTCTCGGCTCCCAGACAGCCTGGAGCAGAGTCGGGAAGGGGCCCACCTCAGGGGCCACGGCCGTGCTCCCGGAGGGAGAGGCAGGGACTGGCGGAGCTGAGCCAGCCTGTGCCCTCGGGGGGGGGGGGCGCGTGCCGGTGCCCACAGCCTCGGTTCTGGGCCGCGCTTTGTCAGCAAAGCCCTGCGTGTTGGCGCTGGTCACCTCTTCAGTCCTCAAGGCTCCGTCCTTCCCCCAGATTCACAACCTTCCTCCAGGAAGCCCGGAGCCAGCCCCCTCCTAGGAGGAGGAGGACGAAGAGACAAGTCTTGGAGCCCACACGGAACCCACAGCTGCTGGGAGGCGCCGGAGCAGTGGCCGGGAGCCCTGGGGACAGGGAGGCCGGTGGGGACAGGGAGGTTGGTGGGGACAGGGAGGCTGGTGGGGACAGGGAGGTTGGTGGGGACATGGAGGCTGGTGTGGACAGGGAGGTTGGTGAGGATAGGGAGGTTGGTGAGGATAGGGAGGTTGGTGAGGACAGGGAGGTTGGTGAGGACAGGGAGGCCGGGGGGGGGGGATGGGGAGGCCGGTGTGGACGGGGAGGCGGGTGTGGACGGGGAGGCCGGTGGGGAGGGGGAGGCGGGTGGGGACGGGGAGGCCGGCGAAGGGGCAAAGTGCAAACTGCAGCAGAGTCAGGGCCACCAAAACACTGAGACATGATTACGGTGAAAACACAGTTTCCAGGGATCACAGACACGTGTAATATGTAAGTACATGTTTACGGCAAAGCCCCGAGGGGAGGAGTCAGGCCACGCTGACGGGCAAGGGCTGGACCCACGGCGGCTGCCCCACTCGCGTCTGCGCTCCACAGACACCAGCGGGAACACCGGGCCCGTCTTTGGGGAACAGTCTCACTGGTGATCTTGGAACACAAGGCTGCTTTGCCGAGTCCACGCCCAGCCGGTTTGTCCCAGTCGGGCCGTCTGCCCCAGCCCTCGCCGCCCCTCCCACGCGAAAGCTCAGCCCCAACACCGACCGTGCGCGGCTTCCGACAGCATCAGAGCTGCACACGCTGTGCATGAGACACGCCCAGACGGGAGCGACCTTCACAGAGGACCACGGAGGGGACAGGCCACCCGTCCTTCTCACGCACCACCGAGGAAGGTCCCCGCTCCACGGTGCTCCACCTGCCCGGAGGAGGCAGCCCCGAGGATACGCTCGTGAGTGCCGGCTTTCCGCGGAGCAAGGCTTCCTACTTGCAGAGGAGGATTTGGGATCCAGCCCTGGGGCCCTGCAGGAGAGAAGTCGTGGTGAGCTCATGGACGGGCAAGGCACCTTGCTTTGGCCCTGGGGTGCCCAGCAGGCTAGTCAGGCGCCTGGTGCCGTCCGTGTGGCTGGAGAAGCTGCTGTTAGTGCACTGACATTTGCAGGGAGCCTCACGCCCAGGTTGGGGCGTTTCGGGTTCCACCCGTGGGAGGCAGGTGCCAAGACGGCCTGCTCTCAGCAGACTGTCCGGGGCGCCCCACCCACCTCCAAGGACAGGATCTGCCCGGAACTGAACATCTGAAAGTGGACTGATCGTGTCGGACAGGCCCCTCGTGTATGCGTGACGGTTCAAATATAAATGTTTGTGTTTAATGGACAGATAATAATTGCATATATTTACACCATAAAATGTGATGCTTTGCATTGGGGAATGACTGTATCAAACTAATTAAATGCAGGTTTGCATTGGGGAATGACTGTATCAAACTAACCTCACACACTTTTTTTTTTTTTTTGCAATGAGTACATTTAAAATCTAAAAAACTAAAATAAAATCTATTCTTTTAGCAGTTTTGAGACACACACAGACATTTATTATTATCAACTATGGTCACCAAGCCACGCAACAGATCTCGAAAACACGAACTGTTGTCTAACCCAAACTCCGTGTCCTCTGACCAGCGTCCCCACTCCCAGAAGCCACCACCCGCTCTCCGCTTCCTCAAGCTCAAATGTCAAACTTGCACAAGTGACTTTTTTAAGATGCCATCGCTTGGGGTCCGGCATACAAGGTAAAAACGGTATAAAGTACATTTAGACTGATTTTTTTTTCCCACACCGATTATAATTACTCAATTTAAAAAAAGCAAATTTTAAGAGTCAGTATTTTGTTCCGGCTTCTAACTAGTGTCCTGGCATCTCCCAGCCAGTACTCAGGTCAGGACGAGGAAACACCCCTGAGCTCTGAAGGCGGTCTGCACACTCGAAAGGCATTTTCACTCCTCCCCCTCCGGTTTACTGTCTATCCTTCTTAAAAAGCAGGTTCAAATCCTGACAGATTAGTCTTCTGTTATAACTGCGATTCCGTACGAGAGAAAGCCCGGAGGAAGGCGCAGAACCGAGCGGGAAACTCGCAGGAACAAGAAGTGCGGAGTGGAGGCTGCGTGGGGGTGCTAGCCCGAACGCCCTGTTTGGTGACCTCTGGGGTGTGGCCGGAAGGACCAGACACGCCCCAACCCCCACGGATGAGACTACACGCACCTGCTCCGGGTCCTGGGCCATGGCGCTGCACCGTGAGACCCCCACGTCCTGCCCTTGTCCGCATCCCGTTTGGGCGGTGGCCTTCCCGCCTCTCTCCGTGACTGGCAGCGTGGATCTGGCTCCAGAGCGCGTCCTGTGGGCAGAAAGGCACCTTGTCACAGCCACCCGCACCCAGAGGAACCACGGGGCCAGCTGACACGCCCCTGTCATGGCTATAATCGGAAGGGGCACTTTCTCCTGGGCCATGTGTCCCCTTCCTCCAGGTCCTCGTGCCGGTGGGTCCATCGGTCCATTGTGACGCGGGCAAGTCAGTCCACGGCGCGGGATCGTCAGGGTGAGGCTGGCCGTGGAGCGCGGCGTACGGACCGGGAACACCCGCCGCGGCGAGTGAAAGTGCTGAGCCCTGACCCCGCCTCCCTCAAGTTATTCCATCACGTTTTAGGTACTAAAGAAATCACATACTCGGTGAATCGCAACGACTCTGAGGGAAAACTAAATCATGAAACACGAGCCCACTGCTCAAATTCACTCGAATTCACCCTGATTCCCATCACTGCCTTTTCCGTGTTCACCCCACGTGTGAGCTGTGGTCACCACACACCTGCACCGCTGTGTGCTCCTGCTGACCCGAGGTCACCTGGCTCTGCACCTGCACAGGTGCTGCGGCCAGGAGGAGACTGTCCTAGTCCGTCCGTGCTCTGATGTGGGACCTTGCTTGGTTTCCCTCTGTGAGCTGTTGGAGCAAACCCCGGATTTGTGCATAAAACACCTTTTCTCCTGCAGGTGTCTTGTCCCAGAGCACTCCCGGCAGGGAGAGGTCACAGAACACATGCGGTCTACACGGATAGCTCCCCTCTCTTCCCACAAGCGCCCCCCTCATTTCAGGTGCCACCAGCACTTACGAACACCCCCATCCCACCCCCTCCACATCACTGGATTACCACTATTTTTAACATTGTTGTCACGCTTTTTAATTCAGTAACTTTAAATGGTATCCTAGGATGAGTCAATGCACTTTTCTCTTGATTACTACCGTGTATCCCCGAAAATAAGACCTACCCATAAAATAAGCCCCCTAGCAGGATTTCTAAGCATTTGCACAATAGAAGCCCCACCCCGAAAATAAGACCTAGTGACGGGCGTGGCTACGCAGTGCATCTGCACAACCCGTGCATGTCCTTGCAGATCGGGAAAGAAGACGAGCAGCCCTTCTCATCTGCCCCGTGAGAGCTCTATTGCTCGACATGAGAGATTGGGGCCGATGGTTCTGAAGGAAATAGAGTAGCAAGGAATTCAGGATGGAACTCGGGGTGTGGAGAGTTATGATGATGTTCCAGAAGACGATTTAACTATATTTGAATAAATGTAGATTGTTGTACCGTCCTTAAAAAAAAATAACACATTCCCTGAAAATAAGCCCTAGTTTGTCTCCTTGAGGAAAGATAAATATAAGACCTTGTCTTATTGTCGGGGAAACATGGTAATAAGAACGAGGTCTTGACCTCCCGTTGGACCACTGGGGTTTAGAATTAACATTCTATGTGTCTTTGGCATGTTACCTGTTTGAGTTTAATTATGGCTTCAAAATGAGTCCCCACTGGCACGTTCCTAGCACTAAACCGCAAAGCAGGGCACGTTCAACTTCCTGGTGGCAAATGTCATTATATTTTTATTGTTTGCCAAGATGTAAGGAATTATTCTTTGCATTTGTTGAAATTTCCAATTTTTATTTCCCACAAGTAATGCACAGACTTGTTTCCTGAAACACTTGAGAGCTAAAAGCGTGTTCTGAGTCTTGGAGCCCAGCATGGTGTCTCAGCGGCCTCATCACTTCTCATTTCCATCTGGCTTGTCGTTAATGAGGGATCAATGCAATAAAATAACGGGACAGCTACAGAAGCACCACTTCATAGAAAAATGCAGGGGTGCCACCAGGATGAATAGCTGGACTGCAGGAATTGTCATCAAGTGTTAATTTAATATTTTTTAAGCAGCAAAGGGATCAAAATGTTTATTTTGAATGCTTACTTTAACAAAAAAAAAAAATCATACCATTAGGATATGCTGCAGAAACTTTGAAAAAATAAATTGTATGTAAAAACCAACCCAATTAAAAAAAAAGCAATTATTATGCAGAAGTGCACGTTAGGAAAGATGATAATATATGAATGAAATCGTATTCATTAAGGACTGTCCCACATCCTTGATATCTTTGCATGATAATTTGCAAAGGTACTTGTACACTTATGCACAACTTTACCGGTACAATCTCTGTTTTCTTAAAAGGAGATGAGTTTTCCCTTTCAGCCACTGGGTCAGCAAGACGACATCACGACCAGCAATGAGAAGGTGGTGGCGTTCACGGGGCACGGGGCGCCACGGGGCGTCTTGGTGGAAACACTGACAACTCGCCGTCATTCCATACTTCAGACAAGTCATCTGTGATTTAATATATTTCTGCAACAGGAGCATTGCTCCCTCCGTAGGAAAATGATTTTAGCAGTTTACAACGCACAGAACACTGGTCTCCACGCAGCTACGGGCAGGTCCCCACTGCCTTCCACTGGCAGGCCACCAACCATCCTGGGTGGCAGCGAGCGAGTGGCGTGGTGTGGTCAGACTTCCAGACCCGCCACCACGCAGGTGCGGCTCTGCCCTCTGGCCTGGAGTCCCGGGAAGCCCCGACGTGCGGACAGGAGAAACCGCAGTGCGGCTGCCTCAGGCTGGCATGTCATATGCACACACGCGTGCGTGCATACATGCAACATACACACAACAGAGTGGCACTGGCAGGATCCCACAGGCTGTTTATGAAAGACAATGGGCCACTGGCCTTTTGCAGCTCTGTGTTTGCTCCTCCTGTCCGGAGCCTCCCCAGGTAACACACCTTTGAGAGAAGCAACCTCTCCCCCAAGGTGTTCAGACATGCACTTTAGCACGCAGAGCTTATGACTCCAGGTTTCCAGAGGATAAAATGCAGATGACAGTGGGGGTGTCGATGACCGGGACGCCTCATGCCGCAGAGGCTGTACCCCAAGGTTCCTGCTTTGGGGCGCTGTGGAAGCCCTGCCCCCTCCCCGGCTGGGGACCGTGAGCCTTTGTTAAGGCTTCATCCAGCGTCTTTTGTGATTCCTGGATTCATCTTTTTGCCCCACATTATACAATTGCGGAGGGAAAAATGATATTTTAATAAACTTCATATAACATGATAATTTTTATCTCTGCTGCAATGGGAACTGAAATGTTTAACATTAGAACATGACGTCCAAGGGGGTACTTGGCCCGAATGCTCACCAGCAGATTCTGCGATGTCTTCAGAACAGCCGTAGATGGACAGACAGACGCAGTCTCACACGCCACCCTCCTTTAACCGTCCTCCCCAGTCACCCGCACACGCGTGCCCTTGCGTGACAGCATCTTGCGTCTCCGGGCTTCATTTCAAGTTCACGTCTTCAACACCGGAACGCTAGTGAGGCGTCCTGGTTCCTGCTTCAACGTGACGTTGTGGGACGCTGGAATCCTTTCAGGAAACTGAGCATCCTACGTCTTCCCACAGCCTGTTGTTTCTCGCACACCAGCTCCCCCAAGAGGCCTTGTACTCCAGAGGAGAGCGAGGACGTTCCTGCCGGCTGTTGGAACTGCCCCTGGCGTCCGCGCCGTGCACGGAGGAAGGGACATCGTCATTTGCCGGGTCGCCATCTGGCATTCGGAATCACTCGCCGTGAACCCGGCTTCACACGCGTGTGCCTGAGCACAGAGAGCCTCGTCCCGGCTTGGGTCCTCACGGGGCGGGAAGACACGCCACGCAGCCACGGGGTGAGGAGGCCTCGAGTCAGCCGTCCGAGGAGCCCCGCTGAGTGGTGTCGGGGTGGGGGGGGTTGGAGCCACAGCCTCAAATTCGTCAGCCAGAGAAGGACCAGGGCCCCCGGGACGCTCAGAGCCGTGTCTGGGAACATGCTTCTCCCCGGCCTCGGGAAGAGAGAGCCACGGGGCAGGAGTCGTGGCACAGAGATCATTATGCGGTCTGAAAACAGGGCAGACTCTGAATTCCTAGACCGTGGAAAACACGCACACGGAAGCAAACCGCAGGCCCTACCATCCCGTGACACGGAGTTAGCAAGGGCCGACTTGCTCAGTCACAGCTGCGGGGAGCAGCCACGGGGAATGCAGATTCTGTCCCATGAGCATCATCGAGACCACGGGCTTCCCGTGCCCCCTCCATGCCCACACCCGGTCCCTCCAGAGGCCCCTTGGCCTGCAGTCCTCCACACAGTCCTCTGCACAGTCTGACCCTTAGAATATGTGCATACTCTGTTAAGGGGCTCTCCCCAGCCCCGGGAGCGGCTGTCACTCTGTCACCCGTCGATGCCCGGCCCGCACACACAGCCATCGGCTCAGCCCGGGACGGATGGGCGGGGAGGGCGTCTGCCGCCTCTTTCCGGCCGAGCCCTGAAATCCCCGGGCCAGCCGCCCTGGGCGGGACTGTCCCGAGCTCGCTCTGCGCTGGGAACACACCCAGAACCTCACAGGCGTCACCTCTGCGTGGAGACAGCCGTGCAGGTGGCTGTGATTGTCCCCACGCATGAGCGCAGCCGCCAGGAGGGCTGAGCAGGTCGGCCAGGCCACCTGCGCCCCCAGGTAGGCGTGGGGGGAGGGAACTGCAGCCACCGGCCTCACGGGACGTCCCCAGCCTGTCGCCCTTCAAAGGAAAGAAGGTCTCAGGGACTCAGAGGAACAGTCCAGGCGTGAAAACGAATCCAGAAACCCCGCGGCACAGTGGGAGCAGAAGTTTACCCCCCACTGGGGCGTTTAATGAGATTCTACGTCACGTAGTTCGATGCCTAGTTTTTTTGTCACCTTTCTGTCTGGGAATGATGGAAATGACAACGGCAGTTGTCAGCAGGTGGGTTTGATGTTATTGTTGCAAAGGCACCACCCGACACGGAGCTGCTGGAGCTTTACAAACACGTCTGGAAACGCAGGGCGTGCACGTAACAACACAGCACTGGCACCGATCGTCGTAGGACTGTACATCTTTGGGGAACGCAATTCGACAAAAGGGAAAATGTAAACTCTCCTTTCAGAAAGAAACACAAAGAGTTTTCCATCAACAGACGGTCAAGACGATGAGCTTTTGCTTTTTGGGATTCTTTTTCTTCCTCACGTAACTGTGATGCAAATAGTTCCCACAGGAATCAGTAATGCGCTTTTAGTGGCTTCCGAAGTTTTGGAATACAGCACTCCCCGCACCCCCGTAAGTCTGCTGGTTTCTGGAGGGAGAGGCACACGGGGAGAGATCTGGGCCCTGCTGTCTTTACGGACGGGGCAAACTGAACGGCTGGAGGATCAGCCCCGTTCCCGGGGTCGAACGCAGAGGATGTCAGGAGGACGGCTGAGTACCCGAAACACCAGCTCTGCTCCCTCACCTCAGTGGCGCCGGGGGCTCGGAAACGCAGAGTCTCGGCGTCTCTGTGGGTGGCGCCTGCACCTGTCACTGCTGCGTTTGTGGTCGTTCCCGTGAGCGGCGAGCATGGCACATTTGAGAAAAGCACAGGCAGGCTGCACTTATTTACGAGGAATCTGGGAGAAAGTCGTGATTTCCCCAGATAGCGCCAGGTCCCCCTGCCAGTCTCTCACCGTCCCCCTGCGCCTTCCCCGCCGACCCACCGAGGCTTCCCGAGCCAGCAGGGGGTTCCCTCTCCGTCCCCTCTGTTGCTGTCAACGATTAACCCGCTTCCCGCCTTTCACTTGCACCTGCTTCGGCTGCAGCTGGAGGTTTTAAGCCGCCACGGTGAGCGCAGTAGAGACTTTGAGGAAAAGGGTTCGGACTCTCACGTTTGAGTGGACGGGACCCGCTGGTCTGCGGTCTCTGTGCGCCAGCAGGGAGGCCGGGCGGGAATCGGCGAGAGTGGGTGATGCAGAGAGAATGAGTGATCAGACGCTCGAACTCGGAATTTCTCCTGTTCAACCTCCTTTTCCAACGGCCGATGAACTGAAACCCCGAGAGTCTGGGGAGCGTGACGTCAGCACGGGCAGCTAAGCGCACTGGGCAGGCGAGGCCTCTCCGGATACCAGAGAAATGACCTGGGACTTCCCTCCAGCATGGAGCCGGGGGCCACGTGATGGGACGTCACTTTCCCGTGACCATCTGGGGACACCCTCCCGGACCAGGGAGACACAGACGAGCAGGTCCTGGCGGTGGCCGCCCTCATAGGCAGGGTTCCATGCACACAGGTGACCCGTGGCACCGGGCCCTGTGCAGGGATGTCTGAGGGAGCCGGGGTCCAGCAGGGCAGGATTGGGGGTGCCTGGCGGTGTCCCTGGTGCCTGGCCCAGCGCCCAGCCACAGAGGACAGTTGCCCGAGCTGTAGGAAAAGCACCTGGACTTCCCAGCATCCTGCTTTGACTGGGGGGGGGGGGTTGGTGTCCACGTCCTGCAGGGCAGAGACCGGGGGACGGGCGGGAGGGCGGCTGCAGCCCCCCGACCAGGGCCCCCCGCCCGTCCTCATTGCCCCAAGTGACAGGTGAGCGAGGAAAGACCGTTTCCTGAAAGAGCCTGTCTTCAGAAGACTGGAAAGAGACCCCACATTTTATGATGTCGTTGCACAATGGAATCTGAACACGCTGAGCATTCATTGTCCACCACTGTTTACACGCACTATGCTCGTTCAATCTAGAGTGGTCTTAGGTCTATTTTTAATTTTTCTGTATTCATCAAGGTTCTGGGAATCACGTACACACACTGAAGACAATTCTTGACAAATAACCCTACTTTTCTGTGCCGTTGGATTTGTGGTTATCTCACCGTCTGAATTCACTTCTCTTCTCACCGTTGCAGAGGCAAGACTAGGGCACCTGCTCGCGCCTCCCCGCCCAGCTCTCCCTGCTCGGTAACGTGCGGGAACCGTCTGCCGGTGTGACGCATATTCGTTGCACACCTGCCAATCTCAAGACGCAGAGGAGAGGCGAGGGCGTCACAGGCGCGGGAAGCCACTCCCTGCAGGGACTGGGGGACGCTCACGCAGGGTGGCATCGGAGCAGAGCCCTGACAGCGGGTCGGAGCTGAACCTGCCAGGTGGGCTGAGACGACCAGGGAAGGGTTGTTCGGGGGAGACTCGGTCACGAGCGGAGGCAAGACGGGGGCAGCCTCGAGCACCCCCGGCGACAAGTCAGAGAGACATGGGTGGTCGCAGGGTGGTGGGTTCTGTGGGCTGGTGGAGTGGGCAGAGGCTGGAGGGTGCGGTCCCCTCCCCCACCCCTCGGAGAACAAGGTGACGGCGCAGAAAGGGAGGCTGGGTGCCGCCCAGAAAGCACAGGGGAGCCAGCGCTGTGAGCACCGGCCCGTGCTCCGGGCTGGAGGCTAGGAAATGCTCCCACCTGGGACTTGCAAGGTGGGGGTTGCCCAGCCCCGACACCCCAAGCTGGGTGCAGGAGAGACTTGGTCCCTCACGAGCATGGGTGGGTCACTTCCCGGCCCTCTGAGCCCCACGTGTGTCACAGCCGATGCTTGGACCCCAAGGGGAGACTGCGTCTCCATGGCTACGGCCGCGTCCCGATAAGCAGCCTGCACTGGCAGTTCCACCCCTGCCAACCGCCTGGCACAGAGACCACCAACCCTCTGGGTCCCATCGACACAAACGTGAGAGTCCAAACAACGGGCAGCATCCACACTCGGCTGGAGGAGCCTGCAAGCCAGCCTGCACGTGCACGTAGCCTGCGGCAGGGGGGGCCCCGGAAAGTTACGGCTGCGTCAGGCTGCACCGGCATCTGGGCAGCAGGTGGAGGAGACACTCTGAGAGTGGCCTGGCCTCGCAGGTGGCAGGCGTGGCCAGGAGGGGTCCAGACGGGGCAGCCCTGGCTTCTTGCAGTTGAGCTGTTATTTTTCGTGATGCCTCCAATTTCAAATGAACAGTTGCGTGTCCAACAGTCAAGTTGGGTTCTGCGGAGTTGCAAGGTGAGAAGCAGCGGCAGGTGGACGACAGGTTTGCCACAGCGGGGGTGGGGTGGCGGTGAGGGAATGGGGGGTGGGAGGGGGACCCCCCAGGGGATGTGAGCAAGCCCCCCCCAGCAGAGCTCAGATTCCGGTGGGGACATGGCAATGGAGGTGCCGTTTTTAGCTTAAAAGTTCAACATTCGGCCAGGCGCGGTGGCTCACACCTGTCATCCTAGCGCTCTGGGAGGCCAAGAGGGGAGGATTGCTTGAGCTCAGGAGTTGGAGACCAACTTGAGCAAGAGCAAGACCCGTCTCTACTATAAATAGAAAGAAATTAATTAGCCAACTAATATATATATAAAATTAGCCGGGCATGGTGGCGCATGCCTGTACTCCCAGCTACTGGGGAGGCTGAGGCAGGAGGATTGCTTGAGCCCAGGAGTTTGAGGTTGCTGTGAGCTAGGCTGACGCCACGGCACTCACTCTAGCCTGGGCAACAGAGGGAGACTCTGTCTCAGAAAAAAAAAAGTTCAACTTTTAATTTCTGCCCTTAGGGAGGGTGCAACTGAAGAACAGATTTTTTTTCCCTACAGATGACCTTTTTGTCTGAGAAACCTGCGTAAGAATCTGCATTCCTAGCAAGGGAATATTTCCCTGCGATCATTTAATGCTCAGATGCCTGACAGCCCCGGAGGTGCAGGGTACTTGCCCCACTTCCCTGTTTAAAGCCTAAAGGAAGAGACGGAAAGGCTGACACGTGGCACGAACAGCTCTTAGGTCAATGCTTGGAGACACAATAATCCATACGAGCTCTAGAGAACTAAAGGGGCGTCACTACCAGCCTGGGCTCAAGGACAGGACACCGCGTGTCGGGGCAGCAGGGGGGACAGAGGGACTTACCAGCGGCAGATGGCCGCCCAGGACAGACCCGCCACGCCGCCGACCAGCAGGGCGCCCAGCGCGATGGACACCCAGGACGCCCGCGGGAGCCGCCCGGAGTCTGGGGCACAGAGGAGACCTGGTTAGCGGAACCTGCGGTGGGAGAGGGGCTCGCCTCACCTGACTCGGGGACCCACCTGCACTGCCCCGTGTGGGTCTACTGAGTGGCTGTGTGACCCCGAGCAAGTCGCTCCACCTCTCTGTTCTCCAGGGTCCTGTGCTGTAGAGTGTGGATTGAAGCAGCGCCTCCCCAGGGAGCCCGCGCACCCTGGGAGTCACAGGTGGATGTTTGCGCCCTGCCCAGCGCGCGGCGGGCCCGGCCACACCTTGGGGAGGGTGGGAGCGTTCAGTCCTGAGCAGAGAGCCCAGCGGGGACAGAGGATGGGAGGGGCTGTCCCGGGGAGCTAGGTGCGCGCCTGTGGGGACCCCACCTGGGGCCCTGTCCTGCTGGTTCCCGTCAGGGGGCTCCCGGGAGGGCGCATCTCCGCCTGGAGCGCCCTGGGCCTGCGCGTCTTGGGCCGGTCTCCTCCCTCCCGGGTTTGGTCCCTGAGGGGCGGCCACCCGCAGCGCACTTGGTCCCTTGCACCCAATCCGCGGTGGGCGCCGGGGGGGCGGGGCCTCACCTACGCAGGTCCTGCCGTCGTCGCCCAGCACGTGCGGGTCGGAGCAAACGCACTGGAAGCTGCCCCTGGTGTTCCGGCACCGCGCGGAGGCGTGGCAGGGGGCGCGCGCGGGGTCCGCGCACTCGTCCACATCTGCGCGACAAGGCGGCGCGGTGAGCCGGGCTGGACGCCCACAACCCGCCTGTGCCGGGAGCCCCCTGGCCTGGGCGCTGCTGCCGAGGCCCTTCCCCCGCGCTCCTGGGCTCCAGCGATGACCTCCCCTGCCCCACCCGGTCCTCCCAGCCTGGGCCTGCGTCCCCAGATCCCACACCTGGCTACCTAGCTAGTGCACATCTGCACAGGTGTTTCCGTGTCTCTGAGCAAGTCTGTGTTGACTGCAAACCTCACTTTCCACAATAGACAGGAAACATTTGCTCACATTCATTTAATAACGCGTAACCTCCGGGCAGTAGCTGCTGTAAAAGGCCACAGACTCCAGCATTTTACCTGCCATGTTTACTGAAGATAAGACCTACGCATAAGATAAGCCCTAGCAGGATTTCTAATCATTTGCGCAACATAAGCCCTGCCCCGAAAATAAGCCCTAGTGACGGGCGTGGCTACGCAGCGCATCTGCACAACCCATGCATTTTGTCACGGATTGGTAAAGAAGACGAGCAGCCCTTCTCATCTGCCCCATGAGAGCTCTATGGCCTGACATGAGAGACTGGGGCCAATGGTTCTAAAAGAAATAGAGTCGCAAGAAATTCAGGATGGAATTCAGGGTTTGGAGAGTTATGATGATGTTCCAGAAGAAGACGACTTCACTCTATTTGAGTAAATGTAGATTACTGTACTGTCCTTAAAAAAAGATAACACATCCCCTGAAAATAAGCCCTAGGGTGGCTTCTTGAGAAAAAATAAATATAAGACCCTGTCTTATTGTCGGGAAAACACGGTACTTGGAATTCGCAACTTCAAAGCTCTCAGATGAGACTGACTCCAATTCATTTGCTGGCTTTGTTTAAATCAGGTTTTTATGTGATGGATTTTAGGGGATAAGCAGGATTTAAACAGAGAAAACGGCTGCAAATCTCATTTGACTTTTGCATTAAAAATTTTATTAGGTCCACCGCTTCCTCTCTGATGCTGTGGACAGGTTGACATGTGCATTTCGTTGAGGGTCCGCCTGAACCCGCATGTTCCTATCGGCTTACCACAGAAGTGAGGTTTCCCCTGACCGGATACTTGGGTCTATTTTTTTTTTCTTGCGGTTCTTGATTTAGAAGCTTCTAGTGCAGGGAGCAGACGTGGCAACAATGTCTGTGTACGTACACGAGTGCATTTATCCCAGGGCTTTTCCTCACTGAGCTTTGTGTCATTTGTTTCCTTTTAAGATATTATATTTTAACCACAGATGTAATAAGCTGAAAACCAGAGAGCCCTACAGACGAAACACTGGTAATCTCACTCCCTCTGCCCGACCCACTCTGCCATGGCAGCGACTGTGCACGGCCGGGCTCTCTGGCTCGTGACGACACTTATAATACTAACATGACACATCTAAATACATCCCACGGCTTTAAAAAAAAATCTAAATGACTCTCAATATCCTCAATACTCCGTCACCTGCATTTTTACTGAGTGGCAGGTCACACGGACAGTCTCCAGGTCAGGGACAAACGTCTACGCAGCGCGGCAGTTCCCGGCGTGGATTCCCAGCTTTGGCCGCGGCTCTCGAGCCCTTACTGTGCCGACCACCGGTCTGTGCCTTGTTCTTTGTGCTATGCATCAATTAACTAAATTAACTTAAGTGCAAGCACCAACGAGCGACACCGCATCCCCATCCTCAGTTTACATTCGGAAACATGGAGGCGTGCAGAGCCGAGCAGTCGGGGCAACAGACTGAGGAGCTACTGAGCAGGCCCAGACACGGGGGCAGGAAGTGTGGACCTGAGTCCTCTAGCGGTGGAGACAGGCACAGAGTTACTCTGGGACAAAGGGGCGTCCCGCACCTTGAGGCCCGCTCCCTGGCGGGGTCTCGGGGCGAGTGCCGGTCCCAGCTCTGGGCTGGGGGGGGGGGCAGAGGAGCCCCAGGTCCAACAGGCTCTGGGAGACGCCGCTCCTGCCGTCCGCTGAGCCCACCTGGGCGCTCGCTCTGGGCCTGGGCCCTGGTGCCCAGGTTAGAAATAGTCCTTAGTGTGGCTGATCTTGGCCTTATGGAAATGCTGGTTTGGGAATGAAAAACCAAGGGAGGGAAAGACGGAGAGAGGATGTTGGCTAAAAAAACTTCAGGAACAGGAGACCGATTGGGATGACAGCTGTACAGCTGAGAAGGTCGGAAGGACACGCCGCGTTATGAGGGCCTAGCGTGGCCGCCGCAGGACACGCCGGTCTGCACGGGCGGACTGCAGGACACTCGGGTCCCCTATGATGCTCCCCTGTCACTCGTACCCTGGGGAGCCTCGTGCTCGGAGCCTGGGGGAGTGAGCTCCCCAAACCAGCAGCTACATGTAGGCAGAAGGATGCAGGTGTGCAAGTGACGTGCACAGCCCAGGGAGGCCCGTGAGACATAACATGTGCTATGTGCTGAACCCGGAGCTCAGGCCGGCTTTCTCGACTGCAGCCACATGGGAAACCGGGAACCGCGGGTGACGCAGGCCCCGAGCCAGCGACAGGAAACACCTCCACGTCGTAGAACTCTTGCTGCTGATGGACCAGCTCCCCAGCGGGACAGGCTGAACTCTTGCTGCTGATGGACCAGCTCCCCAGCGGGACAGGCTGGGGTAGCAGACATTGCTGTGGGTGGATCAATATCAGCTACGGACAACGGCCGGGCTCCTGGCATGTGAGGCTTCCGGAAAGTTCTCTGGGAGAAGCGTGCTTGTCCCTTGTTCTCTGGGGCGTTGTCTGACTCTGTTCCTTGTCCGTTGTCATTCATGACCAGACCCCAAACACAGCTGGAGCACAAACTAAAGGAGTTCGACTTTGTTTTGGTTTCTGCTGGCAAACCAGCCGCAATCCTGCACGAGTTCATCTCTCTCCAGACACGTCACCGCTGCCCCTGGTCCCGTCGGCCCCGCCAGGCCCCGAGTCTGACGCCCCCCCCTCCTGCAGCCGCCCCGGGAGGGACGGGCCGGCCTCCCAGTGACCGCTGCTGAGCGCTGGCCCGGAAGGTTCCTCCACCACCCCCGCCCAGGCGTTTCAGGTTCTGTCCTGGGCATTTTTGAACTCGACAGGGGACAGGGGCCGCCTGACACTGGGGTCTCCCCTCTGGGGGTCTCACCCTGTTTCACGGTGCGGCCCGGTGGGGCCCAGGACTGGGCTCTGCCCTCGAGGCCCAACTGCAGGACACTCGTGGCCCCCAGGCGGCTGGGTGGCACCCTGGAGGGCGGGGCTCAGGGGGCGTCTCCTAGTGTGCCCTGCGAGTGGCCTCCCCTTCTTCCCTGTCCCCCAAGCGTGAGGAAGGTCGGGAGAGGAGCCCAAGGGCCTGAGGACGCTGCGGTCACGGGCTTGGAAGTCACCTGCCCGGTGGCAGACGTGGCCTTGCACTGTGGGTTCCTGGCATGGAAACGTCTGTCGTGTTTCGTGTGAGGAATTTGCTCTGTGAGCTCGTTCTCTGGCCTCGCCTGGCCTGCGCCCTGTGGGCCGTGACTGGTGCGACTCTCGACACATCCGTCATCTAGACAGGTGCTCACCTGGGCCGTGGCCCGCCACGCAGACAGCCCCTCACCGCCCCGGAGCACCTGGGCAGGTGACCAGCTCAGAGGCACTTTGGCAACATCCATGCTTCATTTACGTCCGAAACACGCAGGCTTTCCGTGTTCGACGCCGGACCCACCCCTGCCGACCGACTCACCTGCGCAGACGGGGGGCGGGGAGTCCCAGCCCTGCCCGGTGCACGTGAGCTGCTCTCGGCCGTGGAGCTCGAACCCGTGGCGGCAGGAGTAGACCAGCACACGCCGCCCGGACTCCGCACACGCCACGAAGTCCCCGTGGTCCACCTTACCCGGGAGGCCACACGTGTCGTCTGTGCAACGTGGAAAGGACAACACGCAGTCGGACCACAAGGAAGGAAACTGCGCAGTGGGCGTGGCCAAACTGGGTCCCCAGAGGTCACGTTTCCTGCCCGACCCGCTGGACCTGGACTGGCTGTGTGTGGGGGCACGGCCGTGGAAGGTGGGGCTCACAGGTGTGTGTCTCCCTGTGCCAGAGGGAGAGCGTGTGAAGGCATGTGTGTGTACCTGTGTGTAGCGTGTCTGTGCATACATATGTGTTTGTGTATACGTGTGGTATGTGTATGTGGGTGTGTGTATGTGTATGCATACATGTGTAGTGTTTGCATACATATGTGTGCTATATGTGCTGTCTGTGTAGTGTGCATGTGTATCTCTGTGTATGTGTGTGGTGTGTGCTATGTGTGTCGCTGTGTACATGGGTATCTGTGTATGTGTGTAGTGTGTCTGTTTATATGTGTGCATGTGTGTGCATGTGTGCGTGTGTGTTAATTTATCAGTACCTGTAAGTGGCCCCAGCCTCTGGCAAAGCACTTCCCATAAGGAGGACCATGACTAGCTCTTCGGCTCCCGCGTGCAACCCGGTCTCACACGCACAGAGCTGGCGCTTGCGTGATAAGAGTGTTTCACCTCCATTGGGATTTGTGAGGTGTAATTTGATCCGCGTCGTAAGCACAGAACTAAAGCCAGAACATCTGCTTTGTTAAGCCAAATCCCAAATAACCTGCAAGTTTTTGGTAAGCCCCACGTCTTCCCAGAAGACGTCCTGTCTGCTGTTAAAACTGCGTAATCTCGCCCGCCGCCTCCCCACGGTGACGGTGCCCAGGGCTGTGGGCAGGTCTGTGTCCGTCTGTGGCGGCCACGGCTCGGCAGGTGACCTGGACCTGGCTGGGGGGGGCAGGCGGGGAGCCGATGGACCCCCCCCCCCCGCCCCTGCACAGCACAGACCCGCAGCCGAGGACCTGGCCTGGAGGGCTGGTGCCCCGCTGGGCTGTGCTCTCCCCCAGACACCTGCACGCGGGTCCTCTCCTCGGGGTGGGGCCGGGCTGAGTGACGCCTCCCGACCCCCGTCCCTCCTCCCTCCAGCAGGACGCGGCGGCTCCCAGCCCCGTGGACACAAGGCAGGGCAAGGTGCTGTTGCTGAGCAGCGCAGACTCGAACCCGGCTTCCAGCAGAACGTGCGCCCTCCTGTGACCCTTGCCCGCTGCACTGCCGTGTAGACGCGGCGCAAACTCACCTTGAGGAAACGCCTCCCTCCACGGCTCCAGGCTCAGGCCGGGGACGTCCTCACAGGACACAAAGTCCTCGGGGGACCTCCCGACACGGAAGGCGTCAGCGGGCACCCTGGCGAGGCCCGTGTTGTCGCAGATGACGCGGGACAGCGAGTGCTTGCCCAGCTCGCGCCGCTGCGCGTCCGAGAAGACGGGGCCGTTCTCCCACCAGAACCTCCAGGGAGAGAGAGACGGAGGGGGCTGAGTGCGTGGGGTCGTTAAAAATGAAAAGAAAGCGTCTCCCATTGTTTTTGTCCGTATGCGTCCCCACTCCCAGCTCACCGCGTGCCTGGGCTTCCACCGCACTCGTGGGCAGCCCAGACACGGGGCAGGTGGGGGAGGTGGGACCCCGGGGGCGTCTGTCCCGGAGCCCCAGGTGGGGGTCGGTCTCCACCCGGACGCGGTCAGAGAAGGTCGGGAAGCGCAGCTTGCTTTGTTAGCCGCCTGCTTTACTCGTGCACCTGGACGTGTGGAAATGGAAAATTCAGCAGTGATCCCAGCACTCTGAGAGGCCGAGGCGGGAGGATCGTTTGAGCTCAGGAGTTCGAGACCAGCCTGGGCAACAGTGAGACCCTGTCTCTACTAAAAATAGAAAAATTAGCCGGACATGATGGCACATACCTGTAGTCCCAGCTACTTGGGTTAAGTGCTGAGGCTGTGCCCTGTGCCTGTGTCCACCGACATCTTTTTTCTTTTTGAGACAGAGTCTTGCTCTGTTGCCTGGGCTAGAGTGCCGTGGCATCAGCCTAGCTCACAGCAACCTCAACCTCCTGGGCTCAAGAGATCCTCCTGCCTCAGTCTCCCAAGTAGCTGGGAGTACAGACATGCGCCACCATGCTGGCTAGTTTTTTCTATATATATTTTTAGTTAGCCAATTAATGTCTTTCTATTTTTAGAAGAGACAGGGTCTCTCGCTCTTGCTCAGGCTGGTTTCCAACTCCTGACCTCGAGTGATCCTCCCGCCTCGGCCTCCCGAGTAGCTGGGACTACAGGTATGTGCCACTATGTCTGGATAATTTTCCCATTTTTACTAGAGACGGGGTCTCACTGTTGCCCAGGCTGGTCTCGAACTCCTGAGCTCAAATGATCCTCCCGCCTCGGCCTCTCAGAGTGCTGGGATTACAGGTGTGAGCCGCCACACCCGCCTGTGTTCACCAACCTTTGTAACAGCAGCTTCACAGCCAAGGACCCTGGCTGGCGGAGCCTCCCGCCTGGGTCACCTGAACATCACACCTGGCAGCTGGAATCTGTACTCTGGGAGGCCAAGGCAGGAGGATTGTTTGAGCTCAGGAGTTCGAGACCAGCCTGAGCATGGCGGCGCATGCCTTTAGTCTCAGCTACTCGGGAAGCTGAGGCAGGAGGATCGCTTGAGCCCAGGAGGTTGAGGTTGCTGTGAGCTAGGCTGACGCCACGGCACTCACTCTAGCCCGGGCAACAGAGCAAGACTCTGTCTCAAAAAGAAAAAAAAAAAAAAAAGATGTCGGTGGACACAGGCACAGGGCACAGCCTCAGCACTTAACCCAAGTAGCTGGGACTACAGGTATGTGCCACCATGTCCAGCTAATTTTTCTATTTTTAGTAGAGACGGGGTCTCACTGTTGCCCAGGCTGGTCTCGAACTCCTGGGCTCAAACGATCCTCCGTCCTCGGCCTCTCAGAGTGCTGGGATTACTGCTGAATTTTCCATTTCCACATGTCCAGGTGCACGAGTAAGCAGGCAGCTAACGAAGCAAGCTGCGCTTCTCGACCTTCTCTGACAGCGTCCGGGTGGAGACCGACCCCCACCTGGGGCTCCGGGACAGACGCCCCCGGGGTCCCACCTCTCCTGCCTGCCCCATGTCTGGTGCTGTTGAATTTTCCACATGTCCAGGTGCACGAGTAAGGAGGCGGCTAACGAAGCAAGCTGTGCTTCTCGACCTTCTCTGACAGCGTCCGGGTGGAGACCGACCCACACCTGGGGCTCCGGGACAGACGCCCCCCAGGCCCCGCCTCCCTGTGTCTGGCACTGCCCAGGTGTGCGGTGGAAGCCCAGAGCCGGCCGCTCTGAGCAAACCCGGGTGCACGGCCACCCCGCGTGGGAAACGGCAGAGACCCGGCCCCCGTGCCCACCTGTCGCCGTCCCTCAGGGCCCTCATCTGCTTCCCGATGAGGCAGGCGAACAGCGGGCCCGTGCGGGCCCCTGGGAGGAGGTCTTCCGCCAGGCCGCCCAGCCAGACGTCCACGTTGTCCGGGTGCTTGTACAGGGCCGCCATCTTGTCCGCCACGCTCTGGTTGGCCACGGCCGCGCGCAGGTGGGCGGGGGTCTCCAGCCGGGGCAGCCCGCAGAACCGCCGCCACGCGTTGTACCCTGCGGGACCGGGGGCCGGGCCTGCGTTCCCCGAGGTCTGGGGTGCGGGCGGCCCCCCACGCCCGTGCCGCCCACCCAAAGCTGCACGCGCAGCACTAGGGCCCTGCCGCTCCCCGGCCGCGGGGAAACCTCTGCACTGCCCTGTGCCCGTGGCCTTCACCAGGTAGAACATTCTGGCAAGACCTCAGGGCCCTTGCTGAGGGGCTTGTTCCCAAACGTGCTGGGAGAGAGGCCAGGCTGCCGCGTCCGGGAGACAGCTGCGTTATCACCTCGCCTGGGCGCAAGTCTGGCCCGCAGAGCCGCCGGCCCGTCCCCACGCTGGGAGCCTCTGCTCCCTGAGGACAGCAGGACGCAGAGGTGGCCAGCTCCTCGCTCTCCTCTCCAGGGAGCGGGACCCGAGCGCCTGTCTGGGCCGGCCACTCTGCGCTGGGGCCCCTGTGTCTGCCGCTGCCCGGCGGGGGCTCTCCTCGCAGGCCGGCAGAGCCCTGCTCCACCCCCAGGGCCCGGCGTCCCTTAGGGCCCAACCTGGCCTCTCCCTCCCCAGGTCTCCCACCCTCCGTCTGTCACCCCACCGCTCTGCTGCGGTTAGGGGTGCCTCGTCCAGGCCGGTGACCTGGGCTTCTGACTCTGCCCCCTGGTGCATCCGCCCTGAGGCTGCTGGGAGCACTCGCCGGGTTCTTTATGTGCGGGTGTGAGGCCCCCGGGGCGGGGGACGGAGGTGTCAGGGCGAGGGGCTGTTGGCATCACTCACGCCAGGGGCCAGGCTGGACCACGGAGCTGGCAGCACAATGACCTCTGGGCCCGGGACACAGGGCTGAGGCCGAGAAGGAGGGGGACATGCTACCCACCCCCGGAGCTCCCCGGACACGAGACAGACCCGTCCCTGTCTGCCCAGAGGGTCCCGCTCCCTCTCCCGGGACTGGCTGTCTCTCGGGCGTCTTTCTGCCACTGTGTCCTCCAAGGGAAGCTGGGGCGGCCGTTCAGCTGCGTGAGCCACGGAGCTCTGGAAGCCCCTTTGCTCACAAGCGGGCGGTGGGTTTGAGACGCGTCTCGCTTTAGGTCAGTCCCCGAACAGACAGACGCCCAGCGGACGGAGCGACGCAGGGGAGGGGCCCCCAGACCTGGCAGGCCGTGGTCACGGCCCCTCTGCAGGTTGAGGGACGCCAAGTCCAGGGTGCTGGAGTTCGGCAGCACAAAGAGCCGCTCGGTGAGCTCCTGGTTCATCAGCTGGGCCGGCACCTGCAGCTTGGCCGGGCTCGCCAGCAGGCCTCTCAGCAGCGGGTCCAGGCCGCCTGCAAGACGCCAGGAGGGGCAAGGGGCTTCCACCCGGCTCCAGAGAGGCAGGAGTGCGTTCATCCTGAGCAAACGTCTTTGTGCACGTTTGTGAATTCGCCCCATGGGATCCCTCAGTTTCCAGAACATCCTCGTTGCCGGTGCTGGTGGATCAGCCGCCCAGCTGGCACCGGCTGGTGGCTCGTGGGGGACGGACCCCAGAACCCATAAGACCCTGGAGAGGGGCCCGGGAGACGCTCGAGGGTCTCGCCTTGCTTTTCAGCAGCAGAAACGCTACAGCCAGGCGAGGCCTTGGTGGAGGTCTGAGGTGCGGAACAGTAAAGGGAGAGACTCGGCTTGGGGGTTCAGGGCGCCTGGGGACCCCGTCCCACCAGCACCCAAGACAGATCAATCACCCACGGGGTCTGCCACCTCCGATGGCGTGTGGACCCTCAGTCGCGGGCAATGTGGGCTCAGCTCGGCCCCAGGGCTGCCTGGCGCCATGTGGACAGCCCGGCGTGGGGCCCGGTGAGGCCGGGCTGAGCCCCGCCTGACCCATCTGACAAGCTCACATCAGAGCGCCTGTCTGGATGGGTCACAGAGCGCCCTGCCAGCCACCATCCCCCCACTCGCCGCGCCACACGCACGCGGAGTCAATCAGCTTTTGAGACGGGTGAGAAGCTTCCAGACAGACACACAGAACCGGGAACAGGAACAAGAGGAAAGGACCAGGGAGGCCTAAGAACAACCCTTCTGGAAAATGCACCAGGGAATTGCAACGTTTTCTTCCCAAGGACTCACTTCCATGGGTAACCTGATCACTAACACTCCAACGCTGATGGCGTGGGCCACAGTCACGGAACAAAGAGGATGCCTGAAGACACAGGCCACGGCAGGACTTGTTAGGGGGAGGAGGAAGCACCTGGGCAGCTCTCAGGTGAGACCAGTCAGAGAAGGAGGAGGCACCTGGGCAGCTCCCAGGTATGACTAGTCAGGTGAGGAGGAGGCACCTGGACAGCTCTCAGGTGAGACCAGTCAGGGAAGGAGGAGGCACCTGGGCAGCTCCCAGGTGAGACCAGTCAGGGAAGGAGGAGGCACCTGGGCAACTCCCAGGTGAGACCAGTCAGGGAAGGAGGAGGCACCTGGGCAGCTCCCAGGTGAGACCAGTCAGGGAAGGAGGAGGCACCTGGGCAGCTCCCAGGTGTGACCAGTCAGGGAAGGAGGAAGCACCTGGGCAGCTCCCAGGTGAGACCAATCAGGGGGAGGAGGAAGCACCTGGGCAGCTCCCAGGTGAGACCAGTCAGGGGAAGGAGGAGGCACCTGGGCAGCTCCCAGGTGTGACCAGTCAGGGGAAGGAGGAGGCACCTGGGCAGCTCCCAGGTGTGACCAGTCAGGGAAGGAGGAAGCACCTGGGCAGCTCCCAGGTGAGACCCGTCAGGGAAGGAGGAAGCACCTGGGCAGCTCCCAGGTGAGACCAGTCAGGGAAGGAGGAGGCACCTGGGCAGCTCCCAGGTGAGACCCGTCAGGGAAGGAGGAAGCACCTGGGCAGCTCCCAGGTGTGACTAGTCAGGGAAGGAGGAAGCACCTGGGCAGCTCTCTGGGGAGACAAGTCACAGGAAGGAGGCGGGAAGGGTTCTGACCCGACCTGGGGCGCAGGTGCTCACCTCCGTGGATGAGTATCCAGGGGTTGAAGAAGACATCTCGCAGGTGCAGCCTGGGCAGGTCGGGGTGCTCCTGGAAGTTGGCGTCCAGCCGCCGCAGCCATGGGCGGACCGTGGTGTGGCCGAAGCGGAAGGCGGCCGTGGAGAACACATTGGACGCGGTGGGGTTCACGCCGGGGTCGTAGCCGCCGTAGGGCCCCACGTGCCGCTCGAAGGCCTCGGGGCCCAGGATCTTGGGGACGTAGTCCCGCAGGGTGACGATCTGTGCGGGAAGGGGGACAGGTGAGCGTCGGCGGGGACGGACTGTAGGCGAAGCCCAGGACCAGGGTCGAGTCAGCCACAGAGAAGAAGGGACGTCCCTGGGCTGAAGTCGTGTCACCAAGGGGTCACAGGAAGGGGCACGCCACCAAGCTAGGGGGACAGGCCATCACGTCCGCAGGTGCAGGACGCCAGCCGGTCCCGGTGAGCCCGGAGCTCCCAGCATTTATGGGGCTTGAAGCAGGGTGTCAGAGACGTCCCCAAACAGTCTCCAAGGGGGGTGGGCAGGGCAGGGCGCTCGCTCCACATCAGAAACCTAGAACATTCCATCACAGACTGTCTTCCCCCTTCACCTCACCACCTGGGAGCAATCCACCGACACCTAAACGCAAAACTTCGATAAGAAATCTGGGCACATCGAGGAATCTCGGGCCCCGGAGTGAGCCCAGCTTGAACTCTAACCCTGCCCCCGCATTTCTTGGCTGTGTGACGAAGGGTCTCCTGAGCCCGTTTCCTTATGTGGCTTCACAGGGTTTTTGCAGAACCAAAGACACGCACAGTGTTAGTACATAGTCTATCATGTAGTATCAGATACAGGCGCAGCACAGAGTAAATACACGCGGTACAGCAACACGCAGGAGCAGTCGAGAGCTGAGAGATGCCTCCGTGACTGGCCGTGACGTGACATGACACACTCGGGCACCGTGTGGCCAGTTTGGGATCTGTGAATGGCGTTTTCTTGCCCTGCAGTGAAGACCTCAAATCGAATGCCTAGAAAATGTTTTTCGTTCGTTTGTTTCCCGTGGATGCTGAGGAGGTGCGTTCACCAGGCACAGTCCTGTCCCCAGGACGGGGACCGCTGGTGGCCGAGGCAGAGTGTCAGCAGGACACCTGGGTCTCCCCGGCGCTTGCCTGGCCCAGGTGGCGGCCGCATTCCTGGCTGGGCGACCTGCAGCTGAGAGCAGCTTCCTCTCGGCATTGCCGCAAAGTGACGGCGCTACTTGATTCCAAGCGCTTTTGCGGGGAGCAAATCAAAGCGCATTGTCCGGCGTGGCACTCTGTCACTGGGCTATCCCTGCGCAGCCACAGGGTCTTCAAATTACCCTTCCACGCATGGTCTGGGGAGAACTGTGTGCGAGCATTCTGCTTTTAGATTTAACAGTGCTTATCTCAGCCAGAAAAGTCAGTGTGAAGTTGCTTTGGTGTTTATGGAGAGTATTTCGGTCACTATGCCCCGAAGGAGGTGTGGCGGGAGGGATTCTATCCGGAAACTCGAGTCTTACGTGGGCTGTCAGTGCAGGAGGGCAAGCAGGTTGTGTAAAAATAACAAACGTCGTTTATATACTGGTCACACGTGCCTTCCAAATGATAAAATGCATTTGCTAGGCACATAACTGGGGACTTCTGGGGGGACAAAGGTGGCCTGAGTTTTTGTTTTCTGGCTTCTGCCTCCGGCTGAGGGACCCAGCCCTGCTCTGGGGGTCCGACCTTCACCTCTGAGGCCACATACGGGGAGGGGCAGGCTCCGTCGAGACATCCCCAGCCTGGACACACGGGGGAGGGGCAGGCTCCGTCGACATGTCCCCAGCCTGGACACGCGGGAGGGGAAGGCCCAGGCGGGTCAGGAGGTCTTGCCAAAATGAGCATCTGAGTCTGCCTGGCGTCATGACACACCTAGAGCGCTGTGGGCATCCTCAGGCAGAGAACAGGGTGAGTGGAGTCCGGGCTCTGCGGGACCTCCCGTCGGTAGGGGCAGTCTCCTGGGACAATGCCGGACCCAGCGCGAGGGCCACCCAGGGCAGACCCCTGCAGAAACACCCGGCACACGTGCTCTGCCCCCATCCCCAGCTGTGGGAGAAGAACCCTGTGAGTATTCTACAAAGGGAGTCAGAGGAGCCCGATCCTCCTGGAGGGTGGTGGACCCAGGGCAGGAGCTGTGCCTCCCGGCGGGGGCTCAGGCCAGGCTCGAGCCTTCCTGCTTCCTGCGGGGTGCGTGAGTCTGCCGGCCCGGCTTCTGCACGTATGGGGGGTGCTACTTCTCTGCTATAAACCTGCCTGCCATTCCCTTTCAATATCTGACGCTTTTCAGGGGGAGAGAGACTCAGATCATTAAGTCGCCAGACCGTGGGAGAGGAGAGAGACCACGTGGGCACCCTGGACCCCCACAGCGGCTGGATCCACACATCAATTACAGCCTGTTATTTTTTTTTAAGGTTTCCAAGGTATTTACAAAAAGCACTACAGAGGACCTACTGACTGAAAAAAGCACAAAAGGAAATCTGAAAGTGAAATGTAAAACCAAGGAGAAAAGAATGTTCACATTTTAAAAAAGCAGAGCACACAGAAAACGGGTCGAGGAGAGTAGATACCAAATACTTTCCTTACTGATCGATGTTACTGTTATTATTTCACCTACTGAGAAGTAGAGGATGTCATTATATCCAGGCCGGGTGAGATTCTCAGAAACTCACGATTCGCGTGTCTCTAATTTGCAATCACAGGGCTAGTGTAAGACACACCGAACAATTCACACCCCTGAATAATCCCGGAACACCATGGAAAGCTGATAACGTCAGCTTCTCTCCTCCTGTGTGAATAGTCTCTGGGAGTGAGGCTGGGCTGGCTGCAGCCGTCACTTGGAGTTCACCCAGGTCCTGCCCTTGTAGGGATACCCAGGCTGGACCCCTGGGATTTCCACTTCACAAACTCAACATGTGTTTATCAAGCACTTCCCTGTTGCCAGGCATACTGAAGGTGCTAGAAGAAAGAATTAAGCAAACAAGGATCTCTGTCCTCAGGGAGCTGACAGTCAGGGACGGGGTGCAGAGGAAACTTAACAGAATAAAATTCACAGTAGGTTCGCACCCCTCCCCCAAGTCACCGTGCCCTGGGGGGGGGTGTCAGGAGCCCACACAGGGCACAGCGGGGTGGGGGTGGGGGAACAGTCTGTACAGCCTCTCACTCCTACCTACAACCCACTGAGGCCAGGAAAGTCGGCAACTGTATTTTACCACTGTGAGTAACTTTCTCCAACATCTGACAATGAATAAACGGCCAACTTGAGCCCCCATTCAGAGCCCTCTGATGCAATATTTAAAATAGTCATAAAACGAAGACAGATTTAAAACAGTCCCTCGGTTTAGCTTGCTAAGTCAGACAGCTCACACAGAATAAGTTCTGCGTTTTCTCCGTTGTTTCCAAAATACACAAATATCAGAATCACTGGTGCCCACTCGCCAGTGGTGACTGTTGGGATAACTGCTAAATGAGTTAAAATCCGGGAGGCGCTGGGGACGGCACCTGGGAAGCACTGGCCGGACCGCGCTGTGCGGCAGAGCTGCTGCGGCTGCAGCCCGCGTCCTGGATAACCCCCGCGGGCCGGAGAGGCTGGACGGCGGGGACAAGGGGCCCGGGAGGGTCCCCAGGCACCAGGGTCAGCCCTCCTCCTCCCCCCAGGAGGGGCCCAGTGTGCCAAGGCTGACTCTGCGTACCCACAGGGCGCCCGGGGCTTGCCCCCACCCCCGCGCGCGTACCTGGTGCAGGGCGCCCACGACCTTGCGCGCCTCCTGGTAGGCGGTGTCCGCGCTCCAGTGCGCGTTGAGGGCCTTGAGCGCCGCGGCCAGGCGATTATGCTCGCGCAACCACAGCGTGTGCAGCGCCGTCAGGGAGGGGACCTCGCTGGCGCGCCCGTCCCCGGCCAGGAAGCAGGGGGCGCGGGCCGCGCCGGGGGCGCCGGGCTCGGGCGCGCAGGCCGCGGGGCGCGGCGCGAAGGGCAGGTAGGCGCGGCCGCCTGCGTCCCGGTGGCGCGCGTTGACCCGCAGCAGCCCCTCGGCGCTGGTCCAGTTCCGCAGCTGCCTCTCGGCGGCGGGGGAGCTGCCGTACACCGTGGAGGCATCGAGGAAGGACGTCAGCCCGTTCATCTGCTGCCGCGGGTTCGCCCGGGACAGGTTGCCCAGGAGCCAGCCTTGGTCCCCGGTGCCGCAGGCGGGGGACGAGCGGTAAAACGGCAGGCAGGAGGGGCGCGCCGAAGACGCTTTCTCGGGGAGCTGCCGGAACACGGACATCCGGGTCACCTAGGGCTTGCGCCAGCCCTTCCGTGCCGTCCGCCCGCCCCGCCCTCCTTGACTTTTCTTGCCCCCCTGGGTGTCCCCTCCTACAAGCCGTTGCCTGCCAGCTCAGACCCTTTCAGACCGACCTCACCTCTTACCCCCTCCACCTGCCCTAGGGGCTTTGGAAGAGCTGACTTCTCCTCTTTCCAACGAACCCCACTTCCTTTAGGAGCGCAGCGGGCAGAGCTGCCCGGTTTGGGGGGCACCACCGCTTACACTGCGGGGGAGCGCGGAGCCCTGGTCTGGGCCTAGCTCGTCCCTACTATGACAGCTAAATCACAGCCCGTTTCCCCACGTTCCCAGGTTTCCTGTGGCGTCCGACCCGGCTCGGTGAGAAGGAGCTACCCAAAGCGCAGGGCGCACGTGCGTCCGTCCACCACACGCCTGACCTGGGTGAGCCCAGGGTGGGCCCTGCCCGGGGCTGGCGCTGGCCCTTCCCGTGGGCACCGGTGTCCCCCCTATCGCTGTGCGTTTGAGATTTAAGGAGGTGAAGCAGCTTGCCCCAGGTCATGGTGGTTGGACGGACTCCAGACAAAAGGCTCTTGCTTGCTGAACATCACGGCCCTCTCATATGTATTAAGCATGATGAGGAGGAAAACATTTCTCCGTGAGCAAGGCACAGGGCGGACACTGAGACCAATGAGGCAGAGCAGGTGCCGGGGATAAGTGCGTGGCCACCAGCGGGGTGGGCCAGCCACGACTCCCGGCATCGGACTCTCTGCAGTGCCCCGTGGGTGAGAGAGGCAGAGCTGTTGGTGGGCCCGTCCACCCTGGTGCAATGGAGGGAGCTCCGGGGGAGGCAGGGCTCCTTCGGGAAGCATCGGAGCAGGAGCCCTCAGCACCCCACCTGTGCTGTCTTTCTTTTTCTGGTAAGAGTGAGCATGCGTGCAGTATCAATGCAGAGAAATTCTGCAGCATCTATCAAAGTGGCTTGTGCACCTCTTCTGTCATTTAGCCACCTTGCCCTTCCTACGTTAGGCGTGCACGTGTGCACCAAGATTTCTGCTCGAATATGTTCTCTGCTTCCTCACCCGTGGCAGAGTAAGGACAGCAACAGGGCTGAAAACCACTTACGTGCTCATGAGTGAGGGAAGTGGTTAAATTACAAGGTACACACACATGGAAAATTGGGGAGTCAGAAATCAGTCCAAGTTTTCCCATGTGATTATATAGAGAGAAGTATAACAATTATTGCTAAGTGGCCCTTACCAGGCACAGAGCGTGCTCATGGTATGACACAGTAGGTGTGAAAAAGAGCATGTGCACACACGTATGTATATGTTGTATACACGCATGACAGTTACCTGCTAGTGGGATGCATGGAAATTCACAACAGCCCTCATCCCCTGGAATAGGACACAAGGAGGGGACTTTGGCGTTTCAGTCTGTGCTTTTCTGACGGACCTTTTACATGGCGTTTGCTAGTCTCACGATGAACATGAAAACATTAAACAACCTACCGGTATAGGGAAGCAGGGGTCCTGGTTCTCACAGGTCAGCTGGCAGTCGGCCCCTCCCGAGAAGGCGGCCCTGCTGGTGCTCTGAGGTGTGAACGCGATGTCGTGACTGATATATTGTCCCCACACCGTCAGCAGGTCGGAATACCAGTCATCCTCTGTGACAGCTTCGTTCGGAACTCGGATGACCTGTCTGGTCACCTCCCGCACCTGGGTGAGAAGAGACCGTCTGCCAGGACGCAGGAAGGCGCCCCCAGGCAGGAAGGTGGCACGCTGCAGGGTCGTGGGTCACAGCCGTGGGTGCTCAGAGATCTATTCCCCGTGGTTACGGTGGGAGTGACCTGTGCTTTGGGTGTGACACACCTGGACCTGGGTCCCGGACACCGACTCGTGGTGATCTGAGGGCCTGTTGGGTAAGGGCTCCCAGCCTCAGTTTCCTTATCAGTAACTGGACGTGAAAGTGCTGAGCTTTCAGGGTTGTGGTGGGGAGAGACAGTCCATGATGTAGGGGGAGGGGCAGAGCCGGGCCACCACGGAGGATTGCTCTGAGGCCCCGTAACTGGTGGAGCCTGCCTGGCTGGATTTCTGGGTGGTCTGGGATCAGCGACTCCCATTTTCTCCCGATTCCTTCCTTTCTCCGGTGGGGAGTCTGTATCTCATGCCTGTCTTGCCACCGTGTTTTGGGAGCAGACAACCGTTTCCTGGTTTCACGGATCCGGCTGGAGAGGAGTCTCGCCCCGGGAAGACTCTTGCCCACGGCCTGCTCATCCCTGACTCAGTCGCTCTCAACAGTGAGATGGGGTTGGGTTTTGGACACCGAATGGACCCTGTGGTGGGTGGGATTTGGGGTGCTTGCGATGGGGTGGATGTGTTCTCCTGTGGGACTGACGTGAATATTTGGGGACCAGAGGGCCCCCACAGATGTCCAGGCCCTAACACGTGGAACCTACGGATGTGAGTACATTAAGGGCCTTGAGATGGGAGATTGCCCTGGACTTCCGAGTGTGTCCAGTCTAATCACAGGGCTCCTTAACGTCGGAGACCCTTTCCCGGCCGCGGCCAGGGGGACGTGAGTGTGGAGGGAAGACAAGAGAGACGCCAGGCTGCTGGCTTTAAAGGGGGGCCCTGGGCCAAGGCACGTGGGCGCCTCTAGAAGTGGCAAAGGCAACGGATCTCCCCAGAGCCCTGGGGGGAGCAGGGCCCTGCCAGCACCTCCATCTGAGCCCAGTGAGACCCACGCCAGACTCTGGATCTGCAGAACTGGAAGAGGGCAAATTTGTGTTGCTCTAAGCCACTGAATTTGGAGCGATTTTTTGCAGCGGGAGGAGGAAGCTAACACAGCCCACGTGGAAAGGTGCTTGGGCTCTTATTTGCCTAAATAGTTATACAATCTGAGCAAATATGGGATCATGGAATCACAGCCTCATAATAGAGTCAAAAGATCTCAGGAGTTGAACTGGTTCTGTGTCCAGCGCACGGCTCGAGATGCCGTCACCCCGTGTGAGGGACGCTCCGATTGAGCCCAAGAACACGCTGCACGCTAAGGGTGGAGCGGACGTGAGCTGACGCCAGCCTCGCAGGCACACGCAGCCTCCCTGTGCTCTCTGGTCCCCACCAGCCCCGGAGCACAGGGTCCTCTCGCCAAACAGCCGTCTGGGAAGGCTGACTGAGTGGTGGGCAGAGCTAGTCCAGAACATTCTTTGGACAGAGCAGCCAGTGCTTTGTTTCTGGAGAACTCCGTTACTAAATACAGGATAAGAGCAAACAGACTGGCTGGGCGCGGTGGCTCACGCCTGTAATCCCAACACTCTGGGAGGCCGAGGCGGGCAGATCACTCAAGGTCAGGAGTTCGAGACCAGCCTGAGCAAGAGCGAGAGACCCCGTCTCTACTAAAAATAGAAAGAAATTAATTGGCCAACTAAAAATATATAGAAAAATAAATTAGCCGGGCATGGTGGTGCATGCCTATAGTACCAGCTACTCAGGAGGCTGAGGCAGGAGGATTGCTTGAGCCCAGGAGTTTGAGGTTGCTGTGAGCTAGGCTGACGCCACGGCACTCACTCTAGCCTGGGCAACAGAGTGAGACTCTGGCTCAAAAAAAAAAAAAAAAAAAAAAGCAGACAGATTGGTTTATCCATTGGAGTGGACGGTCAAATTGGGAGCGAATAGACCAGCAGATTGGGGCTGACTGTCTAGCAAAGAAATTCACCTGTGGGAGCCAAGTGATCGTCTTCATCTCTACGTGACTGAGCATATTCATCATTGATAACTGAAAGGTGTCTTTGGCTGTGCCTGGCCTCCCCGAGGAATGCAGGAATTTATCCGGACGTACTAGAGTGATCGTCAAGATCGGGACTGTAAGAGCTGGATGAAGCGTGGCCGAGTCTGTCTACACTGCTCCACAGGCCGGGTGAGTTCTGGCTTCCAGGGCTCCTGGGCTGGCACAGAGACCGCACCCCCACCCCAGGGAGGCACAGGATCTCGGGTGGGCAGGTAGAGCCCGGCGCAGTGCCCGGCACATCCACGAGACCTCAGGAGTGCCTGTGGGCAGGTGGGGACCAGTTCCGGCGAGTCTGCGGCCGAGGTACCCACCGGCGGCAGGGGAAACCCGCCGTGCAGGAAGCCGGGGTTCCAGCCCCTGGGCTGGCTGAAGCCATCTTCGTAGACAGGAGGCAGCCACCGCGCCAGGGCTGTGTTAGCGGCGCCCCAGCGGGGGTGTTCTCTGCGGAAAGGAACGTGCACAGGTGTGTGAGCCGGGAGGGGAAGAAGGACATGGCAAGCCCCCGACACAAGCACTGTTCTCAATGGACATAAGCCAGGGGCTTCCCTGGGACCTCAGGCTTGAACATGACTCCAGCCTGGGGCGCACCTAGGCAGGTGGACTCTGCTGGCCCCTGGAGACCCCGAGGCATCCCCGGCTGTCTGGGCTGTGCTGCCCCCACGGCCCCCTCCCTCGAGCTCTCTCCCACTTTTTCTTCAGAGCCAGTCTTCACCCTTCTAGGATGTACCGGGCACTTCTCTGGAGGAAAGAAATTTCTGAGGCGCCAAACAAAAGGGCAAATTTGAAATATTGTGATATTTCAACTTCCTTTAATCAAAGCACCATAAGCCACCTAGAATGTCTGTCCCATACCATATGAACTTGCAGAAACTTTAAAACTTGCTGCAGTGTTCTAAGTTTATAAGTAAGATAGTTGACAAGGGAACTATTAATATATTTGTTTCATTTAAAAATAAAGTTAGCCCTTTTCTGAGAGAGAGGAAGTCCTATTTGGTTGATCTATTTGGCAGTGAAAATGGGTGCGATCAATTAGGTTAAATACTGGTGTGCTCCATGAGTAGCCTGATCTACAGTTTTATTCTATTGGTAAAAATATGTTTTGACAAAGATATATTTAAATTGACAAAAATATATTTAAAGTGCATGGTGAGGCAAAGGTGCATTCAATACTATTTGATGTCCAAAACTACTTCTTAGTATATTGTGTTAAGTAAGGTATACCTAAGTAGAAAAGGTTCACATATAATTAAATTTATGCTGTATGTCTTGGAGCATTTTATAGCTATTGAGATAGTGAAAGACCAATGATTGGTAACTAATGCTTGTGCAAATCTGATATTTTCCAATTTGTTTTTAAAAACTTAAAGGACAGCTTTATCGAATTATTTGCTGAGACAGCAATAAAAGTCTTTTTAACGATAGCTCATTATTTGTTCCCTTTCTGACATATCTCAGAAGAAATTTTGAGGACCAAGGTTTGTTGCTATAACAAGACTTTTGTTCTGAAAGACACAGTCCCTGGAACAAGTTTCTAAGGATCTTTCGTCTGCAAAGGCAGAAGAAAAGCATGGAGTTGCTATTGAAGCATGCTTCCTGCTCCGTAAGTAGGGCAACCATATAATACTGCATGAAACACTCTGCAGGTGGAAGAATATTATGGAGGGATTAGAGTAGAAATATCTATCGCTGGGGCCGTTCCGTGGGTTTGCAGGGTCTGTAAGGGTGATTGATGGCGTGGGTGGCGTGGGTGGTGCAGAGGGGGTGTTGCTGCTGGGAATGAAGTTGGGGGGGCACGCTGTGCTTAAGGCTCCTAGCAGGGATGCGGGGGGGCAGAGCCCGTCCCCGGAGGGGGGAGGAGAGGCTCACGCAGTGTAGCCTCAACTTTGGCGGCTGAGCACGTCCAATCCCCTGTCTCGAGAGGATCAGAGACCTGGAGCCGTACCTGTTGTTGCAGGCTCCCGTGATGAGCCGGTACTTGCCGGCCAGGCACGTGTCTGGACACTCTGGCGGCAGCATGTAGGGGAGGCATCCGGACACGTTCGCGATGACCTGCAGTAGATCTTCCGATAAGGCGTCTGCGGGAAAGAAGAAACCGGAAGCTTTCCATTTGCAGTCACAGATCCACCGATAACTGTTCCGCTGCGGTCTTAAAAGTGGCCCCGGCATCCGAATTTGGGGTCACGTGTGTCACCTAAGTCACTCTTCTGCCAAAGTCTGCCTTCTCCCCGTCAATCAATTGCTCTGTAACGCAATTCCCTGGAGCTGCCGTGTCGCTGGGAATGTGAGTTTTAAAAACTTATTTTTGATTTGTGATCTTTCAGGAAACCGATCTCAGCACTCCCATCCCCAGGGGGTGGCCAGCAAGCCGCGTCTCCGAGTTGTCACCAATGCTCACGGGACAGGTCGCGATGTCAACTCATCACCACTGCGCAGTGGGGCCTTGGTGCCAAGCAGCGGCCCCAGGTCTTTGGAGGGGAGTGAACGCCTAGCACTTCCCCCACCCCAATACGAAACCCTGCTGTTTACTAGACAGAGTCCCGGAACCAGTACAAAGTATTCGCATTAGTGCCCACCCTCTACGACGCGCTTCATTTTTCCTTCATACTGATTCTTGGCTCCTTTCTTGTAAATCTTTCCAGATTCGGCCCCAGAAAACTCCCTCCTTCATTTATTGATTTTTTTTTTTTTTTTGTTGCCAACTCTGTCTCTATTTATATGTCATTCAACAAATCAGAGTGAGGGCGGTTTTGTTGTCCGCCAGTAGAAGTAATTACCGGTGGTTATTTCTCCGAGATCGTATGTATAAACCTTTGAAGATGATGCCTTACAACCGTGATGAACCAGACATTCAGTAGGAAAATGCTCAGGAGGAAAGCATCCCGTGTGCAGGTAGGGGAGACACAGAACAAGTCTCTTAATAACGAATGTTCACGGAGCAACCTCGGCGTGAAGACTCTACATGAGAACAGCTCGATGAACCTCCGGCTATGACGTGCACTCAGTTATCAGAAGACAACGCGTGTGTTCCTCGAACAGGCACGTAAGCGTGAACCTTCACAGCAGGCAACTGGCCAGTGAGAAAGCACCAGGTGACCACAGCTGCGTAGGGACCAGCCACTGCGGGGAGCAGGCCGGGCACGGGTCCTGCTGGGCGGTGAAGCAGGGAGAACCCTGTCCAGTTCCTGTTACTTTCCTCGCATCCTAAACCCTCCAGACGGGCCTCGCTCAGAGGGAAAACAATCCCACGCAACGGCCGGGACCACGCATCAGCGTGTTCTCCCTGAGCGCCTGCACCCACGGACCTAGGCGGGGAGCCCTGGACCAGGCGTGAGCCGGGAAGAACCGTGTCCTCCCCGCCAGCAGCGGCTGTTCCCCCAGGAGCCCCAGCTCCTGGCGCCATGGGACAGCGATAAACAGTCCCCTGGAAACCTCCCTCAGCCTCGTGGTCAGAAACAAAACCATTGCAAATGGACCTCTGGTTGCTAAAAAGAAAAATCAACTAAATTTCACTGTTAAGTTTAGGATCTGAGAATTCTGGTTAATCCTGGTTTTGCCAAGTTTGTCTTATTCTGAAAGTGAAGTCAACAGCACTAACTAACCTAGCGCTAGTTAGAAGGAAAAACTCAGAGATCGAGTAGTTTATGGCACTGCACCGAAAAAATCCTCGGTAAATTCAGTAAGAGGAAACCTCGCTCCCTAGCTTCCCGTCACCGTGACTGCAGACACGCCTTGCTGCTGCGTTCCTTGTCACCTCAGCATCCTACGTCCACGGGGTGCTCTGGATGGAACGCAGGGCGCCCCTTGTTATGTGTGGTCTCCCGGCAGCTGTCTGGGTGAGCAGCCGCCGTTCCCGTCCTCGCTTTGCAGGCAAACCGGGTCTCCAAGACTCCGGGTCACCCAGCAAGGCCGTGGTCCCCCAGGGGCAGGCGGAGACTTGCGTTCGGTCCTCTACACCCCGAGACGGGCTGCCCCCCACGCAAGCTCCAGTCCTGGAAGGGCTTCGCGATGAGCTCCCCAAGTTTCGACCAGGGAGAGGGGCTGCGGGAAAATCCCTAAATCATTTCCTACCATAAAGCAGGATGTTTAACTGATTAAACCGGTTTTCCTTATTTGATTTGAATGGCAGAGGAGCAGTTGTTTCCCAGATCCACAGAGATCAGATGCTGCGACCGGGGGGTGGGCGTTTTAAAGAACGGCAGCTCCTGTGCCGGGGCGGGCGCAGGAACCACGTCCCTTGCGGTGTCAGGCAGGAAACGTCCCCAAACGAGCCACCGGAAGGGGGTTGGCGGCGGCGGGTCCTTGCAGGGAGAGGGACGCACCGAGGCGCCTACCAGTCGGATGCCGCGGTCGCTGGAGTCCCATCACCCGGATGGAGGTCTCCATGATCTCAGCCGCCCGGGAGACGGCTGCGCTCGTCCGCTCGGGCAGCTTGGAGAAGGGCGGAAGCCGCTCGGGGGAAGCGATTTCCCTTTTTCTGAGGTTTCTGCAGCACAAGTAGGAGATGTAAAGTTAGTTATTTACTCACGGTTGCTTTGGTCCTTAATTGCTAGTTAATGAAGCAGGTTTTATTGAGCAACTACCATGTCTCGGCCGAGGTGCCGGGCGCTGTGTGGTGTGCACGTCCGCAGGGTTAGTCGAACGGACGGGACTCGGGCGGGCGCAAATAACGTGTCGGTGTTGGACAGGGAAGGAAACGGCTGACACTGGCCCTCGTAAGACTGCCACATCTGAACTCCTTTGGCTTTCACACGATTGCTGAGGGGGGCCGTCTCACCCTGCCCTGGACACGATTTCTGTCTGCCCCAGCCAGGGAGGCAGGGCACTGGAGCACGCAGCCCCGTCCAGGTCTCACAAGCGCAGGGTGCAGGGACCCGGTCTGAAACCTCACCCTTCTGCTCCAAGGCAGAGAACCGGCTGCAGCCGCAGCGCCGGGCAAGGACGCCATGTACAGCGAGAGTCACAGACGGGCCAGTGGAACGTGAAGTCCACGATCCTGCCTCACCTGCTGGCGTCCTGTCCCCTCCCGCAGGTGCCTGGCTGGCCCCACTGTCGGATTCTCCGCAGCAGCCACAGCGGGGAGCCAGCCTGACTGCTAGCACGTGAGGACCTGGGGTCCCCGGGCAGGCGGGACACGGGAGGCCTTGGCAGTGACGCTTCCCGCACCGTGGCGGCCCAGAGCACTGCCCGAGCACCCGGGGGCGGCCTCACTGGGGACAGAGTGGGCCTCGCCGTCCTCTTCTGGAGCTGCTCGCCCAAGACCGGAGGGGGAGCCGGCCACCTTGGGACGGCGAGGCCGCCGTGGGCCAGGCCCCGGCAGAGGGGCGGAGTGACCGCAGCGGGCTGTGCTCTGGGGCTCCAGACGCCTGCACCCCTCCATCCAGCGTGCAGGATGCCCGGGCCGCGTGCCCACGAGGGGGGGAGACTATTGGGGGACAGTTTCTCCACGTCCTATGGTAACAAAGCTCTATCTCAGTTCACTGTCTCTCCAGCACGTTTGGATGACGACGGGGGGGGGGGGCAGAGGCAGGCTCTCCGTCCACGGCCCATCGCCACACCTCCCAGCAGAGCGGGAGCAGGCCCGGGGAGGGCAGGCTCACTCCCCGATAGGGAAGGCTCAGAGCCCCGAGCTCAGGGCTCCTCTCCTGGGCCGCGACCCGCCCACGTGCAGGTGTCCCCTGGCTTCCTCTGTCGCTCTGTGGGCATCGGTCCCAGGGGACTCTGGCCGCACCTGTTACTGAGAGCAAAGTCCCTGTCGTCCTGCCCCATGGAGCTGGGGGGCTGGGATGCCAGCCCCGGAGCAGGGGCACCTCAGGCCCTCCACTGTGCCTGACCCTTCGTGTCACACTCTGCCCTCACCTCCCTTTCCAAAATGTGGCACCACACCACCACCAGCGAGTGAGCGAGAGACGTAATTTAGTCACAACTCTAACGTTGGGTATTATTAGGTAGAAATTAGTTTCTGTTCCTTGTCAGCTCTAAAGTAACTCACTCCTTCCTTCCTTCCTTCCTTCCTTCCTTCCTTCCTTCCTTCCTTCCTTCCTTCCTTCCTTCCTTCCTTTTTTCTTTCCTTTTTTTTTTTTTTTTTTGACAGAGTCTCACTCTGTTGCCCAGGCTAGAGTGAGTGCCATGGCATCAGCCTGGCTCACAACAACCTCAACCTCCTGGGCTCAAGCGATCCTCCTGCCTCAGCCTCCCAAAGAGCTGGGATTACAGGCATGCGCCACCATGCCTGGTTAATTTTATCTATACATTTGTAGTTGGCCAATTAATTTACTTCTATTTTTAGTAGACACAGGGCCTCACTCTTGCTCAGGCTAGTCTCGGACTCCTGACCTTGAGTGATCCACCCGCCTCAGCCTCCCAGAGTGCTAGGATTAAAGGCACTGTTGCCTGTCATGGCAACCCCGTCCCCCCTCCCTGCCTTGTCATGGCAACCCCGTTCCCCCTTCCCGCTCTGTCATGGCAACCCCGTCCCCCCTCCCTGCCTTGTCATGGCAGCCCCATCCCCCCTTCCCGCCTGTCATGGCAACCCCGTCCCCCCTTCCTGCCTGTCATGGCAACCCCGTCCCCCCTCCCCGCCCTGTCATGGCAACCCCGTCCTCCCTTCCCGCCCTGTCATGGCAACCCCGTCCCCCCTTCCTGCCTGTCATGGCAACCCCGTCCCCCCTCCCTGCCTGTCATGGCAACCCCGTCCCCCCTCCCCACCCTGTCATGGCAACCCCGTCCTCCCTTCCCGCCCTGTCATGGCAACCCCGTCCCCCCTTCCTGCCTGTCATGGCAACCCCATCCCCCCTTCCTGCCTTGTCATGGCAACCCCGTCCCCCCTTCCCACCTGTCATGGCAACCCCGTCCTCCCTTCCCGCCCTGTCATGGCAACCCCGTCCCCCCTTCCCGCCCTGTCATGGCAACCCCGTCTCCCTTCCCGCCTGTCATGGCAACCCCGTCCCCCCTTCCTGCCTGTCATGGCAACCCCGTCCCCCCTCCCCACCCTGTCATGGCAACCCCGTCCCCCCTCCCCACCCTGTCATGGCAACCCCGTTCCCCCTCCCTGCCTGTCATGGCAACCCGGTCCCCCCTCCCCACCATGTCACGGAGACCCGCCCCCCTCACCTCTCCATCGTGCGGCGGATGGCGCCGTCCACCAGGACCCTGCTCTGCTCCACGACGCTGGTGACGCGGGCGTCCTCGGTCTCTGCTGGGGACGGAGCACAGCGGGCGTGGCGACGGTCTGTCATCCTTAGCTCCGTCCGCCAGGCCCGGCTTGAGGCCGTGGCAGCCACGGGACTTCCGTGGCTGGCCGACCATGAGGTCCTGGGGAGATTATTTACCCCACGCACCTCCGTATCCCCGTGACGAGGACCTTAGTCCCCCCTGGCAGGGCTGCCTGGGGGTCGGGACGCGCCGTCGGCACTTAATTCCTCACTCACCGGACTCTCCTAGTGAGTTTGAAAAACTTCTTTCCTGAATATTTTAGTTGCCTAAATTAGTGATAAAGTCCATAATAAAATCCACCAATTTGTATGTCTAACAAATGATAAGGTGTTCAAATATACCAGCGCTTTCCAACAAAAACACGCTTATTTGTTGTAGCACTTGGAAAGGTTAGCAGGGTGAGGACCTACTTCCAGGTGGAGGCGTGCGGGTCGAATGGCAGAGACGCGGCAAGGGCGTCTGTGAGGCACAGAGTGACGTGAGGTGCCGAGCTAACTCTGTGTCGTCAACACTTCGTTAAAGGGAAGACACCTGCTTCTAAACATAAATAGAACGTCAGATGTTTTTGAGCCTTACACATCTATGTACAAAACCTACTTTTATGTTTGTTTTTTTCTTTTTTTTTGAGACAGAGTCTCGCTCTGTAGCCCGGGCTAGAGTGCCGTGGCGTCAGCCTAGCTCACAGCAACCTCAAACTCCTGGGCTCAAGCGATCCTCCTGCCTCAGCCTCCCGAGTAGCTGGGACTACAGGCATGTGCCACCATGCCCGGCTAATTTTTTGTATATATATATATTTTAGTTGGCCAATTAATTTCTTTCTATTTTTAGTAGAGATGGGATCTCTCTCAGGCTGATTTCGAACTTCTGACCTTGAGCAATCCACCTGCCTTGGCCTCCCAGAGTGCTAGGATTACAGGTGTGAGCCACCGCGCCCGGCCTTTATGTATTTTTAAAACATTTTTTTTTTCTAGGGATAGAGATGGGGTCTCCCTCTGCTCAGGCTGGTGTCGAACCCCTGAGCTGCAGCGTTCCTCCCACCTCGGCCTCCCAGAAAGCTAGGAGTACAGGCGTGAGCCACCGTTCCCAGCCTAAAACTATTTATAAAAGGTAGAATTATTTATCTTTAGAATTAAGTATCGCGGCGTATTCCAGAAAATAAACTAATGAGTAAGCCTGACATTACTGGGCTGTCTGACTGCCTGTGTCCTAAATATTTAACTAGTAATGATTTTTTCAGCTTCAAAATATTCTAATGAACAGTAAAATGCGTTCCAAAGTGCATTATCAGCAATTGCTGTAATCGTATTACTTATATAGTCACCGAAAATTTAAGCAAAAAAAAAAAAAAGTCAAGTCTCTCATAGATGGAGAAATAGTAACAAAAAATTGTTCTAGCAAAGCTAGAGATACTGCCTATCCTGACATTTAAAAAAAATACAATTTCTAAAATAAAAAACACGGTACACAATTTTTTATGTGTTGTTAGATATCTTGTGTGCATAGCAATTTGCTCGTAACTGGCCACTGGACTTCCGACTTTTGCCACTATTGTCTCATGCCGCTAGGACTGTAGCAAACGTGAAATAAGAGGGCAGAGTGATTAACTCACAAGCGACTTGCTGAGCACTGACCATGCTCCCTGTTCTAGAAGGACTGACTCACTGCGGGAAGACGCGAAATCACTCTTCCTTGAGGGACTCCAACACGGGGGCCGGTTTTACTCTTTCTAGCGCTGGCCGGGGCAGTGCACGCCCGGCTCCAGTGCAGAATCTCACTCTGCTCTCCAATCTCGACTGCGGTGGGCGATTCTCCAACTTCCCCGTTTGCAGCGCACGCTCGGCGCCGGGGCAGGTGGCAGGAGGGGCCCCCGCTCGGCCGGACCTCACAGTGGTGTGACCGGAGGTGCTGGCCGTGCATGTGCAGGGGGCTGTCCCGGGGCACAAGTCTGTGAGGGGCCGGGACATGTCCTGAGCTCCCGTGCTCAGGAAAGTTGAAAAAAAATGTGGGTCCCAGCGGGAGGCAGGGCCGGGTGTGGCCGGTGGACGGGGCAGCAGGGACTGGAGGGGAGACGGAGATGGCCTCCAATTTGGGGGGGGGGGCACGAGCAAGGTCCCGACGGTGGCCCGACAGGCCGGGGATGACGCCAGGGAGGCGTCAACTGTCCCAGGGGCCAGAGGGCGTCCACAGGGCTGACATTTACAGGCAAACGCCCCTTTGCAGATGCTCATGTCAGTGCCACTTGTTCTCAGGGTTCGGGACTTAATTTATTGTTTGTTTGTTTTAGCAAAAGAAAAGCACAGAGTTTGATACGTGATTATTTTAACCGCTGTATCTAGTAGCTTTCTTAGCCTAATTTCACACTGCAGCACTCTGAGTCCAGAAATCACACCACAGAGGTCATTGAATAAAAGATGATTTTTGTAGGAAAGAAACAAAATGACTCCCGTAGAAATTTTTATTTCAAATGTGCGAGCAGGAACGAATGGACGTTTCCTGTTGTGTACTCAGAGGAAAATCAGCTCTTTTTCAGAAAGAATTATGCAATATCAGCACTGCACTCCTTCTAAACGTAAGAATCACAACTTTTCCTCGTGAAACATAACGAAACATACCCTTACAGGGTCCTGCCTGACTCTCAAAGCCACCACTGAGCTGTCTGTTTTGGTAATTTTGAAAAGTGGTTTTATAAAATAAAACGTATGTTCTTTGTCACCTACCCCAGCGGAGTCCCTTGCCTCCCCAGACGAAAGGGAAGAGGACTCCAGTGCAGGCCAGGACCAGCGCGACAGCCAGGAGGACCACAGCCGCTCGCATCCTGAAACCGAAACGGGGAGACCACAGGTGCCGTGGGGGCGCGAGGAGCCGTGGGCCAGACCCTGCAGCGGACTCGCTCCACCTGGGCCGCGGGGCTTGGGGCTGCGGTCCGGGGAGTCCGAGCCCTGGGGCTGGGCGGGCTTCAAGTGTCCCAGTGATTCCAAAAGAGGTTTTTCATATCACATCACCAAAATATCTCGGTAACAGCTTATTTTAATTTACGATGCTGCCAAGCAGTGTGAAACTACTGGCAATAGTTACTGGGAATCAAAGACATACATTTCCCCTAATTCATCTAATGTGGCAAAAGGTGAATCATACTAGGAATTGAGCCCTTATTAGCGGGGGCAACCAAGGCCCTAAATGCCCACTGAATTCTCACAGCGTTCTCACGCTTATAAAATGATTTCAGAGCTACCGAGTTGTTAAGACACAGTGGAAGAGTCAATCATTTCCACTCTCAAAATCTTTGTTTTCTTAATCTTAGACTTCCGGTAGCCATTTCCAAAGCACTAATGCTGCTGAGCGGGGCGGCACCAACGGGGACATTCTGACAGGACCACATCTCGGTAACGCTGCCCCTCGGACCCACCCACGTGCCGCTGCGGGGCGGCCGAGCCGAGCTCACGGGAGCCGCGGCAGTGACCGGCGGCCAGCGTGGCGGAGAGAAGCCACCCACGCTTGCCACGCAGCCCAAACCGTGGCCTCTCTCGGGCCACTTTATGAGTTTCAAGGATGGTTTCCTCTTAGAAAACGGAAAAATAAAAAAATTTTGCAACCTCACCTTTTGCTCTTCTCAGCCAGGGACTCCAGCGTGTGCTGTTGGGGACCTTATCGGCGGCGGCAATTCTTCTGAAACGTGAGCCCCGACCGCTGTCCCGGGACGTGGCTGCCGCTATATAAACCAGCGCCACGCTTGGATGCCCGGTCAAGACGAGAGGGGCGGCCGGGCTCCGGTCCCTGCAGGGACAGAACGTTCCCAGGACGTTGTTGTGTTTGCACCAAGCTTCTTGCGTGTCCCCACTGTTCAGAAAGAAAAAAAAAGCAGCACGTCATCTGGGTCCACGTGAGGGCCAGCCTCTGGCCACGTGATTTAGGGGGAAAAAAGGAAAGAATATCTGTGTGAGAGAAAGAAGAAGACAACAAAAACGAGCCCCTCACAACACTGACATTTCCTGCCTCTTCCTGTCCTCAGCTGGACGCTGCACTAAGGCCGCTGCCCAGGGCCACGGAGGATCCGTGGGCAACTCTGGGCCGGCTGCGTGCGGTCCTGAGCCCTCGGTGTGCTCACTGCTGGGAGGGGAACGCAGTGTGCTTTCCCAGTTTGCTGGGGTGAAAGATGGGCACGGACCAGGATGTGCTCACACAGGCCACAGTGTGTCCCCACTCGTGGGGCTGTCACGAGGCACCGCCAGGGCAGAGAGACCCGGGAGGAGGTCCCCAGGCTGCGCTCTGAAAGTCAGGAGGCAAGGGGTCCTCGTGGTCAGTCTACATCCAGGTTTCCCACCTGACCACACAAATGATCACACTGACCTGTGCCTTCGATGGCTCGCTCGGGCCCACACAGCATCAGCGTAAGGACTTTCATTCCCGGCCGGGTGCTAAGCAGAGCCCATGTCTTCCCCGTTAAGGAAAAAGTGAGCAGGAAGCCCCGGAGAAGACAGAATCTCCGAGGATCGCCTGGCAGGGTGAGAAGCGGAGGGACCCGTGGCGGGACGGGGCGCTCCCTGCTGGGGCAGCTCTCTCCGGGGCCAGCAGCATGTGTGCGGGCATGTGCGTGTGCATGTGCATGTGTGTGTCCATGTGCATGTGTGCATGCATGTGTGCGTGTGGAGGCTATGAGCCGAGACCACGTCCGTGGTGAGGCATGGCTGGGTTCTGGACGGTTCTTGGACGGCTAAGAGAGAGCGAATGTTTTCATCATTTTCGGGGCTCTGCCCAGGTGAGCTTGGTGGCAGGAGGTGGGAGGTCCCCAGCAGTGACCGTCTGTCTCTGGTGGATGGCGTGTGTTGGGGTGGGGCTGGCCCCGCATTCCCCATGCACCCCCTCCCTGGAGTCTGACTGACCACAGTCCCAAGCCCGGCCCCGGGGCCCGCACCCAGGCATGGGCAGCCCCCTGGCCACCCGCAGGCCACTGTCCCCAAGTGCTGTGACTTGGGAGGGAGGAATCTGAGACGGGAGGAAGAGGGAGTCCACGGCAGTAGGAGGAACTCAGGCCAGACCGCTGGACAAAGACCACGCAGCAGTGTGCGTGGCAGATAAAACTCGGGCACCCACCTAAACTTGAACTTCCATCACCGGTGGCCTCGGCTGCGGAAGGCGGAGTGTTCGGCCCGCCAACGGCCAGGACCCACGGCATTGACCGCACACACGCTGCGTTTCAGCTTCTTCACGCACCACCCGGTTCATTCTCACGTGCAGCTCTTTGCCGTTCATCCCTGAGCCGTGCAACCAGCTGACCTTGCTCACCGAGGATTGATCAAGATGCCACGGCACTCCTGGGATGCCAGAGCCTCCCGCGGCAGGGGGAGGGCGCGCCCTCCAAGCAAAAGCAGGATGCAGGCGGGGCTCTGGGCTAACCGAGCGCGCAGTCCGGGGCCCTCAACGACCGGCTACTTGATTAGCAGGGAGTGGAGCTACGACGGTAGTGACTCGAGCTCTCTGATTTAATAATTAACTTAGTGCACACGTGCACGTTGGTTAGGAGCTCGCACAGCCCCAGCCGTAGACCAGTCACCACGAGTGGCGCGTTCACGCAGGCGCCAGGCCGGGCCCCTCTGCGCTGGCTGCCAAGGGCCCTGCGTGTCTGCGTGGTCGAGTGGCCTCCCGTGGTTCGGAAAAAGGACACGCTGGGACTTTGGCGTCAGACGGCTCAAGGAGCGGTCACGCCTTTCAGCTGCTCTGTGAAGTGTGGAGAGAGTCCCTGGTTCCCCTGAAGGGCCTTCCGGAAGTTTCCACAGCACATTCGCAGAGCGGCATGCAGAAGGCCACGGGGGCAGGCAACGTTAGGATAAAGCGGGACCCCCGAGCTTTCCTCGGGGCTTTATCACGACTCGTCTTCACGGCGCAGGCCTGAACACGGGGGTTTCAGAGAGACAGAATCTTCCCTGATATAAGAAGAGTAAGAAGGTTGCACACTTACATTCTTACGTTTTTTTGTGCATTTAAGTTGCCGCAAGGGATACTCGAAGCGTTAATGAGTGTTGGGGATATTGTGCTCTCGTGGTGTATTGAATGTTCTGATAACCTCAGTCTTGCACTGTGCGTTAGGAATGGCGCTGTTTGGCGGGTCATGAACAAACAACTAAACGACTCTCCTGCAATGCCCGCGTCATCTGACGACCCGCTGAAGCACGAGAGAGGGGAGTGGTTTGGAAGATTGGCAGAAGTAAATGTGCCGTTCTTAAAAAGAAATAAAACGTCTTTGCTTTTGTGAAAATGAGAAATGCACAGAGGGACCCGCCCGCTCAGTCGGTCTGCGAGAGGAGTTCAGGGGTTGCGCGTTTGGACAAACCCCGTGAGTTCCTGTCGTCTCTCTCAGCCCCTCAGTCTGCACCTGCCCGCACCGCTTGGCTGACACCTGCAGCTGCTCCAACTGCTCGGCCGACACCCGCACCTGCCCACACGGCTCGGCCGACACACACACCTGCTCCAGCCGCTCGGCCGACACCCGCACCTGCCCCAGCCGCTCGGCCAACACCCGCACCTGCTCACACGGCTTGGCTGACACCCGCACCTGCTCCAGCTGCTCGGCCGACACCCGCACCTGCTCCAGCTGCTTGGCTGACACCCGCACCTGCTCCAGCTGCTTGGCTGACACCTGCACCTGCCCACATGGCTTGGCTGATACCTGCACCTGCTCCAGCTGCTCGGCTGACACCCGCACCTGCCCACACCGCTCGGCCGACACCCGCACCTGCTCCAGCTGCTCGGCTGACACCTGCACCTGCCCACACGGCTTGGCTGATACCTGGACCTGCTCCAGCTGCTCAGCTGACACCTGCACCTGCTCACACGGCTTGGCCGACACCCGCGCCTGCTCCAGCTGCTCGGCTGACACCTGCACCTGCTCCAGCTGCTCGGCTGACACCTGCACCTGCTCCAGCTGCTCGGCTGACACCTGCAGCTGCAGGTTGTGAGTCTGGTACTTCGGCGCTTCTGCCAGGTACGGCCCTCACTCCTGGTAGGACTGAGCGTGAGCCCACTGGTATGTGGGAAGGCCCTTTACTGACACGCACATGTTTTGTAGGATGTTTGGAGAGTGGTGGCAGCACACTCGGTCTGTCTACGTGAACACACAGATCGGAGCCCAGGCGCTGCGTCCCCAGGAAGCATCTGACCCGAAAGGCCACGCGTGGAGACTGACGCATTTTATCCACACACTCCTGCAGCACCCACAGCTGTGCTGACCCCTCACGCCCGGTGTGTGTCCCCTGAGTGTCCCTGTCAGCCTCCACCTGCACAGCGTGAGGTCCCAGCCACCGGCAGGTGACACGTTTAAGGAGTGGCCTGGAGGTGGCCAAACCCCAGGCATGTTCCTTCCAGGTCTGCGACCTTCAAATAATGACCAGGCCACGACGACTCCTTCCTTCAAAGCGTGTCCTGTGCAGAGATGTGACGCAGGCCCACCTCGTTCCAGGACTCTGCCCCTCCCACTCGCCCTTCACCTGCCGGCAGGGAGAGAGTAGCTGTGTGACAACGCTGTCCCTACCTGCCAGCAGAGAGAGGGCACCTGTGTGACAATGCTGTCCCTACCTGCCAGCAGAGAGAGGGCAGCTGTGTGACAACGCTGTCCCCACCTGCCAGCAGAGAGAGGGCAGCTGTGTGACAACGCTGTCCCCACCTGCCAGCAGAGAGAGGGCAGCTGTGTGACAACACTGTTCCCACCTGCCAGCAGAGAGAGGGCAGCTGTGTGGCAACGCTGTCCCCACCTCCCAGCAAAGAGAGGGCAGCTGTGTGACAACGCTGTCCCTACCTGCAAGCAGAGAGAGGGCACCTGTGTGACAACACTGTTCCCACCTGCCAGCAGAGAGAGGGCAGCTATGTGACAACGCTGTCCCCACCTCCCAGCAAAGAGAGGGCAGCTGTGTGACAACGCTGTCCCTACCTGCAAGCAGAGAGAGGGCAGCTGTGTGGCAACGCTGTCCCCACCTGCCAGCAGAGAGAAGGCAGCTGTGTGACAACGCTGTCCCCACCTCCCAGCAAAGAGAGGGCAGCTGTGTGACAACGCTGTCCCCACCTGCTGGCAGAGAGAGGGCACCTGTATGACAATGCTGTCCCCACCTGCCGGCAGACAGAGGGCACCTGTGTGACAACGCTGTCCCCACCTGCCGGCAGAGAGAGGGCACTCCTGTGTCATCACAAAGGAAATGCCTCCGGTCTTGTCCACAGGTTGCTAAGGGCTGAGGCACACAATGACCTTGGCCGTTTGTGCCACCGCAGCATTGTGACCTCACGTGGGGTCACAGACAGGAAGACCCTTTCTGGGGGCAGAGCTCTGTGGGACGCAGGTGGTGCCACGGGGCAGGAGCAGTCAGTCAGGCCCCGGCGTTGGCATCCTCAGATGCCAGCCGGGTGTGCCATGTCCGGCTGCCCACGCCTGCGGGCAGAGGCCGTGAGTGGCGGTGGCGTTGCCAGGACGGACAGCAGCACTGAGAGCCGGGCTCTTCCTGCGTCCTGAAACAGGCAGGCACAGAAGGACAGGAGTCCATTGCACAGTCTCTTGACAAAATAGAAGAAATACCTTGGGATTTTGAAAGAGATGTGATGTTACTCAGCCCAGCGCTTCAGCCTGTTCAGAATCGTCCGGCTGCAGAAAGGCTCTGGGACCCATGAGCGTCAGGGCGCATAGCTGCTCACACCCAGGACATTTCTCCAAGTGTGGGGATGGTAAAAATAATGCAATTGTCTAAAAAAAGAGTCTACTTTAGCACACAATCCATTTAAATATCTTATACTGTCTCAGCAAAATAAATGACATGTATTTCCTCTTGGATTCAAGAAATAACTATAGGATTTAACTTTAGGGCCACAATCTGTGCTTGAGAGGCAGGGAAATGAAGAGATGCCCAGCCTGTGTGGAAGTCCTGGTCCACGTGGGAGACAGACCTTGACAGTGGAGGGAGCACATGCTTAGGAGAGTCCGGGCCAGAATCTCTGAGGACACAGAGGACACCCAGACATTGGACAGCATAAAGAAAGCTTTCTTGGAGGAAACGGGGGAGTGGAAGTCAGGGAGAGGAACAGAGTTCACCTTGGGTCGGTGGATGGATGAGTGTGGGAATGGGTGGGGTGGGCATGCATGGATGGCTGGGTGGGTGAAAGGATGGGGGTGGGAATAGGTGGGGTGGGTGAAAGGATGGGGGTGGGAATAGGTGGGGTGGGTGTAGATGGATGGTGATTGGGTAGATGGGGGTGGGAATGGGTGGGGTGGGCATGCATGGATGGATGGTTGGATATATGGAGTGGGAATGGGTGGGATGAGCATAGATGGATGGCTGATGGGATAGATTGGGGTAAGAATGGGTGGAGTGAGTATGGATGGATGGAGGATTGGATAGATGGGGGTGGGAATGGGTGGGGTGGGTGTGGATGGATGGTTTGATAGATGGGGGTGGGAATGGGTGGGGTGGGTGTGGATGGAGAAATGGATGGATGGAGAGATGGGGGTGGGAATGGGTAGGGTGGGCATGGATGGATGGATCCTTGGATAGATGGGGGTGGGAATGGGTGGGGTGGGCGTGGATGAATGGATCCTTGGATAGATGGGGGTGGGAATGGGTGAGGTGGGTGTGGATGGATGGATGGATGGATGGGTAGATGGATGGGGGTGGGAATGGGTGGGGTGGGTGTGGATGGATGGATGGATGGAGAGATGGGGGTGGGAATGGGTGGGGTGGGCGTGGATGAATGGATCCTTGGATAGATGGGGGTGGGAATGGGTGAGGTGGGTGTGGATGGATGGATGGATGGATGGGTAGATGGATGGGGGTGGGAATGGGTGGGGTGGGTGTGGGTGGATGGATGGATGGAGAGATGGGGGTGGGAATGGGTGGGGTGGGTGTGGATGGGTGGATCCTTGGATAGATGGGGGTGGGAATGGGTGGGGTAGGCGTGGATGGATGGATGGATGGAGAGATGGGGTGGGAATGGGTGGGGTAGGTGTGGATGGATGGATGGATGGAGAGATGGGGTGGGAATGGGTGGGGTAGGCGTGGATGGATGGATGGATGGAGAGATGGGGTGGGAATGGGTGGGGTAGGCATGGATGGATGGATGGATGGAGAGATGGGGTGGGAATGTGTGGGGTGGGTGTGGATGGGTGGATCCTTGGATAGATGGGGGTGGGAATGGGTGGGGTGGGTGTGGATGGATGGATGGATGGAGAGATGGGGTGGGAATGGGTGGGGTAGGTGTGGATGGATGGATGGATGGAGAGATGGGGTGGGAATGGGTGGGGTGGGTGTGGATGGTTTGAAGGTCGCCAGGCCCATGAGGAGGCTGTCTGGGGGACCATGACTGTTCCCACCACGTAGATGAGCGGCCAGCAAAGAGGGTGACTTCATGCAGGTTCGACCTGCACGTCACAGCTCTCCTGACGTCAAACCATGGTCTCCTAAACATGGTCCACACTCACTTTTGACATCCACGCGAGGGACACGACGTTCGAGAGGTAGGTTGGAACCTGAGGCGTTGACTGCTAACTGCTCACTGGGCTACTTTATCGTCCCAAACTCTGATGAAAGCAAAACCAACCAAACAGGAATCTCCCCAATCTCGTACCTACCTGTTTTGAAAGATCCCGCCCTGCCTTTCCCATGTCTGAGCAGACGGCAATCGGTGGACACCCGCCACCCAGGGGCGGAGGAGGGACTGGGGGTTGTGCGTCCAGCGGAGACTGTCAGCAATCGAGGCGTTAGAACGTCAGTCCCGAGAACCATCCACAGGGATGTGGGCATCAGCCCAGCGCTCCCGCCCACTGTCCGGGCTCCTGCCGGCGTGGCTCTGCTGTGCTGGACGCCCAGAGGGGGGAGCCCTCACGGAACACGTGACAATGGGCTCAGCATGCAAACGCCAGGTCACGCCGGTGCCAGTAACCTGACCAGCAAAGGGCACCGGCTGATGTAGAAACAGAGAGTTCGACTAAATCCCAAAGGTAAAAGACTCAGAGAGAATCGTTTATGTTCCGAGAGGTTTTTTAAGTTCTAGAGTCAAATGCAATTAGTATTATAATGTTTTTCTTTGATAGCTGAGACGTGTGCTCTGAGGCTGTGAAAATTCAGACCCTAAGATGAGAGTACAGTTGGTGCCGCTTGTTCTAAAGTTGGTTCCTAGTGCTCAGCTCCCGTCCTCACTAAGATGACCGCGACGTACTACACACCCTCCGTCACAACCCACTGCTGAATTGCTTTCTCTCTTCTCAAATCGGTTTCTGCTCTTTAAGTTCCGTCTGTTCCCCTTGGCTTGAAAGCCTGATTTTGAGCTGTGACCGTGTCTCCCTGACCTTTTCGGGGACAGGTTTCCCTCTTTCCCAGGACACAGGTGAGTCACCGGCTGGCTCTGCCCCGTGAAAACCAAGGTGCTTAGTCCATGCGGAGCCTGCGTCCGGGACGGGCAGCCAGGTGGCCGTGCCACTCCCCGGCGGGAAGGATGTAGAGCTCGCAACTTCATTCCCTCCCCGTTCAGGACTGGGGGTGTTTCCAGGCTCCTCATAAAATATGTAAATAAACTTTAGAGATGAATATTCATCAACCACTATCACTAAAGAGAACCGCCAACGCGGAATCACATTGTGCCAAATACTCCTAAATAAATCGTGCATTCAATCAGGTCCAGGAACACAGACTGAGACAATTTCCAAAATAATATACTTTCACTTTTACTAGTGCTTCATCAGTGAGAAATTTTTCTGTTTTTATTGTTCAAATGGGAAATAAGTGCAAAAAAAAAAAAAAAAAGAAAAAAAGGAACAGAGGGAAGCGGGTTCACGTCAGTAACTTAACAGCTGTTGTTTTCCAAGGAAGCGGCAAAGACAGCACATGCCCCGCACAGCCAGACCCCACAGGCCTGCGTGGGGAGGTGAGAGTCCGGAATGTTCTTTCCTTGCAGATGGAGGTGGCCCCGTGGTGGGAGGGCTCCGGGCCACAGTGGCCTGGGCTCCCTGCCAGTTCCTTAGTGTAGACGGTGGGACAGTCGACGGTGGCTTCAATAGTGGCCGATTCCCTGCAAACTTCCCCTTCTCCACCTGAGAGTGAGACCAAAGCCCGCACCTGCACCCCAGGTAGGGGGTGTGCCGGTGAGTTTTCAGTAAAAGTTGCTGCAGGGACTTGCAGGTGACTCTTGCTACTTTCTCATGAAAATTCAAAGCTGAGAAGATTTTAGAAATACCTGCACATTCCAAATAAAAATAGAACCGTTTCTGACCTGGCCCCCCATCCGCTAAAGAGCCTGGGCCAGGTGCAAGGAAGTGCTGAGACGGCCTGAGGGGTCTGTTTTCCAACAATGCAATAATCGGTCGTTGTCTCCCGAGGAGAACGGCCCAAGTCCTGGGACACGGCCTCACCACGTGAGTCTGTAGCAGGTTCGCGACGCCGGGCGTGGCCACCCGCAGGCAGGGGCTGATGTGAGCAGGACGGACGGGGGGGGGGGGGGTGGTGGGGGTGGTGGCCCGCCTGCTGCGTTTTATAAGAAAAGACTTTCGCTGTCTGTTAACTCTACACAGCGCACCTTTCAGAAAGAACCGTATAGGTGTGCAAAAATAAACTTCAGTATCAGATCTTCCGGGGAAAATATTCTTTTCATTATTATCCAGTAAGGGCAAATTTTTTGAAACTACATTGTTTTCATAAAAACTAACAAAAACCTTCAGTTTCTCCGTTCCTTCGTGCAAAAAAAAAAAAAAAAGAACTTATTTTTGAGTGGGCTTAGGCTTTGTGGTATAAGGGAAGAAAATGAACATCTGCTCAATTTGGAGATCAAAATATCCACACCACAAGAGACGCTGGAGGAAGGGAAATTTCTAATTTTATCTTTTCTGTTGGTGAATATTTTATAAAATTCTAACTCCTATTTCTATCTCAATACCGATAGATGGACTGGGTCTGAGCATGGACAGTCTGAGCACGAACACCTGCACAGAACAGTGTTTTCTGGGGCTCTGTGATCACCGTTCACGTGGAAGACCATTATCTTAAAATTCACTTGAAATATTCTGCTTCTTGCCAGAGTCTTCCATGGAAGCCGTTAAAATGTTAATGAGAATTTTATTTACAATATATATTACATACACATACATAGATGTATATCCTCTAAAAAGGAGGATATATTTCCAAACACATAAAACCAGTGATTATAAATATTTGATATATTAAAATATTTCCTTCCTCCTAAATATCAGATAAACAAGGGGTGGGGTGGAGCTGGGAATGATTGTTAAAATCTTAGTCACCTCGTGGAACATCAAACCTGTAGTGTTTGCACATTCTGTTCCCTGTTTATTTTGTCATATTCCTATACTTTACAGGTGGTTAGCTTTATGTCATCCTTTATTGGAAGCCTTGGTAGATAAGTGCATAATGATCTTGACTTTTCCCAACTAGTCTGTATTCCTAAAAGAAAACCCAAGGAACTCCAGTAAATTGCTTTTATAATAAATAACAAAAATATAAAGTGTCCCTTCTTGGAAGTCAGAGACAATATGAGAAACAAGGGAACTAAATTACAAGCTGTATTTGGTGACTTTGGAAAATAATTAAAATTCACATTTAAATGATGTGTACCATTCAATATTATAAATTACATAATTATATAAAAATTAATGTATAAATACTTAATATTAAAATTAAGTAGAGTTGGTTTCCTTGTCCTGCGTATTCCGACGGTCCCCCCGCTTTCCCAGATGGTCGACACTCCGCTGCCCGTCCGAGAAGACGGGCAGGTGACCCCAAACCCAGGGGAAGCCCTTCCCTCCTTGAGCAGAAACAAGCTGAGCTCTCGGCATCTTCTGCTGCCTGTTTTGTGAAAATAAAGTCCGGGTTTCACAGCGCGGCAAGTGGGGGTGCAGCGTGGACACAGCATGTGTCATCTGGAGGTGCCCATGGGGTGCTCGGTCTCCCGTGACCCCTCCTAGCCACAGCTCTGTGAGACGTAGATTTAACAAGGTGACCCATCTTTGGAAACTAGTGACGTATTTTATTGGTATCCCAACTATAGAGGCTCATTATAAAATCACACAAAGTTGCAATGCTGTGCAGGAAAGAATCGTTTCGTAAGAAAATAATTTACTCTTCCGGCACCCGGCAGACGCAGTCTTCAGCTGCTGTGCGTGTATTTTCTCGCGATGCTCTGGCTGTCCACGAACCCGGGGTCCACCGAGGCCACCTTGGCCGCGATGAAGGCGTGTATGCAGTGCAGCACCGCTGCCAGGTCCTGAAACTCTAGCTCCTGCAAGAAAGAAATATGATTAAACGTGTTTATTATCATTATTGGGAAAGTGCATCAAAAAAAATATTTAACAGATTTCTGTACTTTGTGATCTAAAAGAAAGTAAAATGCACATGAAAGAAGTAAGTAAAAGGCAGAGGGATATGATAAAAAGTTGGCTACACGTATAAATACACTGCTTTGCAGGAATTAACACTCGGACAATTGGATCATTCTCCCTTATGCCTGAGGAGCAGGTGCAGGTGCAGGAACAGGTTGAGATCCTGACCTGGGCCTCGCCGGCCCGGCAGGGCGGATTTCAGGCTCCTCCACATGGGAGCCCCCAAGAATGTGGGTCTCCCCCACATTCAGCTCTGCGGGCGCTGAACATGTGTGCGCGGCAGGTCCCAGCACAGCCGGAGTCCTGAGGACCGAGCTTTGGCCCCATCCTGTCACCATGGCAACAGGGTGTGTGTGTGAGTGAGGATGCTTCAGGTGGCGTCCCCACCAGGAAAAGAAAGAAAAAACACGCCTGAAACAAACTGCTGATAGTTAACCTCCCCATTTTAAAGATTTCCAAAGGTTTAAAGTCAAAAGGGACCCGCAAACTGTTCTTCCCACAGACTTCTCCACGTGACAGCCCCAGGCCAAAGCGACAGCCACCGCGACCTGACCCCTAACACTGAGATAGAAGTCGAACGGTGTTTAGAAGTTGTTCAGTTGTTGGGAACCACGATCTCAATGCTTTTGACGGTGGATGTGCCTCCTCGCTGTCCTGCCGCTCGCTCCGTTCTGCGGGCGGGAGGGAGCCTTAAACGCACTCTCTCCGCCCACGGCTTCTCCGGTCTCCCAGAGTAACCCGACTCCGGTGTGATGACAAGGGCAGAAGCCCTTTTAAGGTGGCTGCCACCGGACGGACATGTAGTCACTATATTTCACCGAAATTCCAGCACGTCCTAAACTGCTCAGATGGTGCTGGAAAGAAAGATAGATCGTTTCCAAGGAAAAGGGCGACCGCAGACCCAGGCCTGGCGACCCCACAGCTGGGCTCCTCTGAGCCTCTGTGAACGCAGGAGCTTGAGGTTTTCACTGCAGGGGACGAGGGACGGAGAGGACAGAGCCCCTGCCCCGCGCCCGGCGGGAGGGGAGGCAGCACCTCCCCAGGTGGCCCCCCGCCCCACACCCGTCTCGGCCTTTCTGAGCGGCTTGTCTGCACCAGCCGAGGCCTTGGCGTCTCCACGGGGACGTCACACTTCTGTCGACGTGAGCACCTCAGTCTCCCTGGCCTCCGCCTGCCGCCTTTCTAGAAACTGCTCTTCTCTTAGGACGGGTACAGGACCCAGGTGGGCCACCCGGAGCCCACAGTGGGAGGTTGACACAGAGCGTGGGAGGAGGGGCAGGATTGCTACTATGGCACCACCAGGAGTGGATGTGAACGCCTGCAGCCTGCTCCCACACCTCAGCTGCCGAGTGGGGACAGGGCCTGCCGGGAAGGGGGCGCCCCACGGAGGAGCGCCCCACTCAGGCGGACTAAGAACGCGGGGTGGCGTCAGGTCTCACTGCACTGGGACAGGCCCCGGCCTCCTAGTCCGGCAACCAGGGGGGAATCTCTTCGTTCTAATCTGAATTAAGTTCCTCCTTTGCAGGGGAACGAACCGTAGCCTCGATAGCTACACGATCGATTATTTCGACTCTTTCAGGCTATTTGATGAGCAAACTGTCCAAGACGTTCAGCTGTGTTCTCCTGCAAAGCTGCACACCACGCAGGTGGCTCCACAGAGAACATTCCACCTGTCAGTCAGCAGGGCCCTCCTCTGAGAGTCAGACCCACAACCCGCCCCGCTCCTGCACTGAACTTTGATTCACGCGGGATTCGCTAGTTATAGCTACACCCTGAAACGGTATGCAAGAGTTTTGATTCGTTGTGCCTTATCCACAGAAGAGAGGAAAACCAAGTAACTCCCTAGAAGAAACACAAGGCTCTCGAAAACTTAATAAAACTGTAATTTTATGTATGTTTCTGAATAGCGAGTACTGAGCTTCTCAAAGGGACATTTGGGAGGAAACAGCCATAATGACCACATAACATATGCGCCAGCGACTTGGCTTCACATGTACAAACTGAGGGCTGCGTTCGAGTCCCCAGCGCTTATCCAATAATAGCACAACGCCCAGGAATAAGGGACCAAACAGCCACCAGCACGAACGGACGAATTCAAAAGCAACATCAATAATTTTTGGGCCGGGCGCGGTGGCTCACGCCTGTAATCCTAGCTCTTGGGAGGCCGAGGCGGGCGGATTGCTCAAGGTCAGGAGTTCAAAACCAGCCTGAGCAAGAGCGAGACCCCGTCTCTACTATAAATAGAAATAAATTAATTGGCCAACTGATATATATATATAAAAAATTAGCCGGGCATGGTGGCGCATGCCTGTAGTCCCAGCTACTCGGGAGGCTGAGGCAGAAGGATCGCTCAAGCCCAGGAGTTTGAGGTTGCTGTGAGCTAGGCTGACGCCACGACACTCACTCTAGCCTGGGCAACAAAGCGAGACTCTGTCTCAAAAAAAAAAAAAATAATAATAATAATAATAATTTTTGGTCTCATACGTTGAAGCCACGCGGCAAAATCGTAGGCAGTACGATTTTGAACTCGTATCACTGAATTCCGCACGGAACCCCAGTCAATGGTATTGAAATCCAGGAATCGAATTAACCTTTCTGGAAGGACGGTCAGTCAATTCCGTCTTGCTCCAGACACTGGGTGAGCAGGCCCCCTGGGGACACCTCACAGAGTGTTTTCCCTGCAGCCAAAGGCCACGTCATGGTGTCTCTGGTCTGGCCAATTTTCTAAACAGATATTACCAGCGGGGCCCCCTGGGCCACGACTCTGCACTAGAGACGGCCAGAGTCACCCTGGGCGTTGGGTCTGAGCGGAACACCCAGCTGAGCCCCTGCTTTTGGGGAGGGCAGGTGGCCGAGAGAGAAAGGCCGTGGCTGCAAAGCGAGTGGACCTAGAGGGGCCGGACGCCTCCAAATCCCAGTCTGATGGGTCTCTCGCTGTTCCTGAGGCTTTGGGACCCTTCCGATCTCAAACGCGCTTCTCAAAGTGCGGTCTTGGTCGCCCGCGACGCTCAGCGCAGTGGCCGGTGTAATTGCCAAATTATCTTTGCTGTGATTCGCACCCTGGTTTAAAAGTGTGCCCAGAAGGCCGTGAGGTTCGGACGTATGGCCAGCCGGGCCCCGAGAGAAAGTTGCTGAGAGTTGGGGGTCACAGGACATTTCCTTTTGCTTGTTTTTTTTTTGAACAGATAAGACTTTCTTTTTGTTTGAAAAACAACAAAAACACAAAACACAACAAAAACCAGAAGGTGTCTGGGGTCCATTCAATGTCTCCTCATGATATTTGCCAGGTGCCAATACCACAAATCTCTGTGAGAACAATCAGCACAAGTGAACTTGCTAATCTAGTCTAAATGCCTGAAATGAAACCATTTCACTAATCTATGGCAAATAAAATATGTGGAGAAATGAATGCCGAATAATGATTAATTTTCCTTTTTATAAATATTACATTGCATAATTCACCAAGTCCATACACTCTTACTGCAATGCCAGTGGCTGAAATGAAATGCCATATTTGAATATTTCATGTATTTATGGATACAGGTGGATACATGTTATTATACACTTAGAAACTGGATCTACATGATCCTTTTAATAGTCATTGGAATTTTTTTTTTTTGGTAATTTTATTCTCAAAATACATACCCATCAACACTTGATTGCTCCAAGAAATGGAAATCAGAAACATATATATATATATGTATTCTTAGCTATGGTTACTATGTTTTTTTTATTGCAGCATATTATGGGGGTGCAAATGTTAAGGTTACGTATATTGCCCATGCCCCTCCACCCCCTTGAGTCAGAGCTTCATGTCAGAGCTTGCATCTTACCATATGCAAATAAGTATAGGTAACTTAGGACATTCTTTAAATATTTAGTAAATCCCGTCCCCATGCAGACAGACCCACTGAGAGCTCTGAGCAGTCAGGCCCAGACAACCTCAGCCGAACCAGGTTTGACTGACAAGTGTTCGTCTCTGTATCTGCACAAAAGCAAACTGAAAGAACCAGGCCTCCTCCCAATTTCTGAAAGCACAGCAAAGTGGAACTGGGCACAGGCTTGACTCCCCATCCTAACTGAGTAAATTCTCCAAAAGTGGACAAATTTTACTTGTATGTTCTGGTACTGCAGGATTAATGTTTTTACTCAGGATCAATTTAAAATGCAGGGAGAAGTTTATTTATGTACAAAAGCCTATAAACGGGACCATCTATAACCGCTGGAGAGGTTTCCTGCCTTCCCAAAGCTTACCAACTAAAATTAGGAATTCTGAAAAAAAAATTCCACAAAACCCTCACAAACAGCTTCAGAAAGCTGTTACCTAAGGTGCTTAAACTTGAGCTCCACTATTCTGACATTGTTGTGGGAATTTGCTCCAGGCCCCGTCTACGCAGTCCCCTGCAGATTCCGCTCTTCCAGAGGCTCCTCCGGGGGGATTTGTTCCTGCCCTTCTCCCTGCTGCACCTCTGCAGCCCCTCCTGCCTCCCTCTCTCTGCACCTTCCTTCTCCTCCTCCAGCCTGTCCCTGTGGAGTCCTCACGCCCTGAGGGCGCCTGGCCCTGGGAGGAAGGGCTGGTGGCCAGGGGTGACAGGGCTGGGGGTGACAGACCCCACATGCACATCCTCCCCGCAGAGGACCCAAGGACCCGGGGACTCGGTTTACCTTGCAGGGCTGTGTTTGGGCGCATGGGTTGGTGGTCGCTCGTGGGGTGGTGGCGACATTGCTGGAGGCGGCGGCACCGGCCTGAGCATGTCCCCGAGGCCAGCGCCTGCCACCCACCCCCAGCGGGACTCTTGGCATAAGGCGGGGAGCGCTGGGGCCTGCGTGGGGGGAGCCGGGTCCCAGGACAGGGCGGGGGAGGGTCGGCCCTGGAGCCTCTGCTCTCTCGTATTTTAGGGGCTCCTCTCTCGCAGGCACTGAAAGCGACCCCCCACCCCCAGCCCCTTCCCGAGTGAGCAGCCTCCTCACCTGTGCGGACGCCGGCCTGGGGGGAGCAGCCAGACAGCGGCGCTCCCGGTTTCTGTCTGAGGTGGAGAGGGGCAAAGTCCCTCCGCGACGGGTTTGTTCAGGAAAGGGAAACGAAAGCACGAGGCTTTGGTCTTTCAGTTATGCACGCGAGAGGGAGACAGACGAGTGAGGACCTTGCCCTCCTTGGGGCCGCAGGCTTCTGGCCGTGAGGAGCCCAAGGGCCTCTGGACGCAGCAGGATCTTGCCCCCAAACCCTGCAAAGTCCAGCCCCACCTTCCCACTGACCACGGGCTGGTGGGTGGGGAGGGCACAGACGGAATTCTCCGGAGCAGCGGGGCCGTGACCCGGGCTTCCGCGGAGACCCTCACCTCTGAACACCGGTTGGGAGGACGTGTCCGGCATAGCCCCTGGCAGGAGCCAGGAGCCCCGTGCCCCTCCCTGCCATGGTCCAGCCTGGAACACAATCGATGGCAAAGGCTCTGGATCTGGAAAATCCAGGAAAATGGATTCTCCCTGCAGCCTCCAGGAAGAACCAGCCCTGCAGACACCTTGGTTTTAGCAGTTTTAGGCGCGCCTGGGAGCCAGCCGCCCTCGCCACCCAGCCCCAGGCGGATTGGAAGGCGCCACATAAGTGAGTGACTTTCTGGAATGAATGAATCTGCTTTGTGACTTGCCTTAGAAACGCCCCCAGATACAGGTGGAATGTGACAGTCACTAGGAATAATCGTGCTGGGAACTCGATTCATCTTGCTGTTCTGCAGAGAGCTCAGACTTCCTGTTTCCGTGCGCAGCGGTTGGGACGTCAGGTACGGAGATGGACACTCGGGCATTCTCGGTCCTTCTACCTGCCGATGCTGCCGGAACCCGCTCCCCGGGGTGGCAGAGCCCTGACCTGGCTCAGCCACTCGGTGCCGTGGGGCCGACTCCCACCCAGGCATGGTCGAGCTCCCAGTGGGTTTACGTGCAGCTGGAAAATCCAGAAGTTTGCTGTCTGGCTCCCCTGGGTGGGTGTGACCCAGACCCAGCACAGACCGGCCAGGGCGAGCCGGATGCCGTGGGTGTCTCTGCAGCGACGTCTTGTCTGAGAAGCAGGGGCCCGCGGGAGCCCTGGGCCCCGTGTGTGACTGCAGGAGGGGCTGGTGCAGCACCGTGCCAGCACATGAGGCCTCTGCCCCTCTCTGCCACACCAGTGGGGCGCCCTCCACCTCAAAGCGGAAAAAGTAAAACAAAATAAAAAGCAGGCGCCACGATCCCCGTTTTTTCAGATGAGGAAATGGAGTTTTAAATGACTTTTGCAAAGTGACAGGGCCCGTCAGTTACGGAACTGACACTTGACGTCAGGGACCTCACCCTCGGCCGTGGCTCGCTGTTCTGCTCAATGATGACGTCAGAACCTGGGAACTACAGGGCCGCCGGGTGACTGAGTGTCCGAGAATAAACTCCCACGTTTTACGCAGAACGTTCCTGCAGAGCAAGCGCCTCCTGGGAGCTTTTTGGACACGCAGATTCTCAGGCTCATCCCGACCTGCGAGTTTCACCTGTGCTTGTCACTGGTGCACCGTGTGCTGGACCTCGAACTCGGCACACAACTGCTGGGGACGCCTGGAGAAGGCGCGTGTCACTGTGCCCAGGGAGCTGAGGGCAGACGGGAGGGCGGAGGGGCCGGTGCTGAAACGCCAGCAGCAGGTGGCAGTCACTCGGGGCTACACCTGTGAAGTCAGGGAGGGGACTGTGCCGGGGAGGGGGGTGCGGGAGGGGACGCTGCCAGGTCAGCTGGGGTGAAGGAGCCGTCCCTGGGTCAGATTGGCCGAGACTCAAAGTCAGCAGAACGGGAGCTCGCTGCTTGTTCCCACAATTAGCAGGGTGTGACTTGTTGACCAGCGGTGGGAACTGTTCCCCGAGACAAATAGCCAAGGACATGCAGTTTTGCATGCATGCCAAGGCCTCTTGGTATCCTCGAACGGTATCCAACGCCAAGAGGATAGCGCGCACGCATCTTCCCCGTGCTATGCAAGCAAGCCGGGCGTCTTGTTGTCCACAATCGGTATCAGACATATCAGGCATCTCTGGTGCTGTGTCTGGAGAAACAGGTGCTGTTGACCCCTGGGAAGTCATGTACCAAAAAGTAGCCGGGAAAGAAGCTGGCGTGAGAAAATAGCTTCGGGGACACTTGCCAAATCGAACGGTATAAAAACAAAACAACTGGTGCTTTGAGCGCTGCAGTCTTGAACCGTCTTTTGTGTCTGTGCGCTTTTCTTTTCTGGGGCTGCAGCCAAGTCTTTTGTGTCTGTGTCTTTCTGTGTTCATCCCCCGTCCTGCAATCGGGCCGTGACACTGGGGCCGCCGCGCAGAGGACTGGACCTTCCTGTGCACGGAAGGTGAGCCAGCACAGACAGAATTGGGGCTGGGGCCACGGGCCACGGCCCGTCACGGGACAGGAGGGAGAGACTGAGTGCAGGACACTCCCCAGGAGGGCGTGGGGTCCGGGAGGGCGTGGGGTCCGGGAGAGTGTGCAGGCTGACCCGGGTGACCCGGCAGAGGGCCCAGGGGCAGAGCAGCCCGCAGCTGGGACTAGTGTCCTGCTGCCACCAGAAGCCGCCAGGGAGGGAGAGAAAGGAACCCGGGTGTGACCAGCCGGGCTGGGCGCGGCCTGGTGGGCAGGCGGGAGCAGGGCTCTGTCCGAGCACAGGCGCTTCCGGCCCTGCCCGGGATCCGTGGGGTCAGCCGCCCTCTCCCTTCCGCCCAGTTCAGAGGCTTCCGGTGGCAGCCAAAGACCCACCTTCCCCGACGTGTCTCTGTGATCACAGGGGCTGCTGCTCTGCAATTTCCCTCCTGACGCCGTTTCTTGGGGCTGTAAGATCTCCTTGGCTCACAATTTCACATCTCATTTTCTCCTTCCGCAAGTAACAGAATTATGACTTCATAAATTTTATCTGTACTGAAGCTCAGCATTATTGCCTTGCCAGGGAGGTTAAAAAAAAAACACAAAAAAACCTGACTCTTGCAAACAGCTCCGAATCCATCACTTTTGCCTCTTCCTGGCCCCGGAGGCTCACGTTGAAGACGGACCTCTGCTCTTTGGGAAGCGTTTTCACGAAGTGTCATCCTCGCGTCCCAGACGCCCCGGAGTGACGTGGCCGCATCTCGGGGAGGCCCTGGGCTGCTTTTCCTGCTGCTCTAAGTGTTTTATTTCGAAACTTCCAAGTCCGGCAAAGACCAGTAACTCCTCCACTTACCATCCCAACAAGTCGATTTCCATAATCGATGGTTAGAATTTCACTCATTCTAAGCTTAATATCAAAGAGCAAAGATCGTAATAAATATATCAGGGAGAGAGGTTTTCAGATTATTTCGGCTTACAAATAGTTAACAGAAACGCGGGAGACAGGCACCGATTCACGTCAGTCATGTACGAAGCCACTCGAAATATTACTCAATCTCGTAAAGCCGCTCCTTGTAGCCACTGGACTTTCTTTTCTTTTTTCCCCCCAATGACGACAGCTGAAAAGGTAATTTCCTATGTCTCGTTAGTAAGCGTGTTGGCACTTGTACTTCCATTTTCTCATTTGGGAAAATACAATACTCAGAATCTCTTTTCCCCTTTCATCGATATTAATCACGTTTCTTTGAACCAAAATCCTGAGTCCTCTTCGCTGAGGTCACCGGGGCCAGGGGTGACCTCGTGTCCCCAGTGCCACGTGGAAACTGCAGCTGCCCGTCCCTGCCGGTGAAGTCCGTCATTTATAATCGCCCACCCCCGGCAAGACCGGCCGTGGACATGAACAAAACGGACAGCGATAAACAGATGGGGACTCCGGGCGGCCTTCTTAAGGCACAGAGAAAGCCTGAACCTCAGCGAGGGTTCGAGAGGGCGTAGCCGGGCAGTGGTGCCCCGGGCGAGGTCCCTCATGCAAAGCAGCTGCCGCCCTCCCGCCATGGACCTTCTGCAAGTTCCCTGGCGCGGCTCCCTCCCACCAGCTCCGCCCTCCAGGCAGAGCCGGCTCCCCTCTCCGCCGCCGAGCCTCCTCTGCCGCCTTCCCGTCTGCGGAATCAGTCGCTCTTCGCCGGGAAGCCACCGTGGATGTCCCGGGACAGACATCCGGGCTGCCCACCAGCCCCAGCCCAGGAGACCTCCGTAGGCCGCCGATCACCCAAACGTCTCAACGGGCCACGCTTCTTTTGGTGCTTTTGAAATTTTAATTTAAAAACATCACATTTTAAACAGGCACTGTGATCTAGATAACCCTGCCCCGAAAGCTTGCGATCCCTTACTCTGGAACACTTGTGTCCGAGCGCTGGTGAGAGCCGCCGCGGCCGGCCGAGAGTCCCCTGCGACTTGAGCTCCCCGGTGGCTGGTGGAGACTGAAGCCCGTGGCGCCGTGCCTGGGCTCGCCTCCACTCCTGCCACTGCTCGCCGCGGCCACGTGGACCCGGCGCTGTCCCTTCACTGTTCCCGGCCCGAGGCTGGGCTCTCGGGGCAACAGTGGCTGATCCCGCGTGGCGTGGCTCCCGTGGCCCCGTGGCTGTGCCCCGGCAGGCGTGTGGGCCTGGGGTGTGTCGGCCGAGAGCCTGCTGCAGCCCCCCCACCCTCACGTGAAGGGGTGGGACGAGAGCGGCCTTCCTCCCTCCCCAGGGGGTCTTGGCCGTGGCATGGAAGAGGGGCGGGCCACGGGCCCACCGGCAGACCCTGGAGAAGCCATGACGGTGCCACGGGGCTGTGGCCCGAATGCTCGTGTCCCCCAGGTCCACAGGCTCAAGTCCTCCCCATAGCCTGGGGCCCTTGGAGGTTGTCCGTGAGGGCGGGGCCCTCCCAGATGGGATTGGTGTCCTTAGAAGACGCCCGGAGAGCCCCGCCACGTGAGGACACGGTGAGGAGATGCCTTCTCAGCCAGGAGACCCCTCGCCAGACCCGAACCCGCCGGCGTCCTGATCGTGGACCTGGAGCCTCCAGAACTGAGGGACGCGTTTCTGTTCACAAGCCCCCGGGCCACGGTGTTTTGTTACAGCAGCACGACGCTCAGGAGACAGGCTGGGGGCAAGAAACCGGCCTCGTGTGTAAGGAGTGCAGTTCCTACCCCGGCTCGCATAAAGGCTGCCTGTGCTCCGGCTGTCGTGATCAGATCCTCCGGAAGGTTTCCAGCCTGAAGGAGACTGAACGTCCAGACCCTGGATGGCTCCGTCCAGGGCCACCCTGTGCTGCTTGGTTAGGAGAAAACAAAAAGATCACTGTTGGGGCTCAGAGAGCGACACCCCAAAGCCTGGTGCTTGGAGGTACAGGGGCCTCAGAGTCAAGGCGGCTAACCTGGCCTGGCTGCCTCGGGGGTGTGTGTGTGGGGGGTCTCTCTGGGACGTCCTGACTGAGGAAGCTGCTCTACTCTCCCACAGAAAGGCGGCTGTCTCAGGACCCCTCCCCGGATCAGCCCAGGAAAGAGAAGACAGCGTCGTGGCCACGCCCAGGCAGCTCCCGAGAGACGACCTTTGTCCCCGCGAACCTTTATGAGCACCGGGCCTGTGGGGACCCCGTTCCTGCCCCTCAGAAGAGGGCACTTGAGCCCTGACCATCCGGCCCCCCTTAGAGTATTCTGGGATAACGAAATAGGATCCGTTTTCCCAGATAAGTTTTAAAATTTTCAAAAGACAGAGACAAAACAAAAACTGCCCATGAGGGAGTTGACCGACTTTGCCTTGTATCAGTGACCTTTCCAAAAATTTTGCAAGAAATCCACATTTGACAAATGTTTTCTAAAAACTCATTTCTTTAAAAAAAAGGCCCCTGCATATATCCTGCAGTAGACGTGGTAGGAGAGTTCTCATGTTGTATGACTTCTGTGCACGCATGTGCACCTAATAAATTCATCACACTTTTCTCTTGTTAACCTGCTTTTGCTACAGAGGTGCCAACCACGGCCCTTTATGATAGGGAGCAATGGGGCCCCCACCCCTAGAGCATGGATGAACTCGGGGGCCCCTGTGCCTGGCCCTCAGCCACCCAGCTTGCCACGGGTAAAGGGACATGCGAAGCACGCCAAGCGGGTGGGTGCCATTCTATTGCACTTAACAAGTAGTGACGGAGCCTTGTTTTCTTGAAGCCAACAAAGAGCGGACAGAAGTTGACTCTGAACTTTCACACATCCTGTGACGTGGCGCTGGGATTAATGTCATCGCAGAAGATGCATGGCAAGTGTCGGTGACCTGTCTCCAAGCAGTATGTGTCCAAGCTTCTCATACCGTTCAATGTTATTTTTTTTTAAATATGAAATTTATGCTCTAGTTTGCATTTAGTTTATATTAAAACTGGTTTGCTGATGACACATTTATGCATAAAATATAAAAGAATCAATGCCCATGGACAGTAGAGTGGCCCCTCTGCAGTGAATTTGGAAGTTATCTTTGAAGCCCTTTTAATGAACAAAGCAATTTGCTCTCAATATTATACACAAATCATCATATCCTGAATGCAGTTCATAAAAGAACAAAGCAATTTGCTCTCAATGTTAGACACAAATCATCATATCCTAAATGCAGTTCATAAAAGTCTTCTTTTAAATTTTTATTTTTAAAATCAAAATCTTAAAATATTAATTTAAAAATTAAATTAATTTAAAAATTAAGACCTTAAAATATTAATTTCCTGCTAATATTTACTAAGAAACTTATGATTTTTAGTAGAGCCAGATAATTTGTTTCGATGATCACAATTTTAGGATGCAAAAGTCTTACTAGAAAAACATCCCGCGGGTTGAGCCTCCCAAATCTGAAAGTCTGAAATCCAAAAACGCTCCAAAATCCCACACTTTGAGCTCTGAGTTCAAAGGAAATGCTATTCCTTTGAGATGCCCAGCTTGTAAGTATAATGCAAATACTCTAAAAAACCTGAAAAGAATCTGAAGCCCAAACCAGTTCTGGCCCCAGACCTTTCGGACGAGGGACTGAGGGACACTCCACCCGTGCGGGCTCCTTTGTCACCTCTGCCGCCTGACTGTCGGGGAGGGTTCACGCTCCAGGACGTGGCTCTAATTCCGAAGACGCGTGGGAGGAACGGGCATTTCTCCCGCTGCCCACGTGGTCCCACTTTGAGAGGGGCTGGGCGGCAGGGCGGACTGTCTCCTACCTTCGTTTCAATTTGTCTGGTGTCCAGGTTCTGAAATAGCAGCTTCATTCTCGTTTTCCCGTCATCCGAGGACCCCTTAAGTTGAGAGAACTTAAATCTCCAGAGCACGTTCTGTAAAGAAATGAAATTAGTGACTTGTAGACAAAAGATCGTTTAGTTAATCAGCACCTATCACTACCCTGTTTCCCTGAAAACAAGACCTGCCCATAAAATGAGCCCTAGCAGGATTCCTAAGCATTTGTGCAATAGAAGCCCTGCCCCGAAAATAAGCCCTAGTGGCGGGCGTGGCTACGCAGCGCATCTGCACAACCCATGCATGTCGTCGCGGAGCGGGAAAGGAGAGGGGCAGCCCTTCTCATCTGCCCCGTGAGAGCTCTATGGCTCGACATGAGAGATTGGGGCCGATGGTTCTGAAGGAAATAGAGTCGCAAGAAATTCAGGATGGAATTCGGGGTTCTGGAGAGTGATGATGATGTTCCAGAAGAAGACAACTTCACTATATTTGAATCAATGTAGATTGTTGTGCCGTACTTAAAAAACATAACACATCCCTTGAAAATAAGCCCTAGTGTGTCTTCTTGAGGGAAAATAAATATAAGACCCTGCCTTATTTTCAGGGAAACATGGTACCTTAAACAGCCTATTCGAATGAACACAGACATTTGCTGGATTTTCTCATCTGCCTTTAGCCTGTGACAACACGTCAGGGCCTTTGCCCTCTCACTCTGCCACCTGCACAGAGGGACCTCGTGCCCCCCTGGCTCTCTTCTGTCCCCAGCCCAGCCCTCATGAGCCGTCCCTGGTGTCCCTGTGACTGTCTTAACACATCAGTGCCACGTCTTCAATCCCACCTCTGCCCTACGGCCCTCTCAGGTTTTCTCACGGGGTTCCCTGTACGTCCCTAAGAGCATCCTATGATCATTGCTCCTTTTTCTGTTTGGAGAACTTTTAAACATCCACTGCAAGGCTCAGTTCTTCCTGTAGGCACATAGCGGAAAGTGCGGACGAAATGAAAACCTCTAGTCCTGACCCATACCCCCGTCCACGGCTACGTGCAAGTCGCTGAACCTTGGTTTCTCACGAACCCACTTGAAAAATGTAGATAATACTACCTTTAATATTGCAAAAGTTACTTACTGTTTGCACTTTAGAGATGAAATGTGCTCTATAAATTCTTAATAAAAAAGGCTGCAGCAAATAGAAACGTCTCTTATAAAGGATCGTTTTATAAACGTCTCTTATAAAGGACCTTATAAAGGCTGTCTCTTATAAAGGATCGTTTTTAATTATAGACACTTCATTATGACAAACCTTTGTCCTCCCAGAAAAATCCCAATAGGAAACAGCAGTAACTTCTTTTAGCAAACTGTACATTCCATTTCTATTAAAAATGTTTATTTTGAAGCAATGGACATACTTTTCTCTGCATGTCAGGGCAGGCAAGGAGGCTGCAAGAACGGGGTGTGGGGGGTGTTGCTGGGCCCCTGCCTGCCCATCCGAGAACCCCCGTCTTGTTGCTGCCCGGCGCTGCCTGCCTGGCTCGTGGTTCTCTCCCACTGACCTGGGAGCTGAGTTGACTCTCTGCACTTCCTGCCAAGGTGTCAAACACAGGGTTCCTCTGGATTTGGGGACATTCGGGACTCTGCAGGGCCTTAGGGGACAACCACCCCGGCCTGCCTGTGCACAGGGAGGAATCTGAGCCCAGCCCCGGGGCAGAGTCCAGGCGCCCGGTGCGTGGAGGATTGGAAATGTCAGCGTCTGTCCACGCGAGGGCGTCCGGAACGCGCCCTCAGTTGCCCCTGCCTGCGGTTCTGGGCTCCAGAGGTGAAGCGCACCTGTGAATTCTTGTTACTAGCAGAAAAGAGCATGTGAGCCCCTGGGACGTTGAAGTAGCCGAGGAAACACTCAGCATGGCCGGCCTGGGGCAGCCTCCCCAAAGTCGCTCCGCCCGCCCCGCTGCCCTCCAGATCCACGCGCGAGTCCACCCCCGGCATCGCCCAGCGCGTCTCCGGGGCCGGGGAAGGCGGCTGTGGTTTCAGCCGCTTAGACTCAGCTGAATCTCGTCTGCCTTCAGCGTGACCTGTTATCGCACCTTCACGTGGGGAGCTTGTGGTCAGAGGCAGGTGTGGTCAGGAGGCACAGAAATCTCAGAAGACAGGGTTTCCCCTGATTGCTCACAGAGTAAGCCACGCCCAGACGAGGGAAGAGCCCTGAGCGGGACCAGGGCGCCGTTCGCCCACCCGGTGACCTCAGGGCCGACGGTGCGGCCTGGGTGCCGGACGGCACCGGGAATCCCTTCTTAGCATGAAACTCCTGTGCAAGAATGTCTCATCACTGTGACGGACGCCCCGTGCAGCCCACCGGGAAAACACCCTAGCAGCCTCCCCGGGACGGGAACGAGGACCACAGTGGCTTTCTGGTCCTGGTGTTCTGCGCAGGAAGCAGCCCCGGCGCTGGTGCAGGGTCCCCACGCTGGACGCCGACCCTCGGGCCCCGCCCTGCACCGCGGGCGTCCTTTGCGCGTGGGATGAGAGTGGTGTCTCGGCTACAGCAGGCAGGCGCCCTGGACTCTCCAGAAAGAGGCGTCTGGGTGTCTCCGGGTGTGGCCCGGGGGCAAACCCGCCCGGCGGAGACGCCGCAGCGGGGAGATGGGCAAGTAGTGGGCAACGGCGTCTTCTCGCCTCGCTCATTCCTTCCGGGACCCCAGGACTAACTCACAGATGGGCCCCGTGCGCTGCGCCGTGACAAGCAGCGTCAGGCGTGCGCTGAGTTAAGCGAAAGAGGAAACGCAGGCGTTGGAAATTTCTGTGCACATGGCAGGGAAGGCCGTAAGGACGCGGTGAGCTCGGTTTGTGGGCGGCCGGGGCACTGGGCCAGACCAGGACGGGCCCTGCGCTACAGACTGAACGTGAGGACCAGGAAGGTCCCACCAGGCCGGTCTTCTTAACTACAGGCGTTTCCCGGCACGGCCCCTCTGCCCTCACCTGGCACGGAGAGTGCGCTGAAGCGGCCGCACGCGACCCCTCTGCGCGTCATTCTGGTCCCTGCTCCTGCTCAAGCTGCCTGACAAGCACCACCTGCTCTGCCACGCCCAGCGGGGGCTCTGTTTTCGGGGTGCTGCCTGATTCAGGAGTTGCTGACAAAAGACCATTGGATCTTTAAACCCGGTATGTTGAGATTCTGTTTTTTTTTTTTTATCAGTGGTATTTGTGACCCCAATACTCTCCCATCCCTCCCATTCTGAATTAGCCCAGAGAGTGGATGCTTTAAACGCTCGTATGGCGAAGTGCCGGTCCCGTCTCTGCAAAGCACCTGGCGACCTGCAGTCAGGGGCCCAGGTGGGCGCTGGGGGGGGGGTCAGATCCCGCCTCTAATGACAGTTTATCAGACAGTTGCAAACTCCACCAGCGGGGCCTGTTCGTCACCAAAACTGCTCGAGTTTTAAGCGCAATTGTTGACATTTCTTTTCAGCCCGGGGGTGGGGTGGGGGGGACACAGCTCAGGCCGCACTCCCCTCCCCCGGCTGCCCCCTCCCCCGAGGGGATCCTGTCGCCCGGCACCGTCCAGGCTGTGAAAATCCCAGAAGCCGGAGGTGTCAGAAGGGGACAGACCCTGAAGGCACAGCCTGTACCCCGAGCACCACCCTTCAGAGCTGGTGGCTGCTGGGGGGCATTTTTTACAGCGTTGACATCCAGGAGACATAATCGGCGCGCATTGCCATGGGAACATCCCGCCCTGAGGGCGTCTTACCTGCGTCTTGCTGTCGGAGCACGTGAAGCCCACGGCAAGATCCACCGTGAAGCGCAGCGCCTCTCCCTGCCAGCGGCACGTGTAGGTTCTGGACTAGAAAAGAAGTGTTCACCGTGAGAGAACGGTCTCAAACAGTGCTGTTTAACTTTATTTAGGCAATTGCGATATTAACCTCCCCCCCTTTGCACAAAATTTTTCATAGAAAGTCCTAACGTGCAAATGACGTGTACTGGAACGGGAGGACCCGTGGTCACACGGGACCTGCACAAGCGTTTTCTACAGTCTCTAGGCAAACATTTCCGCCTTTGCGAGAGTTAGAAGTCTTTGCAGGTATCTTATCGTTCCAATCAAAACCAAATGCGCGGAACAGAGCCCCCACATGTCCCTTCCCCAGAGTGTCTTTGAAAACACGCTAGATCACAGGGCTTTCTCTTTGCTAACTTTCTGTGCCTGTCGTGCAACATGTTCGTTTTTCTTTTGCTCACACAGTGGGACCAAACTGGAGCTGGAGCCCGTTCTTCTAAGTGAAGTATCCCAAGAATGGGAAAACAAGCACTGCACGGACTCGATACTAAAGTGGAACTAACCGATCAACACCCCAGTGCACAAAAGAAAGTCAGACTCAGTGGAAATCAAGCAGGTGGGAGGGGCGGAGGAGCTGGGTAAATCCACACCTGATGGGCACAGTGCACATGACTGGAAGACGGCGCCGCTTTTTATGTTCCCGTGGCCATGCCACGTAAGCCCTCGTGCCCTACGGGACATCTCAGCTGCAGCCCGAGGGCCGGAACGATGGGCTCCCTGGTCAGTGCTCAAGCGGCTCCCCCGGCCGTGCTGTTCGGCGAGGATTTTGAGGGCTGCCTGTGAGGACGGCGCTGTTCGTAGTTTCCTCACCAGTCCACAACCAAGGGCGCGCCACTGCCTGAATCTGCCACGTGGCCCCGGCGGCTGGTCGGGCGCAGCGGCTGATCTCCACGCCGCACCCCAGCGTGCCCCTGCTGCCAGCGGGGACCGGACTCTGTGAACAAAGGCGAGCGCTCAAAGTCCCCAGCCTCCCCTCGAGCAAGGCGCCTGGGGACTGCGAGAGCCGGCCACAGCCTCGGAGGTGAGGGGCTGGCAGGGACGGGCCACCGGGTCACCGTCCCCTGTGCTCGCCGGGCGGCAACGTCTAGCTCATCAGCGGTTCCAGAGCCACGGGCAGCACCGGGTCCCACCCTAACGTGTGGCCCGTCTCCAAAGAAACTGCACGGTCACTACAAGGTTCCCTAAGTTTGAAGTCTTGGCGGGGCTCCGCTGTGTGCAGAGCAATGACTCCTTCAGTGGGGCGGAGGGACGGGGCGGGTGAGCTTCAGCCCTGACCACTCAGCGTGCAAAGCTCAGAGGCAGCTCAGATGTGCTCTTTCCGAACACGCATGTGCCTCCGAACACTCATGTGCCTCCAAACACTCGTGTGCCTCCGAACATTCGTGTGCCTCTGGGACCCACATCTGCGAGCCCAGACCTATGTTCCGGGCTCGGGAAGGCTGTGTCCGTGGGGAGGTGCGAGCCCTGCTCCACAGGAGGGGAGAGACCACGTCCAAAGTGTGCAAGCCCGGACAGCAGCAGGAGCAGGTGACATTTTGGACCAGTTCTCTTCCGAGCAAGCAGCTGGCTTCCTAGAACCTAGCACACAGCCACCATGCAGTGAGTAAGTGCTTGAGTTGCGTGACTGGCACACGTAACTGGACGTTGCAGTCGGACACAAATGTCACTCGCAAGATATGATATGGATACAGTGCATACTTGGTGGACTTGCTGACGAGGTTGACATTAACTTTAGTTTTCTACTTGTTCTGTAAAAGACGTATTTTTAAGTGAAACTGTAAACGGTAAAACCAGTCTGGCTTTGCTTCACTCAGGGAATAGGTGGCATTCTTTTCTAGAGCTCCACACACGAACCTTAAAAACACTTGCTTTGGGGTCTACAGCACATGGAAATACATGGTAATGATAAACACATTTTAGGCTGTTTTGCAGTTTTGGGGGGTGCCTGGTCTGTGCAGGGATACGTCTGAGACCCTGAGGCCCCGGTGGAAACCTGCAGCAGGACCCTTCCCCGCCCCCACCGTGGAGCCTGGGCCCCGGGGAACACCCGGACATGTGTGCTCAGACACACGCCCGGCCCCTTGGCCGTGGGCGCCCACCGGCACCCTCCGGAATCAGACGGTTAAGGCTGGAGAGAGGAGACTCCAAAACGGAGCAATTAATAAAAGCTAATGTGGCTGTGCTCTCCTGTGATGGGAATGTTAATTGAGAATTGGATTAAGCCCTGAGACAAACCGAGGAGCAGAAATAGAAACATCACTCCGCAGTGCGCTCGGTTCCAATCTAATTAAATTGAGCCAAACGGCTTGTAGGGAAATAAATGGCTGCAACTGAAAACACACGGCGGTGTCTCCCTGGGACACGCGTGGAGGGGCTCGTCCGTACCGAGACCAACGGTAAACACCATCCTTCACGTCACACTTTGCTCCCTGCGGAGACTTCTCTACCATGGAGGAAACTCAATTCAGAGCTTTAAAACAAAATTTCCACCCAGAGCACGGCTCCAATGTCTAGCTCTCTTCCTCGCCAACGGATCTTTCTGCATTTAAATGGCATTTAACTGTGCGATCCCCAGAGAGCTACCCAGGCCTGGGCATCACTTCCATGCATGGAACACCCACACGCGGTCACTACCTTTCTGCGTGGGCAGAGGAAGACACGACAACAGCGCACCTGTCTGGCGGTGCACGAGCCACACAGGAGAGTGACCAGCACACGGAGATTGTGGAAGACACGGGACGGCCGCGCCACACGCGGACTGCGGGGAGGCAGGAGTCCAGCCCGGCCGGGGCCCGGGGCGCAGGGCAGAACCTCAGTGACAGGCAGTGCGCTAGGGACAGGCCATCCCCAGAGCAGCTTGGCGGGCCTGGGCAAGGGGAGCCTGGAGCTCCTGGCACCGTCCTGGGCGGCCTTGGACACAGCGTGGTCAGGGACACAGCGCCTCATGCCGTGACGCCACATCTGTGCCGCTGACAGATTCATTCACAGTCGAGGAACAGACAAGAGACACGCAGCCACTGAAGGGCTCCAGGACGCCCTGCAGCACGGATGTGCACACAGCCCGTGTGTCCAGGGAGGGCTCCATGTTGGTCCGCACAGGCAAAGCGGGGGGACGCCCAGGCCCAGAGGGGTCCGGGGGTGACAGCAGAGCAAGGAGCAGCCAGCTAAGGATGGCTCTGGAGTGTGGCCACAACCTAGCTCTGAGTGTGGCTGGAAGGCTCAGGATTTGGGGGCCGCAGCGAGGGGGCCGCAGTGAGGGGGCCTCACACCCACCTGCCTTCCTCCTGGGGGGGCAGCCTGCCCACTGGGGGATGGGGGGTCAAAGGCCGCCCTGGGGTGCCGGGGGGACGGCTGCAGCCCGGGTGTCCTTCTAGTTCACCCACCAGCCTTCTGGGGCCAGTTCTGTCTTGACATCTGTCTCTTGTGTCTCTTGATTATATTTTATTTGTTATTTATTTATTTTTTTGAGGCAGTCTTGCTTTGTTACCCAGGCTAGAGTGAGTGCCATGGCGTCAGCCTGGGTCACAGCAACCTCAAACTCCTGGGCTCAAGTCATCCTCCTGCCTCAGCCTCCCGAGTAGCTGGGACTACAGGCATGTGCCACCAAGCCCAGCTAATTTTTTTTTCTATATGTATTAGTTGGCCAATTAATTTCTTTCTATTTATAGTAGAGACGGGGGTCTCGCTCTTGCTCAGGCTGGTTTCGAACTCCTTACCTCGAGCAATGCGCCCGACTCAGCCTCCCAGAGTGCTAGGATTACAGGCGTGAGCCACCTCGCCCGGCCTTGATTATATTTTAAACTTAATTAGAAAGTAGATGCACAAGTTCTTGCATGAAAGGGCGTCTGGCCGAGCACAGGGAGGTCGGTTTGCTTTATAAGCCAGCACGCTGATGCCACCAGGAAACGCCGGTGTCGGAGTGTGACTCTGCCAACTGTGTCACTAACGAGAAACCAACACCCTTATGGAGCAGGGATCGAGCAAGGACACGCAGGAGCCTGGCACAGGGTGGAGGATACCGGAGTGAGAGACTCGCCGCACACCGACGAGAACCACCCGCCGTGACGCTGGGCAGGATGTGCAGACAAGGACACCGGGTTCTCGCGTTGGCAGAGTCTCCGAGGATTGTAATTAAACGCATCCAGCACTGATGCCGGGGAGCCCAGCCTGAAGCCGGACGTTCTAAACACGTGGGCATGTTTTTGCTTCAAGCCCAGGCAGCAGCACGCTCTTGATCAACAACGTTTCCAGCTGAGAGGGTTTAGGTGAGTTTATGAACAACAAATGAAAACTAGCTTCCAAAGGAAGATGGTAAGGACACACTCAGTGATGCACACTGTCACACTGGGAGCGGATGGAATGGCTTCGCTTGGACGTACCTCGGGCTCATGCACGCCGTCTCGTTACAGGTGCATACTGATATATGCAATGTAGAGTATTTATATCCCTGCAGAATGGAATCACATGCTCGTTTCTGCTGAAAGGACCAAGGGAAGGACGTCTGTTGCAGTCACATCAAATCCAGCGATTGAGTTGGGCCTGCGTCCGTACGTACTAATATTTATTATACTTTCAGTAGCCTGAGAACAGGCAGAGACTATCTCTGCCTGGACGTTCTCATGCACACCGGATTTCAGAGTTTACAGTTGCTTTTCTCACAGAAACGACATTAGAAGTGGAAGCAAAGTCACCCACCCCGATATGGGATGGACGAAGGGCCAGCTAGACGTGGCTCTGCCTTGCGTGCCCCTGCCCGCGAGCCGTGAACAGAGCCTGAGCAAGTCAGTTCGCAGAGCAGGTCTGGGCGTGGGGGCCGGGAGGTGCTCTGGTCCGCATCTGCTATCTCTGGTCTTCTGGGCAGAATTATGCGGCCCATTAGAATCCGAGGCCAATCTGCATTTTAACGAAATAATTTTCCTTGAGGTCCAAAGTCTTCCTGAAACTGCTAATTTTCCTTCTCTACAAATCTATAAAGGGAAAGCTACCGAATAAGCTGCCAACAGTGGCCTCCTGCTTCTGGACGCTGATCCAGACCACCTGCACACCTGTTTGGGCTCACACACACACACCCAGGCGCACCTGCGGCACGCACGAGCCGTGGCCAGACAGAAAGTGCACACGCCAAGTAGGAGGGCGCGGTCCTACCCCTCAGGACACGCTGTGTGGTCAGCACAGTGGTGACCTCCAAGGAGGGCCATGGCCCAGTCCCCAACACCTGAGAACAGGTTTCCTTACCTGGAGAGGGATTTTTCACGTGATTAAAGTTCTCGAGATGGGATTATCCCGTATCATTTATTCCAACCAAATAACTTGAGTCCTTGAGTCCAAATGGAGAATCTTCCACTGTGGGCAGGTGGGCATCAAGGGGGGATGGGTGGCCAGGTGGGTGGCGTCCCCAGCCCCGGCAGAGGCTGGGAGACAGAGCCTCGAGAAGGTCTCCCTCCAGAAAGGCACCGTCTGCCGAGCCCTGGTTTTGGCTCCCGAGACTGCAGGGCTCGGACCCGGGAACCGCAGACACTAGGTTGGTCCCGGGGCGACCCGCAAAGCCAGTGGCGTCAGCTACGGCACCACGGAGAACCACGCAGACACTCCAGGTGTGTCCTCCTTTCGACTTCCGGCTCCTGGCACTGAACTTGCCTGTGACTTTCAGCGAATCTATTCTCTTCCTCCACTCTCACGGCTGGCTGGAAACACACTTTTTTCCTTTCTCTTTCACGTCTGCTTTTCCGGAGAGGTTTCACGTTGACGTGGGTCGCCGTGACCGCAGTGCAGGCCATGGCTCCCGCGGGACACACGGCGAGTGCCAGCTGCAGGTAAGACGCTTCCACGGACCCGTGTTCGCGTCCCCAGTCCCTCGTCCCCGAGCGGGAGAGCTGTCGCCGCTCACCTGCCCCTGCGTCTGCCGCGCCGGGACCCGCGGCGCTCATCGCCCTGGGCGACGGGAGGCTCGGCTCCGAGCCGGCAGGACCGAGTAGAACTCGCGGCAGGAAGCGGCCACTGGCGTTACAGGCGTCATCGTCAACACGCCCCTCCCAGGGGCTGGCGGCCGAGGTGTCCGTGTGCGCAGCGGCGGGGCAGCCGTGGCTGGGGCGTCTGAGTTCCGGCATCCAAAGCATCGGCCGTCGGCAGTCACGGAGTCCAGACGACGCCACGACACGCTTGCCAGAAACAGCATGTTGACGTTAGAACGGAGTGCCAGACCTTTCTAGAAGGTTTGTAAAGGAAGGCACGAAATAATTTTTTTTTTCTTTTTGAGACAGAGTCTCGCTTTGTTGCCCAGGCTAGAGTGAGTGCCGTGGCGTCAGCCTAGCTCACAGCAACCTCAGACTTCTGGGCTCAAGCGATCCTCCTGCCTCAACCTCCCGAGTAGCTGGGACTACAGGCATGTGCCACCATGCCCGGCTAATTTTTTCTATATATATTAGTTGGCCAATTAATTTCTTCCTATTTTTAGTAGAGACGGGGTCTCGCTCTTGCTCAGGCTGGTCTCGAACTCCTGACCTTGAGCGATCTGCCCGCCTCGGCCTCCCAGAGTGCTAGGATTACAGGCGTGAGCCACCGCGCCCGGCCTTGAGCCACTGTGCCCGGCCTGAAATAATTTTAATATGATGTAATTCATGGATTTATTGAATTCATAGTTTGCGTCAGTGGCTGAGAATACAGTCTAGAGAGTGTTCTAAGAGTAAGAGTTTAAAGGAAAAGCTCAGTTTTAACATGAATTCGGACCAGGCTCCAAAATGGTGATGAGCTCGCCCGCCCCGTCTGCCCCTGGTGCTTCTCTGAGAAGGGACAGAGGGAGGCTCAGAGGAAGAAAACGTGACTGTCCCATGAAGGACAGTCACCTGCTGAGCCATTTGTGCGATTAATGTGTCGTTAAGGAAAACAAAACGTTTAATCAGCATAAGCCACAAGATTACACTGATGGTTTTAACCTAAGATAAACCTGGCTGCCAGGCCACGTCTGAAAACAACCAGGTAAATTAGAATTGCAATAAGGTTCTGGACAGAATGAAAATAATCTAAGACTTAATTGTGTAATTAAACTGGAGCTTCTGGTAATAAACGAATAATTACCTTTTAATGATCCCATAAATCCCGTCTAATCTAAGCACTATTTCATGTTTCACTTGAGGTCCTCTTAGGTTTCCTTTGTTCATTTCTTATTTCCGGAGAGACAATGAAACACATTTGTATTTTCTATTGTATGTACTATTCCATATGGTATTGCAAAGCCTCTCATTATCAGTGGTGGGTTTTTTTTTTTAAATAACTCAAGGCTGATATTTCTTAAAAATGTATCTAGAAAATTAATTTAAATGTTTAAGGAAATTATGTTTTGCATATTTCAAGGTGAATTAGTTTATAAGCATCAATTGATTAAATTTCGTATTATCATTCAAAGAGATAACATAGTACTCATGTTAGAAATGAGCAAGCCAGGCCCGGCGCGGTGGCTCGCGCCTGTAATCCTGGCACTCTGGGAGGCAGAGCCAGGCAGATTGCTCGAGGTCAGGAGTTCGAAACCAGCCTGAGCAAGAGCGAGACCCCCCCCCCCCGCCCCGTCTCTACTATAAATAGAAAGAAATTAATTGGCCAACTAATATATATAGAAAAAATTAGCCGGGCATGGTGGCGCATGCCTGTAGTCCCAGCTACTCGGGAGGCTGAGGCACCAGGATTACTTGAGCCCAGGTGTTTGAGGTTGCTGTGAGCTAGGCTGACGCCACGGCACTCACTCTAGCCTGGGCAACAAAGCGAGACTCTGTCTCAAAAAAAAAAGAAAGAAAGAAATGAGCAAGCCAATAATTAGGAAGGTTAAGTGACTTATTCTAGGTTGTCTTCCCAGTTCCTTACAGACTGGAAAAGACAAAGGGCAGTGAATGTCCCTCTCGCTCTCCCCCACACACACGTGTATCTAGGCAGGGTAATTGAAGATACTTTGTCCCGTAGCTTTGTTGTCCGTGATGCCTAATCAACAGCGCCTGGCCCCTTGCACCCTGGTGTCCGGGCAGGGGGAGGCTCATTCCGGACCATCCGGGCCTGCCTGACCCCGGACAGAGCATCTGCCCAACCAGGCTCAGGAAACACGAGCAGAGCCGAGACGTCCCACAGACAGGGATGAGAGGAGACGTCTCTGGTCACGTAAAACTACATAAACCAGGCCGGGCGCGGTGGCTCACGCCTGTAATCCTAGCACTCTGGGAGGCCGAGGCGGGCGGATTGCTCAAGGTCAGGAGTTCAAAAACCAGCCTGAGCGAGACCCCGTCTCTACCATAAAAATAGAAAGAAATTAATTGGCCAACTAATATATATAATATAAAAATCAGCCGGGCATGGTGGCTCATGCTTGTAGTCCCAGCTACGCGGGAGGCTGAGGCAGCAGGATCGCTTGAGCCCAGGAGTTTGAGGTTGCTGTGAGCTAGGCTGACACCACGGCACTCACTCTAGCCTAGGCAAGAAAGCGAGACTCTGTCTCAAAAAAAAAAAAAAAAAACAAACAAACAAAAAAAAAAAACTACATAAACCACGATGGGAACGCAGATAAAAGCAAAAGAACCACCACAGCGGCCCACGCATTAAACTTCGTTTCCCTCCCGTGTCTGCTGAACGTATGTTCCCGGACCCCCAGTGGCTGCCTGAAACCGGGGATGGTGCCAAATACTGCACACGCCACGTTTCTTCCTGTGCCTGTTGTTGGGGTGTACAGGATGCACGTGGCTGCGGCATGGGGTGATCTGTAAGTTAGGCCCAGCAAGAGGCTAACCACAACTCCCAAAAAGAACAGAACGCCATAGCAACGTGCCGGCGTCACCTCTCTGGTGCGTTGGGGCCATTTCCAAGTACACCGAGGGTGACCTGGACACCAGCACCGCAGTGCCGAGGCCATCGACCTGGTCACCATGGTGACACTAAGTGAATAACCGGCAGGTAGTGTAGACCGCGCAGACACGCTGGGCAAAGGGATGGTTCGAGGAGTCCCGGCAGGGTGGAGTGGGGCCACCGGGGATCCCATCACACCACTCAGAACGGTGCACAATTTAAAACTTGCGAATTGTTTGTTTCCGGGAATTTTCCGTTTGACAGTTTTGCACGACGGTTGTCACGGGTAGCCGGGACCACAGAAAGCAAAACCCCGGAGAAAGGAGGGGCGTAGATCACACTAACACGAAGACTCTTACATCGTCTCTCGGGCTCGTTTGCTCTCGTCTTTGACAAAGTCCTGACAAACACTGACTTGGTTTTCAGGGCCGGCGGTGGACGGACGCGGCCGCGCAGTCTAGACGCGGGGCGGCAAGGAGGAGGACCGGAGCCTGCAGAGTGAGTGAGGGATGAGGACACCTGGACCCTGGGGTCGGGCGGAGGGGACGTTCTCTGCGAGGCAACGACCCACCTCGCCAGCCCCGCACGGAATCTGCGGAGGACACGGGGCACAGCAACGGATTCGCCGGCTTCTCACCGGGTCAGGTGCGGTCTCAGCACGCGGCTTCTCACCGGGTCAAGAAAGTTTTCTTCTATCCCTGGCGAGCGGGGAGGACTTTCGCTTTGCTTTGATTTTAATCGGACACGATGCTAGATTTTGTCAAATAGTTTTGTGGGTCTACCGAAACCATGTTATGCTTTTCCCCCTTTTAATTGGTTGACTCAATAGAGTAAATGGATTGATTTCAAGTTCAACACCAATCCCATGTTCCTAGCATGACTAATTATCATGACATAGGCTCCTTCTTACACGCTATTGGATTTTATTAGGTAAAATTCCGTTCAGAACATCTACCTACGGCCACAATGGAGCCTGCTCCGTCCTCTGCATCCCTGGTCCCTGGTCCCTGCTCTGCCTGTGACCAGTTTTGGGGTCAGGCCCCTGCCGCCGTGGGGGAGGGGCGTCCAGGCTCCACCCTTCAGTGCCACTTTTCTGGGTTAGTTTGTGTGGAATTAGTTATTGATTCTTTCCTAAGTATTTGGTCCAATTCACCAGTGATTCCCTCTGTGACTGGAATCTACTTTGTGGGAAGGTCTTTAAGTGTAAATTCAATTAAAAAAAAATAGATGAAAGTGCCATTCGGGTTATTTATTTTTTCCTGAGTGAGCTTTGAGAGGTTGCGTCTCACAGGGAATGTCTCCATTTCAGCCCTGTTGTCAGATTTAATGGCAACTTTAAAATGTTGTTCACAATGTTGTCTTATTACCCTTTTTGGTATCTGTAGAATTGGCAGCAATATCACCTCTCGTGTTTCTAATACTCAAATTTTGTGTCTTCTTTTTTTGTTTCTTGATCAGTCTTGGAAAAGTTTTACTGATTTTTTTTTATCTTAGAGAATGAAATTTTGGTTTCATTGATTTTTATCTATTTTGGGGAGGGTAGGGGGAGATTTTTTAGCTCATTGTTTTCCATCTGATACATCTTAGTTCTTCTGCTCACACTGAGTTAGATTTGGTGTTTCCCAGTTTATCGAAAGAGGTTGATTCTCTGGCATCAGCTGTTACTCAGGGTCACACAGGAGTCGAAGCAACTCGGTGACTCTAAAATGAATCAGTGCCTTGTCACTCCTACACGCACCATCAAGGCACACGAGGGAGAAGGTGCTGTGTTGTGTGCTTGCGTGTGCGCACACGCTCATGCATGTGTGTGTGCACGCTCATGCTTCTGTGTGTGCACAAGAATGACCTCTGGAGATTCTTTATGAACAAAAAGGAAGAATTATCGGAAGAATTTCCTGAAACTTGGAAACAGGCTGCTGCTCTGTGAGCATAGTCTGGGTCCTGGTTTTCTGTCCTGTGGGTAATTTTCAAGTCAACAGAGGGAAAAGCTAACTGGTATATTTCTGTAATTCCTGTCTGGTGGAACAGACAACCGCAAAGGCTCCGGTTTCTGAGCCTGTTGGGCTTTAGTGAGGGAGTTTTCTGCCTACACAGCAGTCCTGTCCCGGTATGTCTTTTCTTTGCTCAGCTGCACCCACCCAGTGAGTCTCTCAAACCCACTGTGGACGTTTAAACAGCACATCGGTTTCCGCAATAATAAAGAAGTAAGATGACAACTTTGGGCATATGTTCATTTTGTATTTTCTTGAGACCTGGATTTTTTTTTGTTGTTGTTTAACCAGAGTTGTGGCTGGCGGCTAGAAGGCATGCTCTTTGTCCATGGCAGGAGTGTTCTAGAAGGACGGATAAGCTCGTTTCCTGCTGCAATGTAATCGGGTCTGACCGAGTGTGGTGCTCGCCCTGGCCAATGTCAGCTCTGATACCCCAGCTTTCTTGGTTACAGTCCAGAGCCTCAGTTTACCTAGAAAACTATGGTTAAAATATTGAAACTCACTACAATACAGTGTGGCATGTATTGATGAGGAGAGGAAAAAAAAAAAAACCCTGGAAATTTAGAACCAAAATACTATGTCCAAGACTGGTCACCAGGTCCCGGGTGGCCCGGCCCCGGCGCTGGTCTCCTTGTGGTGAGGGGCTCAGTCACCGCACACCCAGGGGGTGTTGGAGAAGCAGACACGCTGAGACGCGGGGAGATCTCGGCTAATGGTCATGGAAACACTTACATGAGGCACAACATGTAAATAAAGAGATTTATTGAAGTTAAAAGGCTTGAAAATGAAGTTGCATCCTTAGGTGTGATGTGTGTGGCCTGTGGATGGAAAACATCCAAACCCTGAAATATTGGAAAGAAGTGTATTCTGAGCCACATTAGAGGACCATGGCCCGGAGCCACTCCAGAGAAGCCCTGAGCAAGTGGGCTTGCCGTGGCTGGGTCACAGTTTGGTTTTATACATTTTCAGAGAGACGGGGGTTACAGGTAAAGTCACAAATCAATACATGAGAGGCACACATTGGTTTGGCACCAAAAGGCGGGGCATCTAGAAAGGGGGGGCTTACAGGTTATAGGTGGGTTTAAAGACTCTTTGGCTGGCAAACGGCTGAGAGAGTTGGGCTTTATCTAAAAGATCAGAAAGGAAATGTTTACTTTAAGATCAAGGTGTGAGCACTCTGGGAGGTCCAGACAGGAGAATGTTTCAAGTTTAAGCTAGGCGTTTGCTAGGGTGCTTGAGTTAAGACAGGGGCTTCTTATCTTTCAGGTGATGTTAATGCCATACCAGGATCAGGTTGGGAAGTAAACCACGGCTTCATTTGGTTAACAAAAGCCGCTTAGTGGGAATTTACCACTTGTGAGCCTGACCCAGCTGGCCTCCTTAGGAAGGAGTTTCTGCAGCAAAAGGAAAAGATCAGAGCTCAGTCCTCAGGCCCTGCGGCAGCCTCGGCCCTGCACTCTCCCCTCCGTCTCAGAAAACTAGATCGATGTGTTCTTTTCTTTCTATTTCATCCTTCCTTTGCCACAAAGTACCTGAAGTAATTCATGTGCACCTTCAAAAACTGCAAATGCGTATTACTATTCAAGTGGTTTTAATCCTTGCGGGGCGGGCAAGGGAGCGAGGATGGATTAGAGTCAGGTGCAGGAGCGCATCTGGGTCAGAAAAGCTCCGATGAATCTGACGTCATATCACGAGCGTCCTGTGCAGACTCACGGGTCCCGTGTCCTGCAAAGATGTGGGCGTGTGAGAAGGAAAAAAACACAGCCACATGTAAGGAGAGTTTGGCAGAAATCTCATCACCTGCTTGATCGGCATCCTCGGGCCAGGAAGTGGCTCCTGGGAAGCCAGGCAGCCTCGGGCGGGACCCGCCACTGCTCTCGCGCCAAACTGCGGCGGGAGCTGACACCCGAGTGCTCCTGACGGTCCATCTCCAGTGCGAAGAGGAGCCCGGAGAACGGCGTCCTGGTTTTCTGTGTCCCGGCAGGGAATCATCACACAGAACTCAGGCACAGGAAGAGCAGCCCCAGTTACAAGAGTGAGTCCGGTCCCCGCGCGGAGGAAGCCTTAGCCGTCACGGCGGTCACCGTTATTAAACCACAGGCTGGCGGGGACAGCGGGGGTCCCCGCCTCCTCCTGCTGACGAATCAGAGGAGCCTTCAGAGGACAGTTAATGTGTCTGCGTCCAATGTTCCCCCCCAAAATTGCAGGCCCGTCACTCATATCCCTCAGGCTCCACTGCAACGTCCAACGCGGAGAGGGCCGACCGGGTAAGTAAACGTGCCGAGTGTGAGCGTCCAGTTCGGCTTTCCCCCTTGCAGGGCTGTTTCAAGGGCCCGCCCTCCTGAAGGCGGCTCCCCCACCCGCGCGTGGTGTGCGGACACTCTGCCTCCCGCACGCCCCGCCGTGGGCTCGAGTGTCACAGGTGCTCCTGGGTCCGGCCCTCCGTGGAGCATTTCCCCTGCAAACTCCCCGCCGGGCCGGACTCTGTCCCAACGCCTCCGGTACTGCTCTCCAAAGGACCTCTCCTCCCCGTAAACCATTTCCATGCTCAGAGCGTTCTCCCGAGACGGGCCATCCTCCCCTCCCTCCACCCACCCTGTTTCTGGACCTCGCTGGAGCGCCCCGGAGGTGCCTCTTCCAAGGATGGGCAGGACAAGGCGGGGCTGTTCCTCCCTGCTCTCTCCCTCGTGCGGACATCTGGAAGCTTCCCTTCTGCTTCCCGGGGGGAGAGAACCCGAGGTTTGGACAGCCGGGCTCCGAGAAACACTGAAATCGAGTCTTTGCAAACGTGCGGGTTCTCCTGACTCTGCCATGTCTATGCGAGAGGGTGCTCTGGAAACATCGACAGGGAAACTCAGGTGTTGGGGGGCAGCTGCGACTGGGTCGGTTGCTCCGGCAACCAGATGGCCCCGCACGGCCCCCCTGAGGGGGGGAGCAGGCTGGGCCGGCCCAGGTGCAGAGGGTGCTGGTTTTCTCACACTCCCCCTTGCAGGTGAGGCTGGGTGAACAAGCTGAGCTGACGGCGGCTGGCTCGTGCACGGGCTCACGAGCTCAGGGAGCTCGCGTCTCCTCTCACTTGGCTCTCTGTGTGTCCTGTGGAAAGCGCCTCAGTCGTTTCTTTTTACTTGGGTCCGACGGTGGACACTGGTGTCCGCCTGCCCTACACGAACGCCCACAACCCCTCCCATCAGAGAGCCCTCCCTTGGAATCTATTAATCACTCTGACGTTGGGTGCACCTGTCTCTTCTCCACGGTGCTCTGGGGGAGCTGACCTCATTCCCGGCCCCAGAGGCAGCCTTGGCAGCAGACACCTGTCAGCCTTGGGTGGGGAGAACCGGTGGGGTCACGACCTGAGACTTGACCTTCCAGCGTGGGGTGAAGGTCGCCTGCATTGAATTGTCGGTGGGGACCTTCCCTCCCCACCCAGCACTCCTGTGAAATGAAGCTCCTTCTGCCTCGGGGGCCTGTGACCAGGAGGGAGCCATCCCCCGGGGTGGGGGGAATCTAAATCACAAAACCCAGGAGGGTGGAGATAAGGAAACCTTGTTACCTAAACGAATGGCAATATTCCTTATTGTTTGTGGTGGTAGGAGTCAGGAACTTTCTGTTACTTGTAGCCAAAGGTATCCTATCTGACACAGATATTTAATATCTTGTGCTTTTGTGTTGCTATTATGAAAGAGATCTGTATTTTTACATCTTAAATTCTAACAGGACATTGCTGCTGTAAATAAAAATTTAGATAAACTGAGGTCAGAAAAAGGCACAAAAATCTTGCACATTGCAGAAAAATATTCATATATGGTGTATATATTTTTAATAAAAAATAATGCTTGAATATGTCTAAAATCAGATTGGATAGAATAGAACACAATATTGGCGGTTGTAGCTAAGCTTGGAGGAGGTGCGGGAGACAGGAGGCTCGGGGAAGAGCTTGTTTTGTTATTCATGCGTATGGCACTGGGCTCGGAGAGCTCTGAACAGTGTCTGTAACACAGAAATTATCTAAAATGGGGCTATTTAAAATAATCTTGCTGAGGTGCTCGAGCGGCGAGCCCAGCACCCACCTGCCTGTCGGAGGTTTCTGCGTGACACGCTGACCCCTCACGGGACCCACCGAGAAACCCCGTGGAGACAGTCGTGCTGGGACCCTCGGATTTGGCTGTGCACGAAACGGCTACGGACGCTGCCTGCCCCGTCACGGCGCGTCACGGAGCCCTCACACACCCGACAGCTGGACGAGAGATGGATAATGACAGTACGTGCGCATTCGCAGCATGCTTTTCAAAGACGTGGTGGCTGCCTTCAGTGAGCAAGTTCGCAGGCTCAGAGTTACCAACGCTCGGCCGGGACGGGCCCAGCATGGCCGCGTGGCGTCAAACCTCCCCCGTGACGCAGGGCTCCGTTTACCTTCCGTCGTTCCGGGTTCTAGCGGTGCAGGTGGGTTTCCCCGGTGACGGGGTCATCCCGCCGTGCCCGATGGCGAGGGCTGTGATGCGTCTTCCTTCTCCACCCAGACAACACCCGTGCAAGTCTGCGAGCGATTCATTCACCGTCGTCAAGGAGGAGAGAGCAGCCCGGACACCAAAGCTGCTTTGTGTCCTCCCTCCGCCCGGTGAGCTCGAGAGGAAGGGCCACCCCGCGCTCAACCCTTTGCACTCGGATGCCCAGTGTGACTCGACACGGTTAGCAAAAATTATAGAGATTAAAATTACTCTTTGAATGTATCGATAATTTGAAATATAAAAAAAAATCCAAATAAGTTTGTGTGAAAAGAAACTCCAGCTTTTTATTCTACTGCCACGCTTTGTAAAATCTGGGGTATTTAAAAAATTAAAGGTCCTTGCCTGCGAGAGTGGCCACTGCGTTGGTGCTCTGGGGCTTGGACCCTGGCTAGCCAGAAAATAAACCTCCTCTTGTGTGATTGCAAAAAAAAAAAAAAAAAAAAAAAATTAAACCCCGAGTAGAATAAAGGAATCGAGAAAAAAAGCAAGCGAGCGCAAAGGGTTAAACTACCGCAACCATCCAGGAGACTCACGCCGCGTGTTCACGTGTGCGCTGGCGTTTGGTCTCCCACCAGGAGTTGGAGCGTAACGCCAGCCGAGTCCCTGCTGGACGTGTTCTGGCCCTTCCCTCACCTTCAGCGTAAATACAGGTGCAGACGCAGACGCAGACACCCCGCCTCACCTTCCCCAGCAGCCCCCGTTATCTACGAAGCCCGCGACTCGGGGAAAGTGCATTGGACACGGTGTCGCAGACTGAAAGTGCTCACCCGTGGAGCACGTCATTTTTTCTGACATGAACAGTGGCATGTGCTCTAATTGCCGTGTTCCAGGCCTCCCAGTGAAGCTGGGGGAGGAGCGTGGGTGGCCGGCTTACCCCGGTTCTCCGCACTTCCGTGAACGTGGCTGTCTGGAACGACTTCTCCCACACCGCCAGCTCACTGCCCAGCTCCACGTGGAAAAAGTGGCTCTTCCCGTGGCCGGCCGCGACGCTGAAGCAGTACGGCCCCTGGTCCTCACAGTCAAAGTCCCGAAGCCCCAGATACAAGTTTGCTTGTAGCCAGCAGTCGTCTGCGAGCCGGAGCTGAAAAACAGGGCACGGGTGGAAACCCCATCAGAGTCGGAACGGAGGCTGTTTCCGGACGGTGGGAGCCGACCCCCCCTTTGCCGGGGACCCTAGGGGGCGGGGGGGGGGTCTGACACGTATGTTGCATGTACTAACATTGTATCCTTATCATAAAGTAAGCTGGAGGAAAGAAAACGGTATTGAGAAAATCAGAAAGAAGAGAACACACGATTACAGTACCATACTGTATTTATCGACGCCGTAAGTTTACATCATCTGTTTACAAGAAGACTCGTCTGTCTGAAATGGTGAAACGGCACCTGGACCTGCACCAGGTACCGGACGGCGCGGCTTCACCTGCGACGTCCTCCCTCTGCTGCCGGGAGCACTTGCAGGTCACCAGCGCAGTTCTCGGGGTCCCGCCGTGTCATTCAGGGTGACGGTCTTGCACCAGACCCCTGAGACGTGCGTGAGGGCTGCCGAGATCACTTCTTACTGAAGTCTGTGCTTTCCTGGAAGTAAGTGCTGCTACGTGGAGACGAGCAGTCGCGGGGCAGACGGCCGCGCACGGGGCTTGAGCTCACCGCGGCAGCAACAGCAGGTGGCTGTGCCGTCACCGCGGCGGGGCGCTGTGTGCACAGCCGACTTTGTGCGCTGTGACTGAACGCTGCCTCTTTGCATTTGCTTACGTTTCTGCCTTCTGAACGGTGCATGTGTGGTCTGGGTCGTGCGTAAGTTTTGACAAATTTTAACTTTTTAGAACAGCTTTGTTTATATTTTATGGTAGCGAATGATAAAACAGACTAGTATCCACATCTATCACATGCATTCATGACACACCTAGCTTTAAATTTTTTTTTCAGTATTTCTAGGCTAACTACGTAGTTCATTTGTGAAGTTTTTCAAATTGTTGTAAATTTCCCCGCAACATTTTCCAATATATTTTTAAAAATCCACCTATAAGTGAACCAGTGCAGCTCGAGCCCACGTTGTGTAAGGGTCAACTGTATTTTCCTTCCTGTCCCTGGGCATATCTGGGGAGCCAGCTGTGCACCCCCTCGCCCCAGCTCTGACTTTATCTCAGGGCAGTTGAGTTCAACCCCCCTCCCCTACTGTAACGTGCTTGAATAAAGTCTTCTGGGCCTGTTTAACTTTAACCAGTGCAGTTGTCGCCCTGCCTTGACTTTAGGAAAAGCAATTAGGGATTCTAACTCCCAGCAGGGTAATTATGCAATTGACCACTTGGAGAACTGAGGCAGCCACAGGGCCGGTGGATACCGGGAGAGACTCACGGGTCACCGCTGCTTCTAACAAGGGAAAGGGAGCAGGATTCGAGGTGAGCAAACCTCGGTCCCACCCCGGCCTCCGGTGAGGCTTCTGGAAATTGCTCTCCCATCTGTGTTTCCGACAGAGGATTAACTCAGGGACGTCATGAAGGGCTTGGCTCCAAGCCTACGGTGGAGACACTCGGTAAAAGACCGATTCCGTCACCGAGACCCTCTGTCAGACACAGGAGCAAATTTAGTTTCCCTGAACAGGTTAAGTAGAATATTCTTATGTTGAGAGGACATGTCCCTTCACTCCCACGCAGGACGGTGCTGTCCTGCAACGGTGCACGTCCCACAGTCCACCCGGCGCTGTTTGCCGCGTGCCCCATGGCTGCAACCAAGGCTGATTGGTGCAGCTTCCTCACTTATTTCGTGATGAGTATTGAAGTACTGAATACATAATTTCAAGAGTTAGGAAAAATAACTTTTAGAGAGGAGAATGTATCATAAAAAACAAAATTGCAACTTCAAAATTTGATTTCTGGTCTAAATATGAATGAATATACTTTGAAATGGTAATTATGAAAACAAACTTAAAAAATATATACTAAAAGGTGCTAGTTTTTGTGATAATTACCTATTTATTACAATTTTTGAAAGATGAATTAAATGCATATAGATGCTTTTAATTGCATGTGTGCTAAGTGATCTTCAACAATTAAAGCTGTCATGAAAAAAAAAGAGATTGTTCTGTAAGGTCACTATTTAAAGACTTTAGGACATTCATCTCACAAAATTTGATCTTCTTTTTAAAAATATTGAATGCTAGAGATTTATTATTATTTTTCACCCTATTTTGAGTTTATTTGTTGTAGCCATTCTCCTGGCTAATCCCACAATTGCATAATCATGGAATATTTATTATTTTTTCTAATCTTTGTTGAAAAATGAGCTGCATAAAAAAGAGTTGGCCCTGCAGTTTCTCAACGAACGAAGTATCTGAAATGCGATGACTCTTCCGAGTCACACCAACACCAGGAGAACGTGGAGGATGTGGAAAGCGTGGCCACGTGGTTGCGGTGGGAGAAGGCTGGGCGTGCAGGACAGAGGAGGGGCTGCCAGAGCTACGCCACTCTCCCGTGGGATTTTGATAAATGACACTCTACACATACAGACAACCACGAGACTCACTTTCAAATATGCTCATTTTTTTATCATTTTGAAAATAATGCACTCGTGTTATAGGGAATTTAGAAAACATGGAAGAATTTGGAAAAGGAAAGCAAAAATAATCAGCAAAGCCATCACCCAGAGTTAGCCACAGTTACTATTTTACTCTGCCCTCTTCCAGTATGTTCTTGATGAATGTGCCTAGCACAGTAGTGTCTGTTTTATGATCATTAAATGATTTTATTTTTTACTACTGTTCATGACAACTTGTAATGAAGGGCCTGGATCTGAACTCACTGGGCCTTTCTAACACTTTCAGTAACAAAGTCAACAAAAATTAAAACATCAAGAAACATGTGGCCAAATGAACTTTTCAGAAATTGGAAGTAAATTTATTATTTATCCTTTTGATGTTATTGTGGGGATGCCTTTCTCCTGTAGGTAGTTCTGCTAGAGGCTGCCTAGAATTCCAGATACAGATTTAAAATAAATCAACTAGAATTAGGATGAGAGAATTATTTTTGAGGATACTTTTAGTTTCAAGGAAACAAACCAAACATTAAAACATAGATATTCATTCAAAACTTCTAACTTTTAAGTGGTAACTCTTTCAAATTTTCAGAAAAAAAAATTGCATGTTTTAAACTTTCACTTTCTATACACAGTTTTCTACTTTTTGCATACACATATGTGAAAAAGACAAAAAGCAATTTATTATATGGTACGTTGCTCTCCTACAGTAGAAAATAGTGATAACCAATAACAGCAAACATTTCTCATCTTCCAGCGTAGCTACACCTCCAAGGCCAGGCAGGCAGGAGCAGGTGTGTGATGTGGTCTGTTTTTCTGTTTCCCTTTCTCAGGGTTATTAGTAAGTAGCTCATCTTCTTCTTCAATTTAAAATGAGATTTTTTTTTAGTACATTTACAAATTCCATCATATTCCTATTTTTTAATTCATGAATTCCTCTGTATTTATATACAAGTATTTTCCATGTGTGAATTTGATCCTTTTTCAATTTGTTGAATTTAACTTTTAATTATTAAATAATCACTTGTGATACACATGTGAGGCTATCATCTCCAATATTTTTATTATCTTTTTTTCTAGAGAAATTTAACTTTGGTGTGATACCTTCTTTAACCCAATTCTTTAAGAGTATTTTAAACTTTCTGGGAAATAAATCTTATTTTGCTAGGATAATGTTTTTGTCAGATTATTAAAATGAAACATCTTAAATGCTTCATACTCCTACCCGAGCGACATAATTAACTGAGGTATTACAAATGTGAATTTGAACAGTAAGAACCTTTCAGGTTTGCAGGCTGCACCGAAGGGGCTGTCATGCAACAAAAGCTGACACTTGTGATGAGAACAGATAGTCTGTGTTGAATGTGGTCTGAAAGTCAGGTGCGGAGATCACGGTCTCTGTGCCGTGCTACCTGTCCAGGTGTTTTGGGCAGGTGCTTCCGTTTGGAACAGGTGTCAGGTAAACGCTTCCTCCAGCGCTTCTTGAGCCTTGGCCTGGGCAGTGGCTTTTGCTTCTGAGTCCTGAGAGCACCTGGCACGAGCAGGCTCCGAGTCCCCGCTGTCGGCCGGGTCAGAGGCGGGATGGGGGGATGCCTCCCCTCTGCCAGCGCTGGCTGGCTGACCCCCAACACGGACGGCCATGGCGGAGCAGGTGTCCCCAAAGCAGTCCTCAGTGTCCCGCCTGCTCTGTTCCTGCATGGCCACTTCCTCCTCTGTCCTCCTGTGGGGCTCAGCCCAGTGACCTGCGTGTGACAGGCAGGACGCAGCAAGAGTGACGGTCACTTTGCTGGGACAGACCCTCTCTCCAGCCATGGCCGCAGCTGGATGCCACCAACACCCACAGCCCTGAGCTTGGACGCAGACCCTCCCTGGAAGGGCGTGTGGCTGGGACAGCAGACACTGGGCCGGAACCCTGGCTGCCACCTGGAGACTGGAGTCCGTGAGCCCAGGCTGGAGCTGTGGATCACGTGTGTCGTTCCAGCCCCTCCAGGTTTAGGGACTTGTTTGTCGGCAGCGGATCACGGAGCAGAGACGAAAGCTCTGTGTCTCCCTCAGACTGTCAGTTTTAGTAAAGGAGCTAATAACTGAACAGAAGCATTTCAACTACTGCAGGAAGGAAGATGTCGAGGTAGCATTTAAAAATGAAACAAATGAAGAAGGAGTAACTAAGACAAATGTCATCGTCATTACTGCATTGCTACAGCAAACACACACTTCTCATGATTTTGTTAATGGTGTTAATACAACAACTCCTCTGATCAATAGGCTGTATCTCCTTAATATTTAATGATTCTAGGGACTTTGTCAGGCAATAACATACACCCTATTTACAAGGCACTGTTCTACAACAGACTGCATGGTATTTACCGCAGTTCTCAGGTTTAGTTACATAGTGACATTGCCAGGAAAGTTTAAAAGAATCAATGTGGATGTCTCCGCCACAACTCAGACCAAATAAAATCAAACCCTTTTGCATCAACACCCCCCCCCCAGGTGGGTCTAAAGTCAGACAAGTCTGAGAATCACTGGCCAGGGACGCCCTGGACCTGAGGCTCTGAACAGAGGGTCGGCACCCAGGGACCACGGCAACGGTGCAGAAAGCCTGCATCTAGTGAGCGCGCTTTGTGGCAACAGCTGGGGGTCATCCCATTTAATTAGCAGAACCCCTGCCAATAGCATCATGAAATACAGCATAAAATGAGCTATTGCTATCCCCACTTTACAGATGAGAAGACTGAGCCTCACAGAAACCATGTGCACTTTCCAGTGACGGAGGCAGGGTTTGACCTCCGTCCACCCTGGCGCACACGTGGTCAGCCAGTTCTGCTGGCTTTCCCTGCCTCTCAGTGGACACGGCATCTCCGTGGTGCTTTGCAGCAAGCCTGGGACCGCTGCTCTTGCACTTGTGGCCAGGGCGCTCGGCTATGGGGGTTGGGGCATGGCTCTACCCGCTCCGGGGTCTCTCACCCTCCCCAGCCTGGTGGTCTCAAGGCTGTGCTGTCCTCACGGCAGCAGTGGGATGACAGGGACCAGACCTCATCACACACAGGCCTCACGCCTCGACTCATGTCACAGCTGTGGACATGCACAGGCCATAAAGCCCCAGGTCAGCCTGACAATGAAGGGGGTACCCTGCTCCGGAGGGGTGGGGGCAGTGGACACTGTGCAAACTACAACCTTAGGTCACTTAGTGACGATGGGTGATTTTCGTCTCTCTCCCACACCCTTTCGAGTTCAACACTCCAAATTCTTTGCATAATTTTGTGTTGCAAAGAATTTTCTGCAAAACCTGAGGTCTGCTAAGACTCTTAATCATTTAACTATATTTCCTAAGTTTGTTCAATTAAGTGGAATCCGCGTTTACACATGCAGTTATCTTTATCTCGAATATGTCAACAGGTGCAACAGGAACTAAGCAGAGGCTACACGGTGTGCTCCATGGCTGAACCCTCCTTCCTCTGACACGCAGAGTCCTTGTTAAGTGGCGTGCACAGCACAGGACGATGTGTGACCCCACTGGAAACAGTGAAAACTGATTTCATGACAATGGATTAACTGCTTTGGAAGTGACCGACCCAATTGGATTATTCTGAAGGCTCGTTATGACTGTTCTGGATACGACTTTTCCCTTTATTAGTCAGCAAGCACTTTCCCTCTAATGGGAGTGGAATTATTAAATACTCTATAACTTATTCTTGACAGGCCAGACCAGGCTTAAATAAGAAAAGGTTTCAGGACACAAATTTGAATCTGATTTGTTAAAAAATGACCTCAACAACTACAGCAGCAGCAGCAGTGACAAAAACTAAAGTTTCTGGAATGTATTATTATGATGGGAAGTACTAACACACACACACACACCTTCTAATCATCTGCTCACCTGAGCAACAGGAGACAACCATGATGACCTTATTGGACAGGAGGTTGGATGGGTCTAGACGATGTTCACATTATTTTATTATTCCAATGGCATACGGTGAACAAATAATTCTCCCACTCTTTAAAACCAAAGGGACAAAGGGACATGTTATTTGCATGGAAGCTTCTGGAGTGCAGAGGACACCTACCTTGTGGACTTTACATAACACCTCACAGAGGTAATAGATCTGGTCCGCTCGCGCCCAGTCCCATGTGCTCACCTGCAAGAGACGAAATGTGCACATGAAGAGGAACATGCTCCCTATAGCAGAAAGTCTGAGCATTTACAACAGTGCATGACTCAGTGCGTCTCCAAGTAGTTAAGTATGGAACCAGAGAAGACCCCATATAGCAAAAGCAACCTTAAGCAAAAAGAACAAATTGAGAGGCATCAATTTACCAGACTTCAAGCTACATTTCAAGGCTATAGTAACTAAAACAGCATGGTACTGGCACAAGAACAGGGACATAGACCAATGGAACAAAACTGAGAACCCAGATATAAAACCATCTCCATCTAGCCATCCGATCTTTGATAAAGCAAACAACAACATACACTGGGGAAAAGAATCTGTATTCAATAAATGGTGCTGGGAAAATTGGGTAGCCACATGTAGAAGACTAAAACAGGATCTGCACCTCTCACCTCTCACAAAAATCAACTCACAGTGAGTAACAGACTTAAACCTGATGCCTGAATCGCCCAGAGGGGCCCAGAAATCTGCACATTTAGCAGGTGACACCAGCCACACCCAGGTCTGGTGCAAACACCCTGGGCATGCCCTGCCTCAGAGGAGCAGCACTCAAGAGACTTTCAATTCAGTCACTGCATCACGGACTGTGCAAACCTTCAAGTCTGAGCTGCACATTTATCTTCACACACACATACACACACACACACACACAAACACACGCACACATGCACATTCACTGTCATGTGTCGAATAAGGCTTGTTAGGTGATTTTGTCATTGTATACTCAACATAGAGTGCATTACACAAACCTACATGGCATGCATGTGTTATTCGTATGTATTTTTCATGTGGAAAACCAAACGCCCAGCGCTCTTCCTGAGCATCTCTACCTGTTCTGCCAACATCCAGCGCCCAGGTCAGGTCTGTGCTTGCTCCATTGTCATCTGATGGAACCACCGTCTTACACATAGTTGGTCATTGACCAAAATGCCGTTACTCAGTAAGTGCATGGCTTTATACACATATGCACACACAGATGTATGCATATGGAAACGGAGAGACAGTTTTTGCTAATGTTCTGAACATTAAGCTCAATTTAACCTATTGTTTTCCTACTTACCTTTTTTATAGCAGCCATTCTCCTATTTGAACCTAACCAATCATGGGTGCTTATCGTGGGTAGCTTGGAAATGGTTTTATCTTAAATAACCCCTACCTGTGAGATTGTTGTGTTCAGTGTTGAAATGCTATAGCCAGTTTCTAGAGCGATAACTAATGAAATACGAAGTGAAAACGGCCCTGAAGAACATAATGGATTTTTTGGTGTGGAAAGCAATATGGAGATACCTTAAAGAGATACAGGTAGATCTACCATTTGATCCAGCAATCCCACTACTGGGCATTTACCCAAAAGAACAAAAGACATTCTATAAAAAAAGACATCTGCACTCAAATATTTATAGCAGCACAGTTCACAATTGCAAAGATGTGGAAACAACCCAAGTGCCCATCAATTCATGAGTGGATTAATAAAATGTGGTTTATGTATACCATGGAGTTCTTTCTACTCAGCTATAAGAAACAATGGTGATTTAGCACCTCTTGTATTTTCCTGGATAGAGCTCGAACCCATTCTACTAAGTGAAGTATTCCAAGAGTGGAAAAACAAGCACCACATGGACTCACCATCAAACTGGTATTAACTGATCGACACTTAAGTGCACATATAGTAGTAACATTTGTCGGGTGTCAGGTGGGTGGGAGAGGGTGGAATGGAGGGGCATATTCACACCTAATGCTATAGTGAACACTGTCTGGGGGTTGGGCACACTTGTAGCTCTGATCTGGGTGGTGCAAAGGCAATATATGTAACCAAAGTGTTTGTGCCCCCATAATACTCTGAAGTTAAAAAATAAAGAAACAACCATACTTTGTGATATGAAGGAAAAGACAGTTGGCTCTGTAACCACATCTCACCAACAATTATTTCCAATATTGACAGTTGATAACTCTCTAATTTGTTTGACCATTTTTGGCTTGAAAGACAGAAGGTATTTTAGATTATAAGATGTAATATCTTGGCATCTTTCAAAATTATTGTGAAACAGTGAATATCTAGCCCCGAAGTGACACAGAGTAATTCCGCATTAGATACACAACTGTCTAATATTTCTTCAGTCTACAAATGCTCATTTCAATTATTTGTTTCCATGTAACTTTTTAAAATGATAGACTATATCAACTTAACTGACGTTCTTAAAATTGATGCTAATGTTTTTTGCATATGCACAGGCAACTGCTATATAATTTATGTGTCAGTGCTATGTAATGCTGTGAAATTGATTTTATAACTGCCATTTTAACACATTTTAATGATGTTTGAAAACATGAGTAACAGCAACATCACCTTTCAGATTCCAATTTTCAGAACAGAAACAAATATTCTGACTCATGAAGGAGAGTGGAGCATAGGAGGGGGTCTGAGAGTCCTGCTCTTACCCCAACTCTCCCAGCATCTCCCAGGCCCGGGGAAGACCTGGTTAAAGAACCCCAAGGGGAGCCCCACGGGGAGCCCAGGGTGAGGCAGGGCGCTGGGCCGGGCAGCGTAACCCGCTCCCCCACGTCTCCCTCTGCCCTCCCCAACCCACGCAGTCTCTCCCTCTTCCCTTCGACGCCTCTGAAATCCATCCAAGCATCCAGACAGACAGCCACGGCACGGACTCCATGAATGCTTCCCACGTGTGTGCGGGGTGGGCTCTGGGCACGGACAGGGGCGTGGAGTCATGGCTGCACGTGCGGCCACCGAGCCACGGGAGTCGGCCACAGAGACTTTCCAGGGACCCTGTCTGTGTCCCAGGGTGCCGTGGCCAGAGACCTGCGCCCTCCCCAGGACCGGCCTCGGCTGTCGGTCAGTCTCCCTCCCTCGGATGGGGCAGGTGCGGCAAGTCCCGAGCTCACCCAGGGCAGAAGCCGCCCGTGGCCGCCGCCCCGGAGCCCGGCGGGAGAGGCTGTGGGTGCCCGCGTCTGTCTCTGATCCCAGAGCCTCACGTTTCTTGTCAGGATAAAACAAATTAAAAACACAGACATTAAAGACTTCAGGGTTGATAGGGTTGCTTTAGATTTAAGCAAAGTAAAAACGATATTGGCAAGTCGTTCCCAGCCCCGGGCGATACAACGCCTGGCCAGAAAAGCGTCCGAAAGTACCGAGGTGCAAATTCACCCGCCACACGATCGAGCCGACTGCCGGGTAAAGCGTGTCCCTGCCTGGGCCGAAGCCCCGCGGCCAGTGAGCAGGAACATCCGGCTTAGATCCTGCAGCCTCCAGCTGTTAATAACGACCAACTCTTGCGTTTCAAAGCAGCGTGACAATGTCACATACTGTAAATTTGAAATTTCCCATTAACAAGTTCCCCGGGCTACTCACTGTCCTCCAAATTTCTGTTTAACACCAAGCCTGCCTGCCCCAAAGCGCATTACACGGGAATTATTCCCGCGTGTTTGCCTTTGGAAACAGACTTGTGCTGACACATGCATCTGGCATCAAAAACCACGAAAATCCCGCCCTCACTCTCGGAAATGTGTGTCTGACACTTTCCTGACCTCCAGCTCTCACCTGCACCTGCTAACACGGTGTGTTCTCCAAGGTTCCCACGTCACACGATTTTAATAGGGAACTATTTACATACTTTTTTCTTCATCAAATTAAAATAGCAATGGAAACAGCTGTCATTTCTACCTTTAATGACGTGCACTCATGAAAATCTTTCTGAACATCTGGGAGCTGCTGGGTCAACACCACAGGCTCCCGGCTGGGGACATGCCTGGCCCCGAGGCCGCCCGGCCAGCCTGGCGGGTTCGTGGTCCAGACAGTGAGCTCGGGTGGCCTCCTGCACAGTAACTCACCTGCCTTTCCTATAAACTGCAAAGTGTGAACCACTCTGAAGTGGCCTGTCTTCTGCCGTCTTTTGGAATTTGCTCAAAGTTGGTTTGAAAGTTTAAACCAGAAAACGCTTTTGAGATTCGCTGTCTTATTCCCCAGCTCAAAAAAATCTACAGGGTGGCTTTTCCCTTGTGTCCTCTTTTAGGAGGGTTTGGTGACATTTCCAAAACACCTAGCACAGCCACAGAGCACGAGTATGCACCAAGGTTTTATCGATGGTCCACCAGTGCCCAGCGGCACCTTCCCAGGGCCAGGTGTGCGGCAGGTGTGGTGAGCAGGGAACACAACACAAAAAGCTCCCAGATAAGTGGAAAATAAACTGCATTTTTAACATTTTATCAATAGAGGGAGCCTCACATAAATCATCTTATTTTAATCTCACCACCACCCTCCCAAGTAGGCATTTACAGCAATTCATTCTCATTGTATAGGTGGTACTCAGTAGTAGCAGTTTAGGTCACCAGAAATTTAAAGTTATATGGCGACATTAGGGAGCACACAAATGAAACAGGTGATTCCAGGTAACTGCTAGACTGAACAGTCACGAATCCCACCACCTGCACCTTCCATCTCTCTTGTGCTGCTGGTGCCCATACCACTGGGAAATGGACATTGCCCAGAGCCAGGAAAGGGGCGGCTTCCTCAGCTGTGGTCACCCGGGGCCGTAAGATGCACGTGGCTCACGTGGGCTCACGGCCGCAGCGACCGTCTGTGCACTGACGCCACCCACAGTCACTGCCAGCAGCTCTCCCCTGAGCTGGAGACCGACGGCCACAGCTGCTCAGACAGACATTTCGACTTACAAAGTTGCGACTGTCCCCCGTACTGTCCTCCCACCAGCCCCGTCTCAGGGAATGGCAGCGACACGGACCCTGCTGGAATCACGCCTCCCGAGTCCACGCCAGCCCAGGAGCACGGAGCAGTCTGTGTGTGTGTGTGTGCTCGCGTGTGCGTCTGCGTGTCTCTGCATGTGTGTGTGTGTGTTGAGTGCACATCTAAATATGCTTCCTAACCACCACTGTATTCGAAGGCTTTATAGACTGTGAGGTCTATAGCAATATGGTGAACAATTTTATATTTACACTAAAAAATTCAAATTATGAAACTACATGCTTACTTGAGGATAATAAAATGTTCATATTTCAGAGAACTGAGCAGCTACATTATCAACAATTTTTTTATTTGGAGACAGAGCCTCCCTCTGTCACCCAGGCTGGAGTGCAGTGGCATCATCATAGCTCACAACAGCCTCAAACTCCTGGGCTCAAGCAATCCTCCTGCCTCAGCCTCCTGAGTAGCTGTGATTACAGGTATGCGCCACCATACCTAGCTAATTTTTCTCTATTTTTAGTTGCCTGCCTGGCTAATGTATTTTTCTGTGTTTAGCAGAGACAGGGTCTTGCTCTTGCTCAGGCTGGTCTCAAACTCCTGGGCTCACAGATCCTCCTGCCTCAGCCTCGCTGAGTGCTAGGATTACAGGTGTGAGCCACCGCACCCGGCCAACAATTTATGATGGATGCATAGAATTTGGACTCGATGCGGGGAGGGGTCCTCCCCTAGGCTGGCTGACGTGCCAACAGCTCAGCATTCTGACTGTGAGTGGGCGACTTCCAGTTCTGTCGGGAACTACAGAAATGTGACCTGTGCTTCATGGGTCCTACCTGCCTGTGTTGACCCCTGTCGGGCCTCGCCTTCCCCCAGCTCTGGGCCTCGGTCCCGCCTCCCCTCCTGGGACTGAGTCCTGCTCCAAGACCCCAGCGACGGGGCTCTTTCCCGTGCAAACGCCGCACAGTGGTACCCATGTGAGCGGCACCGTGGTATTGTGCTGTGGCGAGATTCACCTCATTTCAACACAAGGGAGCGTGTTTACTAATGAATTGGGAAACCGAGTCCATAACCACAGCGGGGCATTGCAAACACAGGTGAGAAGAGGCAGAAGCGCAACTTAAACCTTAGATCCAGAAACACTGGGGTTTCTTTGAGCGGATGATTTCGAACTCGGAGGTGGACGGGGTCTCACAGTTCACAACTAAACAAGCAGGCGGGGGCAGTGGAGGAAAGTCGTTCGGCTGTACTGGCCGCACTTGCAGGTAGCGGGGCAAACTCAGGGCAGAAGCTGGGCGTGAGTGCGGGAGGAGGGACCAGAGCAAACGCCCGGCTTGGGGACCTGGAGCCGCTCCCACGGCACGCATTGGGAGAGGGGGTCTGGGCAGGTGATCCCAGACCCTGCGAATGGCCTTACTCGCCCTGGCCCAGAGACACCTGCGGCAGGTGCAGCGCCGGACAGCGAATTTCTAGTTCCGTCCAGCCTGGCCAGCGCGGGGTGCCCCCTGAGGTTCTCCGGGCCCTTCCGGCTGCTTTCTCGCCGGAATGAAAGTGCTGGCCGCTCACAGCCGGGGGCGGGACACACACCCATCCGTGCAGGTTCCAAGTGCATTTAAAGAATACTCTGGACTACCAGTACAGTTAGTGCAATCCATCATCTCTTAGGGGAGGGTTTAGCATAAAATTGTCAAAAATAACCCTCAGCTGAGTAAATCCATTTACTGTTTTACTTACGCATAGCCTTCCTTTGTAAAAGCAAGACTCGAACGAGAAAACAGACTTGTGGATGTGGCTGCTCAGTGAGTCACTGAAATGAAAATGCCTGCTTCCATCTCCTCTTATTTATGTTACAATAAGGCTCGGTAATAAGACAGTTTCCATGGCAACACGGGGGGGCCCTGAGACCCGTGCACCCGGCACCCACCCGTACACGAGCATCCTCTGCACGCCTCCCTTCACTGTGCCGAGACTCCAATGGTAGAACGCACAGGAACGGGCTACGAGTTGCAAAGGAGTTTACAGACGCGGGCAATTTCAGGGGCCACGCTGTCTCCGTGACGCTGGTTGACCCTGCGCGGCTGAGTGTGGGGAACGCCGCAGGCTGTGCACAGCCCGGGGTGTCAGGGTGTCGGGAGATAACTCCTGAGAAGCCCCACAGGAAAGACACCCTCCTGGCTGATCTCAACCCGTGTTTCAGCAGTTACCGACTTGTGGACGGCTGGCCGGGGTTCTCGGAATCCCGGGGTCCCGCGGGCGGCCGTCTGGCAAACACAGCTCCAGGCCGAGCTGTCAGCATCCACGGCAGGGACACCCACACCCAGCCCTCCCTGCCCGCCCACACCGGGGCGACTGGCCCAGGCCGGGCACGCGAGGCCGGGGCCACCCGCCATTCGGGGTCTTCTGATGCCTATGGGATCGCCCGGCCTGAGCAGTTTAGCTCTGCGGAAAAGCAGAACCAGCTCAGCCTCTGGGACGTTCATCTCTGGGACTTATGTTTGAAAATATGGAGCGAATTAGCAACGAGTGTTAAAGTGCATCACTGCATTCATTTTGAGGAGAATTCCATCATTATTTATGCAAATACTTAGATGCAGTAAATGTATAGTGTTGGTTTATTAATAAACGTGCAAGTCAATGCAATGTAGTGTCTAAAGTTAGTTACGTCTTGGGGCAGAAAAAGTACATTCTTGGGGAGAAAGTGGTAAAGTTTGAATGGAGTGTGTGGCTAACGTTTTAGCTTTAACTCATGGATCTGTGAGCCGGGCACGTTAGGCAAATCTGGGTGAAGGGTATCTAAGACTTCCCTGCACTCACGGGCAACTTTTCTGTAAATCTAAGATTTTTCCCAAATAAAAAGCTTATTTAAAAAATCCATGCTTATCAATGGAAAGAAAGCATGCAGTATGTTATCGTCATGGTTGTGTCCTTTTGTTTATTAATACTTTCACTGGAATAAATTCCCAACAACACCGTACGTAACTTGTTTCCAGAATGTTTAGGCACCTGAGTCTGTTAACAACAGGTGCCTGTGGTTTGCTTGCAGTTCTGATGGTCGAACTCCCAGAACATAAAATTGCTTTAATTGGTAAACTTCTGGGCAGATTGCTCAAGTTACATTTGCTCATGTGGGGAGAACCGTGTGGGTGGGAGTTGGAAAATAACATTCAGAACCAGAGCACTCAGCGTTATGTTTGTATTATGGGCCCCACTAAAGCAGGCCATTTGCTTGTTTTAATAAAATGTGGGAGATATAAGGGAAGGAACGGATTTTTAAATTTTTCATTATTTGTCCATTAAGTTAGAAACGTCTGAAGAGAAGAGCTGTATTTTTTTTTTTTATTACTCTTTAACCATGAAGACGATGTTCTCTAAGCCATCCCACCCCCTGCTCCCAAACCAGCTCATATTTTGAGCAGGAAAACTCTGTAATACCCTAATGACTATTTGAACTGAAAACGAAAGGACTAATTTAGGAATTCGGAGCAATAAATACGCAACTAATGCACTAGCAGGATCCCTCCCTACCCGGCAGGGACAGAGAGGGCCGTGACCAAGCCCCCGCCTCTGCCCTGCGGACCCCGAACCCCATTCCATGGCCGCTCCCCTGCCAGGAGCAGCCCTGCCTGGGACCCCTCCCCGGGAACAGCAAAGCCCTCCTGCCCAAGGGGCGTCCTTACCGGAGGGGCGCTGAAGATGTAGAAGGACGAGCCCTTCAGGGCCAGGAACCTGGGTCTGAGGGTCGGGGAGGGGTCGGCCCCATGGAGTCTCTCGCTGGCCCAGCCCATGTGCACGACCTGCAGAGGGAGACCGTGGACGTCAGAAAGCAGGCCTGCCAGGAGCTCTGCTACGGGGGCAGAAAGTCAGACACGTAGATGGGGCTACATCCACTATTCCAGCACACTCAGATCCGGAGACCGGGAAGCTTGGAGACGTCTAGACCAATTCCCCAGGTTTCCAGGTCAGGTAGACACAGGGATGTATAACATCCTGGGTTAAAACCCAGCTTCCACACTGGGCCGGTTCTGCACACCAGCTTCTGAGCACTTCCAGGCTGGGCCATGACCGCGCTTCTCAGCCACGGCGGAGTGGTTGGCACCAAATTAATTTTTAAAAGCACAGACTGAATTACATTCTATTAGGGGCTAGCATTGCTGACTTTTCTATGAGGTTGGAAAAAAATAGCCAACTATAATTTCCATTTCTATGCCAAACATATGAGTTGCCATATATGGAAAAATGCTTGTTTTTCTTTATAGTTCAACTTCCTAGCAACAATGAAAATAATACAAAAATATTAGACTCTTACAACTAGCATTGAATATTTTAATCTCATGATAGAAAACGAAAGCTTTAAACATCACAGTATGATTAAAAAACATAATGGCAGTACTAATACAATTTAAGAATTCAGTGTGTGAATTTGAAATAATATTAAGGGAAAATCCCCATCTCACCTAAAATTCTAATGAAACACATTTGTGGTAAGTGGTAGGAGTCATTTCATCATAATTTTCTCATTTCCCCATTTTGCCATTTCAAGGAAAGCCAATTAATTAACATATTCTTATGCAGTAAAAATTTAAAACAACTTCAAATTAAAAGAAAATTAAAAATAAGGGATCATAGACTCATAGACCTCCCGTCCCTCATTCGAATGACACAGACCAAGGAGAAAGCTATTCAGGGCGCGGCCAGCCACGCCCAGACAGCAGGTGCGTGCACCTGCTCGGTGCCCCAGCGGGGGGCGATTCAAGCGCCTCCCACCACAGCTGGTGCCAGAGGGAGTGGGAGTTTCCTGCTTCAGTTTTTTACTTGATAAACCCCGACAGTCCCCATGCTCATGCTTGATCACAGACTTCCTAGGAGGTGAAGACGCCAGAGTGGTAGTGGTGGGGATCAGACTTCTACAGCATTTCCAGAGACGGGAAAGAGAAAATCAGGGGGGCCGGGCGTGGTGGCTCACACCTGTCATTCCTAGCACTCTGGGAGGCCGAGATGTGAGGATTGCTTGAGCTCAGGAGTTCAAAACCAGGCTGAGCAAGAGCGAGACCCCATCTCTACTAGAAATAGAAAGAAATTAATTGGCCAACTAAAAACGTATAGAAAAAATTAGCTGGGCATGGTGGCGCATGCCTGTAGTCCCAGCTACTCGGGAGGCTGAGGCAGGAGGATTGCTTGAGCCCAGGAGCTTGAGGTTGCTGTGAGCTAGGCTGATGCCACAGCACGGCACTGTGGCTTGGGCAACAGAGTGAGACTCTGTCTCAAGAAAAAAAAAAAAGAAAAGAAAATCAGGGAGTTCTCTCTGGGGAGAGCGGTTGCTGTGGCCAGATAGTCACTGTTATCAGGGTTTGAGCGTTGGCTGCAAACCCTCTGACACACTCAAAGTTTTAATTTTGCCTTACCAGGCTGTTCTAGGCACACTAAACTTTTTACAGAAACCCAAATATTTCACCGACTCATGAACTTGTCTGTTCTTAATGGGTTTACCTGTGCCCCATGAAGACTTACGAAGCACGTGAATGAGATACGGTGTTAACATTGCAATAACACAGGACAGTTTTGTTGCATTCGTGGCACTGGGCACATTTAGCGCTGCTGAGCCTTTTTTCGTCATAAAATGGGACTAGAATTTCCTGTCTCACATGGCCAGTGTGAGAATTTCATACTGTACCCCAAGCACTAGCCAGCAGAGGCCAACAACACAGGGTGCAGACGGCACCAGCACCCTGGAAAGCCACATAATTTTCTCCTTGAATGTCCTCTGGTTTCGAAACCAAATAACAATATTATCTAAAAACATCTAATTGGTCGACGTTTTCCCTTTATGTCTGGTTGGCTTATATAGATACTTGTGTTGGTTATAATGCTATCATCACTACTGCTGTAAACCATAAAACAGCTCAGGTTCCATTTTTAGAGAACAGCACATTTTATAGCTAATTTAGCAGATGCTTGATGTTTCTAAAATTAACTTGAATTCCATGCCTGATTACTTAATTCCTAACTCCCTACTGTGCGAGTATAACGATTTGCATCGTTTAAGATGAGATTAATTTCAAGTACAGTTGCCAAAAAAACCCCAAAACAACAACAATGAGCTGCAAACATAGTGACTGTTACGCAATGAGGAAGAAAATATGGTGCCAGCAGCCGTTTGCTCAGGAAGAAGTTCGCTCGGCTCCACCCCATGAAGACGGGGCACGAGGCATTAGTGGGTTTGCTAGTTACCTCACCTTTGCCCAGGAGCGCCTTGGCGAGGCTCGTTGAGAGCACTGAGTATCTGGGGAGGTTTCGCAGCCCAGCCATGGTCAGGAGGTCTGTACCCTTAGGAGCAGTTAGAGTTAGGTAACTGTAGCAGGTGCAGGTACGTTCACTGTACTTATCGGGGCGGCTCAGCGAAGACCTTTCCTTTGTTGGTTGCCATCAAAGGTGTGGAGGCAGAACCTGTGTGCTTGCTGCGGAATGGGATGTGCGGGAACCTGATCTAAGACCGGGCTGTGACTGCCGCAGATACACGGGTGGCCGTGGGTAGATCCCCAGACTAGCACAGCAGCAGCGAGTGCTCCTTCAGCGAGGAGAACCTGGCCAGGGACCTGACTCCAGCTCAGCGTGAGTTACCCTGTCTCTCGGGAGCTGCAGGCACGGCCGGGGACCCCGGAGCGCTGGCCGCCTGCTCAGGACGCCCCACTCTTTTTTTTTTTTTTTTTTTTTTTTTTTGAGACAGAGTCTCGCTTTGTTGCACGGGCTAGAGTGAGTGCCGTGGCGTCAGCCTAGCTCACAGCAACCTCAATCTCCTGGGCTCAAGCAATCCTCCTGCCTCAGCCTCCCGAGTAGCTGGGACTACAGGCATGTGCCACCACGCCTGGCTAATTTATATATATATATTAGTTGGCCAATTAATTTCTTTCTATTTATAGTAGAGACGGGGTCTTGCTCTTGCTCAGGCTGGTTTCGAACTCTTGACCTCGAGCAATCCACCCGCCTCAGCCTCCCAAAGTGCTAGGATTACAGGCGTGAGCCACCGCGCCCGGCCAGGACGCCCCACTCTTGCCTCCAGTTTGGTTGTCTCTGTCCCCCCGGGCTGCTTGTTCCTCCTTTCCACGTCTGGTGAACACAGGCCTGCACAGATTCCAACGAGAACTATATGGGGAAGGGCGAGTAAGGAGCTGCTCTGCTGGCCGAGATGGCAGCCATACAGGTTGTTAATAATCTGAGCTGTCTATTAGCTGGAGGTGAACTTAATTAAATCTCATAGGTAATTGAATTCTACCTAGATCAGTTAGCAAAGAAATAAGTTATACCTTAGCTATTATTGGAAATACTGGCTGCTTTAAGCATCCTTCTCAGGCATACGAAGTTCATAAATAATTTTAAAGGAAGCTAATTTTATCTTGTAGGTTATGAATTTTCCAACGGCTCACTACGTGTTCCAAGAAGTGCAAATGACACTTTCAGGAATACCGGCCTGATTGTATCACCTCAATTAAATCAAGAGGACACAATCATTACGATAAAGGGAGGCACTTTCATTTGTTTCTTTCTGATGCCATTTCTATAGGAAAGCTGCTTTCTTTGCTCCTGAGTCAGTCTGGACAATTAGTTAAGTGTGCCTCGGGTGAAGACGATTCAGCTGGTCTTTCCCCTCACACAGAAAGAGCAAGAACTACCTGTGTTATTAAGATTTTCTCTTTTGATTTGGTGATGAAGGCATCACTATCTCCCTGAATTAAAATTCAAATTGTTGAGAAGAAATTTTTGAAAGCACACGGAGATGCTTGCTGTCTCAGTGGGATGGACACGTGTGCTGGCTTGCCGGGACAGTTCTAAATTCACACCCGCTGTGTTGCTGTGGCTCTGAGGTCAGTCCTTGTCCCAGACAGCTGTGCTCTGTTTACGGCTGCTCCCTTTACCTGGTAGGAGAGTCTGAGAGTCTGTACCTTATGCCTTTTGTATTTTTACTCTAGTTCCATTTTCTTCTGTTTTTGTTGGCCAATTTCAGTGGTTGTCAAACAACTTTTTTCACATTCATTCAAATATTATTTCTTCATTACATACCAAAATCAAGAATTGTTAAGAGTGAGAGGAAAAAAAATATGTTTTTAAAGGGCCCAGCGTCATATGTCTAAACTCCTAAAATACTCGCAAGATGTGCAGTTTGGGGATAAAATATTGAAATAATCCTCCACCAGAAACACACGGGCTGTGGCAGGGTTAGTTCTCTAATCATCCTACATACTGAAGCTCAACTCTTAATATTTATTTCCAAAAAAAAAAAAAAAAAAGACTTCAAGCCCCTGAGTAAAGAGTTAGCGCTGTAAAAAAAAATTTCAAGCTGACAAGGACCTTAGCTTGCCCAGTACGAGTTTCGTGCTCTACGGACGAAGAGATTGAGGCTCAGGCGTGAAGTCTTTCAAGCGATGCAAGTGATGGCACCAGATGAGGGCTGTGCTGTGACTGGAACTCAGGCTCTTTGTCGGGTAGTTTCCAACACTGACGTCCCGTGAAGGAGGTTTCCTCTGGGCTGGAGTTTCACGCAGAGAAGGCCAGGGCACGGCTCGCCCACTGCCTGGGGACCCTGGAGGAGGCCGGTCCAGGTCCTCTGCGTGGGGGCCGAACCTCTTGGGGACCCCCCTGTCCCCAGAGACCCCATCTCATCTCTCTCTCTCTCTCTCTCTCTCTCTCTCTTGGATCGAGCGACACAGCAGAGCACGTTCCGAAGTAGAACAACGCGTCTTGTGTCCAGAGCCCTTTCCGACCCGGGAAGTGACTCCGGCACCCCTGCCACGGCCCTCGAGTTCCCTGAAATACAGAAGCTCGAGGCCCAGGAGCGCATCCCCGGGTAAGGGGCGCCGTCTGCTTGGAGGGTGGCAGCCGCCCCTCGGTGGGCAGGAGAGGGCCACCGTGCCCGCCATGAGCACACTGAGTAAGAGGCTGGAACTGAGAGACGCCAGTGACAGCTCCAGGTGCCTTCCTAAGCTCTCGGAAGAGCCTGATTCACCGTGAGAACAATCTCACGGGACATTCTGCTAACTTTCATTGTGCTAATAAAAATCCCGTTTCAAAATGGTAAATTATTCATGGGGACAGCAGCCACCCATTGGTCATCTATGCCACCAGCCTCGATAAATTAAACTGAAAGAAAACAGTATGTTTATTTGTGCACATAGTGCACAGGTTCAAAAATAGCAGGAAAATAATATTTTATGTATAAATATATAATGAAATTATATTTTATGCATAAAATATAAACTGTATCCCAATATTAATTTAAAGACATTTATGGAAACATTACTCATAAAAAGCTCATTTAGCTAAGTAAAAAAAATAGTTGATGATAAATTTGGAAAAGTATTAAAAGACATAAAAGTTAGATTTAGAGGAACTATTCTTAATGTCTCTATTTTAATTTTAAAATGTTGACTAGAGGAGTTTAATTTCCTGTCTTTTTCAGTAACATTTGATTGGCAGGGACCTACTCTTCTGTCTTGAATTCAAACACTGCTAGGCACCATTGAAAGAGTATTTATAAGCGCTATTTAAAGCAAACTGAACACATTTATCTCAGTTTTCCTAACTCGAGGCTACAATGCATGCTTCCTTAAACCTATAAAATATACAACCAGAACACTAATTAACTATAAATACAAAGTCTGCACTTACGTTGCAACTCGAACTTTATTAAGAAGTAAATAGAAGAATAACATAATGACCTAAGCATTCACCTGCCTGACACTCAAACAGTCTGATTATAATGAGTTTTTCCTAAGTACTTAAGGGCCCAGGAAGTGACAGTCCTGGGGCCGGAGGACCGGCCGTGCGGCTGGCTGACGGTGACCGAGGAGGACGCTTCCTCCCGAAGCCAGGACAAGGCAGAGCCCTGGGCTGCAGGGGGACAACCTGCCCGGGTTTGGGGTGACAGGGTCCCGCCAGGGGCAGTGACATCTGTCGGGTCAAAGGCCTCCTGGGAATGAAGCTTCCGAATGGGAGGTTTTATCTAAGAAGACAGCACAGTGCTCGAGATTTCACACCCTACAGGTGTGTCTTCACCGTGCAACCCGCTCAGCTGGGACCACCTCACCCACACATCATGCCACCCCCACCTGGCCCACACGGGGCAGGTGACCCCACACACACTACACACCCCGGCGGGGCAGCGGCCGCCAGCGCAGTCTGAAATGTGCGCTCACGCTGGCCTGTCCCAATTCCCAAATCAAATCTCAAACAAAGAGAGAGTCTACTTTGGTGACTTGTTGCATTATGAGGCTGAAAAACACAAGTCCTACCTGGTCGCCAGGAGAACAGCACCTGTTTTCCGTCTTCACCTGTGGAGAGAGGGCAGCCGGACAAGAACGTTAGTGCCGTGATTTTTCTTCCTGTCTAGTTGACAGTCGAAATTAATTAGCCACACGGACCGTCCTTGGAAACAGGTTTCTCTTATGATGCGTTTCTTATCTGAACACCAAACTGGAGTCAAAACGAACGTAGGCTGCGCAAGCAACTCCCGTGATAGAGAAAAGTGTATTCGGGCACTTCAGCTACCCTTCGAATGTCAGCATCTTATGTAAGGGAAGCTAAGGGGCGACAGGGGCTTAAATTCCACCATCTGGCAAAAGTGGGGAGGAGGATTCTGCCCCACGTGACCCTGGAACAGCGGGCAGCCACCACAGCGGTGACCTCAGTCATCGCAGCTTACACTCCGCCCGCCCCGGCTCTCCAACAGGCCCCCAGGCAGAGGCGATTCTCCACAATGTCACCGTGAGCAAGAGGAGGGCTGGAATGACAACTGCCCACAGCTGCACAGCCCGGAGGTGGCTCCACACCCTCCTCTCTGCTCCGACCTGCTCCGGGTCCCCTCCTCTCTGCTCCAGGTCCCCTCCTCTCTGCTCCAGGTCCCCTCCTCTCTGCTCCAGGTCCCCTCCTCTCTGTTCCGACCTGCTCTGGGTCCCCTCCTCTCTGCTCTGACCTGCTCTGGGTCCCCTCCTCTCTGCTCCGGGTCCCCTCCTCTCTGCTCCGACCTGCTCTGGGTCCCCTCCTCTCTGCTCCAGGTCCCCTCCTCTCTGCTCCAGGTCCCCTCCTCTCTGTTCCGACCTGCTCTGGGTCCCCTCCTCTCTGCTCTGACCTGCTCTGGGTCCCCTCCTCTCTGCTCCGGGTCCCCTCCTCTCTGCTCCGACCTGCTCTGGGTCCCCTCCTCTCTGCTCCAGGTCCCCTCCTCTCTGCTCCAGGTCCCCTCCTCTCTGTTCCGACCTGCTCTGGGTCCCCTCCTCTCTGCTCCAGGTCCCCTCCTCTCTGCTCCGCTACGAGGGGCAGCGTGTGGCTCACACAGACCCGAGGGACCCTGCTCCTCACAAGCATCTGTCCAGACCTCAGTCTGGCACCGTCCGTGCGGCTGCTTGGCTGGTTAGTTTAATCTTCTATCCACTCAGATAACTTTGGAAATAAAAACGTCCCATTTGAAAAATAAGATCTCAGGAAGGTTCCATACATCTGTACACAGTTACAAAAGGGAAACTTCCATGGTCTTTAGAAATCTCACATGTGGCTGCTTCCCCCAGTATTTGAGTCTGCACCATCAACTTCTGTTAAGCAGTTGCCTGGAGGAGGGAGGTTGTGGGGAGACAGTGGGGCGAGGTGGAGAGCAGGTGCCTTTGCGGGGTGGCCGCGTGGGCGGGTCCAGGCTGGCCCCAGACCCTGGCCCCCTACCCCCAGCCCCCGGGGCCGAGCTGGGATCAGGAGCACATGCAGGGCTGGTCAACTGGGAGGGGCAGAACCAGAGAACTGGTCAGAGGCCACCTCTGGGAGGGGTCTGTCCTGCCAAGAGCCCCCAGGGCTGCGGCTCTTCAACTCGGGGTCAGCAGGCACCGGACTCGAGAGTTCCCTGCGTCCTTGTGCACAGAGAACCGTGCGTAAGGAACCTCCAGCTAGGTGGAGATTTCGTTTTCACCCACCTCTTTGTATTTCTTTTATTTTTAAAATCACCTGTTGACTCTGAAATTCAAACACATCACTCAAGAAGACAGAAGATCTTTTTTCTTTTCCAGATGACTGCAGTAAAAATTTGAGAAAGTGATGTGTTTTGGCTAATTATGTCTTTTATATATTTTTTTCATAATGTTTTAGAGGATTATATTTTTTAATCCAACTAGGTTTCCCAAAATAAAAATCTTGCATTCTGTCAATGCATGTGTGTAACATATATGTAAAGTTACGTGCACATGAACATTTCTGTGTATGCGTGAGAAAGAGTGAGAGAGACAGAGGGAGGCCTGGCTGGGAAGGGCCTGAGCTCTTGTCGCTGGAAACACCTAGCTGACTTGATTTTTAGTTTTTTTATTCAGAGATTTGATATGCTAAAGTAAGAGCAGCTTTTCTGTTCCCTGCTGTAACCCACTGCTCTAGGGCTAGCCCACTCTCTAGGGCTAACCCACTCTCTAGGGCTAACCCACTCTCTAGGGCTAACCCATTCTCTAGGGCTAACCCACTCTCTAGGGCTAGCCCACTCTCTAGGGCTAACCCACTGTCTAGGGCTAACCCACTGTCTAGGGCTAACCCAATCTCTAGGGCTAACCCACTGCTCTAGGGCTAGCCCACTCTCTAGGGCTAACCCACTCTCTAGGGCTAACCCACTGCTCTAGGGCTAACCCACTCTCTAGGGCTAGCCCACTCTCTAGTGCTAACCCACTCTCTAGGGCTAACCCACTCTCTAGGGCTAGCTCACTCTCTAGGGCTAACCCACTCTCTAGGGCTAACCCGCTCCCTGGGCTAACCCGCTCTCCTGGGCTAACCCGCTCTCCAGGGCTAAGCCGCTCTCCTGGGCTAAGCCGCTCTCTAGGGCTAACCCGCTCTCTAGGGCTAACCCGCTCTCTAGGGCTAACCCGCTCTCTAGGGCTAACCCCCTCTCTAGGGTTAACCCGCTCTCTAGGGCTAACCCGCTCTCTAGGGCTAACCCGCTCTCTAGGGCTAACCCGCTCTCTAGGGCTAACCCGCTCTCTAGGGCTAACCCACTCTCTAGGGCTAACCCACTCTCTAGGGCTAACCCAGTCTCTAGGGCTAACCCACTGTCTAGGGCTAACCCACTCTCTAGGGCTAGCCCCCTCTCTAGGGCTAACCCACTGTCTAGGGCTAACCCGCTCTCTAGGGCTAACCCGCTGTCTAGGGCTAACCCGCTCTCTAGGGCTAACCCGCTCTCTAGGGCTAACCCGCTCTCTAGGGCTAACCCACTCTCTAGGGCTAACCCACTCTCTAGGGCTAGCCCACTCTCTAGGGCTAGCCCACTCTCTAGGGCTAACCCACTCTCTAGGGCTAACCCACTCTCTAGGGCTAACCCACTCTCTAGGGCTAACCCACTCTCTAGGGCTAGCCCACTCTCTAGGGCTAACCCACTCTCTAGGGCTAACCCACTCTCTAGGGCTAACCCACTCTCTAGGGCTAACCCAGTCTCTAGGGCTAACCCGCTCTCTAGGGCTAACCCACTCTCTAGGGCTAACCCACTCTCTAGGGCTAACCCACTCTTTAGGGCTAACCCAGTCTCTAGGGCTAACCCGCTCTCTAGGGCTAACCCACTCGCTAGGGTAACCCACTCTCTAGGGCTAACCCACTCTCTAGGGCTAACCCACTCTCTAGGGCTAGCCCCCTCTCTAGGGCTAACCCACTGTCTAGGGCTAACCCGCTCTCTAGGGCTAACCCGCTGTCTAGGGCTAACCCGCTCTCTAGGGCTAACCCGCTCTCTAGGGCTAACCCGCTCTCTAGGGCTAACCCGCTCTCTAGGGCTAACCCACTCTCTAGGGCTAGCCCGCTCTCTAGGGCTAGCCCACTCTCTAGGGCTAACCCACTCTCTAGGGCTAACCCACTCTCTAGGGCTAACCCACTCTCTAGGGCTAACCCACTCTCTAGGGCTAACCCACTCTCTAGGGCTAACCCACTCTCTAGGGCTAACCCACTCTCTAGGGCTAGCCCACTCTCTAGGGCTAACCCACTCTCTAGGGCTAACCCACTCTCTAGGGCTAACCCACTCTCTAGGGCTAACCCAGTCTCTAGGGCTAACCCGCTCTCTAGGGCTAACCCATTCTCTAGGGCTAACCCACTCTCTAGGGCTAACCCACTCTCTAGGGATAACCCACTCTCCTGGGCTAACCCACTCTCCTGGGCTAACCCACTCTCTAGGGCTAACCCACTCTCTTGAGCTAACCCACTCTCTAGGGCTAACCCACTCTCTAGGGCTAACCCACTCTCTTGAGCTAACCCACTCTCTAGGGCTAACCCACTCTCTAGGGCTAACCCACTCTCTAGGGCTAACCCACTCTCTAGGGCTAACCCACTCTCTAGGGCTAACCCACTCTCTTGAGCTAACCCACTCTCTAGGGCTAACCCACTCTCTAGGGCTAACCCACTCTCTAGGGCTAACCCACTCTCTAGGGCTAACCCACTCTCTAGGGCTAACCCACTCTCTTGAGCTAACCCACTCTCTAGGGCTAACCCACTCTCTTGAGCTAACCCACTCTCTAGGGCTAACCCACTCTCTAGGGCTAACCCACTCTCCTGGGCTAACCCACTCTTTAGGGCTAACCCACTCTCTAGGGCTAACCCGCTCTCTAGGGCTAACCCGCTCTTTAGGGCTAACCCACTCTCTAGGGCTAGCTCACTCTCTAGGGCTAACCCACTCTCTAGGGCTAACCCACTCTCTAGGGCTAACCCGCTCTTTAGGGCTAACCCGCTCTTTAGGGCTAACCCACTCTCTAGGGCTAACCCACTCTCTAGGGCTAACCCACTCTCTAGGGCTAACCCACTCTCTAGGGCTAACCCACTCTCTAGGGCTAACCCACTTGCTAGGGCTAACCCACTCTCTAGGGCTAACCCACTCTCTAGGGCTAACCCACTTGCTAGGGCTAACCCACTCTCTAGGGCTAACCCACTCTTTAGGGCTAACCCACTCTCTAGGGCTAGCCCACTCTCTAGGGCTAACCCACTCTCTAGGGCTAACCCACTCTCTAGGGCTAACCCACTCTCTAGGGCTAACCCACTCTCTAGGGCTAACCCACTCTTTAGGGCTAACCCACTCTCTAGGGCTAGCCCACTCTCTAGGGCTAACCCACTCTCTAGGGCTAACCCACTCTCTAGGGCTAACCCACTCTCTAGGGCTAACCCACTCTCTAGGGCTAACCCACTCTTTAGGGCTAACCCACTCTCTAGGGCTAGCCCACTCTCTAGGGCTAGCCCACTCTCTAGGGCTAACCCACTCTCTAGGGCTAACCCACTCTCTAGGGCTAACCCACTCTCTAGGGCTAACCCACTTGCTAGGGCTAACCCACTCTCTAGGGCTAACCCACTCTCTAGGGCTAACCCACTTGCTAGGGCTAACCCACTCTCTAGGGCTAACCCACTCTTTAGGGCTAACCCACTCTCTAGGGCTAGCCCACTCTCTAGGGCTAACCCACTCTCTAGGGCTAACCCGCTCTCTTGAGCTAACCCACTCTCTAGGGCTAGCCTACTCTCTTGGGCTAACCCACTCTCTAGGGCTAACCCACTCTCTAGGGCTAGCCCAGTCTCTAGGGCTAACCCACTCTCTAGGGCTAACCCATTCTCTAGGGCTAACCCACTCTCTAGGGCTAACCCATTCTCTAGGGCTAATCCGCTCTCTAGGGCTAACCCACTGTCTAGGGCTAACCCAATCTCTAGGGCTAACCCACTCTCTTGAGCTAACCCACTCTCTAGGGCTAACCCGCTGCTCTAGGGCTAACCCGCTGCTCTAGGGCTGACCCACTCTCTAGGGCTAACCTACTCTCTTGAGCTAACTCACTCTCTAGGGCTAGCCCACTGCTCTGGGGCTAACCCACTCTCTTGTGCTAACCCATTCTCTAGGGCTAACCCACTCTCTTGAGCTAACCCACTGCTCTGGGGCTAACCACAAATCACGAGTCGCGTCCTTGTTTCCATGCACAAGGGCAGCAGCGAGATCTGGGCAAGCATGTGCTCACGTGCCGCAGGGTAAGTTCGCGGATGTTCGTGGAGACGGCTCTCAGCCAGTCGGCGCCGTCCTGGGCCGTGTAGAACTGGAGGACTCCGGAGCTGGCGCCGTCGGGGGCCCGCACCTCGAGGGCGGTGGACCTGCGGGGAGGGGGAGACGCTGCCCAGGGGCCCGGCGCTGCGGCCTCACGAGGGCGGGGGTGCGCTCGCATTGTCCGCCACAGGACACCACAGGACGCCGCGGCCACCGCACACCGCAGCCCAGGGCACTGACCGGCCTTCCTGGAATTGAGGCTGGCACTCGGATCCCTCTGCAACAAGAGCCATTTCTAATTCGATCAAAACATGAGAAGCAACTCATACGGGAAGGGACGCTCGCTCTTGCAATCCCGGAGTTGCTGTTTACAGGATCCTCGGGGATAATTCCTCTGAAGGGCACTCACAGCGGAGTACTTGGGCTCCGGGAGCGAGAAGGAGATGCCCCCGCCCCCCAGCACCCGGCTGTGACTGCGGTCACAGGGGAGCTCCCGCCGTTTCCGGGACGGTCGACTTGCCACGAATCCAACCCTGGGAAAGCAAAGGCGGCTGCGGATCAGCTGCCTGGAATGCAGCGGCTCTTCTTCCCACCACGCCAAGTCCCTAGCGGACGCTCTCCACGTGACTACGCACAAAAGGGAAGTGCCGTGCACACCGCTGTGTGTTTTTAAAGAAAATAATGCATGTTAATTACTGTAACCCAAACCTCCATAGTCGTGAGCAGATAACTGAAAGGTAAAAAACAAACCAAAACAAGCACATGTTCTAACAGCCAGGTCCTCGCCACGCGTGCTTCAGTCTTTCGGAGGAGAGTTTCGGGGGCGCCTGGCTAGGAAGGGAGCACGCAGGGCAGGGAGTGGGGGTGCTGTGAACGGTCCTGCCGTCCGTGCCAAGCCTGCCAGACCGGGACCCCTGTGACTGCACAGGCGTCTTTGCAGACGCAGAACCCCCCGAGCAGGGGCCGCTCCCACCGGCACGAGCACCTCCTGCCTCAGAGCGCCTGGCTGATGTCCCAGCTGTGGGCACACGTCACAGCACGGCCTGACACGGGGACGGTGAGAGCGTGTGAGCGGACGACTCTGTGGAGCAGGAGGAGGGAGGGGGGACCGTGTGATGTCACGGGGTCCCTGCGGGCAGAGGAGGGGCGGGGAGAGGGCGCAGGGCTCCCGTCACATGCCAGCGTCCTCAGCGTGGGCCACCTGTCCTCCCGGTGGACGCCTGCCGCGCCGACAGACACCAGCCCCCTCGTCAGTGCCCGCGGGTTAATCGTCACGATGCACAGACGCCGGGAGGCCCTGTGGGCACGCTGTGTCACGTTCCCCGCCATCAGCCGCTTACGGAATACCGAGCGCGCCCCCGGACCCACGGACTCCCGCCGAGGCAAGGGCTGGCCCAGAGTCGGGTCTCGACCTCCCCTCCCAGCTGTGGCACGGCTAACGCGTGAGGCGTACGTAATGCAAAACGAGGCCGACCCTAATTTAACGGCAAAGGAACAACTGGACCACGCCGATCATTACTACAGAGGAGTCCCCTGGCGCCCCGAACGTAGAGTTCAGAGACCATCCTGGCGCTACGGCACGCACACAAAGCACGCGACTCACACGCCTGCACGCGACACTCAGACGTCACACACACGTGGGCAGCCACGCCCGGATTGAGACACTTCAACAGAGCCCCTGGCGGTGCCGGCTGTCCGGGTCTCAGGCGGGCAGGCATGTCCCTCCCGCCCTCCCCGGCTGTGGTCCAGGCCTGCGGCTGGGCAGCTGGGCAGGTGAGCAGGTGAGCAGCTGGGCAGGTGAGCAGGTGGGCAGGTGAGCAGGTGAGCAGGTGGGCAGGTGAGCAGGTGAGCAGGTGAGCAGGTGGGTGGGGTCTCGCCGGGCCTGAGGGGCTTGGTCAGAAGTGGGAGGGCGTGGGAGGGGGAGGAGGGTCGGGGCTCTGGTGCCGCCTGTTGGAATTCAGCTCTGTCTTCTCAGGGTAGTCCCCGGCGTCTCCTGACCCTCAGAGTTCGAGAGGTCTGTCCGGACGCCGGCGGCTGCACACCGGGCACGGCCAGCCCAGCGGGGCCGACACGGCAGCGGCCGTCCTAGGGTTTGGTGAGGGGCAGGGCCGCCGCCGGCCCCCCCTGGGTTTACCGTGTCTGGTGCAGGTAGAGGTGCTGATAGCGCACTAAGGAGCTCACAGAGGCACAGAAGAGAGTACGTTAAGACCCCCGGGAGCACAGGACGCAGAGCACATGCCCTACCCCGCCGTCCCTCCTCCTGCCTCTGCGGTCCCGGCCGCGGCTGTGGGACAGGTCACCGTTCAGGGTTCTTGGGCCTTTTACCAGAAGGAAACAGATTCTCTCTATACTCCTGCACGGATCTTTAAAGCTGAACACTCAATACATTTGGGAGGGATGATGAAAGATATTAATAACATGTGTTACTAACAACGGCGTGTATGACAATGATAAAAAGACCAGCTGGTATTATTTACACTTTGCAGCAAACACTGTGTACGATATACCTTACAGGTTGCACTGGTTTTAATCTTCCCAATGATCCTACGAAGAAAGTCCTGTTGCTATAATTATGCAGATGAAGAAACTGAGACTTATCCAGATCAATCAATTTGCCCGAAGTTGGTCACACGGCCAGAAACGGCCAAAGCCATGACCCGCCACCCCCGTCCGCAGTGCAGCTCACTCAGGGCCCCGCCTCCCACCCGACTCCGTGTTGTTGCCGTATCTCTGCCGTGGTGTTTGGCACAATCAAACCTTCTAGAAGGTTCTGTGAGCCAGCCACGCAGCCACTGCTCACCTTGAGTCATCTTGGCCATGGAAACGCCATGGGAGGGAGCCGCGGGGGGAGGCAGGGTGCTGAGCTGGGAGCCCGGGAGCCGCTCTGCGTGAACACAAACATCTCGGCGCCACTGAGGCCCTCAGCCGGGACGCTGTGCATCTCCGGGGGACAGACTGTGGGGTGGCGAGGGCGTGGGGACAAGCTCCGCAGAGGTGACATCTGGGAGAGCTATGGAGGGGCAGGCGCTGCCGGAGCAGGTGGCACGAGGGGGGGGGCCACCCCCAACGAGAGGTGAGAGACAGACCACCCGCCTGGGGACACGGACAGGTCAGGGGTGCCCAGACAGCGTGCTAGGCAGAGGCATCAATAGAAAACAAAATTAAATTTAACCCAGTTTTTGAAAGGTGGGACCTCAAAAGTAATTAGAAAGTTGTCCTGACTCCTAGAGAGCAGGGTTCCCCTAGGAACCCCAAGCCCGAGGCTGGGGCCAAATCTGCAATGGATCGAATGTCCCTGTCCCCCTAAATACTCACCCCCCCAGGAGGAGGTGTCGGGAGGTGTGGCCTCGGGGCGGTGGTGGCCTCAGCCTGGGACCAGGGACCTCACAAAGGGCCCAGAGCGCCCATCCCCCCAGGAGGGAGGGCCCAGGAGAAGGGGCATCTGCACCCGACCAGGATGAGCCCCCACCAGGACCCCACCCTGCCGGCACCGGCCCGGACTGCGGGTGACCTGCCGCAGGACAGCAGCAGCCGGGAAGGCGCCCGGGGAAACGGGGCTCGCCTGCTGTTTTGTCTCTTTCACCCTCCAGCTTCGAAAGCCCCTTTCCGTGTATTTTCATCTCAGACCTGGAGAGCCTGTCGAATCTCCCTTCGCAGAGGAAAGGAAACTCAGCTAGACGTTTAAACTGGGGGACGGCTGATGCATCCGTCTGGCTTGGAAGAGAAGAAAGGGCCTTAACATCCCAGAGCCAAGACTTCGCAAGTCTTCTCCCCCCGGGATGAGAACTCGGCTGGACGAGGCCCGCAGGACCCCTCCCTCCTGTGCGGGACAGACCCCACAAGCCCCTCCCCTCAGCGGCAGGTGCGGCCCCGCCCCAGCCGCCCCGCTGCTCTGCTCCCAGCCTTTCCTGCCCAGGACACCTGCCACGGAAGACCCTTTGTGGCAGGAGTGTCCACACGTGACGCTGTCCTCACAGAACAACCTGAGCACTTGGCAGGACAACTCCGACGCGCGGCGTCACTTCTCAGAACGCGCTTACCCGCCACGCGCCATCTCCGCGCGCTTACCCGCAGAGCGCCATCTCCGCGCGCTTACCCGCCACGCGCCATCTCCGCGCGCTTACCCGCAACGCGCCATCTCCGCGCGCTTACCCGCAGAGCGCCATCTCCGCGCGCTTACCCGCCACGCGCCATCTCCGCGCGCTTACCCGCAGAGCGCCATCTCCGCGCGCTTACCCGCCACGCGCCATCTCCGCGCGCTTACCCGCAGAGCGCCATCTCCGCACGCTTACCCGCAGAGCGCCATCTCCGCGCGCTTACCCGCCACGCGCCATCTCCGCGCGCTTACCCGCAGCGCGCCATCTCCGCGCGCTTACCCGCAACGCGCCATCTCCGCGCGCTTACCCGCAGAGCGCCATCTCCGCGCGCTTACCCGCCACGCGCCATCTCCGCGCGCTTACCCGCAGCGCGCCATCTCCACCCCCTCTCCTCCTCCCCCTCTCGCCTGCCCACCACCCGATGAAAAGTTTTTTTTTTCTTTGTTGTTTGTTTGTTTTTAACATTTTGGTTACATTGTATATCTGTGCCTCTCCCTAAGGGTTAGAGTTATTCCCTTCCCCTCCAAAATGCTCGCCACCTCCCTAAGATGGGGCCTCTCCCTCCCCTCGGCCCCAAATCCCTGGTGAACACCACCACCGTGTGAGAACCAGAGTGTTAGTCAGTCAGCACCAATTTGATGGCGAGTAGATTTTAAAAAGCACCATAGACATGGGGCAAAAAGACCCTAAAGCCGTAGTTATTTCTCCCCCGCCCGCCCTCCCCCTTCCCTCTGTCCATGCTTTAGGACAAGAATCGAGGCCGGGACTCCTCATTCACGCTGGCGCCAACGTGGAGCAAGAGGCGCCGCATGCGCAGAACCGTGTCGGGCAGAGGGCGTGCAGGACGGGCTCCTGGGGGTGGCCACCCACCCCCGACTCTCTCCCGTCCGTCCACTCGTTCCTTATTCCACAGACAATCAAAAGGCCCCAACATCCCGCGTCGATTCAGGACACGTCAAAGCCCCTCCAAACCTGCAGCTGCACTGGACGCCATCTCGACAGCGCCCCTCAGAAACCAGCGAGCACCAACGCCGCCCCGCCGCACCCGCCACACGAGCCAGGAAGTCACCAGCAGGCCCAAGTCCCCTGGTCAGGGCCGTGAAGTCAGTCCGGGGTCTCGGTCCACGCCCGGAGCTCTTGCCCGCCCCTCACGCCTTGTCCAGGCTCCCTCGTGCCTAGCCCCATCATGGGCGTTTCTGAGAGCGAACACGTCTCTCGTGTTGTTCGGAATTCCCTCACACTTCTATGTCCGGGAACGCGCGGGTCTGTGTGCAGGGCTGGCTCGGACGCGGGTCCTGCAGTCCCAGCGCGGCCTGCGCTCCACGGCAGCCGGTGATGGCGCGTTTGCCCCCAGCTGAAGGCCAGAGACGGCACGACAGGACAAACGCCAGGCGCAGGTGGACGTGCCCTGGGCTGGCAGAGCGGAACCTGGCTGATAGCTACAGAAGGCAGAACTCGGGACGGCCCAGACTCCCAGCTTGGAGCAGACAGCTGCTCAGGTCATTCAACCCACATAGCCCAGGTGTGCCCGGGAAGGGGTTTCACAATGTGATTAAGGTTGCGAATCAGCTGACCTCAATGAGGGGGTTCTCCAGGTGCACAACCTACACACACGAGCCTTTTCCATCTGGGCTAGGGGGGGAAGCTGGGGACTCAAAGCTCTTGGGGGATCAATGCAGAAGCAGTTACCTGCTGTCAGCCCAAGGTGGGAGACCCTCAGCAGGGACGTGGGTGGCTCTGGCCATGGACAAAGGTGGAGGGACCACGTCAGGGACGTGGTGGCTCTGGCCATGGATAAAGGTGGAGGGGCACATGGCAGGGACGTGGGTGGCTCTGGCCATGGATAAAGATGGAGGGACACATGGCAGGGATGTGATGGCTCTGGCCATGGATAAAGGTGGAGGGACCACGGCAGGGACGTGGGTGGCTCTCGCCATGGATAAAGGTGGAGGGACACATGGCAGGGATGTGGTGGCTCTGGCCATGGATAAAGGTGGAGGGACCACGGCAGGGACGTGGGTGGCTCTCGCCATGGATAAAGGTGGAGGGACACATGGCAGGGATGTGGTGGCTCTGGCCATGGATGAAGGTGGAGGGACACATGGCAGGGACGTGGTGGCTCTGGCCATGGATGAAGGTGGAGGGACACATGGCAGGAATGTGGGTGGCTCTGGCCATGGATGAAGGTGGAGGGACACATGGCAGGGATGTGGTGGCTCTGGCCATGGATAAAGGTGGAGGGACACATGGCAGGAATGTGGGTGGCTCTGGCCATGGATGAAGGTGGAGGGACACATGGCAGGGACTTGGTGGCTCTGGCCATGGATGAAGGTGGAGGGACCATGGCAGGGTCGCAGGTGACTCTGGTCATGGATAAAGGTGGCGGGACCATGGCAGGGTCGCAGGTGGCTCTGGTCATGGATAAAGGTGGAGGGACCACGGCAGGGACGCAGGTGGCCCCAGTCTTGGAGAGTGGCCCCTCCGCTGACAGCCAGCAAGAAGACGGGAACTGAACCTGATAAAGGGCAGGGACCTGAATTCTGCCCCCAACCCTGAGTGAGCCCCGAGTGGGGGAGCAGCCCCCCGATGCCTTGATTCCAGCCTGGTGGGACCCTGAGCAAAGGACCAACCAGGCCAGGCCGGGCTCCTGACGCAGGGGCACTGTGGGACAATAAACTTGTCTCGTGCGGAGGGAGTCTGGATGACTTTGTCACACAGCAAGAGAAAGCTGACCTGGTAGAGTTAAGCGGAAGTCCGGCCTCAGTCGTAGCCGTACGGCCCCGTCAGTAATCACGCGTTTCTCCACCTGCTGTGGGAGAAATGTCTTGACGCGTCGATGACAGGCAAAAACCACAGGACGGTGCAGAGTAACCTGTGATGCTTCGTGACTGCGTGCCAGTGTCAGGAGACCCGGTTTGCTTTCCTGCGTGAGCGCCCAAGGTAACGGCCCGGCCCGTGTGGTCTGCTGGTATCTGCAGGACACGCACCTGCTGCGCTTTCCTCTGTTACAGTTTCGTTTTAATATCATCTCCTCAAATTCTTATCGAGCAATCTGCTTCTGGACCCTGTAGCCGTCGGTTTACTCTTCATCCACAGTGATGCACGGTTTATCTGAGAGCATGGTTGCAGTTTTACCCGGGAACCGAGCGAGAATAACCCCCTGGACAGCGGACAGAGGCGGCGGCTCCGGGCAGCGCCGGCTGTCACGGCGCTTTGGAGGCGAAGGAACACGAGAACCGCTGCTCTGAGCAGCCCTGACGTTTCTCACGTAAGCATTTCGGATGATTCAGTCTTTCAAAAACAAACTTTCTGAAACTCAGTAACCTCAACCATTATCGTCCAATTGCTTAAACAAACAAACCACACAGCCCCGGGGTGAGGCAGCGCTCGGCAGAACCGCGGGTCCCGCCCACGGCCCGCCCAACTCGGCGTCACCACCACCCCAGACAAGAGTGGCCCTCTGGGGAGCGGGGCCTCGAGCAGGGCCGGGAACCCTGGCGGGCCTGAGACCGAGGGTCATTCTGCGGGGCAGACCCTCACCCCCCGGGAGGCCGGCTGTGGTCCCGGCTGCAGATTGGAAACGGCTCCCCTCACCACAGGGCTCAGCCACACCCGTTGATCCTGCCACCGAGACCACCCAGCAGGGTTCCGGAAGGAGCCGCGCACCCCGGTGCCTCGGTAGGCAGGCCTGCAGACATCGGTCCCGGGGGACCCAGAGCCACCCTGTGACTCGGTGCCACCCCCCACGGCCGTGGTCCCAGCTCAGTACCATCACACGGGACCAGGGGGAGACTGGCCCGTCTACACCACTGGCAGGTTGCAGGTCTCTGTCCCACACGTCTACACCACTGGCAGGTTGCGGGTCTATGCCCTCACGTCTACACCACTGGCAGGTTGCGGGTCTACCTCCCACACGTCTATACCACTGGCAGGTTGAGGGTCTATGCCCTCACGTCTACACCACTGGCAGGTTGAGGGTCTCTGCCCCACACATCTACACCACTGGCAGGTTGTGGGTCTACACCCCACACGTCTACACCACTGGCAGGTTGCGAGTCTACACCCCGCAGGGGAATCAAGTGTAGAGGCCCCGTTGCTGTGCTGGCGTTGCAGACGCCCTTCAGACAGGCGCATCCACGGTGCGCGGTTGCACGGCCAATGCCGGCCATCGCCGAGACCTAATTAGCCTCCGGGCAGAGCAGCGCTGGGGGACTTGCCCTCCACGCACGGAGCAGTGCGGGGCTTCAGGCCATGTGCTTCCCCACACACGTGTTCACACATATATGTGTGTCACACGCTCACACACACCACATACAAAACACACACGGTCACCATACACTTGTGTCACAGTCACACACACAACACATACAAAACATATAAGTTCACCATACACACGTGTCACAGTCACACACTACATACAAAACACACATGATCACCATACACACATGTCACGGCCACACACAACACATACAAAACATATAAGTTCACCATACACACATGTCACAGTCACACACATACATACCATATACAAAACACATTCACCATTCATGCATGCCACAGAAACAGCATGAGCCACACACACGTTCACCATACACATGTGTCACACTCACACACACCACATACATGTTCACTATACATGTTTGTCATACACACATATACCACAGACACACACACATTAAGACACATAATGTTCGATTTAAAAACAACAAACTGCTTTTCCCTTGCGGACAGTGAGGCTGACAGGTTTGCCACTTGCACACACCTTGCTTAAGGCTGAAGAAAGGGGATTCAGCCCGTCGTGACGTCCTGGCCTCTCCACGGCGACTAAAGAGCACGGTTAGCCCGGCGCATCTCCAGCAAAGCAGCTACGGAGACGTGAACCTGTGGGCTCGTCTTGGAAACCATCCGATGGCCGAGCGCCCAGACCAGGAGCATTTGTTTGACTAGGAGCCCATCTAACCCCGCATTTTGTTAAGGAAGAGGAAGGGTGGGAGAGCTTAATGAGTTCTCTACGATCATCTGCAGCTTGGACAAGAATGCGGGTTTTTATTTCCAGCCTAACTCTGCCAGCATTTAAAACTGGAGATAGAATCTCTCTCTCTAAGGGCATTTCACGAGAGCCGACAACGGTCACCTGCCACGGACAGAGCTGTTCCCAGCGGTAAGTCAGCCGCCGTTCAGACTGCTGCTTTAGTCTTCCCCCACCTTAACTTTCTCCCCAAACACGGAATCCACCTGAGCATGGCAGGTGCACCTGCCGAGCACGCACACCCGGGGAGTCCGTGGGCTGCAGGACCCGGCAAAGCGCACGCGGTTCACCAGACACCCGCGTCCCCGAGGCGGCCACACACCTGGATCCTCCCGCTCTGGCGCTGTACCTGCAGACCCGGGCCAGCGACAGGGGGACCGACCAGCAGTCTCGCCAGCGCTTCTCGTACTTTGGCTTGTCAGCGGCGGGCGAGGATGGCGAGGACGGCGTCTGCGCAAAACAGAGAACCGAGTCACAGGCTCAGCCGGAAAGCGCCGTGCCGGGGAGGCTTCCGCCCGCAGCTCCTGGAACGACGGAAATAACATCGTCACCAACAAGGAGGGCACACCAGATTCAAAGGTCTAGAAAGAGATTAAGTGCTCCTCTGCTTGAATTTCAATAATTTCCTCCCTTTCTAGCCACGCCTTGCACCCAGGAGTGGAAGGCTGACAGGAGGAGAATGGGGAAACTGAGTCTGGAGGGAGCCGCACACACAGGGACGTCCAGACGGATTGGCTGTCCCCTGTTCTCCAGTGGCGGTGGCCAACCCGTCTGTCCAGTGGACAGGGTGGGGACAGGCCTCGAGGGGACGGGTTGAGAGGAAGACGGTCGGGGACGGGGACAGGCCCGGGCAGACAACTTCACCTCCAGGCACAACGCCCCACTGCGCCCAACGAACAGCGGGTCGGACCTGGGCTGCGGGGAAGGACGTGGACGCTCCCAGCGTGGGTGGACTCTGAGCAGGAGCCGCCGGGCCGTCCCTGCTCCCAGCCCGGCTCCGCACAGGAGGCCGGCGCTGACCCCCGGCCGCGGGCAGGTGCTGTAAACCAGCGCATCAAGGGGACTCGGACACCGGAATCCAATCAGCCAGATCAGTTTATTTCCACCTGCACAGGGCCGTCACCACTGCATGCAAGGAGGGGGAAGCAGCCCCGAACAAAGCCTTTGCGGTTTTCTTATACCCTAGGGGCTGGCAGCTATGCAAGCGAGCAATCGCAGAAGCAGAACTTTGCGGTTAGTCGTTAATCAAGCGAACGATGGAAAGGTGCACTGAGGGACAAGGGACTTTTCCTGGAACAGGACCTCTCTATTCCTTTTGGGAACAGGCCTCCTCGACTCCCTCCTCCCTCTCTGGGAACTTTCACTAATAGTTAGAGCAAGACTGACTCCATTTTAGATTTACAGGTGCCATCTTTAGTCTATCTACTTCACAGGGACCCGGTCTGAGGCCACACGGGCCTGGGGACTCTCTCGGGTCTGCTTGGGCGAGGAGGACACGTCCCCACGGAGCGCCAGGTGGCTGTGCTCGCTGACGGCCGCACCTGCCTGCACGGCACACGCTGGGAACTGAGGACGGGAATGTGGATCCTCCTCAACCTACGGATGCAAAACTGAGGCGACAGGAAGCTGGGAGGGAACTGACGGGCGACGGGGACCCAGGCGGGGGGGGGGTGAACGTAAAACCCCCTCTAGTCCCGCCTCTCCAGACAGCCGGGACACACGGCTGCGGAACGGCTTCCAGGCAGGCGTGGAGCCACGGAGGGTCCACGTTTCTCTGCCAGATTCTCAGAACGAGGAGGGTGGCACCCACAGTCCGGGAGGGGACACACGGCAGCCAACGGTCTGCAGGTGCAGCCGCAGCTCCCAGCAGGTGGCCCCTGGCCTCCCAAGAGAGTCTGGGTCCTCCTGGTCCTGGCAGACTCAACACGGAGGGTCCACGTGGGCGGGAGGAGGGAGGGACCTTTGTCTAGCGGGGTGGGCGGAAGTTGACCCGTAAAAGGTCCTCAGAATGAAAGCTTTAAGAAGATTTGTGGCAGCTGGGCACGGGACGGACAGAGATTAGACAAGAGGAACCGGCGTCAGGATGCTGAGGGCAGGAGGCGGCTCCGGTCGACCCTTAGACGCCAATGCAGCCGCTGCTCATGGGGGGTCGGGGGGGTCTGGGGCCAGCGAGGCCCAGCGACACAGCTCTGAGGACTTGGAAACGGCCCGGCCAATGTCAGCACTGCAGTGGGGCGGGGTCCGCTCTGGCCTGTCTGTCCCACCTTCACAGGTAGGAGGGTCTGCGGGCCCCCCCACCGCCCCGTGCGCCTGGGGGCAGGGGTGCGTCTGAAGGAGCTCCTTGCAGGTGCCGCGCACCTGTGCAAACCCCGGTCGGAGGGGCGACGCCCTGTGGAAAGCAGAGCTTCACGGTTCCAACGCTGGCCCCAGTTTTACGTCGCGCGACTAGCTTGTGGGAGCGAGGGGCGTGCTCCTACCAGCTGAACCCAAGCCAAGCCCCGTGGTTGCACCTGCCAGCCCGTCCTGGTCCGGCTGTTCGCAGCAGGAGCGCGGAGCCCAGCGCCTTGAGGACCAACAGCCACCGGCGCTGCCACTGCACAGACACCCGTCTCAGAGGAGGCAAAAGCCAGAACAGGGTCTCCTTCCTTCTGTTCACGACGCAGTCGAAAGCTGCCAAAGAAGCGATGAAGACAAAGCCGCTCTGGAGCAATGCGTGTGGCTCAACAGCCCACGAGACCTTCACTCTGAGAGGCCCGGGTGGTCGTGAGATGATCAACAGAAAAAAAAAAATCAGAGGAAAACATCTCCCGACAGGTGGAATTTATTCTGGGGAGGGAAGGAGGGAGGCTTCCTGGGCAAAGGTGCAGCTCTCACTTGCTACCTGAGAGCAGGTGTCCGCTCACTGCTGGAGACGCCCTTGCGGGGCAGGTGCCCTCTCTAGAGCGTCTCGCCCAGACCTCTGCAGTCCCAGAGCAAGAATTTCTCGTGAGGTCATTTAGAAGGTCGTCCGGACGGTCTCTATCTCAGACACGCAGGCAGGAGCCGTCCACCCTCGAGTTCCCTCTGCACTCGTTTGTTTGGGGCTGGCGAGCAGTGATCCCATCCTGGGTCCAAGAGTTTCACAGGACAGACGCTCTGGATTGAGCCGGATCTGCAGACACCTGGCTGGTTGCATGGTGCTGGGGGGCGGGGAGGAAGACTCTGGCCGCTGACACGGGAGCCCCCCCCCGTGTGAAGGTCTAACAGGGTTTATTCAGAGCAACCGAGGCCCTCTCTGTTCCCCTCAAAATGCTGCATAGTGGACACATTTTTTTAAACTCAGTTAAAATGAACACTTGCAATCTGCTCTTCGTAGAGTTGTTGAAAATGAATGAAAGATGAAAGGAAAAGGCCCCAGATATTTCCACCCCTGACAAGGCACCTGATCAGATGAACGGAGGTACACAGTCGCATGCGTGCACAGCCTGGGTCTGCGTCCTGATTATCACAGAAAGACAGCCACATTCTGGAAAATCTGGGAAATGTAAAAAGGTGAAAAAGAAAAACCCTCACCACCCATTTTGTGTGTTTGTCACGGTTTTTTCCTCTACTCACTTTTTAAAGCTTAGTCATAAGGCATATGATAATTTTAAAGATATATTAGAAAATTATAGGTCGTAGATGATAGAAAGTGGAATTTGAAGACACACATCTGCTCTAAGGCTTCTAAGCCTTTGTGCTTTGACGATAACTCTGTTTCTTGAATATGAAAGTGATTATAATTTTGTGCTATTAATATTGAGCTGTTATTGGTGTGAGGAGAATTCTTTTCCTTGCTCAGTAATTCTCTTTGATTGGTGTCTATGTTTACCTATTGCTCAGCAGTGATTAGCTGCCTTGGAAGGGAACCGTGCTATCCATTTGTTTTACAGGATTCTCTGATTTCCTTTGGTATGGAGTTCTCTTTTCTCCACATCCTGACCGGTGTTTGTTATTTTTTGTGCTTTTGATAATAGCCACTCTAATGAGGTAAGATGACATCCCACTGTGGCTGTGATTTGTATTTCCCTGATGATTAGTGATGCTGAGCTTTTTTTTTTTTTTTAGCATAAGTGCTGGCCGTTTGCATGTCTTCTTTTGAGAAATATCTATCCAGACCCTTTGCCCACTGCTCCATGGGATTATTTGTTTTAAGGGGTTGAGTTGTTTGAGTTGCTTGTACATTCTGGATATTAATCTCTTGTCAAATGAATAGCAGGAGCAGTTTTCTCCTCCTCAACAGGTTGCCTTTTCGCTCTGTTGATTGTTTCCTTTGCTATGCCGAAGCTTTTTAGTTTAATATAATCCCATTTACCTATTTTTGTTTGTTACCTGTACTTTGAGATCTTAGCCATAAAATCTTTCCTTAGTCCAATGTCCTGGAGGAGTTTCCCTGCTCTCCTCTAGTAGTTTTGTAGTGTCAGGTCTTGTGTTTGAGTCTTTAATCCATTTTTAGTTGATTTTTGTTTATGGTGAGAGACGGGAGTCTAGTTTCTCTCTTCTGCCCCGTGGATGCTCCATTCTCCCAGCGCCATTTATTGACTGTCCTTCCCCCATGTATGTTCTTGGCACCTTTGTGGAAAATCAGTTGGCTGTAAACACATGGGTTTATTTCTGGATTGTCTATTCTGTCCCATGCGTTCATGTGGCTGTTTTTATGCTAATACCATTCTGTTTGGGGTGCTATAGCTTCGTGGTATATGTGATGTCTCCATCTCTGTTCTTTTTGCTCAGAGTTGCTTTTGCTATTGGGCTCCTTTTGTGGTTCAATACAAATTTTAGGATTTTTTTTTTATATTTCAGTGAAGAATATTATTGGTATTATTATAGGGATTGCATTAAATGTGTAGATTGCTATGTGTACTATGGTCATTTTTATGATATTAATTACTCCAGTCTATTTTATGATATTAATTACTCCAGTCTATGAGCATGGGATGTCTTTCCATTTGTTTGTGTCCTCTACAGTTTCTTTCATCAGTGTTTTGTAGTTTTCCTTATAGAAGTCTTTCACCTCTTTGGTTAAATCTATGCCTAAGTATTTTTGTTGCTGTTAGCTATTGTAAAAGAGATCGCTTTCTTGATTTCTTTTTCAGCTAGTTTGTTTTTGGTGCATAGAAATGCTACTGATATTTCCACGTTGATTTTGAATCCTGCAACCTAGGGAATGTGTTTATCAGCTCTCAGATAGAAACTGTATGTGTGTATGTGTGTGTGTGTGTGTGTGTGTGCATATGAAGTTGTTAGGTTTTTCTATACATAAGATGATGTCATTTGCAAAGAGGGACAATTTAACTTCCTATTTTACAATTTGGATGCTTTTTTTTTTTTTTTTTCTTTCTCTTGCCTGATTTTTCTGGCAGGGGCTTCCAGCACTACAGTGACTAGAAGCTGTGAAAATGAGCATCCTGGTCTTGTTCCAGTTCTTGGAGGAAAGGCTTTCAAATTTTCCCTTTTAATTATGACGCTTGCTGTGGGTTTATCATATGTGGTCTTTATTATTTTGAGGTATGTTCCTTCTATGCCTAATTTGTGGGATAGTTTTTATCATGAAGGGATATTGAGTTTTATCAAATATTTTTTCTGCATCTATTGAGATGATCGTATGCTTTTTGTTCTTCATTCTGTTGGTGCAATGGATCACATTTACTGATTTGCACAATTTTGAAACATCCTTGAATCTCTCGGATGAATCCCACTTGTTAATGGTGTGTTATCTTTTCGATGTGTTGTTGATTTGGTTTGTTAGTATTTTGTTGGGATTTTTGTATCTGTGTTCATGATGGACGTTGGCTTGCTGTTTTCTGTTGTGTCCTTCTCTGGTTTTGTTATCAGGGTAATGCTAGCCTAGTAGAATGAATTAGGAAAAAAATCTCATCTCTTCAATTTTTTGGAATAGTTTGAGAAGAACTGGCACTAGTTCTTCTTTGTAAGCAGTAAAACCATCTAGTCCTGGACTTTTGTTTATTGGGAGGCTTTTTATTACTAATTTAATCATGTTACTTGTTATTGGTCTGTTCAGGTTTTTTATTTCTTCCTGGCTCAATCTGGGTAGGTTGCTTGTGACCAAGAGTTTATCCATTCCCTCTAGGTTTTCAGATTTGTTACCACATTGTTCATGATAGTCTGTGATGAGCCTCTGTACTTCTTTGGTATCATTTGTAATTTCTCCTTTTTTATTTCTGATTTTATTTATCTGGGTCTTCTCATTTTCTTTCTTGGTTAGTCTAGTTAGCAGTTTATTGATTTTATCTCTTTTTGAAAAACAACTTTTTGTTTTGTTGATCCTTCGTATTTTTTTTGTCTCTATTTCATTGAGTTAGTATTATGATCTTTACTATTTTCTTCCTTCTACTAATTTTGGGTTTGCTTTGTTCTTGATTTCTAGTTCCTTGAGGTACATTATTAAGTTGTTTATTTGAAATCTTTCTACTTTCTTGACATAGGCGTCTATTATAAATTTCCCTCCTAGCACTGCAGTTACTGTATGCAGTATATTTTTGTGTACTGTGTTTCTATTTTCACTTTTATTCAATAAATTTTTGGTTCCCTTTTTAATTTCTTCTTTGGCCTAGTTGTCATTCAGGAGCGGGCTGTTTAGTCTCCAAGTATTTATACAATTTCCAAAGTTCCTCTTGTGATTAATTTCTATTTTATTCAATTGTGGTCTGGGGAGACACTTGATTTTGATACTTTTAAATTCATTGAGATGCAGCTGGTCACTTCATGTTTCCTCAAGCACAATCTTAACTGTAGGATCTTTAACAAGGTGAACTGAAAGGCCAAGACCCCAGCTCCATCCTCCACAATACCTTGAAAGTTCTGGGTCTTTGCTCTTCCAAAAATGTTGAGAATTATTTTGTTAATTTCTACAGGGTTATAATTATATGATATATGTTGAATTTTCTTGAAATGTATCCATGCACTTGCTAGCAATAGGCATATTTGTGATGTTGAATTCTTCTATCATGGAACATCTTTCCATTTGATAATTTTCCTAAGTTTCTCCATTAAGGTCTTACAGTTATATTGTTAGTAATATTCTTAGGTACCTTAAACTAATATTTATATTTTCACACATTTTTTATTATGCTTTCTGTTTTTCAATGGAATTGCAGTTGGCATTTCATGTCAACTGCATTCTTACAGCCAGCCACACATAGTGGCTCGCTCATTATTTCCATATTTCCTGTGTATCTTATCTGGCTAATTTTCTTTCCTTTCCTTTTTTTTAAATTTCAGAATATTATGGGGGTACAAACATTTTGGTTACATGTTATGACTTTGCCTCACCCAAGCCAGGATTGGAGGCATGCCCTTCCCCCATACAATGCCCACTGCGTCCATTAGTTGTGAGTTTATCCACCCCCCTCCTCCCAATCCCTAATGAATATTACTACCATGTGAGCACCTTAGTGTTGATCAGTTAGTGCCAGTTTGATGGTGAGTACATGTGGTGCTAATTCTTCCATTCTTGTAACACCTCAAGGCTATAGTAACTAAAATAGCATGGTACTGGCACAAGAACAGAGATATAGACCTTTGGAACAGGACTGAGAAATCAGAGATGAAATCATCTGCATACTGTCATCTATTCTTTAAAAAATATATACATTGGGGAAAAGAATCTCTATTCAATAAGTGGTGCTGGGAAAACTGGATATCCACATGAAGAAGATTAAAACTGGATCCCCACCTCTAACCTCTCACAAAAATCAATTCAAAATAGATAACAGACTTAAACCCAAGGTGTGAAACCTTAAGAATTCTGAAAGAAAGAATTCTGTAAGAATTCTGTAAGAAAATGTGGGGAAGACTCTTTTAGACATCAACCTAATCAAAGAATTTATGAAGAACACACCAAAGCAATCACAGCAACAACAAAAATAAATAAATGGGACCTGATCAAATTAAAAAGCTTCTACACAGGTAAGGAAACTATCATTAGAGTGAACAGACAACCTACAGAATGGGAGAAAATATTTGCTTTCTATAGATCCGATAAAGGGCTGATAGCAAGAATCTATACAGAACTTAAGCAAATCAATGAGAAAAAAATAACCCCATCAATAAATGGGCAAACGACATGAACAGAAACTTTTCAAAAGAAGATAGACTAATGGTCAACAAACATGAAAAAATTCTCAACATCTCTAAGCATCAGGGAAATGCAAATCAAAGCCACAATGAGATATCACTTATCGCCAGTGAGGATGGCCTTTGTCAGAAAGTCCCAAAACAATAAATATTGGCATGGTTGCGAAGAGATAGAACACATATACACTGCTGGTGGGACTGCAAACTAATACAACCCCTGTGAAAAATAATCTGGAGACACCTCAAAGAGCTAAAATAGAACTACCATTTGATCCAGCAATCCCACTACTGGGCATCTACCTAAAAGAAAAAAAAAGACAGTCTATAATAAAGACATATGCACTTGAATGTTCATGGCACCTTTTCAATTTTTTAAAAAAATAAATACCTCACAGATGAAGAGTATGCATATAGCTTTTGAAGATACAATAAGCTATATTAACAATACACATACACATAATCGTAAAAATGAGGCCCAGTACACGCGGACTGCATCAGGAGCTCCCCGGCACCCACCAACCTTTTGAACTCAGACTTCGCCACTGTGTTGCCGCTGCTGAAGAGCCACTGTGCTTCCCCTGCCACCCTGTTGCTGCAAGGAGGCAGAACTGGGACCCTCCGACCCTGCTGTGGGCAGTTGGGACAACCTCTGTCGGACACTGCAGAGCAGGATCTGCTCATGCTAAATGCATGCTTTCCCTTGCCCCCCTCCAGCAATTCCTCCTGGTCTACACCAGAAAGGAATGAATGCTACGTCCCCTCAAATATACGTGCACAATGATCGTGTCACCTTCATTGATGACAGGCCTGGACCAACCCCCAGCGTCCTTGCACTGCATGAAGACATCGTGTTATAAGCGTGCAGTGGAATACCATATAGCCATGAAAAATACATAGTCTACTGCTGCACACACTATCACAAGATTGAGTGAACGCAGTCAGACACAAGAGTGTGACTCCCATGCATGTGAAATTCACAAGCGGGCAAATTAATCTACGGTTATAGGGTCTCTGGGGATATGCTGAGATTCCGGTGAGGAGATGTATCTTGAAAATGTGCCGTGAAGTCCAGTGAGATGTCACTGTAGATCCATACCCACCATTGTGCATACCTTGTACTTCCACTGAACAGTTAAATATCATTCATTCATTCACTGTTTCTGCCAGAGAAAAGACCCAATATTTTGTTTAGCCTATGTGTTAACTTGTTTCATATTTTAATTATTTATTTATTTATCTTATTGTATCTGCTCTTTTTTGCAACTACTATTTCCAAGTTTCTTATCTGTTCCCATATACTTTCTGTGAGTTTTTGTCTTTGTTTTGATATTTTTACACCCCTTTTGATTCATTCAGCTCATTGCAATGACCATACTCTTTTCAAATCAGTCTTTTGAAATTTTTAAATTAGAAAATCAGGAATTTATTATCAGGAATACTTTTGGAAACACTTTTAATTACAGCTTTTTGTTAGTTTTTTGTAGAGTTTCCTTACAAAGGAAATCAATCAGACCAACACTAGCCTTGCACCTGCCACAGACAGAGCGGAAGACATCAGTGAGCATCTAACAAGTCAGGAAGGATCGGGTCGGCAGCCCAAGGATCCGGAACACTCAAGGAAAGCACCGTCTGTCTCTCGGCGAAACAAAAGCGTTTCTGGACACGCAGGCGGTGCAGGAACAAGCCCTCTACACAACCCGAGGGAAAGCATGAACTCTGGCCAGCTAGCAATCCAGTCCAAACATAATTTGCAAGAGCGTAGACGAAGGGACGGTGGATCCCGCAATGTGCACTTTCAATACGTGTACATGATGGTAACATGAGTGGAATATTCTTGTCAGTGAGGATTACTGAGACAGAAATAGCACAACACAAATGATGAACTTAGACCCTTCGGCTGCGTGAGCCGCACTCCGGGGCTGGGACAGATGTGGAGACTAGAAATAAAAGCTGCGTCTTCCAGGGCAGGGGAGGAAGAAGTAGGGAAATGCAACACCTTGGAAAGGGGGCAGGTGATATTCACCTTCAAATAATAACCAAGAAAAAGACAAGTTGCCGGATATACAAGGTATCTCGGGGAATTGCTCCTGCAACCACAGACAGATAGACATTTTCTCCACCGTGGCCGCCCCCAGGGGCAGAGGTCTGGAAGGCGTCCGAGAGGAGGTGCAGAGTGTGAGAGGCCGGAAACTAGCCCGCGGGGCTCCCTGCGGGCTCCCTGCAGGGCGGCTCTGAGCAGGAGGACCTCCCTTATGCCCCGTCAGGCTTGGTCCTGCTGCCGCGAATCTGAGATTGCAGCCATCCAGAGTCTAAATCCTTCGAGTCAAGAAAGTTTCCAACTCGTTTCATTCGATGAAACAAATGGCGGGGTTTATTCCACTCTTCAGCCCGTGGACACTGTTAGGGCCAGTGTTATCCCCTCGCCGTGGAACCCACTGTCTAGCGAGAGGCAGCGTCACAGTGACCCGTGACCTCTGGAAGAGAAACCCGAGGCCGCTAGAGCACCGTGCAGACGGGCTGTCAGCTCGCCCACGTGACCGCTGGGAAACCAGCTAGAACCTCTTTAAAGTTCCCAAGACTTTGGGACTAGAAATGCTTTTAAAAACAACACCTCAGAGCTATTTTTAACTTTCTGTAATTCACACTCATTTCTGCGCTGTTAAAAACTTGGATGGCGCGTGCATTTTGAAGGTGAGATACCATTTGAATCATTTAGAGCATTTTTAAGTTCTGCATTTTCTCCTTCCTTCCCTTCGTTCCTTCTTTCCTTCCTTCCCTTCGTTCCTGCGTTCCTTCCTTCCTTCTGCCTGAAGACGACACTTCCTGAAGATGACACCAGTCACTCTTACGCCGTCACCTCCGCAATCCTGCAGTTGCCCTTCGTCACGAGGTCTGTGTCCGCCAGAGCCCAGGGCGTCCAGGCAGCCTCTCCACGGGGTTCCCGTCGTGTTGCTGTTCCCAGCACGCGGCCAAGCGCCCAGACGGCTCCATCCTCCTGGACTGACCATTGAGCCCATGTCCCAGACCCCCTTCTCCCCGCTGGGAGAGGCGCCCCCCCACACCCCCGGTCTATGGAGCTCCTCTAGGGTTTCCCTCCCACCCTGTGGCCGCAGGGCTTTCAGCCTGCAGAGCTGCCCACGGTGGTGCTGTCCCTGAGCAGCTGCCCACGGTCCCTCTCTGTGGGGCGGGAGGTCGTCCTGCCGATGCCATGCTCTGTGCTACGGACCCGTCTTCTCATCTCATTGGAGAGGAATCAGAGGAGGCTGATATGTTATTGAGACACTTTTTTTTCTTTTTTTGAGACAGAGTCTCGCTTTGTTGCCCAGGCTAGAGTGAGTGCCGTGGCGTCAGCCTAGCTCACAGCAACCTCAAACTCCTGGGCTCAAGCGATCCTCCTGCCTCAGCCTCCCGAGTAGCTGGGACTACAGGCATGCGCCACCATGCCCAGCTAATTTTTCTATATATCTTAGTTGGCCAATTAATTTCTTTCTATTTATAGTAGAGATGGGGTCTCGCTCTTGCTCAGGCTGGTTTCGAACTCCTGACCTTGAGCAATCCGCCCGCCTTGGCCTCCCAGAGTGCTAGGATTACAGGCGTGAGCCACCGCGCCCGGCCTATTGAGACACTTTTTAAACCACTCAATAATTTAACCAGGAAGCTATACGGAGTTGGGAAAAAATAATGAGATAATAATCTTAATAAATTTATTTATTAAGGATAGCACAGAGAAAAAGAAAACAAGACGTGAAAACAAATCAAGGGACAGGACCAACATGATGAGGAGGTCTCACGTGTGCCGGCTCTGACGGTCAGAGGAGGGAACACAGGCAAGACAACGTCCCCCAGGACACGGGTTGGGAATTCGTCATAGCTGGTAAAGTGCAGGAGTCCAGATTCAGGAAACACAAGGTATCAAAAATGAGAGAAATAAAGCAGAAATTTATATCCAGATGCCACACATAACCCTGACAAAGATCTCACCAGCAGCCTCTGCCAACATATGCGTGGCCATGGGAGGCCTTGAACAGCTGGACTCGGTACTCTGGTGGTGGCTGTGTGACCAGTACCTTGCCAGGAAAACGTGTCATTGTCTTGAAAACCAAACCCCGACATGCCCTGCTACCCAGAGCTCTGCCTTCTGAGCACAGCCGGGGACGTCAGCCGGCATCTCCATGGCGGGGGCCTGATTTTAATGACAGCAGATGGGAAAAGCTGACACGACACAAAAGCCAACTGGCCATCAGCTGTTGACACTGGGAAAATTAACTGTGTCATATTCAAGCACTGAGAGATCCGACAGCAAAAAAAAGAAAACCCATAACAAATAATAGTAAGTAAAAAAGCATGTCGTGGAGGACTGTGGCAGAATAATATTTTATAAGCCTCAAAATAAAATTAAATAGTTCATTGTTAGGGATATATATATATATATATGCAGATTAACACTTAAAAAAAAATCAAGGGAGTGATAAACACAAATTCAGGATACTTCTTATGTCCGGAAGGCCGGAGGACGGAATGTGTGAGGGTCCACAGGAAGGTAGAAGTCTAGTGACAATGTCCCGATTACTGATCAGAATTCTGAGTTCACGGGCATTTCTTTTATTATTTTGCTTCATAATTCACATAGAGACTAAATGCAAACTTTAATTATCAACAGTTTTATTAAACGGTTAAAAATGACAAAAGTGAGACATCTCAAAGCCACGCTGTGCAGCGTGACTGTTTCCTTACACTCTAGCTGCAGGCCACACAGCTGGCCATGTTGGGGGTGTGATTTATAGTAAAACAATTGTTTTACCACCGCCGAGAGAGGGCCCTGAAGTTCCCAACTGCTAGGAACCCTCTGTGGCGGTGAGTGCGCGGTGCGCGGTGGCCACAGGCCCCGCGAGCTGCGGCTTCCGGGAGGCGGGAGTTTGGACCACGGCCACAGCTCACTGGGACATGCAGAGTTCGCCCTTCCTCAGGTGTCGCCGTGAGCCAGAAATAGACACCCTGCGTGTGTGCGTGCGAGTCTCACGGAAGGTTCCTAAAGGTAACTGGCAGCGACACCTGCGGTCGAGGTTACAGGAGAATTGGAGGCAGGATTGCGAATCCCACCTCGGCGTCACGCACCTGCCCGCGCACCGAGACGCTACGACCCGCGAACCAGAGTGTCGCGCAGCGCAGTGACACCCACGCGGGAACGCATGTCCACGCAGCTGCGCCGTGAACCCGGGTTTTCGGTGTTTCCGCCGAGACCGTCGCAGCTGTCCCTGCGGGGCAGGGGAGCACCTTTCCAACCTGCCCGGGTCACCTGGGGCCACGGGCACCGCCACGAGACCAAAGCCCCTGGGAACCTTGCTTACCGTGTGGCTGGAGTGTCCGTTCAGGTGCAGGCCGCTGTCGAAGAGCGGCGAGGAGCCCCCGCTGCTGTGGTCGCTGCTCGGCCCGGGCGACCCTGCAACAAACAAACGGGAGACGCGCTGCGAGGGCGTCCCGGCGCGCACCCGCGGCCACCGCGGTGACTGCAGTGCCACCGCGCGCAGGCAGGCCGGCGGCAACAGGACGCCTGGTCGCCCTCGGGGCAGCCGAGGCCAGTTTCGGGCTGGGGCACCCAGGACGCTCTGCAGGATCCCGCCCCGCCCACGTCACACGGAAGAGGGGTCAGCAGGTGGCCCTGGGGGGGTAAGGGCTGCGCGCCCGGGGGACGGACGGCGGCGCGGATGTGCACACCCGACAGCTCGCGGCGCTTGCTGCGTTTGCGCTTTCTCCCACTAGAGCAAGGCTGGCTAATTTTCTGAAAATTATTCCAGACTTTCTGATTTTCATTTTCAAATGGTTTATTTCTTCAACATTTTCCAGTTATCTCTGCACTAAAAATTGCTTTAGAGGAAAACATACAGAGGAACCAGGTAAGTTTCCGGGCCGGGATATTAAAAAGGCAGGAAGCTGGCGTCTCCGCGGGGAGCAGGGTCAGGACCTGCGGGGTCAGGACCTGCGGGGTCAGGACCTGCGGGGACCGCGGTTCCAGCCTGGCCCAGACCCCGGGGAACCCGTGCGCGAGGCGGCGCTGCCTTCCCGGGAGTGGCGGTGGACCGCAGCCCCGCTCCAGGCCCTGCGCGGGGCAGGCCTCGGTGGGCCCGCCCTGGGGCATCGTGAGGACCTGTCCCGCACCCTCTTCCCCGCCAGGACCGCCAGGCCAAGCGCAGCAGGGGCGGCGCGGGCGCTGCGTCTCCAGGCGGCACCTCAGTGCGCGAGGCCAGGGCGCGGTTCGCGCTTCACGGAATCGGGGCAGAGGGGAGGCCGTGGCGGAAGGAGCCCCGAGTTCAACAGCAGCAGGCTCCAGGGACCCTGCGGGCGACCGGGCTTCCAGCCACGAGGGGCCGGGACACGCTGTGCCTCGGAGCCAGGGCGTGCCCGTGATGACCAGGGTTCTAGCCTGCTCCACACCTGCGCTGTGTGGCTCGTCCCTGGGTGAGCCGCGAGGGGGCTCACGGGGGAGGGGTGATTGTGTGTCTGTGTGACTGTGTCTGCACATCTGTGTGTGTGACTGTGTGTGTATCTGTGTGTTTCCATGTGCGCATCTGTGTTCCTGACTCCACTCCTGAGACCAGGACTCCTGCCTGAGGCCGTGTTCCTGGTGCAGCACCTTGGCAGGTGCAGCTTCCTCTGACCCCCGACCCCTGAGCGGGGGAGGGGACACGCACTGACAACGGCCCTGGTGGCAGGCCCGTCCCCACCCGGCCACAGACAGAGACCACCAGCAGGCCCGGGCTTGTAACTCCCGCCCCGGAACGCACAGCGGACCTGAAGGAGACGCCAGATGGATGTTGGCACCTGGGGCCCAGCGCCGCTGCACCGCAGGCTGAGTGAGGATCAGGCGCACCCCATGCACAGGCCCCATGGGACCCCAACCCCACCCCACGCACAGGCGCCACGTGGCCCCGGCCCCACCCACGTGACTCCAGGCCCCACCCCACGAGCAGGCCCCACGTGACCCCGCCCCCATCCCATGCACAGGCCCCGCATGACCCTGACCCCACCCCACGTGCAGGCCCACGTGACCCACCCCCCACCCCCCCGCCCCACCCCACCCCCGCCCCACCCACGTGCAGGCCCCGCGAGACTCCAGGCCCCACCCCATGCACAGGCCCCATGTGACCCTGACCCCACCTCATGCACAGGCCCCATGTGACCCCAGCCCCACCCACGTGCAGGCCCCACATGACCCCCGGCCTCACCCCACGTGCAGGCCCCACCCCATGCACAGGCCCCATGTGACCCCAGCCCCACCCACGTGCAGGCCCCACATGAACCCCGGCCTCACCCCACGTGCAGGCCCTAGGTGACCCCCGGCCCCACCACCTGTGCAGGCCCCAGGTGACTCCTGGCTTGCTCAGGGGATGGAACGTGGCCCTGTGGGTGGGGGAGGGTCTCTGGCCACACCTGCCACCTGCACGTGTGACCCAGCCGTCAGCAGTCAACACGCCCAGGCACATCCTCGCCGGCTACACGACATCCAGGAGGGCCAACCCTGTCATATAACAGTTCACACTCCCGCTGAGAGTGAGACACTGACAGGCTCAGAGGACTCTGGGAGAAAGGGGAACTGTCTGACTTTGTTAAAATACAGCTTGAGCCCATTATCCAAAGTGAGGTAACGCAAGACGGGAAGAGTGGGCTCCACTTGTCCTCGCCATCAAATTGGCGCTGACTGATCAATGCTCTGGTGCTCACATGGTGGTAATCTTCTCCAGGGATGGGTCGGGGGTGAACTCCCAACTATAGGACTCGGTGAGCACTGTGGGGGGAGGGGCAGGCCTCTAGCCCCCGCTTGGGAGAGGCGATGGTATAAAACATAACCAAAATGCTTGCACCCTCACAGTACACTGAAATAAAAAAAAATTTAAAAATAGAAAAACAAAAGTCTTATAGGTAGGAAAGACAAAAAAAAATGCAAAATAGTCAACTGCTATTATTTTAATAAAAGCTGTATTTTCCAAGAGAAAAAAAAGTAGTTCTCAATTTTTTGACAGCTGAACGTTCCCTTTTCGGTGACTATTGCGAGTGAGATGCGTGGTGAGGACTAGAGGCTGCTCCAGACCCGCTCCGTGTCTAAGCGTGTGAGGCGCCTGCGCCTGCTCTTCCCTGTCTACACGCGCATCCTACTGCATTGTCTGTGCACGTGTGTGGCTCTTCCCAACGCGCCTTTTTTGCACCCCACAACCAGCTGATCGGAGTTTGAGAGCAAAGCCAGAACATTTGGTGTTGCTGGCATCGCCCAAACCCCAAGGGCAGTGCTGAGCTGAAGGAGACGCATGACCCACGGGAGCAAATAAACACACAATCGCGTGGACACGTGGATAGTGAGAGAAGGATTTAAACTTCACAGTCGTGCGAAAGCCCCCGATTTCTATTATTTCCGGTGAATGAGCATTTTTTCAACTTTATCCCCAAGGAGAAATTTGAACAGCTATAATATCCTTCTTCTGTTTATCCCCAATAAAATACATTCTTTAAACGATGGTCGGTATCTATAATTATTAATGATAACATGGACTTAGCTGGTGTCAGAAATAATAAAGAATATTTGCAAACACACCCAGACACACACAGGGAAGATCTCGTGATGTGTGTTTGCATGTCTGTGTGTACACATCTGTGTGTCTGTGTGTGTGTCTGTGTGTATGTGCAGCCGTGTGTATGTGTGTCTGTGTGTGCACATGCTTATCACAACACCTAACCCAAAAGAATGAACCGTGGTCTATCAAAACACTTTCATTACCCTCACACACTGCTGGCTGGAACATGGATGGTGCCACCACCATGGAAGACAGTCTGGTGTCTGCTCGGTAGGTCAGACCCAGAGCTGACCTGCAACCCTGGCAGTTCCCTCCTGGGTCCACCCCCAGCAGAAGGGAAACAGGTCCAGACAAAACTTGATGATGGGGTCCCCAGAAGCAACGATCATGTAGAAACAAGCAAGGCCCATCAGCCGGGGAACGGAAAACAGAACGCAGAGGATACGTAGGAACATACACACACTCCATATAAAGACGGATAATAATGTGCCAATGAACATTATTCAGCCGACAGGAGAATGCAGCACTTGCTCCACGTGGACGGACTTTGCAAACCGTCTGCCAAAGGAAAGCCGCCAGAGGAAGGCCGCACCGTGTGGCTCCACTCACACGGGTGTCCAGAGCCGCAGGTGCCCGGGGCAGAGCGCGGACCGGGGCTGGCAGGGCCTCGAGGGGAGGGTGTTGACCAGCCGTGAGCAGGGGCCGCGACCCTTTCCGGGGTGAGGCAGACGTTCAGGAGTCGGACGCTGTGATGGTCGAGCAACACCGTGAAATGCTTGACACTGACAGAGTGTCACCTTAACTCGGCGGCTTTCGTGCTACGTGAGTCGTGTCTTTACAGAAATACCAGGAGTCTGAACTCATGCACAAAACCAAAGACAGCATTGCCTCCGTCTTAATGGCTATCCATTTTCTCTTTGACATTTTTTTTAACGTCGAAACTGGACGTCTTCCTTATAAATCCACCGTGGTCCTGTCCTGCACCGAGAATTGCCACTGCTGGACGCACAGTGAGTTCACACACACACACACACACACACACGCTCACACGCTCACACACACACACACACACACACAAACACACGCTCACACACACACACACACACACACACACACACACACACACACACACACGGCCGCACCAACCTCTGCTCAGGAACCGCATCCCGCCCACCCGGGGCGAATCCCCAAAGGATGCGGGGCCTGAATCCATGAACTGATCACAGCTGCTGTGCCTAACTGTTCGTGGATGCCAAGATTTAACAGTTTTAGATGATACAGAATTGCAAAAGGAACGGACCGTGTTGCATCAACGGAGGCGGGACGTGGACCCTGCATTCTGAGGACGCGGCTCTCCTGTGCCCCGAGCGCCAGCTGCCTGACCGGCCGCGAGCTGGCGGAGCCGGCCCCGGCACAGCCGGCAAGCTCTGCACCAAACAGCCGCGGCAGAGCCTGGACAAGGTCTGGGTCTCTGGCGCCTGACCGCGCCCTCGGGTTTTCGCAGTGCCGCGGTCCGTGGCAACGGCGCATCTGCTCCTGCGAACAGCACCCGGCACCTGGCTGGGGCCCTGGGACTCAGGAGCCTTTGGGGCCAAGAACCTGGCGGTTCCCTGCCGGCTCCGTCACACCTGCTCCCGCCAGACGCACAGTCGCGCTCCCCAGACCCACGGGCCGCACCGCGGCGCAAGGCATGGCATCGCTTTTCCGCGAGCTCCCCGCCTGATGTCTGACACTTCCCACTTTCTGGACCCTGGGAACAGGTTCCTCCCGCCCCGTGGCGGCCCGTGCGTGCAGGTGCTGCTCTTCCAAGACGGCCAGGCAGGTGGGGAACCTTGTCGCCGCGTTTTTGCGGTACCGTTAGGAACAGCGACTTCTCTAAAATCGGTCATAGCTCCGTCGTCCCGGGGCGGCCTGACGGGAGACGGGCCTCCCCAGGGAGACGGCGGCAGGCGTAGGACGTGGGCGCAGGGACTTCTTACCCGGCCTGGAGCCCGGCGCGGTCGGGGCCGAGCAGCAGCCGGACCCGGGACAGGGGAGGAAGGAAGGACAGAGGCGGGTCCGGAGAACAGCGGGTCCTGGCCGTCCACACCCGGGGGGAGCTCCCGTCTCCACATCAGACCCCACGGGGCTCGAGTCACCTGTGGCACCTGCTCCCGGGAGCCCGACCCCGCCCTGAAGACCTTCCTGACTGCAGGGACGGCACCGCAGTGACAGGGCTGAGAGCCACATGCCACACGCAGGAACCTCAGGGCGTCGCAACTCAGAAACAGGACGGCTGGGCAGGACTCGGAGACGTCACGGGAACTGTTTTCACTAAGACGTCTTTCTGGATGTGGGGGCCGTCGCTTTCCTACTGTCATGGTTCCAGCGTCACAGGGGGTCTGAGCGTTGAGTCAGGATGCCGGGGGCTCCCGGTAGCCACCTGCTCACCTCGGTCCTCGGAGCTCAGGTGGACGTAGGTATTTTAAGCATAAACCCTGCGTGTCTGTGTCCGTGTGGACAAGCACGCCACGCTGAGCTCGTCTGGGGGAAGACAAGTGGCTAGTTGGCAAGTGGCAGCCCTGTGGCGCTGTCTTAGAGTCCGTGGGTGTGTCCCGCGTGGATGCCTGGGGCGCGTGTGGTCCCGCAGGGCCCGTCCCAGTCTCCCCTCCCCAGGGCGGGCGGGCGCATGCTCGGAGACTGGTCATGCCCGTCAGATTTGCACAGACACCGCGGCTGGGGGGGGGACTGTGCTCTGCTCCCGTGACCCCTCCCCCACTTACCCAGCGGCAGCTTCAGAAACGCAGGTGCTTCGCTCAGGTACTTGACGGCCAGGGTGACGTCGTCCCCGGCGTTCCGCAGAAGATGCACCTGCGGGTGACAGACGACAGCTGCTTCGCCACCACGGAGGCCACGCACGGCGTCCGGAATCCACATCCCCCCACCCACACCCCCGTCTCCGGGGATTCGAGGTGCGGCACTGCCCGGAATGCCGGACGCTGTGCAGCTTGCCCTGGGGCAGCGAGGGGACGGCCCCAAAGCCCCAAAGTGTGTGATCCCTGTACTTCGTCTGCATGTCCGTGTGGGCGCCAGGGGTCGGCCCCAGGACCCCCCCCCCAGCCGGGGCTGTTCCCCTACCCCGTGCGTGTGGTCTAGCAGGAGGCAAAACCCCAGGAGAGATCACCCGCCATGTGCATATCCAATTCTCAGAACTGGCCAAGCGTGCCCAGCACCGCGGGCTCGTCTCAGGATGGAGTCCCCGACCCCCTCCCACGTGGAGCTTCAGCCACGTGGCAGGTCCCACGCTCCCCCAGCAGCCCCTCTGCCCCCCTCCTCCTTCCCAGGGTCCCCCTAGGCCCATCACCCCACGTGGACACCGTGGTCGTGCCCAACGCTCGGTGGAGTGGGGGGGACGTCCAAGCCTGGATGAAAGAAATCCAAAGGTCCCCACAGCCAAGGGTCCGACACAAATGCCTCCTGGTCTCGCCCACGTGTTCCCAGCCCCTCGCCCACGCCCGTCTCCACACGTGCAAACCCGTCTTCCCGCGTCCCTGGTGCAGTGACTGGCACGGGACGTCCGCTAAGGCCAGGCCAGGGCCTCCCAGCCGGAGGGGTCTGGGACGCGTCCCTCCCGGCACAAGATCCTGGAGCGGGAATGGCCAGTCTGAACCTGCCCCCTCCCCTAGGAAAAGGCCACGCTGTCTCTGCCGTGGCCGTGGCGTCCAGGACAGGACGAGGTTGCCTCGACCTGATCTTTCCCCAGCAAAGGCGGGGATCCTGCCTGCATGTCCTTGGGGAGCCCTTGCCCCGGGATGTGAGTAGTGTCTTGGGGACAAACCACAGAGGCCACCACTGTCCTGCCACGTCCTGGCCAGCAGTGGCCAGTGCAGCACCGCTGGCGTCCTGGGCATTCTGGGTAGTTTACGTTTAAAAGGCCAGCGTGTCACAGGGACACGGCTGTCTGGGACTCGTGGCCTCACTGTGGCTCCGTCTTCTGGCTCTACCGTATTTCCCTGAAAATAAGACCTAGCCATGAAATAAGCCCTAGCAGGATGTCTAAGCATGTGCGCAATAGAAGCCCCACCCTGAAAATAAGCCCTAGTGACGGGTGTGGCTGGGCAGCGCGTCTGCACAACCCATGCATGTCGTCGCGGAGCGGGAAAGAAGATGAGCAGCCCTTCTCATCTGCCCCATGAGAGCTCTATGGCTTGACATGAGAGATTGGGGCTGATGGTTCTGAAGGAAACAGAGTCACAAGAAATTCAGGATGGGATTCGGGGTTTGGAGAGTGATGATGATGTTCCACAAGAAGACGACTTCACTCTATTTGAATAAATGTAGATGGTTGTACCGTACTTAAAAAAAAGTAAGACATCCCCTGAAAATAAGCCCTAGGATGTCTTCTTGAGGAAAAATAAATATAAGACCCTGTCTTGTTGTCGGGGAAACGCGGTAGTTCCCGGGTGGTGCTCACACGACTGACTCCAGACCTTCCTCCTTCCCCACCCAGCCCCCGAGCCCCACCTTCACGGCAGCCCACCAATTCCCATATGTTGTGTTTTTATTTTCCTTTAGATCAAATATTTTTTAAAAAATTTCTCTTAAGATCTCTCCTTTGACCCGTGTGTATTTGGAGGATTAAGATTGATTTCGTGACTGTGAGTCTTCAGTTTTACATTAAAAATATTCTGTGCATTGAGGAGACCTGACATTTTTCTTCTAGAATTAATCAAAGCTAGAATTTACTCTGAAAAACGAGGGGGCAAAACCATGTGAGTTATGCGGTCTCTTACAAATTTAACACTTTTATAAACATTACAAATCTGAAAAATTGAGATTACATACCATTAACAGTTCTATAGTAGTTTATTTTGCATCACCTAAAAATGTTGATATACAATTGCATAATTTGGCTCAAAAAGGTGAATTTATATCAGTCAAATATTGTAATAGCTCCATTTATAAGGTTTGCATATTGTTCACTAAAAATCTTGTTTCTTGCATGCATGTCTTTACTTTCTCTGGGTTAGGGTGAAAGTTGTTAAGGTGGGCATTGCCTCTCTTGCGATTACTGTGTATCCCCTTACGAAGCACTTTTGCAGAAATCAGAAAGCTAACATACACATTGTGACGTTCAGAAGGCAAAGAGATGAGAACACTCGTCTACTCAGGCAAGAACCTGGGACTGCAAGACCTTGAAGGCCAAGAGACATGTCCCTCCCACCTGCGAATCTTTGCTCTGTGCGGCACATGTTAAAGACCAGTGAACTCAACTCGAATGAAGGAGAAGAAGAATTACAGTATCAAGTGTGGAGCAATTCTTCCTTCAGTTACAAATGAATTCATGTACTATGTCGTGGTTTCACGGAAATTTAACGTTTGCAGATGAGATAACTTTCGGCGGTTTGCCCTTATTTGCAACTAGAAGTTGGTGAATGGAAAAAATAAATACTGATGAATGAATGAGTGCATGAATGAAGCGTAAAGAAATGAGTAAAGAATAATAAACAGAACAAAAGCTGTAAATGTAATTCACTTACCACTTCTTCGTGGGTTGCACTTTCTACATTAATGCCATTAACCTGGACAGACGACAAATTAAGAATTGTGAGGATAATAATCGATTAACATAAGTTTAAAATAAAAGTGAAACACAGTTAAGGATTGAAGTTTAGATACTGACCTGTAGAACAGCGTCTCCTACGAACAACATCCCTGTCTGGTCAGCTGTGGGTTGCAAAAGTGGCAAAAGCATTAAGAGGAATCTCAGCGACATTATGCTTTGTTATGGCAATCGCTTAAGCACAGTGCTTGCAACAACTAAAATGGCTTACGTGTGTGTGCACACGTGTGCATGTGAATACCTGTGTGCTCACGTGTGTGTACATGCAAGTAGGTATGAATGTGTCTGTGTGAGTACCTGTGTGCTCACATGGGTGTACATGCAAGTAGGTGTGAATGTGTGTGTGCATATGAGACTTGTGTACTCACGTGTGTGCACATGTGAGTAGGTGTGAATGTGCGTGCATGTATGTGTCGGTGTGGACATATGTGTCCATGGGTGTAGGTATGGAATCTATATATGAGTACATGTGCATGTGTGCTTGTGTGTGAGTCTGAGCATGAGAATCTGTGCTCATGTATGTGCGTGTGCATGTTTGCACACGGTTGTGGAGAAATGCTGACACTTAGCAATGTGCAGTTGCCCGGTGACCCACACAGAGTGCCGATGCTAAGCACACTAACAGTTACTCCCCAGAGAGAGAAACTGGTCTAATGTGGAATATAAATGTGACCTCCACCCCATGGAGGATTTCATCACAGGGAACGGAAAATCTGATCCGTATGTTTCATTAAGTCACAGACAAGAACACGGAATCCCAGAAGCCCCTTAGCACGCCCCCTCCCCCGTCTCCCTGAGCAGACACACAGACTGACACGCAAGGGCTGTGCCTGGAATACTGACGGCAAATAAAGAGAAAAACTTTGTGAAGCTTGAAACTACTCCACACAGCGTATTTTCACCTAAACTTGCTGTTGTCATAGAGGCAGAGAGAACCCCTTTCAATAAGACTTAACAAATTTGCACAAAATATAAAACGTTTTTTTTTTCCATTTTGGCCTCAACATAGGTTTGTTTCAGTTTCATAAGTCTCTGATTAAATATTGGAAAACCAGCAGTGGGCTATGCACGTAACACAGCAATGCTCTTGGGAAACTACACATGGTCCAGAGTCGAATATAAATGTCATTCGGTCATTAACAAGCATTGACTAGTGTGGAAAATAAAACACAGCTTCTTACTGCTCTACAAAGTGGTGCCGAGTACATGCCCCAGTGGCACGAATGCTAAGTCCTCCAAATAAAGTTCTCCTTTGCGCTGAGACTGTCCAGTGGTTTCTTGTCCTTCAGCCTCCCCACTCTCGAAATTCCCTCCTTCTCTCTGTCTCCCTCTCTGCCTCTGTCTCTCTACTCCTCTCTATCTCTCTGTCTCTCTCCCCCTCTTGGTCTCTCTCTCTCTCTCTCTCTCTCTCTCTGTCCCTGTCTGTGTCTCTCTCAGCATTTTTGGACCCTTCTCTCTGGCCCCCCGTGGGTGGGGCCCACCCTGATCACATTCGTGGGTCTCCTGCGACACCAGGCCCTGAGCTGGGTCCTCGGAAGCATCACAGTCCCCAGTTTTAGCCACTTCGGTGTGGCGCTCACTGGCCACGACACCTCGCCCGCAGCCGGCACTCACAGTCCACACGGTGGTCTGTGCTGTGCATTGACGACGCGTCCGTTTCGCTCTTGTGTGATGAGGAAAGCTTGAAAGCTCTGAGAGCTTGTTTTACTTTACAGGCAGCTTTAGGAAAATGACTATAATAGCTCCTACCGAGGACTTGTTGAAAGGTCACAGATTCGTAGCAACGTAATAGCTGAACGTACACACCGCAACTGCAGGGATTAAAGCAAAAGCATTTGGCTGTCGGCTAAAGTCGACGCCCGGCCGTGCGCCTTCGTACCACGGCTGTCGGCTAGAGTCGACGCTCGCGTTCATCTGTGGCTGTCGTCCATAGTCGAGGCTGGTACCGAAGTGGTTAAGGGCATCAAAGTCCAACAGATGAAATTACACATAATATAGTAGAGACACTGCACATTATATAAAGGTTTTATTAAATTACACGTGACAAAATCAACATCCAAGTAGCTATAATAAGAGAGAGAGGTAGAGTTTGTGTTCTGACAACTGCGGACGCAGAACGCGTGATGCTGTCAGAGTGGGAAAGCCAGAGAAAGCGGAACCGAAGACACAGGTGAGTCCTGCCTTGAGGAAGATGGACAGGAGACGCGGAGACCAGCCGGGCAGGGGGGTGAGGAGTAGGCGGGTTGTACGGTGGGGCACAGCGTGAGGCTCGGGGCAGGGCACGGGGTGAGCAACCCGCAGAGCAAACACACGGGTCAGTAAGTTCCGTGATGTTCCGAAAATCAACCGTGACTGCTCCATCTCAAAAATACAAGGAACTTTTCTGACTTTCAACAACATTGATTTTCTGCCTCAAATCAATTGTGCCTTTAATCTCCAATATCCCATGTCAATAAAGTACAAATATAAGCATCTCCTGCTCCCGTATTCCCTGCATGGTATTTTTAGAGTCCTTTACCTGTACTTATTTTTATAAAATGAACTAAAAGGAGGGTGAGAAGGGCATGAAGGGCATGAAGCCCCCCAAGTTTAACAGCATCAGGTCCTGCCAAGCAGGAATCCAAAAACATCTCAATGTCGTCACATACAACGACGTGGTTTGAACACACACCCTGGCCAGCCCCGGTCCAGGCTGCGGGACCCGCCGTCCGCCCATCCCCAGCACCTATCCACGCTGCCCACTCGGATCATCCCCTGGGCCGTCTTCTCCGTGGTGCAAAGTGAGCTATTAAAAACCCACCAGTGGGCCGGGCGCGGTGGCTCGCGCCTGTAATCCTGGCACTCTGGGAAGCCGAGGCGGGCGGATTGCTCCAGGTCAGGAGTTCAAAACCAGCCTGAGCGAGACTCCATCTCTACTAAAAATAGAAAGAAAGTAATTGACCAACTAAAAATATATATATATATAGAAAAAATTAGGCAGGCATGGTGGCGCATGCCTGTAGTCCCAGCTACTCGGGAGGCTGAGGCAGCAGGATTGCTTGAGCCCAAGAGTTTGAGGTTGCTGTGAGCTAGGCTGATGCCACGGCACTCTAGCCCCGGCAACAGAATGAGACTCTGTCCAAAAAAAAAAAAAAAATTAAAAACCCTCCAGTGGCTTCCCACGTCTCTGGGGATAAAACCTAAACGTGGCCCAAAGCCCCTGCAATGGGCACTCGCCATCTCCCCACTCAGGGGTCCTGGGAAGGCCCTTGTCCCTGCCGCCTGCTCTCCCTCCACTGGAGAGGTTATGTGAGGTTATGTGACGATAAAGGAGTCGGGGTTTGCAGCACAATCACCTTATAATGGACACAAATGCCCCTTCTTGCTAACTAGTCTTTGTGAAGTCCAGACACGTTTGTTAAATACCGATTCATGTATATGCCTGGTTAATGTTATAAATGCTAATGTCATAAAATGGTTATACTTATTACCAAGTCTCAGTAGTGACTGAGTTATATTTTATTACTTATTCGAATTCATAATGACTACAAGTGACTGAGCATTTCTTTCATATCAGACATGCTCCTCTATACTCAGGGACTCATCTAAACCTCAAAACAAGCCCACATGTGAGGCATGACGCCATGACCCCACGACTGTGGACCTGCGCTGACCCAGACTTGGGGCCCAGAGCCCTGTCCCCCAGCTCCTCCTCTGGAACCCGATGGCTGAGAAACAGAATTCACGTACAACCCATGTGCATGGTCAGAGGAAAATTCGACAAGACTTAAGGGGAGCTGCCTACATGCTTTCTTTAATAAACCATATACATTTCCACATGAAAATAGAACTTTTAGGATGCCAGCATCAAGAGAGATTTTTTTTTTCTTTCCAGATAACCTGTATGTTGCTGAAACAACAGTAGCTGGGTAACCTGAAATTACACGCTTTGCAAACTTAATTCCAAGGTATCTGGAAAGAAATGCACACAACTCTCCGTGGCTCTAACTGCACCTCTATTCCTCAGTATCTGTCAACCACATCCAAATAGCCCAAATCCTGAAATGAAATGTCAAAAAAATGAGTAGCATCTATGAAAAAAAGGAATTAAAGGTTTCAGAGTAAAAAAAAAAAAAGAGGTATTATTATATCAAGAGATTATCTGATTAAATAAACTCTAATTTTATTTTTAAATTAAGGTTTCTGAAACTTTAAATAATTTTAAAAACTAAACTTATTATTTTGTAAAGCAATGTAGGAGAGACTGAACCACAATCAGTAAGACAATACTTGTATGTGGCAGGTTGCGGAAGAGCTGTCAGCCTACGGAATGGGTAAAATTAAGGAGTTTTCACATCAGGAGAAGAGCTCAAAGGAAAAAGGCTTCGCCCTTGGGTTAACCTGAGTCCTCGTGAAAGCGTGAACTTGAAGAATGGGCATGTCGCTGCGTTTTCTCTGCAATTCAACGTCGGGAAACAAACACCGTGGCCTGACCTGTCTGTGGCCATTTCAAAGGAGCTACTGAAAAGATATGCAGACTCCAATAACATCACTAAAATGCACATCCTGAGAAAATGCAAGGCAAGGGGACTTGCCTGGAATAATCCTGCACCTGTGCACAAACCACACCTGTCTACACATTTCCACGTTCGGGCAGAGGGTGGCTGAACTGTCCCCCAAGCAGGACGCTGCGGCCTCAACCACTTTTCCTTGTGTCTGGCCCACAAAGGAGGGAGGCTCAGCAGGCAAAAGTTACTGCCCAGAAAGAAACACTAATTGAACACCGTCGTCACCAAGAACTGCCCGTCAAACACCGCCTTCTAATTAAAATGAACATAAGCTCATTAACTCAAGAATAGATCAGACAGTGTCCACATACCCTCAGCAGACTGAAATGTCTTACAGTCGGCAAGCAGCACCTTGACCTCCCAGTCTTAAGGGATCCTCCTGCTTCGACCTCCCAAAGGCTAGGACTACAGGTGTGAGCCACCGTGCCTGGCCATAAATTTTAATCATCGCCTGAGCTCCATATTGTATCAAGCCACAGGAACTGATGATGTTTCCACCAGAGTCCGCCAGAACAGAGCTGGGCTGTCCCCGCACACTGCAGAGGTCCAGGCGAACCTGGCAGCCCTGCAGGACACCCAAGCTTTGAATTCTGATTCAGTCCATGTCTGACATCCCCCAGCTTCAACTCTTGCCCCTGCAAAGGGGACTCACTTTATCTGCCCCACAGGACGGTCAGGATGAAATGTCGGCACAGGGGATGCTCACCGGGTTCCTCTCACCACCCTCCACGCTGCCCTGGGAGACTATCTTCTGCTGATAACAAGGATCTCTAAATGCTTGAAATAATGCAAGGAATACACTGGAGTTACACAGTACTTCCCATCTCCCCGAACGGGCCCCAGTGGTTGACAGGAGCTGACACGTGCAGCAACACTGGCTGAACGCAGGGAGCAGTGACGGAGCAGTGCCGGGACGGCGTCTCATGGGCCGGCGGGATTTGTGGGGAAGTGTCTAGACACTCTCTGTAGCCACGGCAGCTGGGTTCCTTGCTGTGACCTGCAGTCCCGATCTCAACATCCAGTGTGCCCTGCAAAGGCAGGGACCGCCTGGCAGGGTGCCGACCCACCGCTCCGCCCGTGCAAACGGGGGCTCTTCTCACCCAGAGTTCAAGCTAAACCTGCAGAGGACGGCAGGTGCGCCTCAGAGCTTTTGATGTCTCTTGTGATTCTTTTTGACATTTCAACATTTCTCATTCAGCTATGCAGTCAATTTTTTATCATCCTTGTCAAGCTCTATTTATTCTGATAGCTCTAAAAGCGTCCTTTCATTAATCCATTAATAGTAAAGAAGTAATGCCAACATAGTCTTCAATCAATCTGCTATGCCTCTACCTAGATCTGGGGGGGCTGGGAAGTGGCACCCCCCCAATCTGTGCCGGGCTAACTGGAGAGGAAAACAGATTCTAGTTCGCCACAGAGAGCGGAGCGAGGAAAGCTGGACCTAAACTTTCCAAATCCGACTCCACACCCACCTTTACCCAGGTGAGAAGAGATCTCTCACGATCTATTTCTGCACAGATGCAGCCAGGTCCAGGCTGAGTCATTTACAGCGGAAGGACTCTATCGAAGATTCACAGATGTCCAGAGAAAAGACAGTCACTGAGTTATGTATTTATCAGGGCAGGCACGCTGGTCTGGATGTGACTTGCATCGCATTTTAAATCTCAAAAGCCGTTTCCTTACGGCGTAGGAAGGAAGATATGGCAACACAGCAGACGTGACTAACACCACAGGGAAAGCCCGGTGGTATGAAAAGCAGGACGCAGAGGCGCCGTGCCAGGAAACACGCCCATTCGTCTTTGAGAAGACATTTCGGGGGACTCCAGCTCCACCTCCCTGGCTGACACCCCTGAACTTCGCATGGATTTTATTGGGGTGTCCAGGGGTGGAGTCCTGAAGAGCCCGGCAGTGAGGCAAAGACACACACCACGTCACACGTACGTGGGAGTTGGGGAATCAGGGAAGAAACGGAAATTCGGGGGAAAAGGCTTAGCACTGAAATCAGCCAAACACATAAATGAAATAAACTGAACGTGGAGATATATTAATGGCAAACGTGGGACGGCGGTGGCAGTTAGGGTTAGGGTTAGCAGCACGCCGGTAACAGGTGAGGATTCTAAGGAAGATGACAGGAGGGGGCTCAGGGGCCGCACGAGGGGGTCCAGCACCCAGAGCTCGGGAGGGCCTGCGGCGTCCGCATGGGGAGTTTGTTTCCCGATTTCACAGGAATTGTGGCCGCGGCGTGAGAAGGTGGAACTGGCCAGGCAGACCCTGTCACAGCGGAGCTTGTAGACACAACGTTTTTCTCCTTCCATGTCATTTACACGTGACGGTCACAGATGTGGAGGACCTGTCCCCAACTCAGCACTTGGCTGCAGGCTAGGCACACGCTGTGTAGGGACCCACCGTCTAGCTGAGAATATTGACCTAGGCTTAACAACCACTGCTCCAGGTTAAAAAGACTGAATGGCTCTAATTATTTTTACTCTTCAATATGGGACAAGCCAGCCCCACTCTGTTGCAGGTTTGTGAGTTTTTTCTAATTGTCCTATTTGTCTCCTTGAACACAGGCACAAAAGAGCTGCAGGGACCTGGCCTGTCCACATTCTTAGGGAAATACTACCATGCTTCCCCGAAAATAACACAGGCTCTTATATTTATTTTTCCCCAAGAAGACACCCTGGGGCTTATTTTCAGGGGATGTGTTATTTTTTTAAGTACAGTGCAACCATCTACATTTATTCAGATACAGTTAGGTCATCTTCTTCTGGAACATCATCATAGTAAAATGGCAGCCACAGCTTTCCTTCTCCCCCCTGGGGACACACAACACCTAAAGCGGAACGTCCCACTCCTCACTTAATTGAGGAGACTTTCCCACAAAGCCTCAGCTTGCAGCATGCACAGGATGGCTGGGACCTGACAGGGGGAACCGGCCTTGGTGGTGGGGCTGCCGGCACCTTTCCGGTCACCTCTGGGACAGTAGCTATCACGATGGGGCAGATGAGAAGGGCTGCTCGGCTTCTTTCCCGCTCCGCGACGACATGCACGGGTTGTGCAGATGCGCTGCGTAGCCACGCCCGTCACTAGGGCTTATTTTCGGGGTAGGGCTTCTATTGCACAAATACTTAGAAATCCTGCCAAGGCTTATTGTATGGGTAGGTCTTATTTTCAGGGAAACACGGTAGTTATTAAATTACTTGCTGCTACAACACTATTGAACTGGATTGAACTAAGTGGTGGCTGTGAATGATTCCACAAATACATGGTGAGATGACTCACCGTAGTGGGAAAAACAGATTCTGAGACAAAAACCTAAGTTTAAAAGGTTTTGCTTACATGGATTGCTTTTCCACTGCTCTCATCAACGTTAAAAGTGTGCCCATCCCCCAGACAGCGTACACCGTGTGTCTCAGGTGTGATTTCACCTCTCCCCCCTCCGCCTCCCCTCCCGTCTGCACGCCCGCCGTTGAGTTTTGCTCCCATCTGTGCACACAAGTGCTGATGGATCGGTTCCAACTTCATAGTGAGTACACGTGGTGTTTCTTTCTCCATTCTTTAGATATTTCACTTAGTAGACGGGTCTCCAGTTCCATCAAGATTGTTGCAAAAGGTACTAATTCTATATTTTTATGGCTGAGTAGTGCCCATGGGGTACCAGTGGGCGAGCTGGTCGCCAGGGCCGGGCAGCAGGTGTCGTGGGGAGCGTGGAGCAGGTGTGGGGTCAGACCAGGGCTTCACGGTGAGACTCCCAGGCAGGCCTGGCTCCCGGGCCTCCCGGCCTCTGGGGAGGAGAACTGCAGCTTCAGAAGACCAATGTGCCGACACAGTTTCCTTCTCCAGACAGGTGAGTTTGGCTTCACTGGCCCCACTTCCATCACCCCGGCCCCCAGATGGGCCCACCAGCTCACGGACACCAGACACACTTGGCTCCTGTTCCCCAAACCACCCCATTTCCACGTTCAGACACGGTACGTGTGGCCGCCTTGGCCTGTTTATCCCTCTGCAGGTAAAAAAGAGTTTCTTTCTGAATTGATCGTAAAAACCCTTTCCTGAATTTTATCTGTTGGCCAATCTTACTCTCTGGTCTTTCTTTACTGCACTCATTTGCATCCACAAAATCTTTTAAAAATGCACCAAAAGAGCGGAGAATGTTCACAAAAATTACAGAGACAGAAATGCATTCGGGCAAGCGTTCTCTCAATAATTATTAGTCAGTCGACCACACAGTTTACAGTGTTGCAGAAGTAATTAACACGCCCCGAGCAACAAGGAATCGATTTGTTTCTCCCTGGTGGAATTGCACTTTGAATGCGCTGCAGCACTCAGCTTCTGCAAGGCTTGTCAGATCCACAATTATAACGCTGGATCTATGCCAGGAAATACTTCAGTCCAGTTTAATCATGATGTTTGTTTTGAAATGCTCTAAAATCTCAGGAAGAATTACCATTTTTTTCAGAGACCTGCATAGCTCGTTCACTTTTCCTGCTAGCCTTGGCTATAACTAAAACTATTCTTATAAACTAAAACTTTTCTTATAAAACTGAAATTATTTGATGTTGCCAAGAAAAACAATACTGAGCAGGTCCTGAACTCTTGAGTTTTCTGTTGACCTGCGAACACTGATGGTTTCCTTAGGAAGCGTCCCTCCTGCCTCTCGGCTGAGGACCACAGCTGTGCTCACCTGCTCAGTTCCCGATAAAATACGATCCTGTCGGCTGCCAGCTAAAGGCAGATTTTGTAGCCTGACTCAAAAAGCTGAAAAATGTATCATTGAGTTGACTCCCAAACGTCCTCCGGTGAGAAGGAATCTTTATGCAAATGCAAATTTCATGGTAGATCGAAAACCTGCCTTCCCTCCGAACTCATTCGCAGTTGTCAGGGAAATTCACTTTCCGTATAGAGAAACTTTGCCACAAAACGTCACCTCCTATAACATCCGTCCAGGGTCTGAGTGGTTCTAGGGATGCACATTGTGAACTAAAACAAAATCTCAGCCCCCGGCTGACTGCATGGGACCCCTCTTGGCCAAGGGGACCCCAGAAATGCCCTGAAGCTGAGTTGCTGCCATGAGGAGGGAGGTCAGATGCCCCCTCCCTTCCTGGAGCTGTCCCTTGTGACTCGTCACCGGGCCGAGGCCACGCAGGACAGAGCTTGAACCACACCGGCAGTAAATGTCCAGTGTGGCTTGTCTCTGATGAACAGAATGCCTGTCTTAACCTAAAACATTCCAAGCCTTTAGACAAATCTTCATTTTTTAAAACCAATTATAAACATAAATCAACGCATCTTTAAACCCACCTATCACCTGTACTCCCCCTGATACGAGACGCCCTCCCTTTTCAGGCCACACCAGTGTCCACCTTCCACGTATTGACTTATGACTTTTCCTGTAACCCCCGCCTCCCTGAAATTATAAAACCCAACTGCGACCCACCCACGGACAGTTCCTTTGCTCACAGCTTCCTGGGTGGAGCTCCGGGTCGTGGCTGCACATACTCGGCTCAGAATAAACCACTTCAAGTTATTGCACAGAGTTCGGGTCCTTTTCCGCTGGCAGCATCCCTGACTGCCCTTTGACCTCAGCGCCTCCAGGCCCACGGAGTGGGAGGGGGGGAGCTCTGCGACCAGGACCCGGGTGCCGCCTGTGTCCGCAGTGCACGCTGTGTGCACACTGGGCTGATGGCTTGGGCAAAATCAGGGGAAATGAGCAAGGAAGCTTTGAGGGAACGTGTGAGCTCATTCCCCACTCGGACCCCAAACCTGCGTATTTCCGGCAGACGGTGGAGAGAGACACGTGGCTCAGCACCAAGCCTGGGGCGGCTTCTGTGGCACCTGCCCTTGCTCTCAGCCTGGGGTACACGAGGCCACTAGTCTACACAAGGACACTAGGCCACGCCCTCTTCTCCAGCCCCCACTCTTCAATTCAGGCCTCAGGGACACAGGTGATCCCCCCTCCCCCCCCGTGCACATCAGGCAGACATCCTGGCATCTGTCCTCACTTAGATGATGTGGGGGAAGGGTCCCCAGCTCCACGAACCCAGAGCTGTCTGGGGAGGGGCCGCCAGAGCAGGGCGGGGCAGGGCGGGGCAGGGGACCGGCCACAGGACTCCAGAATCCATCAGTGGTGAGGCAGGAAGATGCCATTTAACCAAATCCGAGTGATGGAAAACAGTCTGCCCAGTACTGGGATACACGGCCGGAAGCCCCACCCTCACGCTCCGATTTTACCTGTATGAACAGCAACCTCCCTGTCAACTGAGGCATCATTCCCACAGCCAACCTGCCCCTGGAGACCAAGGAGGCAATGCCGGGGACCGAGCCCTGGGGGGGGTGGCCTCTCAGCCCAGGCTGCACCTGCTCTGGGGAGGGGGAGGGCGTGGAATCTGCTCCAGCCCCACCCCCTCTCTCCGGGGCTTTTGCATGGGGGGCTTCAGTGACACCCCTGATGCCCCCACCTGTGTTCAATCCTCCCCAGTTCCCTGACACACCCCGGGAAACACAGTGCGCCAGCCCTGAGCCGTCAGCGGCTTTGGCCGACGACCCGATTACCACGCGGTGAGTGGGAATGTCTCCCGCGGGCTCGAGGGCTCAGCAGAGGGGACAAGGCGGCGTCGGGCCAGGGAGGAGCAGCCCGGAAACGGGATTCGGCCAGGAAGGTGCAAGGGCAGCTTCCATCATGAGCAAAGACGTCCGCGAATTGTTATCGCTGTGACCAACCTGGAGCATGCCGATGGTTGTAACGGCACTGGGTCGCCGCGGCTACTTTACCTGCGTGGCCTTCGAGGATCCGGGATATGACGACGGGCACGCCGTGCTCGGCACCTCCCTGGAAGACAGCGCGGGGGGGGGGAGAGGGACGGTTATCTCCACGTGTGCTGGAAAACTCCGTCCGCGAAAAGCAGGAGCAGAGAGAAGCATTCTCCTACCTTTACGCTCAGGCCCAGGCCGCCCACAGGCCGTCTGCGAAGCGTGGCAGTTCTGCGCTTTAAAAAGTGTCAGAAAACAAACCGAGTTCAGGTTAAAATGCATTGTCAGAAAATGAATGCGAAACGATTTAAACCTAGGTGATTGTTGAATTGTGCTCCCAAAGCGAGACTGCGCAGGTACCGCAGGAGCGGGCAGGGCAATGCACGCAGGGGGGACAGAGACAAAGTCCTGTTCCAGGCAGAGTCCCCACAGCTGCCACCTCTACCTGCCCGGGAGGCGGAGCCCCCACCGGGCAGGCCGTGCCACGGCGTCCACGGACATGGATGAACCACGGCACACGCTCGTCCCTTCCCGCCAACCACAGACCCGGCGCCCTCTTCTCCACGTCCCTGCCGGGGCCGATCCCGCCTGGGGCGATCTTCAAGTAACTGGTCTCAGGTCACGGATCACTGATTCCGTCGTGGGCTCCGGCAGTAGCACCCTGGGATGTGTAAATGCAGGTGGCGACACAAGCTACACCCGTGACGCGCGCTAACTGGCTGCTGAAGTGGTCACAATCTCCACACGCCTCGTGCATTAGATGGTGCGTGTCTGCCGCGCTGAGGCCCCGCCTGACTGAGGTGGCTGCCGCCAACCGCACGCAGGTGAGGTGGCGGGCACCCACGCTGAGATGTGGGAGGGGCCAGGGAGGGACGCACGGGGAGCAGAGGGGCGCTGGCCCCAGAGAGACACGGCGGGGAAAGAAAAGAGACGGGCCTGGGTTGCAAGGGAGCAGGTGAGCGTTTCAGACCGCAGCGGCTCCGAGCGGAGCCCCGTTTGCAAAGCAAGGACAGAAGAGGGGACCAAAGGTGCCACACGCTGAGGGGCCGGGCCGCGGGGGCATCAAGGCTCCCGTCCCTCACATGGGGCTCACTCCCGCCAGCAACGCAGGTGCGGCAGCGGGAGCCGCTGGGAAACCTGCCTTGGTGCCTGCTCTGCTCCACACCCTGTAAAACCCCTTGGTGGTCTTCTCTTAGGAATGGACATAAATGCAAAGAAACTAGAAATCAGAGCATATATAGTTGGTTTAAAGTATTATACAGGACCGCATCCAATAACATTATGATGGGACATTTTACTATTTAGAGCTTTTTTACAGCTATGTCATATTTAACTGGTAAAATATTTTTACAATTGCACGCATAAAAAGGGCTGTATTCCAGGGACTTTAGCTTCAGAGCAATGAGCTTGACATTCTCCTTGTCCCAGGCTGTGCTCCTGGGTCCGAGGGGCAGACGGGTGGCAGAGTCACACGGGCTCCCATGGAGCCTGTGCCTGGGACCCCGTTACAACCACAGTCCCGGGATTCAGGAAATGCCAGGGAATGCCAGGAAATGCCCGGCCACTTCCCATCCACATGGGGCCAAAGGACGGTGGCAGCCCACGGGATTTTAACGTGTGTCATCGCAGCACTGTTGACAATGGCAAGATGTGGACTCAACCCAAGCGTCGTCCACAGGAGAGTGGGTAAGAGACGTGGTTCCGTGTACAATGGAAAACCGAGCAACCTCTGGAGCAAAGGGGACCCCGCCGTCCGGTGACACAGGGGACCTGGGGACGTCGTGCCGCGTGGAGTGAGCCGGGTGCAGAAGCTGGGCATGCCGCATGGTCTCACGCCCCTGTGGGATGGATCCAAGCCAGTCAGACTCACAGACGGGGATCCAGGCTCTGAGGCCGCAGCACAGGTGGAAGGTGCGTGGGGTCAGGTAGGACGGGCAGGTCCCTGCTGTTACGTGCAGGACAACTACCATTAACCGTCAGGTGGCGGGAGGCACAAAGGGGAGGTCAAGAGGCCCCAGGGCAGCCACACACCCCACCACCCTGGGCAGGGAGGCTGCAGCGTCTCGATGGCCAGGAACTGAGGCTGGTACATTACTGACACTGAGTGGATGCCTGACACACTGCACTCACCTGTGACAGGTGTGTGACTGACCTGCACGGCCCGACCTCACCACAGTGCTCCCTACGTTCCCTACGGCTGCTCCCACCAGGGGCTGTGGACAGTCGAAACGCCCCATTGCCCATCAGCGGACCCCTCCTGCGGGGGAGAGGACCCCCGTGGCGTCTGGGTAGCAGCTGCTGTCCCTTCCTCCCCGTGAGCTTCCCGCCCATTTGCTGCCACTCCACTTCCCTCCAGCCTGAAGCCAAGAACTCCTTGGTGAGTTCAGGGGCTCCCTCCCCTCACCGGGCACCCCTGCACCCCCAGGGCTGTCTGTGCACTTGGGGTTTGCCGCAGGGTGTGAGGTTACCTGTGCACACCGCACACACACACGAGAGTACATACGTGACATGGTGTGAACCCTGGATTGTGGTCATTGTCGCCCAAGGCCATGGACCTCAGCAGGTGCCTTGTTCACCTCAAGTGTGCATAGCGCTTATCTGTCCATCACACCCGACAAAGCCGGGTGAAATAAATCCCTTGTGGGGACAGGACATGTCCAAGGGTGTCCCCTGTGAGGAGAGAGAGGGAGAGACCCCTGCCCGGGAAATGCCCACCTTGCTCCCCAGCCACCCAAAAAACTCCGGTTCCAGGTGAGCAGGCGACTCACCAGTGTGAACTGGCAAGAAGGCGGGGGTGGGGGCAGTTCACCCAGTAAACCCGAGTCCCTGCAGCGTCCCGGGCACAGGGGACCCGGGGCAGGAACCCGCCTGCCCACGGTCCTTCCTGCCGCACAGAACACACCTCACGCTCGGAAGAGAACTTTCCAGAGCAACCGATGAGGAAATCGAATTATCCACAAGTAACCACCGTCATATCCACTGGGGGCTCGCTACGTGGAACTCTGAAAATGCTTGGTAGAGTTCGATTTTAAATTTCAGCCACTAATTTAGGCATCTGAACCTCAAGAGGGCAGGTGCGTATCAGAGAAAACATGCTTCGGGAAGGTATAAGTTGGTTTCTGCCTCAGCAGACTTTGCCAAATAATGACATTTTAAAGCTGTCATTTCATTCCCGTATAGATCTCAGGAAGATATCCTGAAATATCCCGAAATATCCTTGACATTTCAAAGGAAATATCAAGAAACAGATCACCTGTGGCAAAGTGAATTAATGTGCTCCAGAAATCTGGATGGATATTCTTAATAGGATGAGCAAGAAAAAAGTTTACATCATTACCATCTTTAATATTTGTTTAAGAGAACTCGGAGAACCTATTATCCATTGTTACGGCTTAGCCAGAATAATACTTATCTAAATATCTGCTCTATGCAATCTGGTAAAACATGCCTTTTTGCCCAAACTTGGGCCACTCATTTAAATTTCTGTAAAATTGAGTCTGTGCATCTGGAAAATGAGCACATAATATAACATGCATACTAGGTGGGAAGTTAGCGTGCACTGAGCTGTGTGTGCCTCTAATATCCATGTTGAAGCCTAAACCCCCGAGGTGACTGCACTCCGACACGGGGCCTCAGGAGGTGACAGAGTCTCCGTGAGGTCAGGAAGGTGGAGTCCTGACGCCACACGGCAGGTGTCCTTGAAAGCAGAAGACACCAGCGCTCTCTCTCCCCGCCCCTCTGTCTCGGTCCCTCTCTCCCTGATACATGACAACACACTGGGGAGGCCACCCCCTGCAAGCCAGGCGTCGGGCCCTCGTCCGGAACAACCCAGCCCCCACCTTGGTCCGGGACCCGCGGCCCCCAGAGCTGTGGGGAGGCCGTGTCTGGGGCCCCCTGACGACTGTGAGAGACGTCGAGGAAGATGATGGAGAAACTGCGTTGTAAACCAGGGTCCCCAACCTGTGGTGACTTGCACGATGGTTTCATGACACCACATTACGATGTAACCATGATAGATACACAGTTCACAACACACGGTTTCATGACACCACGTTACGATGTAACCATAATAGATACAAAGTTCACAACACACGGTTTCATGACACCACATTACGATGTAACCATGATAGATAGATACAAAGTACACAACACACGTGATGCGCTAGGATCATCCAGAAACCATCCTCTTGCTCTGCAGCCCATGCAAAAATTGTCTCCCATGGAAACGGTCCCTGGTGCCAGCCAAAAAGGTTGGGGACCCCTTTTGGGAGCCATCAGGCTTCATGAAGACACCAGCGTTTAGTCTCCTGGACAGAAAGTTGCTCTTCTGAAACCAGGCCCTTCCGGCACCAAGCGCAGCGAGCTCCTAGGCTGAGCGAGAGGGCCCCGCCCGGCCCCGCCCACCCTCACTGACATCCGCTTTGCAAACGGACGTCAAGCCGTCACTAAGGCCCTCACGTGATTTTAACCTGAGCACGTCTAAGAGCTTTGATTTTAAAAACAAGATTTGTATGATTAGTGGGTGATGAAAATCAACTGGGAAACAAAACCTCTCTGGAGGTTTAGTTAAAACCTCTCCCACGGCCGGGCGCGGTGGCTCACGCCTGTAATCCCAGCACTCTGGGAGGCCGAGGCGGGCGGATTGCTCGAGGTCAGGAGTTCGAAACCAGCCCAAGTGAGACCCCGTCTCTACCAAAAATAGAAAGAAATTAATTGACCAACTAAAAATATATATAGAAAAAATGAGCCGGGCATGGTGGCACATGCCTGTAGTCCCAGCTACTCGGGAGGCTGAGGCAGGAGGATCACTTGAGCCCAGGAGATTGAAGTTGCTGTGAGCTAGGCTGACGCCACGGCACTCACTCTAGCCTGGATGACAGAGTGAGACTCTGTCTAAAAAAAAAATAAATAAATAAACAAATAAAAAAATAAAACTGCTCCCACTGCAGCCAGCCGAGGCTCTCCTCCTCCTGTGTCCAGATTTTTATGGTCCCACAGGCTGATCATTTCAGCTGCAGGTCTGGGAAGCGTTTCCCGCGGTGAGTAGCTATCTAGCTGACAGCCGTCTAGACAGAAACTGCGGTCACCAAGAGGCATTTCTGATTCAGTCCAAACACCCCTTACTGCATCCACTTATCCACACGCACGGCACCGCTTGGCGTCAGCTACCTCCAAGACCGTGCTGGGCGCTGAACCGACAGGAGCCTCGACTATAGAATTGTCTGCGGCCGCCGGCTCCCCGTTCAGAAGCGTTTCCCCCCATAAACACGTCTGTTTCCCTTTCCGCACTCAGGGGCCTCGCTTGCCAATCAAAAGAACAAATGCAGAACGCAATCGAAATGCATAACAAAACCTGCAGAATTGAGCCTGGAACGTAAGATAATTGTTCAGTGAATCCTTTTCCATTTCAATCCAGCTCTTTCTTCTGCAGATGTACGAGATAAGGTCTTTCAGAAAATATTCCCCTGTCTTTTATCATCTCAGCCCGAACTGTGCTCTGACGTTTAATTCCCGTGTAGCTCACATCTTGGCAGCCGGCTCCATAAAACAGGGCTTGCTGTGTCCACATCATCTCCTGACTATAAAGATTTTGCGATAGAGCTGTTTTATAAGACGAAGATAATCCTTACCCATTCTGTACTTTTTATCAAACAAGAAAGTGACTTTCTGGCACTTAAGGTCGGGTTTCTTATTCTGGGACTCAGAATAGCTCCCTGCAGTTATTACTGAAGAATTATACCTGGGACACGGGCCACGCGTTTCTGCTTCAGGCATTTAAACTGTGGACGTGACACTAAATTCAAATTTGTTCCAGGTGTGGACTCACGTTCGGATTTGAATATTACGGTTTCCAGAAGGACAGATTTCAGCCAGGTCTGCAGTAAAGTCTGTGTGTCTCGACGCCGACCCAGGTCTCTCCCTCCGGCCAGTCTGTCCCCGACGGTCAGGCATGGCAGCCGCACCCCTCCCCCCCAGGCACCGGCCCTGTCACCACGTCCCAGCCGGGAAGCAACTCCCTGCTAAGGAGAGGACAGATACAGGTGCAAAGGAGGACTCAGAAGTGAGTAGTTTTTAAATGACACAATTGAAGGGCCCGAAAGATCAATTTTAAAAAGTAGAGATTTCTAGGAAAAAAAAAATATCTGCTGTATTTTATTTCACACTCACCCGTGAAAAATACTTTCAAAAATAACTCTTGTGCTTCATTGCAGGAAACAGTGGGTTAACGGGCTTCGCCGTGGGGCAGGTAGCTGAGGGCCATCCACTCGCCGGGCAGAGCGGGGTCTTCTCTCCAAGTCAGCAACGTGCAGAAGTGCCCCGGGGGATGGGGTGGCCACACCTCTCTCCACTTTCTAGAAATGACACCCTCGGCCGAAATTTCCTGACTAAGACAGAGCGTCTGGATCCGTCACTTGAAATGAGTAGCTGCTCCTCTGTGGACGGAAGTCACGATTTCACACAAGCAGCCGTTGCTTGACCACCTTGTGCACATCTGTTCAATCCAGATGTCGAACCAAACCCACACTGGAAGGATTTAAAAATCGACATGCTGGGCTTGCAGTTTCTAAAACACTGCTGCACCTCCTAAGGTTTAAATACATAAAAAACGTTCCTACAGTGTTCCAGCTCCTCCAGGAGCTGGGGTCTGGCTCCCGGACAAAGTCCTAAGTATAAAAGTGTCCAGGTCCCAGGACAGGTGACCACACAGGCAGTGCCGGGGGCAAGCGGCCCCTCCCTGCCCCGGGCCTGACACCCAGAGGGCACAGGGTCCCCAAGGTCCCTGGGGCCTGGCCCGTGCGTGGTCACCAGCCCCATGTCTGGACGCAGAGGCCCCTCGTAGGGTGGAGGACAGGAAACCGAGGACACGCCTCCCCGCTCCGACGCACACCGGGGCTCTCCCTGCTCCCTGGCCCCTGGGCAGTTAGGGGACCCCGAGTCCTCATGTTGGGACCCTCCCGGGGAACTGGGTGGGGCTGGCATTCGCCTGCGGGCATGCTTGTCCTGTCGGTCAGAGATGAGGGGTGCACGGCCCACTCTGTCTCAGCTCCTGTCTTCCTGGTCGGCTCTGCCACTGGCAGCTCGGACCCCTCCCCCTGCTCCCTACCCCCACCCCACTCCTCGCCCCCGCCAGCTCAGCCGAGCCCCACAGTTACTATCCACCGAACGCTGATGAGCCACTGACTGCAAAGACCTGTTGTCACCCGTCCACTTCGTTCTAACGCAGAGAATCACATGTGGGTCAAAAATTAATTTTAAGAGAATATATACATCATGGGAAAGTAAGGTTTGTAAGAACAAATATACCAGCAACACTGAAAATACCAAGTTTCTTTAGCAGGGCTAAATCCAAACAAGACTGTGCAGGAACATATGAATTGAGACAACTTGCAATGATAAGAGGGTTGCACCTGAGATCTCGCGGAGTAGACCAGCACTCCGTGATCACAGGTAAATACATGCACAAAAGCAGGAAGTTTGCAAAGTGAAGGTGCAATGTTATTACGCTCATACCTAAATTTGAAAAATACACAAAAATATGTGTGTTGTCTGTGGAAAAACACATATGAAGGAAGAGTGTTAGAAATGAGGTGGAAGGACTCACAGGGACCTCGGGGTGTTGCCGGCCTCCGGGAAAAGGCAGGAGGAGACAGGACCCGGCTCCACCTGTGTGTGCAAAATCCATGTCTGGAACAGGAGCGATCCCAGCAGAGGGGAGATAACTACAGGGCTTCTGTTTACTTTTCAACCTTTTCTGGCTGAAAAATTATATAATTAAAATGCTTTGCAGAGTATGCAAGATGTCTCTGCTACAATAATTTTTAAGTTACTCAAAGTTATATTTGTTTTTTTTTTTTTTGTGGCTGGGTTACAGTTTATCAAAGTTATATTTGAAGGACATATTTTTGTGTTTGATTTCCTTATAAGGTGTGTTGGTTGTGTGTCACACCCACATACACATGTAAACGGTGATTTTATTTTTAATAAACCTTGGTGTTGAAACTTTTATAATGAACATGGCTGAACTATTCACTACTTTAAGGGTGTCACGGTCTTCAAGCCAGAACTTCCCTTGTTAAGTGAACCCTAATGTGAGCACCGTCAGGAAGCAGTTTAATGAGCTCACTCGACGGTGCTGGAGAATTTTGCACGAGTCAGCCTCGGTGCAGCCCACGAGAGGTGAACTCTGGCTCTTTTGCTGACGGCTGCATCTCGTGACTTGTTTTGGATGCGTTTTCCCGAAGGTCGGAGCTTCAGAGTCTGTGTCAACCCTGGCGTGTCCGGTGCCCGTGGCTGTGACAGGTCACATGTCACTTGCTCCGGGGCTCACTCGGACCCTGCAAGCACCTGTGTCTTACAGCTTCTTTGTATTCCTGCCATTCTCTCACCAAACGGTCCGCTGCCGTGCACACAAGTCTTCTGGAAATAAATGCATCCAAGATAAAGGGCAGTGGCCACTTTAAATATAAGGGGAATAGATTTCAAACAAGAATTGATCCTTCACTCTCACACTTGCAGAAAACGCACTCAGCGATTGTCACAGCGGGATTTGTTCCGACTTAAAGCCAGCCAGGCAATCAGCGAGAATATATATAGATTTCCCAGGGACAAAACGGGACTGAAGCGAGTGAATTATTCATATTAGAATGTCAGTGTGGAGCCACCAAACGCTCTCTCTAGTCCAGTTGGTGGCTGATCAGGAGCAAAGGAAAGGCCGGGCACCCTTGCGTGTGTGCTGTTTGCTGGTTCCAGGAGTAACAGCCAGTCCCCTGGAGCAGCTCTGCGCTCTGCGAATGTGCGTGTCTGTCTGTGTGTCCTGCACGGGGAACTTGGTGGCAGAGAGGGGGGCCAGGCTTGGTGTCGGGGGAGGGGGGCTATGCTGGCCAGGAAGCCACAGCTCACAGGCCCAGCGGGGCCACTGACTCGAGTAGGACCCGGGACCTCGGTTGCAAAGAGAGGCCAGGCTGCGAGGCAGGAGTCTGCGCCCCCAACACCCGTTGCAGGAAGGTGCGCATAGAAACTGGTTTTCAAGGCCCGGCGTGGTGGCTTACGCCTGTAATCCTAGCACTCTGGGAGGCTGAGGCGGGAGGATCGCTCAAGGTCAGGAGTCTGAGACCAGCCTGAGCAAGAGCGAGACCCTGTCTCTACTAAAAATAGAAAAAATAAATTAATTGCCCAAATAAAAATATATATAGAAAAAATTAGCCGGGCATGGTGGTGCATGCCTGTAGTCCCAGCTACTAGGGAGGCTGAGGCAGAAGGATTGCTTGAGCCCAGGAGTTTGAGGTTGCTGTGAGCTAGGCTGGCGACACGGCACTCTAGCCACCGCTGCAAGTATGGCCGCCCGCGGGGGGGAGGGGGGCGAGGGCCTCAGTGACACTGACGGGGACAGGAGCGGTAGGGCCAGGCAGCCTGTGACGTCCCAGAATGCAGAGATAACACGCCCTGGGCCTGCCTAATAGTCAGTGCCAGTGCGCAGGCTACGCCACGGGGCAGAGCCTCCCGCAGGAAGACGGAACATCGCGCTGCACACACTCGCCCGGAGACAGGAGCGGGGAAGGCACCCGAGCTCTTTCCTGGAGGCCACCGCACCGTGGTGACAGCATCAGACGGGTACACCACGAGAAAAGAAAGGCTGCGGGTGTCTTTTCACTCGTCCCTTTGGAATCTCAGACCCACTCCTGGGTCTGAGCGTCGAGTGCTGAGTCCTCCGTCCCTAACGCGGGACCCTCAGCCCCTCTCTCCCCAGCTCCAGCCCTGGCGTCACCCGCTGGGATTGCTGGTCCTCGGGTGTCAGCGGGGCCAGGCCACTCTCCAGCCCTCGGTGCTTCATTCTGTGCAATTTCTCCGGGTCTGTTCCACGGTCCACACGCCCACCCCTGTCTAACGTGCAATCTGGCTGGTGCAGTGAGGCTGACTCCGCCGATGGCCTGTATTTTAATCCCTAGACGTTCTCTTTGGTTTGTTTGAACATTTGCTGAATAAATTTTTATAGCCCCTTTATTCCTTGGTCGTATTTTTTATAACCTCTTTCGTGCCTTGCAACATAATAAATACAGGCATTTTATGTCCTGCATCCGATGGCTTTGCAGCCTGAAGTCTCTGTGGGTCGGTTTCTGCATTTTGTCTTTGATTCTTTTGGTCAGGATCCCGCGGGTTCCTTTGAACTGAAATTGGCCATCGTCAGGCCTGGATTTGGAGTGTGTTCTGCAGAGAGGATGTGCATTTCGCTTCCGCTTGGTCCCTGGGGAAACTCCAAGTCCGACACTTACATCTCATCTTCGGCTGGACGTTTTTGTGTCACACAAGACATTGAAATGTCAACGCCAAACCCAGGGAGCTCAGGGGACAGCTGTGTGTCCTCATCCCTCTTTCCGGTAAGAACTCCAACCCCACCCCTTCTACACAACAGGCGTTTTCTCAGGCTTGCTCACGAAAGATGCCACTTTTTTGATTTTCTTTCTTTATGGTTTTTCTTCCTTTATCTGAGAGAGTCCGATCTGTCCTCCTCTGGGGCTCAGCCCCTGGGCTGTGTCCTGATCCAAAGATCAGAGCCCCTCATCTGCCCGAGCTGAGCGGCAAACACCAGTGTCAGCGACTATATCGCTCCCTGAACTGACTGATGTCAACAGTCATCCCACAGTTTAGCGTCCCCACTGCCTGTGGCTCTACGAACGTCCCGCACACCAGGTGGCCTTCTGTGCTGGCCTTGCTAATTTATCAGACAGCATCTCTCAGGTTATAAACATAGAGTAGTGGTTAATGCTGCCTTCACCCTGTAGTTTACTCTGTGACATCACACCTGTAACTTCCTCTTCCTGAATCTTCGTTTCTTAAACAGTAACATGAAGACATGAGATTCCTTAAAATATTAATACTTTGTAACTGTAAGTTTGCCGTGACTTGAAGTGCCAAGTACAGCAGAGAGATCTATTAACAATACATCTCTACACGTAATTTTCCACCACAAGAATTCAAACCACCAACATAAGCGTACAAAAACGTCAAATGTACAGTGACGAGTATAAGAAACAAAGCGATCCGCACAAAACGCCGACATACAAGCAGCAGCTGGCCCTTTCCTGGCAAAAGCACAAACTCTCTCTGGGAGACAAATAGAGCATCCAGAAACTTCCAAGCATCCAGACCACCAGGTCTATCCACAGGGTAGGAAGACAGATGAAACACGAACCTCGGGCTCTAAACTGCGATGCTGAATTGGCAGAAGTTAAAAAACCCGTTGGTTTTGTTTGAGTGCGAATTTAGTTTTTCTCTCTTTGGCGACAAAAGTGACATCTACCATTACCTGATAGTGTGGCCACGTTTTCAGCAGGTTCAAGAAAACACGCCCAAGTCTCGCCTTCAACTGTGTCTCCTCGTACCTGCAACCGAGGGTCAGCGCGAGCTCACCACGGAGTGACCATAATGTGTGCAGCCACCAGAAACAGAGCTCAGAGCGTGAAAATTAATTATCCATATTAGCTGCTATTAAGGAAAACCGATCTCAAAAATAGCTGCCGTCTGAGGTGTACATCCGACTTTAGCAGGGACAGTCACAGCAGGCGCCGGCCTCACGGGCGGAGCGTCTGCCCGGGGACACTGAGGTGTGGCCTTCGGCAGTCACAGGGGCTGCAGCAGGCGCGGGTGGCCGAACCTCAGCGCCCGAATCTGTCACCCGTGCTGTGGGGACGGCAGCCGCACCTGCAGCACAATGCTGCAGGGGTTTTGCGCGAACACAGCGTGTGTGTTCTGGAAAGCCCTGGCGCCTGGCAACAGCATCACGCACGTGGGCCATCGCTGTTACTAGGACTGTAACCGTCTGGGGTTGAGGTCCCAATGATGGGCCCACGTCTGCCTGACCCTGACGTCTACGCCGTGGCCTGCACAAACACACGGGGACACTGGACGCCTCAACCGTGGAGCCATGAGGTCGTCCACCTGCTCTTCTGAATTATTTTCAGTGGAAAATAATCGTTCTCAGCCAGGTTCCCCGGTGGGGGCAACCCGGGAAACATTCCACGTCACGGATGCAGTGAGAACCCCGTGTCCCGGGGCCCCACGGCGATGTTCTGCTCCATT